>NC_079151.1:75923483-76541698 GCF_947563725.1 Argiope bruennichi
TGTGACTGAATTACATTAAAAAAAGGCGTTAAACAAAATTTTTAATTTGTAAGCCGAAAAATATAATTCCTTTAGATACTTAAAGAGGACAGATACACTAATAATCATCTTTTATTTATTTTTCAACTTTATCACAGCCTCCACAATCTTAGGGAAAAACAAAACTTGCAGTATTTTTCTTTTATACTTTGAAAATCCAATTGTAGATTTTTGAAAGAAAATAAAATATAAGATATTATTTTTAGTGAATCAAATAAAATGCGAAATCAAACGTTACGATTATTAAAACTAATAACTTTTTTAAGCAATGTTAAAATTGGAGCATTAACCTACTAATTTTTCTGAAAGGAAATATAACGAAAGATGAACTATGAAGGTATATATCATCATTTCAATTTTTAGCAGTTGTAAGGCGCTAAAAGATCATTATATGGCTATTAAAGTTTACATTTTTTATTCGCCCTGTGATAGAAATGCTAGAAAAAATACTTTTTTTAGTAGTCATATATAATTATTTAAAAACAACTGCTTCAATAAAGCACTGTAAATATCCTTATTTGTTGTCCAATTATTTAAAAATTAACAATTTAAAAATATTTAATATTCCTTGAAATTTTAGGCACAATAAATGCACTAAACAACTATGAAATCTGAGCAATCATTATTACTAAAAGAAGTGTGAAATTTCCTTTATAATTAAATTGTATACCATTCTGCTACATAACATTATAGCATTATACTATTATAAAGTAAGTAGCTTTTCGTGTTTTGAACTAGATTCGATGATGCATAGTTTTCACTGGAAAGTTGGAAAACAGTCCTTGGAACGATGAAATAAGCAATTTTTGTTTTTGCAGATGTGCGAAACTTGCTATAAAGCGATTTAACCACTTGAGTCTCCAGCAGCATTTGATAAAGCAAAAAAAAAACCAAATGACACTTTTTCCGTAATATTTTTTTCACTTTGTCGACTAATTAATTAAATATGAAACAAATTGACTTTTGTGACAACCCCAATATATAAACTAAATGAAGATAACAAAAATCAATCAAAGAATTGATCCTGATATATTAAGGTAAAATACAGCGGTTTCTTTCGTTATGAAATTAGAATTTCATCGCGCTTGAAATTGGATCAACAGAAATAGTTGTGAATAGATATAGAAATTTCAAGGAAATCTATTACATATTATGGTTAAATGCCGAGAAAAAAAATTCAATTCAACTAAATGTGTCAGAATTAAAGAAGTTACAATGAACAATGTTTTTGTTGATTTTCTATGAAATGAACTAGGAAGTCTCAATATATTTGATTTTTTCATATTCCTTCTCACTTATTTATTCTATTACTCTTTATAATGAATTGTCTCTTTATTATCTTTACTGGACACGTTCTGCATCATTTGAAGTTCTGTATAAGGAATCATCAATACGATTTTAAGCATAAGAATCTGACCAATTAATTTTAATTGCAAATTTTCAACTTTATTAAAGTGAGGCAAGTAAAAATAAAATCCGATTAATGTTCCGTTGAGATAAGGGAAGTAAAAATTCTCCCATTCAGTGTGACCAGTATATGAGACGTTGGCAGCCATGTTTTGGGGCCGCCCCACCGAATCAATCGATGGTAACGCAAGCATATGGTGTCTGGTTTGCGAATTTCTGCCGCTTTTATTCGGTGATGGGGCATTTTCACCCAATACATCGCAACCGCAAGCCTAATTTTCTTTCTTGCATGTGTATCGATTTTCGGGCAAAATATTACACCAAGGTTTAAAACATAAATATTCTCAGGACTCCAGAGAAATTTTTTTAAAAGAATTTTTCTAAATTTTGTATATTAAAAAAAAAAAGGCTGACTAAATTCCATTGAGATTCTAATTTTTAAGAAATTAGAATTCTTTGAATTTTGTTTATAAAAAATTAGAAATTGTGTGCATAAAAATTAGAATCTTCTCTAAAAGGAATGCTAAAAGGCATATAGCGCAGAAGCTTTTTTACCAATGCTGTATCATCATAAATGCGAAAAGACTAGTTTTGATTTCCTAAAAGTTTTTGAGCTGATTATATAAAAAATTTTCAACTTTAAAATGTGATTTTTTTTCCTCCCCTAATCAGCCAGTTTTTCACAATTAATCATTCGAATGAATCTAAAATTTACATTGAGGTAAATGGAACAAAATGAAAATGAAAATGTAATTATTAAAAATAATTTCAAGTTCTGCACTTGTAATAGAGGAACCGTTACAATCAGAGTTAGCGAATCAATTATTATTAATTACTTCTAATTAAACTCCAATATTTGGAAAACTAAGCTTCGCTCAACAGTTTTTTGTAAAATTGTGTTGTTTTCGGAGAAAATATTTAAATACGAATCACATACTGATTATATATGAATATTTTTTAACTTTCCCCATCTCGCATCCGTCAGTGCCATTTCACAAAATTTTGAGGTACCAATGGGTTATCATCTTACGATGATAATGCAAATACTATTAAAATTTACGAGATGGCGCTATATGACACTGTCAGCATGAGAGCAGATAGAAAAAGATTCTAATAATATGTTATAAAAGGGTTTTTTTTTTGTGCGTGTGTGTGTAAAATCGTGTTTTTTCAAGAAAGACATTTATATAGATGAACTTAAAGAGCAAAATCTTAGCTAAATTTAAAATTGAATCCAAATCGTAGAGCCTTTTCCGAAATACACGAAATATATTTTTTTATACACAACAATTGTTCATTCAAAATATAAAACATTTTAAACAGAAGTATTTTTACGCGAAGAGACATGGAATATATTTTTCAATAATAATAAGATCGTTCCTTTTCTTGTACCAATCATTTTTATTCAACAAAAATATATCATGCTAAAAATATTACCTAGTACACTACCGGTTGCAAAGATCAGTAAACATGATTTCGCTCACTCCCAGCGGAAAGTTGTCTCCAATGGCCATAGAATCGCTTGTACGTTGGAAGGGGTCATTGCACAACTTGAGCGTGGGTGGAGATTTCCTTTCTAGCATGCACGCGACCCTTCAGGTGGAAGGGAGCTCTCGTTCCTTGACGTCATTTAACCAGATGCCGTTTGTCGTTACACCCTTACAAATTTAATACGAAATCAGCTTTAGGTATTTTTACGACGTGCATCTCCTATTTAATGCTCAGCTGCAGATTCAGGTGTAATATTTAAAAGCGATAATAAAATAGCATATGACGGTAAAACAGTGTCATTTATTATTAAAACGCTACAATTTTTGTTTCCTTTATGAAAACTTTTTACTTTCTGGTGCATAACATGAGTGGTTCAACCTCAATTTCATTTTAAAAACTTCCAGGATTTTGATGAATCTACGTGTTTTTGACCTGCCTGAGTTCGAAATAGCGATTTAGGGACTTACCTCTTTCTATTTGTGACTTCGATAACTCGAAAACAGAAAAAAATCGTTGGAAGAAATTTCGTGTGTGACTAATTTAATATCAAAAAGAACCTTTCATGCATTTTTATTATACTCGCAGGCTGTCTTAATATATCACTGTCTGAAATCAATCAATGAAAATTCGTTGTTTCAATGTCTTACTTGTTTTCACTTGCGTTTAATAATATTGTTTGTGTAGCGTTTTCTCTCCCTCAAGAAGATCAAGAAGTTAAGTAATCTAGATAATTGGAGCTACGCTGTATAATGTTGTTTTATTTTTGATTGAAATGCCATACTATTATAGAATAGAGCTTTTGATTTATGCTCTAAGCTAATCACGTTTGATGCGTTGCTATTTTGATTGTAATATAGTTTGCGTATAGTTATAGTTAAATCTCTCATGCATAACTTGATATACATAATTCCGTCAAAAGAATATGTTTACGCGTCAAATTGTGAGAGACATTGAAACCGTGTTATTTGAATGACATTATATTTTCCCTCTTTATTATAGTCAAGAACCTCTTTTGACGTCATACTACCATAAAAAACGTAACCGTTCGGATGATCCATCTTTTAATCGGACGTTGTCTTTCATGGAACTTAAACTTCACTTTTTTATACTTCATGTTAACAGAATAAAATCTTTTTTCCTTAGCTTTGAAAAATATAAAGAAAATGACATGATTGAATGTGATGAAGTAATGAAAGTATTTCACTTTTAATGCAGCCATATACGTGTTGTTAAAAATAATGCATTTTTTTTAAAAAATAAGAAATAATCAAAATTTCGGAAAATTAAATTTTATTACGGTAATTAAATTGTATCAATAAAAAGATATTTTTTTTCAATTTTAAAATGGCAACATTCAAAAACATTTTTATGCAATAATACTTATCGAGGAAAAAATGTTAATGTTTTTCTTACTTTTCAATTAATTAAAATTTCAGACAATTATTTTAAGGTACACATTCTTGCCCTCCAGAGTATATTTAAGTCAAATTTCGTAAATACATATTAAAAAAAAAAAAAAAAAAAAAAAAAAAAAATTCTGAGCTGCAGACTGCCAACAGGCGTTCTTCTTTATTATTAGTAGAGATGATCTAAACTGGAATTGTACTCCATTATACTTTTTTTTAAGCTAAAATGTTTCGAAAACTAGATATAGATTAATTACTCTTGGCAAATAATAAGAGAATAGTTGATCTACAAGTATGCACATTTTTAAATGCGAGAATTATCATCATTAAAATAACTATTATTTAGTGCAATTGTTTTCTAAATCGTTGCGTCGTCTGTTTTATGAAAGATTCAGGTATCGCGCTCTAATGACTTAATTTCACATTCCTATACGTTTAATATTTTTTTAGACTGATCAATACCAAACAATTACTAGGGAGGGGGAATGGTAAGGGAAATAGTAGTGAGAAAGACAGAAAAAATGAAATCTATATTAATATTTTTTAATGAAACAAAACCTATAAAATTCACTAGAAAACTTAATTTTCTACTCCCTTTCTGTGTACAAAAGATCGATGAAGAATACTGCATTTGACTGATTCTAGAAATATTCAAATACACCGCTGAAAATCACTCTGCTCAAAGCTTTTCATTGCCTACGAATGTGTTTTCATCAAGAAATAAAATGCTCTTAAAAAACGAGCTCCTATTACCGAACTGAAAAGTAGATAGCTCATTAGAAAATACACCAATTGCTTGCGATTTGCAATTTTACCACGGCAAAAATGATCCATTGCCGAATTTTGACATCACAAATCAGAAATTCCACTCAAAGCAACAAACCTTTGAATGTTCATTTTCGCGGGAAGTCAGAGCCCACAGTTAATTAAAAGCAACCGACCCATCCCTTCCCCTTTTTTAAAAATAACTTTAATAACTTCCTCGCTGGGTTTATTTGTTCGTAACCCGAAGAATAATTTCATAAAACTTCCACGACGACCTGAAGGAAACTCCCTCATTGTTCGAGAAAATCCTGAACAGTCTCAACTTTCCCATTCTCAGAGAAAGAGCAAGCGGGAGAGAAATAAATTTCTCGGATGCGCCCCTTGCCTGCCGCCTCCCCTCCCTTGTATTTATTAATTCCCTGTGACGCCCCTGGTCCGGAGCCCGCGAATATATCTGTTGCCACGACACGCTCCTCCATCCATAAGATCTCTCTCTCCCGCCGCTAAAAGGGGACGTGAGAAAGTGCGGCATCGATCTCACAGTCTTCCTCCCCCTCACTAACTCGTTCCGTCCCCCCTTGGTGCACCCCCTCTCCCCGTTCTAATCTGCCGAACGAATCCTCCGCCATCCCCGTCCGCTCACGTTCTCCCATATCCTCGCTTTCCGTTTACTCTTCCCTGGGGTTGTCGGGGGAGAGCAGACGATTTTTGTTTTCGTTCGACGAGTGGTGCGGGGTTTTTATTTTTGTTCCTTATGTTTTTTTCTCTCTCTTTCTTATCTTCTTTCTGGCCCGTTATTTTGGGAGTTGAGTTTCGGAAGTGAAGGAAAGGATTGGTTTCGGAAATGGTGTGCGCGCCCGGGCTTTTATAGAAGGTGGCGTCTACTTTTACAGCATCCGGGCTTAATTTTTGTGCGTCAATCAAAAACGGGAATGGCAAAGTTTCCGGAGGGAGAAAAATAAAATCATTTGAGTGTCCGCTATTTTTATTTTTCCCTTTTTTTTTGTTGTTGAATAAAAAAATATTTTTAGATTCTTTATTTGTAGTAGAATTTGAGTAGAATTTAAAAAAAATTTTTCTTGTTCCTTTATGATGACAAGGACAGCTTAAAAAATTCAAATTTTTCATATATTTACATCTATTTATAACATACATTTTTTTACATATTATATTCTTACATGATTTCCCTATCTTTCGCACTATTTTAGAATGAAATAATATTCCTGGTTGTTGTCCTGCAAGGCTTATCGCAAGTAAATTTTCCATATATTTACATATTTTTACATCTATTTATTACATCTATGTATTTACATGTCGTATTTTTACATAATTACAGTATTTTTCACACTATTTAAGAATAAAATAATATTCCTTTTTGTTCTTATGCGCCGATTTATCTCAAGTACATGTAGTAACAATATAATTTATTTTTTCACCCAATGTCATTTTTATTGAAAGTTTTAATAGGACAATTATATTTTTAACTTGAGAATAGCTATTAAAGAAATGGTTTTTGATTGAAATGAATTTAAATTTCTAATCGATTATTTCAGATTTGCTTATTAGCATAATTATTTAAAATATTTCATTTCATAATAACTATTCAAATGATGAAAGCTTATCGTCATGAGTCCACGCATCGAGTTGAAAAATAAAATGCTCTTCCAGTGCGTGCCGAAATAGCTCAGTTGGGAGAGCGTTAGACTGAAGATCTAAAGGTCCCTGGTTCGATCCCGGGTTTCGGCATATGCTCACATCCTCGGTAGTATAGTGGTCAGTATCCCCGCCTGTCACGCGGGAGACCGGGGTTCGATTCCCCGCCGGGGAGGTTTCTTTTTGAAATTTTTTTAAAATGTAAATTGAAAGTTTATGTGACATTTGATGGTATGACTTTGAATATTTAAATCGTTGTCGACAAGCAATTAAATTTTTTATAATTTTACTCTCAACCGCATCCTCCCCCACTTTTACAAGTTATTAAATATTAAATTTAATAACTTAATATATAATTAATATTTAATAATTGATATATAATTAATTATATTTAAGAAATTCAAAATGCTGTAGTATTATTCGTTTACCTGAGAGCAATTTTTTTTTATAAAAAAAATGTTTCTAACATTTTTTTTTAAAAAAACCATGGACACTTTTTTAAAGTTTGGATTTTTATTAAGATTCGTCTTCCATTCTCGGTGATTTGGGCTAAATGCTTTCAAGCTTGGATTTTTTTCTTCTGTTGCAAATTTATTACCGAATAAGAATTTAGATTCGACTAGATTCTTGCATTATTATAAGAGGACGTACAGAAATTTATACAGAAATTAACTTTACTATTGTAATAGATTAAAAACACTGACAACAATTTTCTGTGTCTTTATTTGTGTGTGTGTGTGTATGAATGAAGTTCAAAATTTTTGTTGCATTACTTTTATTTTTTTAAATTAATGTATGAAAAAAAATTAATTAGAATTTGCTATCATGCAAAAGTTTTCGGATTCTCAAATTTGCCAGTCTCTGCAATACTTATGATACGTGGGAGGAAAAAAGGAAAGAAAAAAAAAAAAAAAAAAAAAAAAAAAAGGGAAGGGAAAGCAAAGAGCTTGCAGAATGTCACATTTTGTATTCAGTTTTTGTCATTTTAGATCAAGAGAAATAATGAATAAGTGACTAGGGAATCTTTTTTTAAATACCGTTGTTTCAAAATTTGATAAAAATCTACAATTTCATTTGCTTAATTAACCATGCTTTAAGTTATATTCGTGTACAGACAGACAGACAACAACAATAAAAAAAACCCTATTTATGCTTTGAAGGATTTCAGTCGAAATGACACAAAGATAGACAATATTTGTATTCAGAAAGTATCTATTTAAATTTATTTTCTAGCTGGTTGTGTATGTGTTTTTTAATTATTATTTTTATATGCAAATGAATAGACGTATCGCCAACCGATGACGGATTTCGCAAAAACTTAACACAGGTATGAAACGTTAGTAATCAAAACATATTCCCGATTCCCTCCATCAAATTTGATGCGTTCATTTCCCATAAATAAATTTCGTCGAAGATTAATAAGAAGTCGCAAGTTTTGAAGCAAAATACAAATGCTACAATTGCTTTCATATATTATCAGAAAAATTAAAAAAAAACAACCCACCCTTAAACACAGAGAAATTTGAAATAAGAAACTGAGGCAAAATCTCGAAGCCAAATTTTTCTTGAAAACAAATCTCTCTAGCATAAGAAGTACACGAGAATGTAAAATGCATAAAATATCCAACTGCAAGCGCAGCAATCTGATATAGATAAAAGTAACATACGTGCTATTAGTTATTCCGTGGAAGTGAGACGGGAATTTCTTCTGGAAGAACGATAGCCCCAACGCCTTTCAGCGATATGGGAAATATCTTCTTGCGCTCGAAGAGGTTGCCGAGTGTGCAATTAAGCAGTAACGGCCATGATGAATGCTCCTTTCTGACCGGATGCTGGATGCAGATGTGTCTCCGAATTTTTCTTTCCTTATAAGTAAGAAAACGGAAATAGAATAAATATAACATAGAGTTGTTTTCACTCATCATTATTTTTTAACGAGTTTCAGTAGTATCCATTTCAAAATGGTACTCGAGTGATCAAATACTTTTTTAAAAATGAACCCCAGGTTTCTTCCCCGCATCTCTAATATGTGATTAGATAAATCAATATTTTGTACTTTTCAAGATTTAATAGCCTTTTCAATGAAGTGTTGAGTCATTGGTTTGAGGTTTTGTCAAATTAATCTAATAATGTTTGGAAAACATAAAAGAACTTTTTTAAAGAGTTGCTTTTGTCAGTACATTAATCACTTGCGGTGGATAGACCTGCCACGCATGTCGAGATGCTTTTGTCACAGAAGGCAAGCGAATGTCACAGAAGCAAGAATGATGTTAGCGACCTGTCAGGTGAGATTGTTTGCCGGAACACAGTTCACAGAAGCACAGTCTTAAGTCGGAAATTAATTCATTTAGAAGATATAAATCTTCCTCCGGTTTCTATAAGGCATCAATCAGCCTCGCTTCGAGTTACTCTGGGCTGTTTTGGCCCACGTACCTTTGAATTTCTTAGTGTTTTTAAAAAGGGAAAAATAAATTTTTAATCTAATAAAAACTAAATGTGAAAACAAGATCCATAAGACTGGGAAACATAAATCGATATAAGGCTATAAAGCCATGATGAAGTGAAAACAATAAAGAAAATAAAAAAATCTTAAACTGTCATTATATTAATGTTAAAACAGAGCATAAATGTGATTACGATTTCAAATTACTTACAACTACTCTATCTGCGCTTTACGATTTTACGGTTTTAGTTTTGACCTTTAGATTTATCATAAAAGTATATATATACAGTGGCTCAAACAATTAAGAGTACAGCTTACTTTTACTTGATAAATCCGATTTTCAATATAAATAACACATTAACCACTTAACTGTTTTGCCCGAGTGCCATACGTGCATCGATTTATCGAATTTTGATAGTTGCAAGCAAAAAAATAAGCCATTCATGATGATTATAATTCAATATTCAAATTACTTCAAATACATAGATAAGTCAAGTATGCAATGGATTTCTATTTGAATCAAAATAAGAAAATATTCCGAAAATAGAAGGTGTCATCTTATTAGATAGTAAAGAAAATGAAACAGTTAAGGGGTTGAAGAGAAGTGCATGCGTGTTTTTATTTTTACATATGACAAATGGTTTAATTTGAAGTAAAAATGAAGAAAAATCAACGAAAAACTTCTAAATTTAAATGTTTCAGAAGCATTTTAAATAAATATACGCAGATTTTTGCCTCAAAAAATTGATAATAATTTTGTAATATCTCTCGTATTTTGTAATATCAAAATTTTTTGTAATATCTCTCATAGAAAGAGAGTGTCAATACATAATTGCTTGTATTTTGACTTTTATAATGGCCGTGGTAGTGATTCGAACAATTTTTGGTGTTATCTGAAGATATTTTACCTCATTCTTCTTGCAACACTTGTTTTAAATGGGATTTATTGTAATTTTTTGTTTTTGCACCACTATTTCGAATGTGACCAACAGATATTCAATGGCATTGATGTCCGGGTATTGTGGTGGTGTGTGCAACTGCTGTTTACAATGGAAAAGGCACCACATTTTGGCATTATGTGCATTCTGTTTGGGGTCAGAAATGAAATTTCGATCTAAATCCAATTTTTAGCACTTTTCTTTAGATTACTGCGACCGTATGGTTCATCCAACTTGTTTCAGAAATTTCTTAAATCATAAGCAGAAGTGCTGAAACTGTGTGAAATGTAATTAGGCAAGCTGGATATAAAAGTCAAAATGTTAGAGAGAAACCTTTCATGAGCTTGCATATTCAGGAAACATATTTAAAGTTTACAAAAACTCATCAATTGAAGACCAATAACTTTTGGAAGAAAGTTATATCTAGTTATGATTGTAAATTCAACATTTTTAGCAGTGATAGCCCTTGCACCGTATGGAGAAATCCTAATACTGTTTTGGATCCAAAAAATTTACGTTCTATAGTTAAATATGGTTGTGACTGCGTCATGATTTGGAGTTGCATAGTTTCATCTGGGGTAGGAAATTTAGTTTTTATGGATGGCATTATGAACCATATTGTTTATACTTGGATATACTCCGCAGTAGTCTGAAAGAAAGTGCTAGAAATTTGGGTTTAGATGGAAATTTCATTTTCCACAGGACAACGACCCCAAACACAATACACGTAATTTCAAAATGTGGTGCCTTATTTATTATAAACAACAGTTATACACACCATCACAGTACTCCAACTTGAATGCATTTGAATATCTGTGGGCTACACTCGAAATATTGGTGTAAAAACACAAAAATAAAAACAGAACCCATTTAAAACAAGTGTTACAAGAAGAATGGGGTAAAATATCTTCAGATACCACCAAAAATGGGTCGAATCAGTACCACGACGTTTAGAGGCCATTAAAAAAAACTCAAAAGACATGCAACTAAATACTGACACTTTCTTTCTATGCGAGATATTACAAATATTTCATTGGTATATTCTCAATTTTTTAAGGCAAAAGTCTGCATATGTTTATTTAAAACGCTTCTGAAATTTTTTCAATTTAAAAGTTTTTTGTTGGTTGTTCTTTATTTTTACATAAAATTAAACCATTTGTTATATGTAAAAATAAAAACTTGTTTGCACTTCCCGTTAATGTGTTATTTATTCTTAAAGTCAGATTTATCAAGTAAAAGTAAGATGTACTCTCAACTGTTTGAGACACTGTATATAATATAATGATATTCCATAATTTAATTTAATCCTAATTAATTTCCAAAATTTTTGTCTTAATTTAGCCCATATTAAATTCATTCTAAAATTTTCTCTTATTTCATGATCCAATTCTATCTTTTTTTTTTTTTATTTAATTAATGCAACAGAAACTCAGAAAAATTGCTGACATCGACAAGTTCCCACACTCTGAGTGAAAGTATAAAAGTTTGTCGATCTAACACATTCCTTTAAAAGATCCCTATAATTCCCTTACCTAAATCAACACTTGTAAAGAAATCCCTATCAAAATGTCACAGTATATAATCATGGGGATAAATATTTCATTAGCTTTTCCTCTTTTCGTTCTTGTGTTGTTCTGTGTTGATGTGCCTCGTCGCTTCTGCTTGTACAGTAGACTCCCGATTATCCGCGGGCGGGTTATCCGCGGTGCGGATTATCCGCGCCTGCCGCACAAAGGTGTTTTTTTTTTTTTTTTTTTTTTTTTTGACTGATTTTTTCAAAAAGGTGCAGTTTTACAGTTATGCTTTTGTAATTACATAATACATTACAGTATTAAAACTGTACATATGTATTAATTTTTCTGTGTATCCTTGACAGCTCTCGTAAATACAAAACACTTTTCTGTTTTCATTAACAAAATGCAATTTAGGTTAGTTTTGAGTGATATACTAAAATATTAAGCGTTAGTTAAACATCCTGCTGTTTATTTTACGTTTTATTGTACATAAAACGATTTTTCAAAGTTGGAATGACTGCTTTCTTTTTTGCTATACCCGTTTTTAGCTTTTTTCGGATTATCCGCGATTTTTGTTATCCGCGGCGGCCGCGCCACCCAATTCCGCGGATAATCGGGAGTGTACTGTATATAAATTATGCCTCCCGGGATGGAATAAAAGCGAAGTTTAAAAATTACAAAAGTATCTTCTCGCTCTTCGGCCTCTGCTTATACGTATGTGTGTGTGTAATGATATTTAAAAATCTAATTTCAATTCAAATTTATTTCCAATGTTTTGTCTTTATTTAGCCAATATTAACTTCATTTTAAAGTATTCTCTTATTTCAGGATCCCATTCCACCTTTTCTATTTAATTAATTTAATACTAGTTCTAAAATTGCTGAATCGGCTAAAAGCCTACAAATTTCCGCACTCCGAGTGAAGGGATAAAATATTGCTAATCTAAACAAATTCTTCTAAAAGATCGCTGTATTTCCCTTGCTTAAATCGACGTGTGTGGAGAAATTCCTATCAGAATCTCATTGTATATAAGTACTGTGAAAATTATTTTCCCTCTCTTTTACCTTCTTCTGCTTTTATGCCACGCTGTGAGCGGACGTGTTTTGTCCGCTGCTTGTGCCTCCCAGGATGGAAATAAAACGATGCTAAAAATACAAAGTCTCTCTCGATGTCTTTGGATACGACTCTGCTTTCAAAAATATTATGTTTATAAGCATTTTTAAAAGTATTTTTACTTATATTTTCTACTTTTTAATCCATAAGATATTTTAAAAGCTATTGTTAAAATTTTAATGGAATTTACAAATTATTTTTCTCAGATAATTTATGGATAATGTCTCTCTGTGGAATTAGTTTTTAAACTAAATATATGAATTGATGATTAAGAGTTCCAAAATTATTAAAATCCTCTTTTGTCAGAGGGAAACAAAAATTCATAACACTTTAAATTTCTAGTACATTAAGAAATGAGCGAAAATTGTTTATAAAATTACATCATTACAAACTTAAAACAATCGAAGTGAAGTAAAAATGCTTAATTAAAAACACTGCAACCTTTTTTAGGATTTGAACCCTTCACTGAGCAAAATGTACAAATCAATTATGATTTGTTGTTGGATATCGACTTCGATTTAGGAAAACATTAAATCAAACACAAAGGGGAAAATGTCATTTCACAATCGCGAAACCTGTGATGTTGCTTTCCCTTTGAAAGCCAGATGGCTGTAAAAATCGACATTAGTCAAATGAACAAGTAAACTAAAGTCATTTTTTCATGAATCGAACCGGATCCGTCTGCGGTGCTTGCTACCTTGAGTGCAAACCACTGTACTTAATTGGGCCTACTTTCGATGTTTGTATCCATATTCTAAAATCATGTAAACATTTTCATCGCGAAAAATTGATCTTCAGTAAATATTTTAGATTTCTGAGAGTAAATATTCTAATTTCTTCATTATCTATGTATTCAATTTTCTAATTTGCATTAGCAATATTCTAAAAAAAAGTTTTTTTTTTTTTAAATTTAAGTTCTTATTATAGTTTTAAATTCTGTCTTTAAATAAATGTTTTAAATCAAAAATAGGAATATCCAAAGAAAGTTTCAAAAACGTGGTATGCAGGTAAAATTACTCTGAGTAAATTGGAATCTTAATTACATTTTAGCTTTCAATAAATATCCTAGAATTGTTTTCCTTGTGATTTAATTGCGGATGAATTTCCTATTTGATTCATGATAAAATAAAATATTTTCTCCTACTTTTATTTCAATACTTAAAGCACACTTAAAATTGCCTGTATTTTTCTTTCAAATTTTAATCATTTAAATATTTTATAATTCATATATATAATATCTGTAAAATCAACTTCTGTAAAAATTGATTTTAAAAATTTCTGTCACTTCTGTAAAATCAATTTTTAACTCGATTGATAAATAATTGACAGTTGAGAATTCTAAAATTATTTTATTGCTTTAAGAATCCAATAACTGTATAAAATTTCGAAGCTTTAATAATTATAGAAGTAAGTGGAAATTCGATTTCATAATTCCAACATACAAACGTGAAACATGAGAAATTAGTAAAA
Organism: Argiope bruennichi; assembly: GCF_947563725.1. Classification (NCBI taxonomy): domain Eukaryota; kingdom Metazoa; phylum Arthropoda; class Arachnida; order Araneae; family Araneidae; genus Argiope; species Argiope bruennichi. The sequence goes on from NC_079151.1 coordinate 75,937,723, forward strand.
ACATTAGGAATGACATCCTTTGTTGATCAATGATATTTTGACTTGTTACTAAAATGAACCAAAATTTGGAAATATTCCAATCGTATTTAATTAGAATCAGTTGTTATTATTATTTTTAAATGTCTGCTTCAATTCTGTGCCACATCTGAAATGTTTGGTATTAGGGAAATAGCGGTTTCTTCTTCAGCCTTGGCATTGACTCACTTTTTTTTCTGAAAAAGAAAAATTCATGCCAATGAACTGGAAGGCAAATGCAGATTGTTTTTATCTGCAAATACAGGCTTCTCTAACTCTGCCATTTCCACTTAAAATTTCATTATAGGTTAAAGCTATGATAATAAAAAAAAAAACTTTGAAGGAAATTGTAACTGAAGAGAGCTTTTGAACAAGATGTCGTTGGCGTTGATTAAATAAAAAGCGCTTGAAACTTAAAAATGAGTTTTCAACTTTAAAAACTAAAACATTGTTGCTAATAAAAAATAACAATTTTTTTTTTTTACAATATTAAACTTTTTTGCCGTGAAGAAGCATGGAATTGTATTTTTTCAATCGGAAATATGTTCTGAATGATGAAAAGAATTGCGATTTATGTTATCTGAGCCAATAAAAGAATTGCTTAAGAAATGATGGAACTATAAAGACGAGCGAAGAACAAAAGGAATAATGACCAAATTTTATTCACCTACTTCCCAATGGTATAGTCATATTTAATACAATATTTTTAACTCCCTAACATTTTAAACAGAAAAAGAAATCGCCACTTCTGCGATCAAAATTGGCCGAGTTATGTTACTTTCAATTTCATTATTCTGGATCAATCAACCAGTTTCTCGAAGAACTGGCGTGTGTTGTTTGGCGAACCTTTCTCCAAATTGTCATTGAAACTTTTCTGTTTTAAATTTTAGAGTATGAAGAAAATTTTTATTAAATATAAGTAATAAGATCGATAAACTGTATAAAATGTAGAGCGGGGTTGTCTGGTGGTAAAGTCTTGACTTTGGGATCGGAGGGTTTCAGACTCGAGACCCGATTCCACTGAAGATCCGTCGTATAAGTGGGTCTGGTGCACCCTAAATCCCGCTGGTGTGGTGTGGAAGTTTGGTGAGAGCTGCTCAGGTGTCGTCCTTGTCATCTGACCGCAGTTCAAAATTACGAGGTCCGTCCCAAAATAGCCCTAATGTTGTTTTAAAATGTGACGTTATTATAACTAAACTAAACTAGAATAGAATGCATGCCTTTCTAATTATTTCAACATTATATTCATTGACTTAAGCATTTAAAATACTTCCCCAGTTGAAAGTGTTTCCATAACAGTTTGAAAACAATTGAGTCATGATAAGAGTAGACATCTTGTAACTCGTACAAAATCACATGATTTTTCTTTTCTCAAACAGTGTTATAATTCTTTTGTTATATTTCTTCAAATGGAAACATATCTCGAATTTCTCTTCAAATTTGTATATATATATATATTTAAAAAAAAATGCAATAGCAACTGCGAAAGGAGACCGAAACTTTTAGTGGAGAATTCTAATACGATGCTGAAATAAGACACATTTACCATTAAATGTAAGAATTTCATTAATCTTCAGATCTAATGCAACCGTTATAAAAAAAAGAAATACATTTCATTAATTTGCTACAAGATTAAAGTTATTTAATAGTAAGACCACCATCGGATAATATTTTGAGAGAAGTTTCTCGAAGTATTTAAAGAAAAGACGTTCATTAATTGTGATATAAGCTTTAATGAGGATGTTATTCTTTCATAACTTCATTTGATGATAATGTTAGTTTCCGAATTTTCAAAAAGTGATTTTAGAAAAATTTGATACTTTAAAGCTTTCACTTTAACATCGTTTAAACATGAATTTAAAAATAAATATAGCGTAGTAACCAAGTTTAATTGAATCCATTCGTGCTCATGTTATTCATAAATATTTATGTATGGGCAACAAATTTAATTTCCAAAATATCTCTAAAACCAATTAAATTCACTTGAAAATATTTCTTTTTGATTTAATATTATATTTCTGTCTATAGTATTCTGGAAATAAAAATAGAATATCAAAATTTAAAATTCATGTTCAACGTTTTAAGCATTAAGACATCCGATTTTAGGATTTTTACGATACATTATGATTTTTACAATACATTATGAATGCCGATGATTTTTTTTTCTGCAATAATATTTTACTTTCTTGTGGATGTAATTATGAAGGAGACAGTATTGTATTCGCTAAAAATTTCAACTTGGAGATTTTGTTGAATCTTCGAGTTTTCAATCTGCTTGTCCTAAGAAAATGTATTGTTTTTTCTTTCTTTTTTTTCTGTTGATCCGTTTGTTTGAAAACATATAACTTAAAAATAAACTAGTCGAAAAATGAAATTTCTGATATCATTGTCAATTTTCGTATGCCAAAACTGTATATCAAATTCCTGATTTCCATCAACGATAATTTTTTGTTGGATACTTTATGTGCATGTGAATATGATAATTCAAAGTCAATGAGCTAATTAGATGAACTCATGATGAGCTAATTAGATGAATCCAGTCAATAAATTAGCCCCAAATTATATTCTTGCATGAATTGTACCAAAAGAAGAATCTTTTCTCGCAAGAATTGAATTTTGCACCATTTGTGAGATAAAACAGTACCAATGAAAACAAATTCAGTTTTATAGCTAATATTTTAGGCTTATTAAAAAAGGCAGAGATTCACGAAAGAACAACGCGTTTTCATTATTGAACAATATTTTAAATATGATAAAGGTTTGACAGCTGCAGTTAGCAAATTTCGTTCAACACACCTAATATCACATAACAGAGAAGCAACTCAATGATGGCATAGTTCCATTTTGGTGATCAGGATTCCAAGATTGAAAAATTCTCAGATCAGATGATTGAACGTCATTTGACATTTTCTTTTTCCCAATTAACTGTTTTACATAAATGTGAATGAATTTCGCTGGATATACCACTCAATTTCCTCATTCAATGGGTGGATGGTCGTAGGTTGGTTGATATAAACTTCACATTTCAAAAAAGTCTCACAGAGAAAAGTTCTAATAATCAAAACGGGAAAATTAAGTGATAAGGAAATGATTCATGCCATTATTGAATTGTTACCCAGGCTGTATGGCAATGTAATGTCTTGATCTAGACTGATCAAATAACGAAGCAGAATTTCCAGACAATTCTTTATTTTACAGCCCTATATATACAAAAGAACAACTTCTTCTAATCTTGGTTAAATTAATAGTTATTTACACCTGTAGTAGGAGACACAACAGTCGAAGTCGAAGGTTTATCTTGCAACTCAGTTCTCCATCAATACGGAGAAACAACACACAGGGAACTAACAGGTTGTTAATCAACACGGCCACCCCAGGGTAGTTCTCGGACTCCGAACTCGTGGGCGTAGTCCAACAGTCTGCCTGCAATTCGTTTCTTCTCTCCTCCTAAAAAAAATCTCAGCACTTTATTTCGGCGACAATCTCCGCCTCTTAATTTACATTGGTCATTTGAGCTCTCTTTCGGCCAATCGGGGTTCAACAAATGCTTCCTCAGCGGCGCCAGTAGATTGTGGGAAGGTCCTTTTAGTGATGAACTTTTCATAACTGACTATTATGGAACACGGAATTATCATAGTCCTTTCACAATTAGAAACATATAGCATCCAGATGTTCGGACACCCCTTTCTCTTTGAAGGTACTGTCAATATCTCTTGGACGAGGAATGTGGTCTTTCACAGTGGAATGTGGTCCACATGTGGTCTTTCACTGTAGTCGCTAATGACCAGATGCCAAACCACCCAGGTGAAAAGATCCACCATCTGGTTATCTCGAGGATTTTAGTAATTAACAGCGACGACACAGCTGGCTGTAAATGTCGTATCAGTACTGGGACACGGGGAATGTCACAGCATGTGCCGTAGATCATAGTTTGGACAAAAATATGAACTGTAGCTGCTAAACTTTCAATATTTTAAAAATATTACACTACAATGAACCATGTTTTTCTTTCATGTAGCACTCCACTTTTAATAGCCCTGAATTGTCAGCTGTCACACTTTTTTCTTTCCGCTGACAGCACTTTATGTCATAAAATTTAAATCTTGTGTGAATTTTGGGGCACCATATAAGTTGGTAAGTAGATTTATATACATGTAAACTCTAAAAATTCAACAAACTGGATGCATACATTTTAGTTTTTACACAAGACTACTGCCAAATTTTTTCCTTTTAAGGCAAACATAAAAGGCTTCATTTCGTTGACGTATATGGGAAAATCGACGGGGGAATTCTCCCTGTGGTTGACTTTTATATTATTTGCAAAATACAAAAGTCATCCATCGGGGCTTTATATATTTAAAGTCAAATATTTACTTAAGTTATTGTCAGCTTCCTTTAAATAAAAATTTTAAAGCTTTAGATTTTTTTTAGCAATTTGATATACGAATAAACGATTATTTTTCAATGACGTAAACGCATTTAAGAAAATGCTTGAATGCCTTTTCTTTTTATAAATCTGAGTTAATACACCAGAGATAATCCGTCTTACACAAACATTTTATGCAGTTTCTTTTTTACCCGATATCAAACATTTTAAACCATACTTGTCCTTTTTGAAGCGATTGTTCCCGTTTTTATCGAACTGTCTCCTGTCGGATTGCGATGTCAGTTCCTACACCCTCTTCGCTATCTTCTGTCCTCTTGACAACTGTCAACCCCGCGCTCGGTTACAGTCTTGATCGAGCTTTTGGAGGGGTGGAACACAAGATAAGAAAAAAAGCTCAAAATATTCTTTTTTTTTTCGAAAACCGAAAGAGGAAACCGAACCTCAAGAGCACTTCTTTGTTGCAGGGAAACTGGATCGTCGTGAAATGTTTTAAAAAAGAGCTTGACTTCGAAATGGCGGTGGTTCAAGTATTTGCATGTGCACGCCGGGTTTAAAAGCATTGGATTTCTACTTCAAAATATCGCTTGCGTAATATTCCCAAAAAACGACGGAATACTACGATGGGAAACGAATTCCAGTCATATAATCTGTTGTTTACTTCAAGGAATGTTGCATTTCTATTTTGAAAGCGTTTAAAGTTCTTTAGGCTTGTTTCGATGGGACGAACAGTCATAGTAAAAGACATATTTAAATAATATTCTCAAAAGAGTTGTTCATTGTAAATATTTTTATAGAAATCTTTTTTTTAAAGAAAAGGGCTGCTTTTATCTGAATTATTTCTTTATTTTCATTAACAACTGCTATTTGAATCTTAAGAGGGTTCAGAAGTTGGAAACATGAACAAATATCATTAAATTGTTTATACGTTATGAAATTATTATCAAGCACATCTTTCCCTTATTAAATTATTACTAAATCTATAAGAAAAGAAAAAAAAATATGTTAACTTTTTTAACGCTGGTCACATTTGGAGTATTAATGAGATCTGCATGAATATTGCAGCGTATGAATATTTTCTCCTGCTGCTCATTATAATTCTGATCTTAAAAAGAACCTGAGGAATGAAAAGTACAAATTATTAATTAAAAAAAATATGTGAAAAATGGATATTTGGATAAATGCTTAAGGAAATTTGATACTAATTTTCAAATTTTTATTAAGTAGTAACTTCATTTTAAATAAATACTTCACCAAAAATGCTAGAGTAATTATTGTAACTGTGTTATTATACCTTGATAAACAGTTCAAAATTTACTTAAATATTTTAACAATTGATTTCATTGATTTCATTTCATATAGCACTCATTTAATTTAATTCATTGAGCTCAGAATATCGTTCAGTAGTAAAGTTGAATAACAAGTTAATTATTATTTTCATTGTTTTTTTTATTTTGTTATAATATTTAAATAATAATATAAAAATTTGTCTAATGACAGTAGTTTACATTTCATTTGATATTATGTTTTTTATATATTTAAAATAATGAAAAAAGCAATAAAGTAGCCACCCAATTCCAACCCCAACAACTGGTCCAATTTCGCCAATTTTCGTTTCATATGGAGGTTTAAATCTTCCTGATAAGATACTAAGGGTCTCTTTCTTTCCTTCGCCCTCTATTTTTGAGAGGAAATAAAAAAAGCACTGTACATTGTCGACGGGGGGAAACCCATGACAAAATTCCCATCCACAGCATTTGGTTATTTCTGGTGTTAATTAGAATGGTTCTCGAAGGTTCTTTTTTTCTAAGAACCATGGTATCGAAGGTTCTTATTTCATATGAATTTTCTTGATTCTCAATTTGTCTTCTGTGATTGTCTTTCCTCTTCCACTCCATTTCCAGAGTTATTGCAAAATAAAACTTTGATACAGCTCTCAACAACTCGACCGATTTCTTCAATCTCCCATTTCCAATTTGATAATTCCACCACACTGAAATACATCTAACCAATCAGAATGTGCTGTTATTAATGTAAGAAATTACAAACCATGAAGTCAAAGCAATATTTTCAGAAACTAACTATAAAGAGAATATTTCCCGAGTCAAAAACTTTAAAAAAGAAGATACATTATATTTAGAGCATGCCATTGCTACTATATCTAAAACATAAATGAAATTAACTAAATCAGAACTAAACATTAATTTAGAATTTAAATTGCAAAAAAAAAAAAAAAAAAAGGTGGGGTGGGAGAGAATAAAATGGAATTTAAAAAAAGGAAGGAAATTATAAGATATAAGACTTTATCAAGAGTCTTCAGGTTCAGGGAATCTGGCTTTTTTAAGCAAGGATTCAAATTAGGGATTTTTTTTCTTTGAGGGATCTGACTTTCGTCCATGTATTGACCCTCGTGACAAGAAATTGAGCCTTTTGAAGTCAAGAATTAGTACATCGAAAGCGATAACATTAAAATCAATAATATTAATTTAGTAAACAAATTATTTCAAAAATTCAAATCCAAATAAAATCAATTCGCAGAAAAATGCAGTAAGACAATTAGAAATGAGATACGCATCAAATCATAAATCTAACAAACATTAAAAAAAAATGAAAGTATAAAAGCTAAGGAAACATACCGATTGAATGTAAATTCTTCCAATAGGATTAGTACGAAACCACAAAGAGAAAGAAACTAAACTTATAAAAACTCGCGACTTTAGATCACTAATAAGATAATAATATTAAAATTTTCAAATTTTTTGTCACAATGAAGTGGATTTTTCTTTTCATTTAAAACTATTCTCTTTTCACAGCCAAATGGTTAGCTGGAAATATAGGTTATATTTAATTTCATGATCTTATAATTTCATAATCATGAATCCGCAAATTTATCAATTTTTAAAGCTATGTTATTTTTGTTGTCATTTATATGTGCTCTGTTTATCGTGTACATGAGCCTTTCTAATGAAGACCAATATTATGATATCATGATGCTATTATATCTCATATTCCGTTTTATCTACCTTCTAAATTTCGCCTTATTGTAACTTCATTTTTTTTTATATACATCTCGTAAACTGCACAGATATTAAATAGAAACTTTGTTCTTTAGTTTTCAAAAATGGCAAAAATAATCCCTTATCAGATAGGAAATGAAACAGTAAAAACAGTTTGAACTTCAATGCAATAATGCAATCTGTTTTTGAAAATCCAAAATAAAAAAAAAAGTAACTTTGCCAAAAATGTAGCAAAATTTTCCACGATTATTAATTTTTTTAATTAAAAAGACAATTTTTTATATTTTAAAACGATATAAAATTCATTTTAAAGCAATAATATTTGCAGAAGTTATCGCAGAGAAACGCAAAAATTTTAAAGAAATTGCCCAATTCCCAATCTCCAAGGTATACATATGCCATATTTGGTAGCTGTAGGTCAAATGGTCTGGCATACAGAACGCCAACACACGCATACGCACACGCATCTCCATTATTAATACAGATAAAATAATAATTTCCTTTGTTGTGATGAGAATAAATGATAAGAATCGCATTAATATGATGGGCGAACAGTCCGTAGTCGAAGGTGGCTAGCATATTTTTGTTCCTGTATCAGATATGTGATTTATATTTATTTACATAAATTACAGTTTTACATAAATTATAATCATTTTTCAGAATAATATATAGTACAGAATTCTTATGCTGATATCAGTCTTTTCGCATCTTAATATCATGAATGACGAAATATTCTTTCCACCATACCACTAGACATACGCGATCTGCATCGAGAAAGCATTTCCGAAATAGACTTCCACGCAAAACAAATAATTCAGATCGCATCCTCGGAAAGCTTTTCAGCGAAATAAATCTTTCCCTCTCGCTTTGAAGCTTCCTTCCTCACCATTTGCATGCGGACAGCGAGAACAAGCCGACCCTCCCTAATCGATGCAGCTAAGTCAACCGTCGCCGGCGACTTCCAATTTCTTGAAATGCAGTACGAGGAAGGACTATTTCTGTCCGATTCAGATCTCACTAATCACCTACTTCATTTGAGTCTTTTGAAGGCTTTCATTTTTACCTTCGGTGCTGTACTAACTCAAAGCGACTGGGTACAAGTGGAAATGTTGCGTGTCCCAAATTCCTTTGATAGCGGAGATTCGGCGGCTAATTCATTAAATCTTCAGGAATAGAAATCGCTTGATGGATGGCAATGAGCGAGCAAAACATGGCAAAAAGGATTTCGCAATTTCTGAATGATCATTAATCTTGTGGTTGCTAATGCTATTTTTTTTTCCCGGCTAATAACTGAACAGAAATTTATCATAACAGAGTGATCAAGGCGACTTATTAAAACATATCTACGTAATAGACTTTATACATTTTTACTTCCTCATATACTCAGTATAGAGTGAGTAGAGTAATGTTAAAAAAATCGAACACGAGAGTTTGAAGAATTTTTACGTTTTAGATCTCTCTGAGTTCGAAAAACACATTTTTGGAAAATGTCTGTCTGTCTGTGACAAAGATAATTCTAAAACGCTTTGATCTAGATGGATGAAATTTAGCATAGGGTCTTTATACCAAAACTGCAGATTCCTTTCAAATTTTGAGTAAAATTTGGTCAGAGGAAATCTGTCTATCCAAATGTTCGAATATAAGTTAACAAGATAACCACGAAACGAAGAGAGCTAGATGGATAAGATTCGGCAGACAGAAGTAGCATCGATAATACACATGTCAAAATTTGAGACAAAACTAACAAAGGAGTGACTATGTGTCGGTCTGTTTTTAAGAAACATGTTAGCGCGATAATACAAAAACGCAGTGACTTAAATACTTCAAATTAGATACGAGATTTTGTGCCTAATCGCGAAGGATGACACGATAGATTTCACAAAAATAATAAATTCAAATCAAAAGTTAATATTTCGTAACTACTGTACGCCAGTGTCATGCAAGGTGTTCTTTGGCATGAAACGTTTATTAGAGAGTATAGAAAGTTTTGTGGTGACTTCTCCCACTGGTTAAAATTAGTTGAAGGATCCGAGCTGGATTTCAAGCTATCAAATGCTTGACACTTTCCGCGATTTTTGAAATGTTTTCTTCAATGCATTTTTTTCTATCGTTTCAATCAATGTTTCTTGCTTTATGTTGACCACAAAATGTTTCACGATTGCTCAAAAATTTGCAAAAAAGAATCTACGAAACTGTTAACTAGACCGCATCGTTATGATGATTTTTTATGGCAAATTTTAATACCTGTAAAAAATTTCAATTTTGTCATATCAATTGTTAGGCTTTTTAGTGTCAGAGGAAAAGAAAAAATCGTTTTATCTCAGAGACTGTCCGCTTTTTATTTACTTCCTGCTCTGTGTTACTTGAAAACTTATTGCACGGAGTTTGTAAAAAATATTCATTGGTAAATGTTGGATTTACTACTCTATTACTAAATAATAAAAAAATTTTACGATGAAAATTTTTGGTATAAATGAATATTATGTTTTAAATCCTGATGGAATCGTTTACCTGAATCATGCTCAATACGTACTAGGTTTATAGAGCGTAAATTATTAAAAAGTTTAAATTTATTATTAAAAAGAAAATTTGTGCACTAAAAAGTTTAAGATCTTGTATGTTTTCAAAACATTACAGACAGCTCCAGACATTTTTTTAAAAACTAGAAAAATGCTGATTTTTTTCGAATTTAATATAGAGATTTATATATATATATATATATATATATATAAATTTTAATTGAACATTGTGAATGATAGCTTAAATTTGCGCTTACAGCACGGAAAGCAGCCTTTTTTTTTTTTTTTTTTTTTGCTGTTAATTTAAATCTCCTTCAACTATTAATTCTGTCAAATCATGACAACAGCTGGGCTTTTGTTCTCAACTACAGCCTAAACTATCGAGTTTTTACTTAGCGAAATGCCATTTTTCGACTTAAAAACTTAATTTATGAAAGAATTTATTAAATAAAAACTTTTGAATTATATTGTAAAAGCGGGAGAAACTACTTCTTGTCAATAAAATATTTCCTAAACTATAAAAAGATGTGTAATCCTAGCTTCTAAAAACACAATTTTCATAAAAATTTTCTTGTTTTTGCGAAGATTAAAGCACAGCATCTGTAACAATTTCATGAAATTATAATTATTTCTGTAATGTATCAAATGCTGTAAACATTCTTTCTTATGTTTTAGCAACCTCTTTATTATTATCTTCACCATTCACTGTAGTATCTTTGCTTGATTTCGTGACAGCTCGCAATACCTAAAGCTCCATACAGTATTCAGTCATCACAATGTATCATATTACGTACGTAGCTGTCGACATCATTCAAGTTGTTCTTTGATGTCCCGTCGGCATATGAAGGGTTAATTAAAAAATTTTTATCTCTTTATTAAATATTACTTAGATTATAAGGAGAAGTTTTGTCTTTTTTATACGTATTTACTTATAATTAATTTTTAAGTTTTAGTTTCATATTTTTTTCATGCGTGATATATTGAAACAAACATTTTAGAAAATGATACTGAATTAAGATTATTACTATTTCAGTTTGTAAAAATTTAATATTTAAAACTACTTAAAAAAGATTAAATTAAAATCAATAAAAAATATTTGGTTTTAGAAGTGTGGAGTGAGGAAAAGGGAGTCTTCGATATTTGCACTGACTGAGAGCCTCTGAAAGACTCCGGTTTTGTTCGGCAGAGAAGCATCATTTCAGGAAACATCTTTAGAAACAAGTTTTATTTAAACTCATTTCGGAAAGTTATTATTCCGCTTTTGATGGTTTTTCGGATTCAGAGTTGTTTAAAATGAGAAAATTGGTCAAAATCTCTAGCCAGCATATTATTATTTTTTTTACCAATTAATATTTTTTAAATTATAATTGGTAAGAAAAATACTAAATATACTTTATATATGTGTGTGTGTGTGTGTAGTGATATTTTAAACTCTTAATTTCAATAATTTAATTAATTTCCAAGATTTTATCTTAATTTAGCCCATAGTAAGTTCATTCTCATATTTCTTGATCCAATTCCACTTTCTCTACTTAATTAATTCAAGAGAGCTTTGTAAAATAGCTGAATCGGCTAAAAGTCTAACTTTCCCACACTCGGCGTGAAGGGCCAAACTACCGCTGACGAAACAAATTCTTTTTTAAAACCTCCCTGTGTTTCCCCTGCCTTGTTGGCGCGTGTAGCGAAAATCCCTATCAAAATCTCATTATATATTAGCACTATGAAGATATATTTTCCCTATCAAAATCTCATTATATATTAGCACTATGAAGATATATTTTCCCTATCAAAATCTTAGGTTATATAAGACCGGGAATAAAATTTTCAAGAGCTTTTTCCTTTTCTGTGTCGTTGTGTGTGTGCTCATCGCTTGTACATAATGCATGCAACCTGCTTCACATAAAATAATGCTTACATATATATATATATATACACTAAAAGACATCCAGTCCTGTTGAGCAGAGAAGCGTCATTTCACAAAACATCTTTAGAAATAAGTATTGTTTAAACTAATTTCAGAAAGTTATTATACCGCATATTCCGCTTTTTCGGCTTCAGGGATTCTGAAATGTGAAACTTGGTCAAATTTAGCCAGCTTATTTTATTATCAATTATAATATTTTTCCTTTACATCCTTCTTTACGAGTAAGGAAGAAAAAAAAATATTTATTCAAATATCTGTCTCCAGAATAAATCACGGTCTTAAAAACATACGAAACGTGTCGTATTTCGACTCCGGATTTCGTCGGAAACATTCCGGGATCCCGATAACTCCAGATTTAATTATCGGAATCCATTTCAATCACCCTTTCCCTATTCTCTGGCTTCTTTACCGAAGAGAGCCTTACCTCAAAAACAAAAGGCGGGAGAGAAAAAAATCGGCAGACGGTCAAGAAGTCCGGCTAATAGGGCGTCGGCGGCGGAAAGGGCTGGAAGGGGGGTGAACATCTATTCTCCTCCCCCTTCCGTGGAAATCGATTCCGCGTGGGATGAGAGGACGTGATGGACGAGGTGGGGGGAGGCTCTCCCCTGAGGCGGAAGGATCGGGGGAGGCAGAGATAAGAGGAGGAAGGGCGCACGTGGTAGCTTAGAACAAAGGGATGGTAGAGCTATTAGAGAGATGGGATATGCGGGACGTTGCTCGCATTACCTGTTTCTCAAAGAAAAATACCACTTCCTTCTGACTCTGAAAAGGTATCTGCCAACCTCTTCATCTATTCCCTTCACCGATGCTTGCAACCGGAGAAGACGGTGGGAGGGAAGGGGAGCACAGAGTTGACTTTGTTCTTTCTGGTTGCAACTTTTTTTGTGTGTGAGAGAGAGTGAAAGAGAAGGGTGGTAAGATTTGCTATTTTCAGACCGTGTCCGCTGGAGTTGTTTCCAAATATTTAAGGATCAAAAGCGCGCGGGAGATGAGGTGATTAAAAATTCGTTTGTGGCGGGTGAGGAGAACGTTGGTGTGAAGGGAGTTCTTTGTAGCGGCCTGCCTTGGAAGATGAGTTTTTGAAGGAACAGATTTATGGATAGGGCCACCTTCAGAGAACTTTGCACCTTTGTTGGACTTGGTATTTTTAGAATTCGCTCGGAAATTTCTTGTTATATAAGATTTATGGCGAGGATTCTTTAAGTATCCGCCACTCCTTTCCTTAGGTGGAAGATAGGCCGATGATTTGTGAAATGGAATAAACTTCTTCCCTTATACGAATGAACAGATATTTGTTCAAAAAATAAAGAATTGAATTAGAATTCTTTAATGTTATTTTGCATACATATATGAAATTGAAAGTTAGGCTCATACATTTCTAATATAATAGTTTTTAGAACATTAGCAGTCATATGAAGATTATGAACTGAAGACAGGAATATTTAGAATTTAAAAAATTTAAATCCTTAAGGATAACTCAACAAAAGAATTAGTCATTAAGATTTTCAGGATTCTTCGCATTATATACCTTCTTGCAATGGCAAGTAGCATTGTATACCTACTAGCAAAGGATTTTTGACTATGCAGAACTACACAGCTGCCTAAGACCACTGGGAAAAATTCCATAAAAAAATAATATTAGCCAAGGTTCCAAATAATTAAATTTTTAAAAAAAGAGAGAATTTTGATGAATTGTAAAATATTTTAAAATTCATACTAAAATTTCAATCAAATCAGTACCGGTATATATATTCAGTACCACCGAGGTCGACAACAATTTACCGAAACTAAAAGCAGTTACATCCTCAAGGATATTGAATTAAAAGCAAAAAAAAAAAAAAAATAACACTTTGAAGTTGAATCGGATGCATCTTTCATTAGCTTTTACGAAATGTATATCTTTAAATGCTTCATGTTCACGAACTGTTTTGTTAGTTGTAATATACCCAATATTTTTCGTTTCTAAAAAAAATAATAGAATCTCAATGAATATAAATGTGAAAAAAGAATATTGTGAAAATGTTTTTCAAAAAAGCTTATTCTTTCTAGGCGAGAAATGGTAATGCGTAAATTTATTCTTTTGCCTAAACTTGACTTGTTATACATTGGCGTGCATTCTCCCCTTCCTGTATGATTACGATTCTCCTACCACCCTTGCAGGGTGCTCATACAAGATGCACGTAATAGAATAAACTACTCCCTCCCAAACTACGCCCCTTTCTATATTGATGGATGGTATAATGATGTGATGCATTCTGTCTAGTGAATGGTAGGTTTCATATATATATATATATATATATATGTGTGTGTGTGTGTGTGTTTCTAGTTATAGCTATTAGGTCTAGAGAAATTAAAACCTGAATTAGTTCGAAACATTGACTTTTCTTCCCATCTTTATGCTTGAATATCTATTTTCCGGACAAATGAAGCCAGCGAGTGAAATAATATCTATCCAATTTACGAAAATTCTGAAAATAAAAAACTAGAATGTTTTCTTTTCCCATCCAAACTCTCTCTATTCGGGATAGATAGATACCACTTACTTCCGCTTTTCTGGAATATTTCAATATTCCCTTTTTCTCGATGAGAAAGGAAGTATTGTTGAGTTTTGCCCTTTGGAACCCATGAATTTAGGATTAATGGCGATGAAAGGCGGAATTTATTAAATAGTGTGTGTGTGTGATGGTATTTCTAAATCGAAATTAAATCCTAATTAATTTCCTACTTTTTATCTTAATTTAACCCATATTAACTTAATTCTAAACTGTTATCTTATTTCCTGATCCAATTCCACCTTTTTTTTACTTAATTAATGCTACATAAGCACTGTAAAAATGCTTAAATCAGCGGTTCTATGGCTCCGAGTAAAGGGATAAAAATCTGTCAAGCTACGCAAATTCCTTTAAGAGGTACCTATAATCCCTTACATAAATCGACACGTGTAATGAAATCTCTATAGGAATCTCATAGTATAAAATTACGGGAAAAATATTTCTGCCTTTTCGCTTTTTTGCTCTTGTGTCGTGCTGTAAATTGACATATCTCACCCCTTCTTTCCCGTTCATAAATTATGCCTCCCGGGATGGAATAAAATGAAGTTTTAAAATTTATAAAAGTCTCTTCTCTCTCTTCAATTATGAAACTGCTTAAAAAATATGTTTTTATAGTATGTGTATGTGTGTGTGATGATAATCTATTTTAAATCCTAATTAATTTCCTATTTTTTTTTAAATTTAAATTAGACAGTTTTATATCATTCTACCATTTTCTCTTATTTCCTAACCCAAATTCAAATTATTATTATTATTAGAATTTATAATTATTATTGAAAATTATAATTATTAAAATGTATTATTAAATTATAATTAAAATAGCAATAGTACTAGAATTTCAGAAAAAACAAAAAACACCCTAAAATATGATTCGTACCACTGAATAGCTCTTTTATTTTATTATTTTAAAGACATATAATAATGGTGTGTGTGTGTGATATAAAATAATTGGAAATATAGAGTCAACTTTATAGGAGTTGTACATGTGATGAAATCAAAATTTAATTTCAGTCTTAACATGTGTTTCAAATTGGAGGGCATTCATGATTTAGTTTTTAATTGGGATTAGATTGACCTAAGACATCTTAAAAGATATTTTATGTAAATCCAATTCATGTCCATTGACATAATGGCATCTTGAAAATAGAAACTCGTTAACAGCTTTTAAACTTTTGAAACGAAAGAAATTTTTAATTTTTGATGCAAAATTTTGATGGAGGACGGATAAAAAGTATTTTGTCAATAAGTCAAAATGGAAGTTCATTTGAATTAAAATATGTTTGAAATCAAGGGGTACGCAAAAGAATTTATTTCAGATATGAAATATCACCGACTTTGAAATAAAATAATATTTCGAGGGTAGAAATGAATTCTCACATATGTGATCTGGTATCAAGTAGTATATACACTTTTCTGGAAACAAACAAACAAGAAAAAACAAGCAGGGTAAATTGTTATCTACGGCAACATGAATATAGCA
This sequence comes from Argiope bruennichi, assembly GCF_947563725.1. Taxonomy (NCBI): domain Eukaryota; kingdom Metazoa; phylum Arthropoda; class Arachnida; order Araneae; family Araneidae; genus Argiope; species Argiope bruennichi. The sequence goes on from NC_079151.1 coordinate 75,953,614, forward strand.
GTAATAATGAATGTCAAAGTAAATATTAAATTTCTTACTGTTGAAATAAATCTGAATTTGTATAATTAGTGCGTTGATTTTAATTTAAACTTCTTCATTTATTAATACTGAAGATTTTATGCGCATTGCCTTAATTTTACAAATAAAGCTCATTCTTTGCCTAAATTGTTACAATATAAAGCTCATTCTATGAAAAAAAAGTTGTAAAATAATTTTGATTTCACTTAAACGCAGCCAAATTTCGCAAAATAATCCAAATGATCATAAAAAGTGATTTGAAAGAAAAATTTTTAGTTTCAGATTGAAAAATAAAAATCTCACAATAACCTCATGTCAGTAGCTTAAAAAAATATGAATTGTTATTTTATTCACACTCTTCTCATAACGACATTTTACATTTTTGCTCTTATAAAGTTCGTAGAATAAATAGATCTAAGAAAATGATACTATTTTGATAATGCCTGGTGGCCAATATTATCGATAAAATATATTTTGGGTGAGGCCGGTATTATTCGTAATAATCGATAGTAATCGGGTAATTCAATAATTCTAATGGCAAAGATAGGAAATATCCAAAATACTTGTATTTGCTTGGATAAATATAACTGAAATGTGCTAAAATTTAAACAAAGTTTATTGAAATTTTATTGCCATTTCGTTAAAAACTGATCAGGAAAAAACTGAAAAGCATTTATTATATTAATTTCCTTGTTATATAACATTTAGAGAATCAATTTTAGAGTTTTACCTGTTAATCTGTCTTCTGCATGTGATCAAGATTACTGAGAAAAGAAAAAACAAAGACAAATCAATTTGGCATGTAGTCTTTAAAGGAAAATTATGGATATGGCATATTTCGCGAAAGAAATCCTCTTATTAGAAATCTGAATGTTTATCCGTGTTCATGGGCAAATGATAATTCAGAAACGGAACGTGTTAGATTGAAAAAAATTTGGCCTGTGATTTGAATACTAGACGTAGTTAATGTATAAAACTTTTTTTATCAAATCTTTATTAATTGTTTGTTGATCAGAATTCTTATGATAGTATGTGAATGCAATAATTATTAGAGACTATAAAATTGGTTTGATTTTAACTCTACAATTGTATTTTTGTAATTAATTGTGCATCCAGTTGGTCAGTGGAAAGATATATAAACTCGATTATTTTCACTTAACTAAGAAACTTTAATATATATATATATATATATATATATATATATATATATATATATAATATTGTGAATCAAGGAGAGTATATTGCTATTAATTCGCTACTTATTATCAAATCCTGGATATATTTTATTGAAATCATTTCTCAAAATTACTACGAATTATCCTAACATCAGATTCAGTTAGACACTTAAGTGTAGAATGAACATCTGCAATGAAGAATTAGACTTTTTCTTGATTTCTTTGTTGTCCAAATTCAAAAATAATTTATAAAAACTTTAAAGGGTTTTCTTATTTTAACTTATTTATTTTTATTATTATTCCTTTTTTAAATTTAAGCTGAAGAAATTCATTTTCTAAATCATCGAAGAAGTACAGTATATTACTGGATATTACACATGATATATAATATTTGTAATTTTTGGTACAGGATTTTTTTTTCCTTGCATGATAGCTTAAAATGCTGATAGCTGACTACAATCCTTCTCCACCCACCCCTCACACACAAAAAAAGAAAAAGTCATAAATTTTCTTTCGATATGTAACTGACCACATACAGACGTACATCTTCATCGTTCCATAGATTTCTGATGTATGTATCGAAAAAGTATGTCCATGGTACCACTGCAACAACAACAAAACAAAGGAAGCAGTCTTGGTCATCGGTTACCACTCACCACCCACGTATTGAATGGAAAAGATACTAATACTTCCACGACCAATATCGTTCAAAAAAATACACGAAACGAACAGAGAACGGGAAAAAAAGAATTCTTGGACGTCGCATTTCAGCCAGGGCCCGAACGTCTCGCTGTCACCCTCACCTCACGCAATTCTGTTTTTCCCATTCCGAGTGCGTACCCCCCCCCCAACCCTCCTCGAAGCTGCTCTAATGGATCGACAGACGCAAGGGAAAGGGAAGGGGGGGGGGGAGATGACTAGGGGTGGCCGGTGATTGCCGAGCGCCATCGACCGAGAAGGAGGGGGGGGGGTGCCCTTTCCTTCCTTCCCGAGGATGATCTCTCTCCCCTTTCCCGTTCTGTCGACAACACGCACGCATCGCCCCTGGCCATCGCTCCCCCCCTTCCGTCCTTTCCTTTGCGGGGTTCACAGGGTGAGGGTACAAATTAAATATCGGGTGTGGGATGAGAGGAAACGTGACATGTGAGGATGCGTGCCTGGAAATGGATGGAAGGGAATGAGGATGGGCACTCTCTCTCCCTTTGTTTTAGAACCTCGGCCAAAAAAAGATGGGACAAATGTATGAAAGAAAAGAGGCGAATCATTTCATATAGATATATTTGTTCTCTGCAACATATTCTACAGATATACTGCAAAATTTTTGAACCGATGTCCATATTTATTGCGTCAAATTATTCTCGTGCTTCGCAAAGTTAGAAATTTATAGAAATTTTTCAGCACTTATATAGAAATTTATATATTCTACTCTCTATGTAATGAGGGTGGCCGGCATTTACTACTTTTTCTAATTCCTTTGTCATATTTAGGAAATTATCAAGTGTTATAAATATATTACTATCATGTTCCAGCAACGGCATCTAAACTAGATGTTCAGTCTTCGATGCTTCTCTGCTTTTTCACGTGTGTCTCTGTATTAGTAAAGACACGCATGAAGTAGATATGAAGAAGTCAATTGGCGAATAATTAAATGAAAGAAATGTAATACAATTTTGTCTCTGCTGTAGCTCCTAAGGCTATAGCTTGGAATTTCTATATTTTCTCTGCTTCCCGTCATTGCACTGAATAAATTATATATTGAATAGTATGTGGTAATTTAACTCAGTAATGAAGACAACTCATGTGTTCTCAAATGGAATAAATAAATCACTATTATATTTATTCTCGGTATTTTTAAAACTGATTCCCAGGTTGTTTGTGCCCTCTTCCTTCTAAATATTACACCAATGAATAAATCAAGTATCATGGATAGGCAGAATTATTTAACACATATATGAAAACTCTGCTTACTAAGCTGGTAAGGTTAGTATTGGGTTAGCTCTCGGTTTTGTAATATTAGGTACTGTTTGATTTTGCGATTGTACCCGATCATTTTAACTGGTCTTTTGTACCTAGTACAGCTGGTTACTGATTCTTTTCTCATCAGAACGAAACCGAGTACTCGGTTCTAGCATTTGGTCTGCCCCACGACGATCCACCTACCCGAAAGGGTGTAAGATGGTTCTAGCACTTGTACCCAGATTAGCTGTTGCTACTGATATGAATATGATTCCGAAATGGAATTCCGCTTTTTTCAAAAAAGGATTGACGGCAATAGGACACTTTTGACAATGATTGACGGATGGGTGAGAAGAAGAAAAGAAAATTTTTGTTGATATAATTAATATAAGAGAAAACGGGAATTCTTCAATGATAATGCAACATTAGATGGGACAAAAGGCAGTAATCTCTCAGAAGGAGATACTTGATATTTTTTTAAGCTATAAAATGTATGTTAATAGCGTCGCCAAGGCAATACGGTGAACTAGGCTTTATCGACCCAATACTTTATATCAGATTAATATAGTACACCGTATAAAAGAAATAAGATCGAGGAGATAATCAATCGAATCCAAAAACTGATACTAAGTATCGGATGCTCTTAGTTCTGTATAAATCTTGTGTACCTGATATTTTTGCATACTCGATGCAAAATATCGCGATGATTCAGTAACACTCAATTCTAGTACAAGTTCCAATTCCTGTTGACACGAGGGTGAGTGACTAGTTTTACTTGTAAAGAAATCAGTTGATGAATTATCAAATGAAATAAATTAACCGATCTAGTGGAGCTCTCAGAAATTGATATTCAGAAAATCCGTTCCTTTTCTCGCCTTTACAATATTGCATAAATCGTATATTATTTATATGGTGTGATAAAATTTAACATATGTGAAGAAATTAGTCTTGTCGATTTAGTTAAACAAATTGTTTAACTCATGTAATAAAATCATTCGTTTAAATCAAATGAGTCGAAAAAGCAAAATAAAAAGATTTTTAAGTTTTGACACACATTTCGTAAAATATTTCGAATTATTCATGTATAATTTATTGTCGATTGTAACTATTAAAACAGAAATAATCGCAAAATTCTCGTTATCATTTAAAATTGGAGATTATAGCGATGAACGTCGATGAAAAAAAACGTTCAAATGGAATATCCTAATGTGCCTTCTGATGTTGAAGAAAATAATTGTAATATTTGTATAATTTTTCTGCTTTTGAGCTACAGTATCGTAAAATAAAAATGTTTACAAAAAATCAATTGTATATTTTTTGAATTTATGTAGTGTCCTTATTTCTCCATTAATAATTTAAAAAAAATGCAGAAATAGCGCATTATTATATAATAATTTTGCCAAAATATTTAGCTCTAGCAAGAAATTTTGTAATGAATTTCAAATTTATGTCGATACCAGCATGCAGTGATAGAGGGAAAACGGAACGAGTCATTATAACTATAATGTTATCCTTCAGTCTACAAAGAAGTTTTTTAATAGAGAAGTGGAAAAATTTTGAATACGAGAAAAAGTTAAAGATGTGGAGCCATTTATTCTTGCAGTCGAAGAGAAGTAAGCATACAGTGCTCTATCGCCCTAGTTTTAAACAATAAGGCTAATAGAGAAAACCAAATAAGAAATAAATATTAAGTTTAAAATGCAAAAAAAAAAAAAAATGAAATTTAAAAAAAGAAGAAGGAAACGCCGAATCCAGACTGAAGACTTTATTAAGGGTCACCTCAGGCAAGGATTCAAACCAGAGTTTTTTTTTTTTCCCCCTGGCTTCCTCACCGAGAGAATATTTTTCTTCACGAGGGGTCAATATTTGAATGAAAGTCCAACCCTTCACAGCAAAAATCCCTGGTTTGAATCCCTGCCTGAGGCTGACCCTTGATAAAGTCTTCAGGTCGGATTCTCTGTTTCTTTCTTTCTTTTTTAAATTTCATTTCATTCATTGTTTTTTTTTTCAATTTAAACTTAATATTTTTTTCTAATTTGGTTAAGTTTATTTGTGATATAAATGTAGCAGCATTGACGTGCTCTAAATACGATGTAGTTTTCTTTTAACAGTTTTTTGACTTGGGATATATTTACTTTATAAGTTAGTTTCATAAATTTTGCTTCATTTTTATGGTTTGTAGTTTCTTTAATAGAGACATTATTTTTTTCTTGCAGTTTGTAGCTATCGAACAATATATTCAATTCTACGAGCAGAATAGGATTTATGATAAGTTTGTTATAATTTAATATCAAGTAATAAAAGAAAAATACTTATTTTCGGGGGCAAAAAGAAATTGGTTTAATATATGAAGGTGTATCTAGTAACTAAAGGGTGAAAACCAAGTAACTATTTTAACTATTCTTTGCTCAGTTATAGATTAATTTTGCAAGAAGTCCTTAATCTGTTGGAAATATAAGTTTTCATATTTGAGAAGTGCTTCTCTTAAAAATGAAGTCATTATGTGAAGAAGTTTATAAGTAAGATCTTCTTAAAATTTTTTGCTTCTCTGCATGCACAGATAAACTTCCGAAGCATCATAACATTTACTTCACGTTACTAAAATCTTATATTTAACTTTTTGTTACACAGCTTTTCTTTGTAGCATGCTATCTTGAATAACTCCCTTCTTGCCAATCTAATTTATCTTTAACATGGCCAGTGGGATGATCCTTCTAAAAACTCTCTAATAAAGGTGTTATCCTAGCTATCCCGCATAAAAATTGTGAACTCTTGACAATACCGTGATAACCACGTGTATTTAAATTTTTACTGCCCACGGATTCGGAGATTTTTGCAAATCTAAATAACAATACAAGTGACTTATTCAGTCTTCTTACTCCCTCGCACGAGAGTTTTGTACTTCGCAGTATAGTTTAAAATATTGAGTGTACATTTGGAACGATATTTTTTTTCTCACCCAGTTAAAAACAAAATCCCTACTACAATTTTACCCCAGAATTATTTGGAATGCAATCTTGTTTTTAGAGTTGTAGAAATATGATCGAATACCGAATTTCATTTATCTCAGTTTGTTCATTTTTGAGCTATCGCATTTACATAAAATTGAATATACACATCAATAGATGATCAAATCGTAAACAAATTCGTTTCCACGTCATAGATAGACAAAAACTCTCGTGGTGAAATCAATCGATGGTTTTGTCGGAAAAATTCGTATTTTCATCCTGCGTTTCAAAGGAAAAGTGATTACAATCTAATTCAATTGTCATAACCTGTGGCATCACCCTTGTTACTGTTATTATTCTATTACTTACTTTTTTGATTTGTAACGTCTATATATAGTTGAGAAAATAAATAGATATCATACTAACGCCTATCAACAAAAATTTCATGCAGATGTACACTTTAAATTCCAGAATTGTGTACCGAATTCCATTTTTGTAACTCTTTACTATTCTTATTTATCGCGTTCATTTGTATTTGGGCAGGCAGACAGATTTTTAAATAAATTTAGTTCAAAATTTGACAAAAATCTGCATATTTGAGGGCATCTGCATGGATCGCCACATATCAAATCTCACCTTTCTTGCTCAAAGCATTTTAAGTTTAAGACAGACAAGCAAACGTAATTCCATTTTTTTTTTTTTTTTTGAGTCGAAGAATTTGAATAACATAATACTTTCGTTCGTTGATGATTACGATACTTTTTGTATTCTTCGTATATGACAAAAAAAAAAAAAAACCGGTTAAATATTATTCTCTGTGAATATAATAACTACATATCTTTCGATAATGTAAAGTTTGTTAAAACCGAAAGATCTCTTACAGTGTCCCTTATAACATGTTTGCATAAATATTAATAATTGATGTTTTCGGCTTCGACTGTTGCCCAATACCATTAAGAAATCTTCATTAGTAAAAATTCGGTCCTATCCATTTAAATCCACAGCATTATTTACTGAAAGGAAATGGATTTGCGCGTGCCTTGTACGCATTACTTACTCTGTCTTCTAAGCAAATATTCTGCATTTACTCATCGACGCATTCGATTATTTCTCCCGCTGTGCTTAGTAGAATGGATATGCCGGTTGTAATAACTGCATTTGCAGTTGGCTGTAGATGTTTTCAGACTTTTTACAATGTGTTTTATACTTCTTGCAGCAGTTTATGGTAAGGTATAGTTGTTATTCTTTTGATTTTTAATCTTGCATTCCAATCTAATTATCCACATAAAAGTTTTCATAACCTGTTTCGTAATTTATTAACAGAGCATCAATTAAGTTCTTCAAAAAATTAACCCGGATTCGCACCGAGTTACTTCAACTGCAAGCATATTGTCCTACTGTACCAGCTCTAGGAAAAGATACAGGCCTGCAATCGACAATATTTACGTTAATTTTCCGTAATCATAAATGTCTACATTATTTCAGCCAAGAATGAAACGAAGAGTCTTTTAATATTGCGGAAGAAAAGGTTAATATCACAAAGAAGACTGAAGCGAATAATCCTTTAGCTACAAGAAAAATAATGGGTAGGAATTTAGTTCCAAAATTTATAGTATTGAATTAATTTATACATGACCAACTGAACTCGGCTACAAATCAAGATATTTTTAAATCGAAATCTTAAAGAATTCTAATTTTTTCTCTATGTCCCCTAACATAGTACTAGAATATAGTCTATAATTAATATAAAAAATGGGGTTATTTCTACATCTTTTTTGTTAATTAAATGTTTCAACATTTGTTCAGAAGTTTTTTGTTCACTTGTTGTATAATGTATTTGTTGAATTCAAAATATCGTATCTTGTTTATTTATTATACTAACTTAATAAAGTTCTTGTTTTTATTCTCTATTCTATCTATTAAATCTATCTATTAGTTTATTTTTTACAGCTTCTTTAGCAATTATGTATAATTAATTAGAATTGTTGTATAAGCAAAATAAGCCTTTGCCGTCATGTTTAGGTTAAAAAAAGATCATCTTTCCATCTTTCCCTTGTTGTGTTCAATTTTACTCTCTCATGTACAAAGTACAATTGTATTCTTCAAAAAATTCGAACTCGAGATTTGGATGAATCTTCTTTCAAAACTCTCTGAGCTCGAAAAATATATTTTAGCATTATATCTAATTGTCTATTTGTGAATACGATAATTAAAAAACGCCGTGAGCTAGACAAATGAAATCTGGCACATGGAATCAAGAACAAATTTATAGATTTCTAATCAATTTTGAGCGAAATACATTCAGAGGAAATTTTTACCATCTGACTGTTTGAGTTCAAGGGAATTAGATAATTATAAAACTCAAAGTAGATAAAATTTGGTACACAAGTTTAGCAGCTAAAATAAAGATTCGTATCAAATTATGCTATTTGAAAACATTGATATCAAATAGATGTATTGATATATTTTAATGTATATACATATCAAATTTTGAATTATATCCTTCAAATGGTTGATCATTAGTAGGTCTGTATTTTCGCAAGCATGTAAACGCAGTGACCTAAATCAATAAAATTAGGTACGTTATTTTGGGATTAAATTATAGTTTTGTGTCAAATTGGTATCAATCGACCAACAAGATGTCCAAAATATGTATTCCAGCTACAGACTCAGCGAAAATGACAGATTCACGCTAAAGATCTGTATGTTTTAGCTACTGTTCACCTATGCTATGCCAGGCATTTCTACAATTTTATGCGGTTGAAGGCAGGTAATATTTTTTATTGGAGAGTATACGAGAAAGTTTCAGGAAGACCCCCTACCGCAAGTTAAATTTAGTTTCTCTTAAGTGTTATTATTTTTAATAATTTGAATTTCTCAATGGACACTTTAGCTTTGAAACAAAAAAGCTCCACTGAATACCGAATTATCGTCACTCGTGGACATGTCGATCATTTTCTGGATTTCGCTCTACTCTTCTACTATCATCATGCGTTTATGTAAATGTGCCTTCAGCATCTTTTCTCTCTTTCTTTAATGTAACTTCCAAGTTCATTTACCCATTATTTCACGCAAACCGCATAGAAAACTGTCTCTAAAATATTCAGATAATTGTTACCAACTTCAGTGTAATAATCCATGATAGCCAGAGGACCAGTAAGTCACTCTTTATGAAAAATGTCATTTTATTCATCTGTTTGTGGGAGAATATTACTGTAAATGTAGCTGCAGATGAAAAAAATGTAAAATTAAATGTTAAAGAAACTTTCAGATATAATTGATACAATGAATATCTTGTCATTAGCAGGAGTAAAGAATGGAATGAAAAGGGGAAAAATGCAAGTTTCAGATTTGTACTTTATTTTAATTTTGCCAAGTCGGCCCAGCTTATATATATATATATATAATATAGGTAATGAAAAACATAAAATAAACATAAATAATATTTATATAATACTAATATTATATAAATAATGAATAAAGAAACATTCATGTATGTAAATAAAATAATAAATATATTTTATAAATGCATGAAAAATATATAAACATATCTAATAAAAAAATTATGTGCATATGTACAAATTTATTAACCTCATCCAATATACATGGGGAATCCTATTTTTGCTTTATAAATTCCTCGTTCGGTATACTTCTGCTGTGTATTTTAAGCATTTTTGATAAAAGTGACTTCTTCTGAGAATTAGTTTAATTCAAAATATTCTGCTATGAAAAAATATTGAAGGCACTGAATATTTAAATTATTCAGTATGTTTAGAAAACCTAATAATTTTATCTTTATTCTTTATAAACATATCATCTAATGCATTTTTCTGGCAGACAATTTCAGCAATTTTGGTAAAGATAAGTTCATGTGAATATTAATTTTAAATATTTTACTATAAAACATGAAAAAAGAATTTTTTTAAAGCCTCATTCAATTGGAGGAATCATAACTCATAGTCTAGAACATTTATAGTTCACATTATTGATCAAAAACATAAAGAGGATCTACACTTCAGACAGTCTCATTATCTCATACTTATTCCTTAAAAGTTTTTCCTTCTTCTATAAGAAGGACATTTTTGATGGACAATTTAGGCATTTTTATTAAAAGAGAGTACTTGTGACGTTCTGTTTTAATTCTAAATATTGCATAGTAAAAATATAAACGATATTTATAAACCCCATTCAAATAGAACGACAAGTCATATTTATCTTATGAGCCAACCCCCGGGGGGGGGCACCTCGAAATGAGGATGAGATGCTTCCGGCATGGTGGTTGGATCTCGCCACCCTGGAGGGTACACAAATAGGTGGGGGATCTGACTCTTCCCATCGATGACGGGACGTACTTCCTTCGGGGAGGGTTGTACCGTGGCCGGTGATGGCCCTTAGGACTCAACCACAGTTCCCCCCAGTGTTGCTGTTGCGGCGGTCCGGTCATTCAGTTTTATGGTTTAAATCCGTGTGCCTTTGTGGCGGGTCTGAGAGTCAGATGGCTGACTTATCTTATGAGCCCATCATCTAGTACGTTTCTACTTCGTATTGAAGGCTAAAGGCATGGAGCGTGACTTAGTTTCAGATAACTTTATAGTCTCTTACTTATCCCTAATAAGCTCATCCTGTTAAATTTCTAATTGACATTGTAAACATTTTTAGCAAAGGCAAATTTTTGTGAAAATCTGTTTAATTCAACATATTAACATGCATTAAAGGCAAGTAACATTTTTATAGACTACGTAAACTCAGTAATGAGATAAAAAAAAAAAATACCAAGATTGCTTGAAAGCTCCCCCAATTTTAAAATAACTCGAATTTGATTACAAATGAAAAACAAATTTTTATTACTTCCGTACAACCAATGACACAACATCGGAAGAAAATCAGAATGTTCATCCTTTTATTACTTCTCATATATATATATATATATATATATATATATATATATATATATATATATATATATATATATATATATATATATATATATATATATATATATATATAAGAGAGAGAACACCAAGGGAGGAAAAAAAAACACCCACTTCCTAATCAATCACTCCCTAAGACCTCGTACCACGCGTCTCCTCCAGGATCGTTTCAGTTTCCCCGAGCCCATTTCCAGTGATAGCTAAATCGGAGAACCTTGGACACGGGATGTCGCGTCCGGAAAAGAGGAGAAGGAAAACCGGAATACGAAACTGCTTTTCTCCACCCCTGCTTCCCCGGCCGACTTAAAACTTTCCCGAAATGAAAACTTCTCCCGCGGCGAGAGAGTGGGGGAGAGAGCATCATAAATCTGGAGGCGCGGCCCTCGCATTTTCCACTTAATTTACGAGCCGCCTCCTTCTCTCTCTCTGCCTCCCTCGCTCCCGGGGGTCGGCCACGAGAGGAATCTCTAAAACTGATCCCCCTGCTCCGTGGAATCTATAAATGCGAAAAGGTAGCAGGATGAAGTATGGTCTTCGGACTTAGTGGCTTGAATCGTTTCGTAGATGGGTGGCCGGGATATTATGGACCACGCTGAAATGTCTGGGCTTGGAATGTTTGGGGATGGAGGGCGGAGGCTAGGATCGTTTCTTGCAGAGGGCAAAAGAATGCCGGAGGAGCAGAGGAGCTCTTTAGAGGAATATTCTGGGAGGAAAATTCGTGGCATTTGTACCGGTTCAAAGAAATCACGGAGGTTATTGGAAGTTTTGGGTCAACTCGTTTCAGTCTCTTTCTCATTTTGTATATATTGCTTTTGCTTGTTTTATTATTTTTAGAAAAAAGGAGAAAATACAAAAAGGGTTAAATATTGGTAAAATAAAAATAAAAAATAATGCAATGTTATATGTATTGTCGAGAAATGAAGAAATATGTAGAAAAGGTGGGTATTAGTATAAAAAATACTAATTCATTTTTAATAAGATTGTGAAATATAATTTATTGTTTTTGGTTATTTTATGATTTTTAAGAGGGAGAAAAGTTTTTTAAAAAGGCTAAATATTAGTGCAATAACAGGAAACATAAATTTCCTCACGCGGTTAGAGACATGAAGCCAAAATGTCTCCATTGTTATTTTTCCTGTTTGCATTTTGGAAACAGCATTGGGACTTATTTTGAAAACAAAACACATTATGGAAATCATGTAGTTACCAAAAATTTTTAAAATGTTAATTGTTATAATATTAAATGTTGGAAAGTTGTTATAAGTGACAAATAAACAATCATTTAATGAGTATTTACTTCGCTGAGATATTACAAAATTAAACTAATGTTAATAACTGTTAAATTTAACAAACAAAAATGACGAGTACAATATTTTAAAATATTGTTTTAAGAACATTTATTTATTCTTTTTGCATTATTCAAATTAAAAGAAGTTTCAGAGACATGGAGACAATGACACCATAAATAAAAACAAAAACTTTGAAAAAGAATTACTCAGTTATACGCACGTGTTCATACTTAGAGTTTTGCCAACATACTGCTGAAAGAACAATTTGAAGAAACTGAAGAGATGATTGTATTCAAGGACAAAATACCACTTGATAATCAGAGCTAATGACCAACGTGCAGTCATTTTGACTCCCGTCTCCAGTTACGGGTTATTAAGCCCAATACTTTGTTATATTATATATTGATAATTTTTACTTATTTCTTTAAAAAATAAAATTTTTTAAAATTTTAAATATTGTTATTATAAATGTTAAGTAATGCTGTATCATATACACCGATTTTGATAATGTTTTAAGGAGCTGGAAATTTGAGGAGCTAAATATTGTTACGACAAATTCTAAATAATTCTATTTAAAGTTGAAATATTTTCAGATATTTAGGATGGAAGGCTTTAAACTGGAATAAATTGTTTCTTACAATCTTGAAGGATGAAAAAACGTCACACGATAGTATTTATTCTTAAAAAGAATTATTTCAAATGTAACTGAAAGAATATTTATAATAGTTTAAGCCGGAATAAAGAAATAGAGAAGCTCTGGGAAATGAATTAGAACCTTTCATAATATTTATGGTTGAATTCAAAGCTTGAATTTGACTATATATTGGAATCAAACTTGATAATCAATTTTTTTATCACATCCTGCACTAATGTTTGGTTCTAGAAACCATCCGACACTCTGCAAAACCACAACTTACTTTGAAAGACAATTTAGAACAGCATTTTGGATTCAGATCAGAATTACTGAAATGAAGGAATCGGTTGAAGGAAAGGAGTGGAAAAACAGGCCGTATGAGTAGGCCAAACGAATTCCAAAAGACCTTATGAATAGGAGAGGGGGGATGTGTTATATGAACTACAAAGCTCAATGACATCACAGCACGTCTTAAGGAGGAGTAATACTTCTTGGATGAGAATTTGCCGGGTAATTAAGTAGTTCAGTAGATGCAGTAATAGAGCGAATTTTAAATTACATCCCTTCTGATGATGAAATGTACTTCTTGCCGAAAGGATTGGGCCGGGATCGATGATGATTTCTTTGTAACGATCGTAATGATAGTAATTCATGAAACCAAGACTGCCTTGGCAGGGAAGCGGTAGCTCGGTTACTGCTATACCAAGTCTTTAAGAAATTTAGAAATTGGCTCTCATTTCATAATCTTCTTTGCAATTATTTGTGTCTTTTTTTTCTCTACTAAATAATTTATTTCTCCGATTTATTTGTGATCCATTTCTTTTTAATATTTCCACAACATCCTATTTATTATCTATAACTACGACAGTTTTCCAGTTTCTATAATTATTCAGATTAATATAATATACGGATTTTCTCCATGCGGTTTGTGATATAATAAATTATTTCCATGTAAAATATTTGACTTTTTTTGAAAGATTATTTTAAATAAAAAGTAAAATTTTAGTACAAAAATATAGTTTATATTATTAATGTTAAAACTATTTACAAAACGTTTGTTAAAAGTTTATATAATTATATACATTTCTAATTTTTTAAAATTATTTTTATAGTATTTCTTTCTATTTTTGTAAATTTGAATAGGCTTTTTATAAAATTAATATTAATTAGAAATTGGAATATGCATATAATTTCTTACCTTCATTGAATTCCTGCTTATAAAAATTAATTTTTAATAATTAAATTAATGGAAAACTAAGCCTAAAATAATCTTTATTCAATTCCGATACGAGATGAAATCACAGCAAGTTGTTTTCTCCGAGCTAAGCGTATTAAAAAGGAAAAACAACTTTTACCAACACTATCCCACTATTGTTAAGTTGTTTTTCCTGCGGAGTTGAATTTAGCAACACGAGGGAAATATGTAATGAAACTTTATACTATTGCTTCCAAAAAATGCAATTAATAATTTTTTTTCAATATTATTACTAGAATAAATAATAGAATATCTACTGAAATGTGCTTTTTTAAAAAAGGGTAAAAATATGTAATGAAACTTTATATCTTCTGAAAAATGCAATCAGTAATTTTTTTTTCAATATTATTAATAGAATGAGTTAACACAATAACTGATGAAATGTGCTTTTTATCGAAACCGAACATAACTTGCTGATAACTGTAACAAATCACTGGATTCAGATATTACACAAATATTTTGATTTAGTTTACAGAATTTCGATTTCGCAAATGCTGTAATTTCATCTGAAAGTTTTTCTAAAATTTCACATAAAACACACATTAAAAGTTTACACACATTTAAGATCACATTTAAAGTTTAACATCTAACTAGGATTATTTAGTTCTCACGTGAATCACCAATGATTCACCTAGCTACTTTCTAATTAGATCACAGCAAAAAGTAAACCTAATTATATAGATGGTCCAAATAATCATTCTGGTAAGGAATATGATAATAAACTCACGCAAAGACGCTTGCAAAATTATCTGACGAAACTCAATGCCATAATATTAATCAGGTGACAGGAATGCACAATTAATATCAAAACATTAATCAATGACTATCATCAGATTTTTTTAAAAATCAAGACAGCATGAAACACAAAATTTTTTATTATATCTAGCCCGTTTAATATTGGATATTTATTCCTTCCCCGAAACTGTAAAAAAAAAAAAGTCAAAACGAATAAAATTTGAAAACTGCAATAATCTTGAATGTGAACAATTGCTTAGCTTAAATTCAAAACTTGATTCGAAAAATCATCATGAGATTGAATTACATTTTACAGAATTTAAATTTAATAAACATTCTTAATTTCTTTTCTCGACTATCTTCAAATTAGACGTATTAAAAAGTTACTAACACAGCAAAATTCCAGCACGCATTTGGTGTAAAATGTTTGCTTCGACATGAAACAGAAATCCTCAATTTTCAATTATTCGTTACATTTTTACTATGCAACGCATTATTATTAATTTCGTTTAATCTTGTCATCAGTTCTTTGTCAAATGCGATTCTATGTAATACTATTGGTATCGAACTTAAACTTCATTAATATATAATAAAAATTTCTGAAAATATTGGAAAGCGTATTGTCATCAAGAGCATACAAAAGTAAAAAAATAGGAATTCCAGATGTAGAGAAGAGAGATTTTAGAATCTCAGATTTTCATTCAATCCATTATTAAATTATGCATTTTTGAGCATAAAATATATCGAATTACATCAAAATATTTAGTATAAAAATATTAAGAAAAACCAATTTCGATGCAACATATTCCCTCGAAGTTTTTGAAGAAAATGCATTAATTTGTTAATAATTAACATTTTATTTGGAAATTGAAACTTTCTTTCATATAGATTTACATAAAATACTTTTGAATTAAAATGATAGCTGCAAAAATATATTTTTGCCAAAATGAGTTTGATTAGAAATGTATAATTTGAGATTCATGACAGATTTTCATTTTCTGGGCAAGAGAGATCTGGTTTCGAGATCCAATTCCTCAAAATAAACACCTCAGCCTCAGGTACACAAAAATATTCATTCTGAAATCATTTTCTTTGTATGAACTGTATTTAAGCAATTAACAGATTGTGAATCACTGTACGCTTTGTTTAAAAGCCTCATTACTGGTGCATATAAACTCCTTTGTCTTCCTACTGAAATGGTTCGTAAGTCTGAAGAGGGAATGCCATCCCAGGTACCGTCATCGTCATCTGACTACGGTTTAAACTAACGAAGTGCATCACCAAGCTATTGCTCCTATAGTTTCAAAAGAAAATATTACTATTATTAGAAGTGAATTTAGATTTGGTGACGTTCTAAGATATTTGATATATAATATTTGTCTAGATATTCAAAGTCAGTGACAAATCTGATTTGTGGATACATAGAGAATTAAATTGAAATATAATAAAGAAGCATACTAATAGGGAAATAATAAATCTTTAATTTAAAATCGTCTTTATTCATAAGAAGGATGCAGATTCTGAACAGAGCGGAGTTGCTGCAACAGTTATACGCAAATTCGGCTGTAATGCATTGTAATTGTTGGATAAAGAGTTTGTTACAATACTTTTATTACAACAGGTTATTTGCTTGTATAATTGAATGATATTTAGTAGAGTTGAGAGCTTTATTTAAATTCGGAAACTTATCATTATTTTTTTCATATAAATATGAATCAGAAAATTAATATCTAAGCTATGGTACATTAAAATATTTTTTTGAATTAGAATGATTCCTTTTAGTTTGGAATTCGTATTGATTGAACTTCGTATTCTTCTTGTGCCCGCTTCTCTTCACCATTCATTCCAAGAATGACAAAAGTCGTTTACGGAGAAAGAAATACCCAGTAGACGTGCCACCGCGCCGACTTTTGTCGTGGAAAAATCTGCCTCTCCGTTCTTCTAACGAGCAAAACAAAACAAAAAAAAAATGAAGAAAAGAAAGAGCACTTTACAAAGGAAAGAAAGAAAAAAATGAAAGAGAATAATTTTTCTTTGTTCATTCGACGTTATCTTCCATCTTGCTCCCTGTTGACATGCTTCCCTTTTTGATTCTTCCCGTCCCCTCCTTCATCAATATGTCATCTGACTCCCCACCCCCTCATCCTCCGTAAAATCTTCTGCTCCAACAATTAGTCGGAACGCCACCGTTTTCCGCTCGCTACCCTTTTTATGATTGTCCTGTCTTTGCTGCCATTTTTTTTCACCCTCCTCCTCCTCACTTTTTTTTTTCGTTCTTTATTTTTTTTTTTTGTTTCGCTTCTCGCTCTTTCTCTCTCTTTTTTTTAAAATTATTTTTATTTCGATATATTTTGTCATGGTTTTATTAATCTGCTGGTTAGAAAACCGAGAGAGACTGCTCGCTGCTGCAGTCGTCTTCATCTTGGAGAGTTTTCTCTTTCTCTCTGTCTCTTTTTAATTTTAGAAAGTTTCGGCTCGTTCTCATTTTAATTTGAAAGCCATGTCAAGCATGTCAGATTTGGTGAGCGGTGTTTGATTTCCGCCAAACAATTGTATGATTAAGTTATTTCTGATGACAAAACAGTCTATGTCAACCATTCTTAAAACACACACACTCATAACTGAAACGCACGGTAATTTCTGTTTATGTAATGTTTATGTTCTGTTCTGTTCTGTTCTGCGTTAATTAAGGTTTACAATCTGAAGTTGATATACGTCTCTAAATGCTATTATCTGGATGTAATTACGAGAATAAATTTATAAGGAACTCGCAGAAACTTGCAAACGTTCTTCTTGACATGATGTACGTCAGCGAAATCAAAACCGTAAGAAAATAAAATAAAGTTATGAAAAACAGAGTAAACTATCGGGCGTGGTCTTCCCAAAACTTTTTCACAAACTCTCTAATAAAAATGTTATCCTTATGAACGCCTTGATTAGCATTGGCTCCCATAGTTACGAAATATTAACCTTTGGAGTGAATTTAGCCTTTTTACTGAATCTATTGTGAGACCTTTGGCGATTAATCCCTGACATACGGTTAATAGTATCCAAAAACTGAATTTGTGCTTTAGACGTGTTATTCCCAACTGATTAAAACAAACATTAAGTGTAGTTTTATGTCAAATGTTCACTTATCAAATTTATGTCATTGTGATTTATGTTTTATGTCACAAAATCACTTATAAAATTTGATAGATGTAAGTCATTGCGTTTTGAGTTATCACGTTTAGATGCTTCTGAAAATACAAACTGACAGACGGTCATACCCTTGTTGGATTTCGCTCGAAATTTGATTGGGGTCTATGCTAAAAATTTTAAATGTGTGTACCGAATTTTATCTCTTTAATTCTCTTCGTTTTGTAGCTATGATGTTAACTAGCATGAGAACAACGGGACTGATGGTCTTCCTCTAAAAAAAATTTTACTCAAAATTTGATGGAAATCTACAAATTTCCTACTAAGCCTATATACCAAATTTAATCCGTCAAGCTCAAAGCGTATATGTATACCAAAGCGTATACCTTTGTCACAGACAGACAGATAGAACATTTTCCAAAAATGGGTTTCTCGAACTCAGAGAAGTCTAAAACATGGATATTCATTAAAATCACGTATACGAGAAAGTAATAAAAATAATAATATTCATTTTGTACTTTTTTCTTCCACAATGATCTTGCCAGGTGAATTGTAGGCACTTATTTCATATATCTGACGTTGCTCTATGTTAGAATCATTTCACATATAATGTTTTTAACGTAAAAAATACTTTTGTATAAACTATCAAAATATGCACAATCCTTTTATCATCTGAAATGGTTTTTAATTCAAATATCAATGGAGACACGATTTTTAACAATCGCTCATAGCTAATTTTATTCATAAGGTGTTACTGTTTTTGATATTAGCACAGCATTGTGCACAAATGCTGAGTATGTCTTCACTTGAGCAATTGTTTTAAGCTCTGTTTTAAGCGTGGTTAAATATTTTATGACAAATAAAACCATTGTTAAAGATTATGAAAAATGATTAAGAGAAATATTAAAAAATAATAGTAGAGTAGATCAAATTGTTAAAAAGGCAACATATTTGAAATTTCTAATCGGTTGAATATTTAATTTATTTTTGTGCTTTAGAAATCTGGCAGTATTCTTTCTCGTGCTTTATATAATAAGTTTACATTATTCTGTTGAATTCGTCCCAATTGTTTAGGAGGAGATATGCAACATTCATGTGTACATAACCATATTGACTTTCATTTGTATTAAGATGAAAATGCTAACAATGAATTATATACGCACAGACATCTTCTTTTTAGTGAAGCTACACAGAAGTCACCCACGTGTCGCGTGGGTTTTACTGTGAAACATATTTTAAATGAACGTTCGTTTTTTCGTTTTTTTTTTCATTCAACCTTCATTGACGCTGCAGGATTCCGTGGGTTAAAAATACCACCCAAATGTTTTTAAATTTTTAAAAGCTATTAAATTTTATATTTAGTGCATGTAATAGCTGTTTTATCTCGGCCATCGTGATGAACAGTGATTTTATCCCATATTCTTCTTTTAAATTGGTGGAATTTTTTAAATTTGAATTTTAAAATTCTGAAATTTTATTGATACATTGTCACATTTCATAAGTTTTTAAATTCTACTTGCTTTTATATTCCATTATATTTATTTATTATCTGAACTTGTATTTTATCCCTGATTTTATATTTTACCATTTGCATGGCGCAGCTTAGTCAAATGTGGCTCTTGGGCTAAAAAACTTCAAAAAATCATCAGCAGCAGCAGCTAACAAAGAGTGAATTAAAAAGAAAGACGCGGTGAAAAGTTAGAGAGAACATATTAGAAAGCTTGTTGTAACGATACTTTAAGAATTTGTATACAAAGATAATTTTCAGAAGTTTCAATTTCTTAATTTACTTTTCTTGCCAAATTAAAGAAGAAGATAAACTTCTGTTCCAGGATCCAAGTTTTCTGTGGCGGATCAGAATAGAAAATCTTCTAATTCATCGAGAAAACAATTAATTAAAGATTTTAAAAAAATAAGGTACTTTCCTCATTTAATTTGAAATTTATTATTCGAAAGAAATATTCAAATAATGATCGCAATAAATTTGAAATGGAAGAGGGAGAAATTTTAAACTGTTAGCCATAATTCCCAAACTTTTTCGAGAAAAGCAAGATTTTGTTAATAAGACAATTGTTTTTTTACAGCATACTGATATTTCTTTCCTGTAATCAATAGAAACAATGAAGACCACTCAAAACAACACAAAATCTTATGTAAAAATATTTCTGGGTTAAATTTTAAATTCCGGGCTTTAAGATGATCGAGTCTACATGCATCTTACCTCTTTGCCAATTTTCACAGATGTAAATGTAAGATCTCTTTGGACATTATAAACATGTAAGCACACTATTATTTTCTATTATAAACATAGATAATAATTTGAATTAATATTAGGTAAGATTTTACTTATTATAAACATGACATTTTTCTTTCATTCAAAGTTGAAGTCTACTATGGAATTAACAGTAATAGAATCTCTCCTAGGAATAAAAAAAAAAAATAACATTTTTTTTAAAGTTTCCTCATTAAATACAATAGTTCTTTTTCTTCCTTAAATACACTTTTAGTGTTCTACAACCTCAGTTGCTGAAACTTTATAAACAATACTGAAAGGCTAGATATACTTTAATGAAAGTAGGAATGTGGTGCATCAACTTTTTAGCTTTAAGTGAATTTGAATCATTGTTGCTATTCTCCACAAGAACGTTCAGTTACTGGTGTAGCATGAATTTTGGAGAGGAGGTACTGTCTCAGAAATCGTTCTCATTTTCTAACCACGTCTCAAAATTACGAAGTTTGTCTCAAAATAATTCTAGTGTTTCTTGCTATTTTAATTAAATGAGTACCTACATTAAGTTTAATATGCCTGAGAATGCGAAAAAAATTAATATAAATCTTCTTAAATCTTTGAGTACATCACTATTGTGTGAAGAGGAAATTAACATACTGGATGAGTTAATAAAAATGAGTATTTGTTGAGACAATTCGAACTGACACTTATTCTATTGTTTTATTTTGTTACTGCATTACTTAAGAGCAACGAAGCAAACAGCGGATACATACATTTATGAAATATTATTTAATATTATCCCTACATGTTTTATGTTACATAACATTACAATCGGTCTGCAATTGACACCTCAAATACGAGTATGAAGTATTGTCTTATGTGTAAGCAGGTTTTTTCAGTTCCCTAACAGGCACAATAATGATATTGTAGATGACCCATTGCCAGAAAAAAATACACTCGCTTTTCTGTTCATCTTGAGTAATCTGAAAGATAGCCACCCTAACAGCAGTAAGGGTTTTCTAACTGGAATCATAAAGGCCGTGATCAGTCGCGGATTTACTCCTCCCGCATCGTGTAATCGAGATGTAACTAACCGGATCTCCAACCATTACAATATTCTCAGCGGAAGCGAAAAGGCGTCTTCTCATTTACTGGGTCCCCATCCAGGAGGGGGTGTACCTCACTGTGAGATTTCCATGCATGAGGTGTTCATAACGGGATCAATTTTGCATGGTTCACAGTACCTCTGTTGCAACCCCTAGTGGCCAATTCTATATATTTTACTATATTCTGGGAACAAATTGTATTCTCCCATTAGAATATCAAACTTCTCTCGTAACAACTATATTAGTGCAGACTTTTAACTAATAATCAGGCTTAAAAAATACTGAGGTTACATTTTTTTTAAATGCTAGATTTAGATTTATAGGATTTTGAATTTCAGAAATGTCAGAAAATTGTAAGTGAAATTATAAAAAATATTATTCCTGAAAATCAAGAAGGCCATGGTATTGGGTTCAGGCTGATAACTGTAATAACTATATGATTATCATAAACCGAGATAAGATTTATTTAAATATCTGTTAAGAACGTTAAACATCATCGTGGGTCAAATATTGTCACGCATGTTTAGTGTAGCAGGAGTTCGGTGTTGTTTCGTCATCTATTTAAAATGAATTTATTAAATTAATTAATAACAGTACTCAAAGTTAGATGATCTATTTCATTGATGTTCATGTAGTATTAATTTTTAATCTGTTTAGTTAAAATGAATTTTAACTGAAAGAGGTTACGAAAATAATCTCTCATTTTTCTCAGCATCTCTCGAAAAAGATATTAATATTTTTACTTAAAAAGATATTAATATCTTTTATGAAACGTGTGATTTCTTTTTAAAATACCCTTTCTACTAGATTAGGATAGTTTCTAACAGCTTTCCCAGAGAAATTCCAATTATAAATGGAAACAAAAAAAATTTTTAGAGAAATTATGGCGCAAATTTTATTTTCAATCTTCTATCTTCAAGGAATGCAGAAAATTAGACTATGTTGATAAAAACGAATAATATTACTCTATGTTACTTTCAAGTTAGTTTTTTGCCTATTACGTGTTCTTACGAAAAAAATAAAAGAAATGTTTCATTATTAATTCGAGTAGATATCCTCTCAAAAACACACAAAACAGGTAAACAATTTGGTGACAGATTGGCAAAAGAATCTACATAAAGTACTATTAAAGGTTGTTAAAATAATTGCTCTGATTATAAAGAGATATGAATTACTACTGAGCAACAATGGGAAGAAAAAATTTGATCATTTTCAGCATTTTCTTTCTATATGCATCGTATTATGCAGTTTCCAGAAAGATGCTTGAAATTTTGTTGCGTACATAATAACTATGTAACCAATGTTACTTCTCTTGGTTTCACACAAGATATTGTGATGCGTGATTATAGCCATTGATGCGTGTTTAATAAACACATTTATCGCCTGATTCTCTATATCGCCTGTGACTACTTCTAGTATCTTTTTTTCCATAGGGATATGTCGGAGCCACTATCTTAACATTTTCTTTGCTCGCAGCAATGAACGAACTGAAGATATGATTAGAGAAGGCTTGCAAAATTAAATTATCGCTCAAAAATCGTCCATATTATTAAAAAAAAAATCACCTAGGAAATTTGTTAAAAGCTTAATCAAAACTAAATTTCAGTATTATGTTCAATTTTATTCTTCTTTACGTTGCTTATATAAAAAAAAGATTATAGTTAATTGTAATTGTTACTATTATTTTGAATAATTCCGAATAAAGAAAATAGCAAAAAAGAAAGAAAGCAGCACAAGAAAAGGTAGTAATGAAAATTTCAGAAATGTATATGCAGGAATTTTTTGATTGTTTTATTTACTGCGTAAAAAAAAAAAAATTCAAAATTTTGATATACTCATGTAAATCGGTAATAACTTTTTCTTTTAAAATAGGGGGTATTAATTTGAGAATCAACCACCCCAAATCTTCCACATGTAAAGAAATAAGCAAATTAAATAGCCTAAAAAAATTTCTGCCTTTAGCATTTCTTCTTTTTATCCGAAAGTTATTTTAAAAATTAAAGTTCATTCTAGAAATCGTTGTGAAAAAGAAAAACATCTTAGTAAGATTTCTTTTTTTCCCTTAAAGATTCAAATCTTAATACAATTTTTTAAACTATACATTGCTTAATGATAAGTATTATTTATGATCTAATTAAATGTTGAGGGTTAAAAAAATTAATCCAGGCAAAAATGGATTGTTTTCAGATCAAACATTAAAAATTAAACAATATCTAAAACGTTAAAAAAAGATTCATGCATAATCTTCAATGTGTTGCATAGTTATTATTCAATGCCGATTTAAGAAACTAATTTTAAGATTTTGTTTTATCGGTGATGGACAAAAAAATTATTTTCATTTAAAAAAATGAGTGAAATAAAAACGATCCTTTTTTTCTCTCTCTCTGAGTATAGTAATGTAAGAGGTTAAATGTTTTATTTTGAATCGATCCCGTATCTTTCATTCCTCTTATATTTCTTTATTCTTGGAATAATTTCAAATGAATTTCACAATATTCAGCATTTTCTCATTTCGAAGCGAAGCTCCTTTATTCTTTTTGAAAAAATCCTTTAACTTTTTTTATTGGAATAGCCAATAACAAAGCATAAGAGGTGTAGTGATTTTTATATTATTATGGAAATTCAAATCGAAAAACATCAAAAGATCAGATAGTGAAATAGCTCAACAGCCTCAGTAACAGAGAGCAATGTTTCTTCAACACGAAAGCACGAGCATACATTCAACAAACCACAACAGAAGTGTACATAAGAATAACATTTACAGTAAACCGCATATCAATCGTAAACAACCGTTATAGCACAAAGCGCTTAGAGGGAACTCAGCAGAAGAGAAACTTCACATGACTATTCACACTTCTCCAACATCTGCTATTCTGTGTCTATTCGATTCAGTTGAATTTAGCTGCCTATTACAATGCTCGACTCAACATAGATTGGCTGCTCAGCTCAAGATTCCATGCTACTTCAATACTCAACTGATTTCAGCTCTATCACCCACTTTTTTTATAGTTTCTGGCGAGTTAAAGAAGCCTCTGGAAAGGTTGTCATAATCACGTCCTAATGAACCTATCACCAAAATTCCTGTAAATTATAGAATCTTCTATTTTCTCATCCAATAGTCGCCAAATTGGCTGCTAAAGTCGCGGATAATGATCTGGTATCTGTTCAGATCCATCAAAGCTACCTGTAAAACTTCCTTTCTGAAGATGGGATTAACTACCCTTATTACATTACAAATTCATAAGGATATATGTCTTGTAATGTTCAGTTTAAGGCAATGAAATGAAAGCAATATTTTTATTTATTTCTTGCAGAAAATATGGTAGCCAGGGTTTCTATAATCCCCCTCCCCCTTCTTCTTCATATCCTTCGGAAAAAAAAGTAGAAGGTGCAAAATCTCCAGGGGAAGAACTTTCTGTCGAATATAAGGAAATATATATATCTTACTAGCTACTTCGTCTGTAGCTCCACCCACGTTTAATTGCTCTATATGTTTGTAGAAGAAACGAAACGTACAAAGCTCTATGTTGCAAATTTTTTATATTCAATCCTAAGAGGTTGTAACTTACTCTAAAGTCACCAAATCAGCGTTTGGCGTCTTTCAGTAAATATTTCTTTGAGTTCCCCTCCCCCCTAGAATTGAACTGCATATAATTGGTCATAGGAGAAACATGGAGTTTCGAGTTCAAAGTAAAGTTTATAAGCGACTACATTATAAGTCAAACAATATCAATAGAATCCAATTTAAAGATTCTTTGGCTCAGATCTTAATAGTTTCTTTTTAAAAAAATCGAAAATGCGTAGGATCTTAAAAAGGTTATTGTTTAATGCCAAGAAGTCAAAATTTATATAATGCATCAAAAATCTTCGATGATCGAAGAAGAATTTGCAAACGGTTTTTAAAAACTGTTTCCTGGAGAAAAATTTTAACAAACGATATTAATTGCGATTATTATGTTTGCACCATAGATTTGTTTCAGTGAGTTGAATAGTTCAAAGAGAATATAGACATTATCCTTTTTTTGGTTGCATGAATGTCAGTAAATGCTGTCATCTAGTCCAAATTTATTATCAGAGTAATAACTATCTGGACAATTACATTATTATTATTATTTTGTGCTGTAGAGTAGAGGGTGAAATGGAAAGAATATTCACTAGAGTTTTTTTAGTCCGCTGTTTTGATAGATTTTGTACAAATTTTAATGGTAATAAGCGAATAATTGGATAACTGGATAAAAGGAAAACTGTCATAGTAAAATATTTCATTGTCATAATTAGGTGTTTTGATATCAACTGCTACTAAAACAGAATTCCAATAACTGCAAAATTTCGGTAACTCCTAATTAAATAATTTTCACGGAGTATGATGCTATGTGTGCATTGGGAATGCCAACGCAAATGTTAAATATACATATATTTTGAAAATAATTAACATTTGTACATTTATCCATTTTTAAATAGAATTCTATTCTAAAAACTGAAGCTAGAAGCCAGTAAAAAAAACTTACGGTATGATAATTAAGTGGATCAAAATTTTAATATTATCAAATATGAAACAAAATTAAATCACACAGCTAAAAAAATATTGTAACAACTTTTAAAGATGGCTTTTTAAATATAATATTTTATAATATCAAAAGCTATTGTGTAATAAAATCAACTCCAACTCAATTAAAATAGCATAACAACAAAAGTAAAAATGGTAGAAGAAAAAACTTAATTTCTACACTAGTAAAAGCGCGCAAGTGATAAAAGTTATTAAACAGAAAATATGCTTAGTATTTCAAAGCAAAAAAAAAAAAAGCCATTGCTATAAAATGTGTTTAAAATAATTTTGAAAATGGATTAAAATGAGCTAAAGAGTCATTTAGAAATGAAATTTATGTCACTAAAAAGCTTTTTAGGTTTTAAAATAATGCAAAAATTATTTTAGGGCACTGATTTGCTGAGAATTTACAGCGAAAAAATTTTAGATTACACAATCCCAATTTTACACTCTTCAGAGGGCTGTAAAAACCCTTGAATAGCGCAATATGTCCTTGCAAATGCTAAGGAATATGTGTACGAAATTTCTTTCGAATCCGATAAGAAGTGTCGGTTTGCATACGGTTTAAGGAAATGGATTTTCAATTTTATATATACAAATTATCAAATGCTGTGGGGAGCGGGGCATAAGCATTCATTCATTTAGCATTCCTGCTCAACTTTTTGATTTTAGAAAATAGATTGACTGCCCAAATGAAAGACATTCCAGCACGAGGAAGATCACAGATAAGGTGAAAAAATTTACATCAAATATACTGCAACATTAAGAGGAAAGAACAATTATGTTTTGTTAATACTTTCTGAAAGATATTATTGTTTTGTTGTGTTAATAAATTCTAAAAGACGTACCAAAGAGGTTTTTGAATGGATGATGATTTGAAAAGAAATATGCAAAATAGGGCAAAAAATTAAGAATGACTACAAGAAGGAGGGATTTCACTTAATTTTAATAGTGAGAAAGGGGTACAAGAGAACTGAAACAACGAATCATAAGGGGACAAAAATGCAACACTACAATATATATATATAGATGTCTTACAACGTCTAATTTGGGGCCAAAAATAAAAGACAAAATTTTTTTAAAATATCACAAACCAAATACAAAGATTCAAGCATTTTTCCCAGATGCCGGATATGTTATGGATGACTGACTTCTTTAGCTCAGTCATTATTGCACTGATTGTCCCCAATGTTCCATTTCTAGTTAGTTTTCAACCTGTTATTCTGATTTTCATATTTCTTATTGGAAATTTTAAATGGTATCCGGAGTTTTCAAAAATTCTTGCGGTCAGTCTTATAATAATATTTGCTAAAGATTTGCAATGTTTTTAATTGTTTGTTTGTTTGAGGAAAAACTGCTATTCAGATACTTATCCTTTGCAATAGGGCCGGACTTGCTCCAAAATGGAGTCCCGCTCCTTAGTATATTGGGCATCATTACCAGAAGATACAAAGCCGTTAATAATTCAAGAAGACTAATATTATTTGGGAGAGAGAAGGGATTTGTAGCTTAAAGTCTGTGAAGTCTTTAAAATGAAGGTTCCAATCAAATCTGGAGAAAAATTAATATATCTAATGTTTTTTATATTATATTCTTGTATCATTATATTCTTCTATATTATATTTATATTCTTGTGTTTTAATTAGTTTAATGTCCTGATTCACGTATCTGTATCATATTTTCTATCTAATAAGATGAATACCTTTTTATTTTCTCTTAACTAGAACAGAGATGGAATCATCTAATTAGATAATTGGTGTGAATGAAACGATGTCATCACATTCAACGCTGAATCCCCCCCCCCCTTTCTTTCACGATTCAAGTTCAGATTTTATTTCTTGGAACATTGACAGAAGGTTACATTTTTCTGCAAACAAGATATTAAACAAGATATTATATCTGCAAACAAGATGCAAGAAATTAACAAAATTTAACTTGTTTTTAAAAGTCGAGAAAATAAATGTCACCATTTTCAGGTCTTTTTATTTTTCTTTTTAAATTCCATAACTTTCTTTTTTTTTAAATTCTTTTCAAAATGGAAGCATAAAAAAAATGAAAGTTAACTGGGAAACTAAGGTATATTAATGCTCTTTCCAATTGGGTCTTGCACACTACTAAAGCCGGCCCTGCCCGGTTTTTTTGTAATCAAACTGCATTGCTTTAGCTTGCGAAAAGCAACGAAATCGGAGAATTCATGGATTAGATATAACGGTGATGTTTACTCCATTTCTATTATTTTCTAACTATATTTTAATTACATCCGTGTCGGAAAGGGCCTTCCGATTCCTTTTTTTTAAATAAACTGATACGAAAAGACTAAGTTTCAAGCAATTTGATGTTTCCTAAGAGCCGAAATAGAATTTTGCGCTTCATTCAGAAATGAAAGGTCGATATTGGTGAGACAATGAAATCTGCTATTAAATTCGACAGCCACCGAACAGGAAAGACATAGAAAACGAAAAAAAAAATATCTTTCCGCCTTCAAAGCGCGCCTTTTTCTCCTATTTATCTGGAAAAGAATCATTTCCTCCTTAAATTTGCTTCCCGATATAAATAGGACCAGCTTCCATTTCCTCGACATGGAAGCGTCAAGACAATATCATCTCCCCCCTCTTTCCCCCAAAGAAATTAAACGAGAGAACGAAAAAAAAAAGGCCCCCGAAATGGACGCGGGAAACGGAAGAAATAATCAATGGTCGGACGGGCGAGTTTCTTCTTCATAGGACGGGGCGAGAAGATTTCAGCTCGAAAAATAGTTCGTCCTCGAAGTTAAATGGCATGGCATTTTGCGAAGCCCCCCCCCTCCCTTGCTCCCCTCATACTCCACCCACCCCGCGTTCCTTTTATCGGAGGTTGAGCTTTTAGCATCGATCCGTGCGGTGGTGGTGGCCTCGCGTGCCGCGCAGTGCCACGATGGGAGAGGGAATTTTTTGTGTTCTGTTCTCCCCACTCTCGTTCGGAATTATCGGCCAGTTTATCATCGCGATGTTTTCTCGGAATGCGCCCGTCGATACTGCCCTTCCCCCATTTCTCACTCTTGCTGATTTTTTTTCTTTCTTTCTTTTTTTAACTTGTGGTTTCTGATGGTGGCTTAAGGTGAAAGAACATTCCGATGAACAAGGATTTTTTTTCTCACATTGAATGGTTTTGAAGGTTTTGTTGTTGTTGTGAATTGTGAGCATTTCTCCCACTGTTCTGTTTCTAACATTTTTTTTTTGAAGAGTATGTATGTATGTGTGTGGGTGGGTATTTAATTTTTTTTCAAAGTATTAATTGTTCATGAAGCAATTTATTGTTGCATTTGTGTAAGATTACAAAATACGAATGGATAGTTAATCTTATGATGATAGTCAGATTTTCATTCACAAGGGGCCTTAAGCGATACAATGATTTGAGCCCCTTTTTCTCTTCTCAATTTTTAAAATCTCCTATTTTTTGTTGGTTTTAAATTTGTCTTTACATAAAGTTTTTATGTGTCAAATATCATGATGAATAACAAAATTTTAAATTGCAGGTACAACAAACTCTTAAATTCCTTAAAAAAATTTGAACAATCTAAGGCCATCACTGGCAAAAAATACAATAAATACAATTAAATTCTTAATATAACAGCACGCAGGTATCCCAGTCATAATGGCTCAGAGCAAAATATATAATTTCTTGAATTCTTGAAAAACACTAAAACCGTTCGCTCATGTTTTGAACTTTTTAATGGAATTACTCAACAATTGTTTAATCACAACACTTTTATTTTTACAATAATAATTTATTCAAGTTTTAAATTATCGTATGATATTATATTATCTGTTCTTATAAACTACCAACTATAAATCTATACTTATAATAAAACTCAATGTGTGTGTGTGTGCTGGCGCTCTACAGGCCAGACCGTTCTACCTACAGCTACCAAATTAGGCACGTATATACTTTGGAGGCCGGAAATGAGCACCTAGGAGCGATTTTTTAAAATTTTTAAATGGAATTTTAATTTATTAAAAATTAAGGGAAATTTTGGCGTTTTCCACTATAATTTTCGAAAATATTACAGGACAAAATTGATTTTTACATCATACTGAAGTTCAAAAAATAATCTTTTCATTGATACTAATATTTTAACAAACAAATTAAATTTCTATTTTCAATGAATTTTTAAAAAATAACAATCTTATTTTACAACAATTTATTTCCTTCAAAATAAAAATAAAATTTAAGCTGGACGAGCACGGTGCACGTTAATGAAAAGAAAAATAATAATAATAACTTTTATCAACGCGTTGCCATCATATTGACATAAGCTGAAAATAAAAACTAAGTTAACTATCATTCCATATTAAATATATAAAAAGGTAATTTTCAGCACGGTCTATATGAAATTAAATAAATATGAAAAATGATATTTTTTGAAAAGTAAATGCAAGGAAATGTTTTCTATGCTCTTTCACAATACCTATATTACTAATTCATTTAAACAGTTTTATTTAAGACAAATATGGTTTAATACGTACAAGATATCTACTCTAATTAGAGCCTAACAGCTAATTTGTAACCCTTTAGTAACAGGCATACATCTGTTAAAAATGGTCTAAACGAATAAATAGTTATATTTTATATAATTTGTGTCAATAAATGCTGGTGAATTACGAAATTTTAAACTTTTAGATATATCCTGTGCCTGGTGAGTCACATTTAACAAAACATTCTGAAGACGCTAATATTTTAAATAAAAAGAATTGCACTGCAATCAACAAATCAATCACTAAAGCAGAGTCGACTTATGAAAATTTCAACATCACTATTTTATAAAAACAGGTAATTATAGATCATTTCATCGGCCGTCTTAAAGAAGCCAATCACCTCTCAGAGTTTCTCAAGAGTGATTGGCCTAGATTATGAAAATGTTGATTGTTTTCATATTGTAATGTTCAAAACTTAATAAATAGGTCAGATTTGAACGCAGAAAATAGAAACATTTATTTATTTAAAAGTTGGAGAGTCAAGAATATTTCTCAGAATATGATTCCTTAGGACCAAAGGACTGTTTAAAATTTAAACTTCATAATTTTTTATAGTGTATTTATAAACCGAAAGAAATAAAATATTATTATTGACAGTATTTATATCCTTTTAAAAATGAAACTAAAAATTGAATTTTTCATTGCATCCGCGAAATGTTTGTTGAATAATTCTATGAGATATTATAAATTATGAAAATTATTCTGTAGTGCACATAAAACTTCAATGCCGAACGACATATGCTTTCATTTCTTATATATAAATTAAAGACATGCTGGGATTCACTAAAATGCATCTTTATATTAACAGTTCCATTATTTCCACTTTAATTTAAAATTGAATTTTTCGGGTATTGTAGAAAATTAGTGTGAGAGACACGTAATACTGTGAACAGAACGGCTTAAGGCCTCTATAATAGTATAAATGAATAATATGACTGTCAAAGTCGGGCGTTCTGGCCCGACTAGGGGTAGCCTGTCTTCCCCGTGATCTGGGCGTCCCGGGTTTGAGTCCTGGTTCGGGCATAGTTGTTCTTCACCCTGTTTTCCCTCTGTGAGGTGTGTGAAAGAGCCCCTCCCTCACCCCCTGTAAAAAAAAGAATATACAAGCGAGTATGAGAGGGTCATTGTCATATAAGCTTGAAGACAGACTTCTGTCCTCGGATGCTCAGGGGTCCTCATCATCAGAAGCTACTGCAACCCTTTCCCGTTGTAACGAGGACACAACATCATGGCTATCAAAATTTGAAGTTTAAAATATTTGGTTGGAAAACCTATTATGAGAACAAGTTACTTAAAATATTAATTGAACATTTTACCTAGCATTACTGCTGGCGAACCGGCTGGTTGCCAAAGGCGGCTATTAAACAATGAATCAAATTCTATATCTTAGAGAATTTTTTCCAAATAAAAATATAACATTATTTTTAATTATGTATCAAAGAATAATGCAAAAGCCATATGGTCTCTAAATTTAAAAGAAGAAGAGATGCAACTGTTAGATATAAAAGAAAAACGTGTAAATATTTTTATTCCCTTCCTTCAAAAAAGCAACTGAAAAAAGAAGTAAAAGTTTTTTTAAGGTAAGATCATTAAATTTATGATTTTAAAATAAAATCTATCAACTTTAAAAAATATTAAATTCTGCTATTTAAATAATATTAAGTTCTGTTAATTACTGCTCAATTTAAACTTAAAATAAAATAATAAATAATTATTTAAATCGTATAAATTAAAATATATATTCATTTTTTTTTTACTTTATTTAGATACTATTTCCAAAATGCAATACATAGGTAGCAAAATTTTGATAATTTAAATTCTGAGCCTCGGAATTTAGTCCTGAAGGGTTTTTCTTAAAGAAAAGGAAATGATTTGTTGGCTATTTCTTTAATTACAAAGAAATTCCTTTATTTTCCTTCTTTTAACGATATGCATTTATTGTATATAACTAATTTATGGATATATTTCAAATTTTAAGATTGAAACACTAATAAGAGTTATATCATAGAATGTACAGCTATGTATAAGCTATATCATAGCTAATACAGTAAGAACAATTTTTCATTAAAAGAATGAAGAATTTTTATAAAAAATATCAGCATTTGTTAAAAAGGCAAAGTTACAACTTTCAAATCATTAATATTTTGAAAGAACATCTTTTCACTTTTTATCAATCGTTTATTTGACTTATTTCATGTTTGTAATAATAGAATTTTTTAATGCAGTTTTTCATTTTTTTCCTGATGTTTTGGAGTTTCGAAATTTTTCAGGTTATATTCTCTGTAACAATAAGTTATTTTAATAATTTAGTATTAAAATAATTGATTAATTTATTCAAGTTTGATTCTAAACGAACGGTTCAAATTTGGTAGAAAATTAAAAATAGTAGAAAAAATGATTTGAAGATTCCATAATTTTTTTTAATACTGAAAAATGTACTAATTATAAGATAATAAAATAAAACATATTCTACTTTATAGTCCACTGTTAAAAGGGTATTTTAGAAACTGCTTTTTCTTAATATTATAACCTAATATAACTTTAACTTTTCTTATTATAACTTTAAATATCTATAAATGCTATAAAAAAAGAAATGATAAAAGGACAGAAAAATAATTTTAAAATTTGACGTAGATATTTATAGAATTACTGCTACAGAAAATATTTAGGAATATTTTCACAATGTACAAGAATACTTTCCTAAATTATGAACATAAGCTATTGCATTAAAATTTAATATATTCCTGTTTATCATTTCTGTTTTATTTTGAACTAATAGATTACAATACATGGCAATTTTGAGGACATCATAGAATTGATATAATTGGAAAAAATATTGAAGAAATACGCAGTTTTATTATATGTATTTGATTATAATTGAGTTGTTAATTTTTTTCCTTCAAACTTTCTTATATGATAAAAATATTATAAAATTTAAGGTTATTTTCTCATTTTTAAATCGCATTGATAATTTTCATCACTCTAAATTTTCACTTTCTAGAGCTTTAACCAAAACCTTTGAACGGTTTTTACTTAGTTATTTTTGAAAGAAGTTATCTATAAAAAAATCTATCTAATAAAAAAATCTTATTTTTTGACCAACACTATGTCACTGTACAGGATAATTGAAATGAAAAGGAAGCTGTTTAAACTCCTTTGATAATCTTTATAAAATACCTGTCTTATAAGATTCTTATACAACAGGCTCGATCACAGCAATATTTTATGCGCACGATGGAAAGGAATGAATAGAGATGTTTATTTTAAAAGTAAACTTGATTTTATTTTTAGGTCCTCTGATGTGAGGAAGATTAGAACTCATTAAGTAATGCTGTGTATATGAGTGAAAAAGAATAACATTGTGGTATTATTAATTTGGACACATTTGAAAAATTTTGAAATTTATCTCTGTATATAAACGTACACAAAGGAAATTTAAACTACAATTTTATATCGAGCAGCATTCCTCAGTCTCTTTTACTTGAAAAATAGCAATTACCCTTTCTCGCTAAAAGTATATTCTAATCACACAAGGCTTCTCCGCCACGCCTAAGTAAAGGCATTCGGATTAAATTTGAATGATCGGACCGCCACGACAGCATTGACAGGAAGTAAGGCTGAGTCCTAAGGGCCATCACCCGCCACGTTACAACCCTTCCAGAGGAAAGCACATCTCGTTATTGGAAGGAGGCAGCCTATCCTCACCATTTCTATTCCCATTCGGATGGCGAGAACCAACCAACATGTTTTCATCCTCATCTTAAATTACCCCCTTCCCTTGATGGGATTCCCTGAAAATAAGTTAAGATTATCTCATTATTCAAACCTTCGTCGTATAATTCTGCATTTCGAAGTTTTGCAATGAAATCTTATTAGAGCTGCAAACCAAATGAAATACTTTTTTACCTGAGAAATAAAAAATGATCCTGCCACCTAAAGGCTCTGTCATTTAAGATGTCCAATTTCCAATTTCTGAAATTGGATTTTTTTTTATTGATTTTAATTTTAACTTTTATATAAGCAATTTTAACTTGTTAATTATGACAAACTACAAAAACAAAACATTTAATTCCTTTTCAAGAAAATTCATTTATTGCTTATAAAAAGCTTTAAAAAAAGTTGCTTAAAATAGTTTTAAAGTTGCATTTATTTAAAAAGTAATAACCTTTAAAAGTAATTTTAGACAAAACAGTAAAAGAAAAGGCAACATTCTTTTCAACGCAATCTAAATAATATTTAATTATAAGACAAATTTTAAAATACAAAACAGAATTATAAACGAACGAAATATGAAACTTGCATAATGTAATTAATTAATAATATTGGTACAAAAGTGCTTCAAAATTTAAACGATACTGGATTTCATTCGAACAAACTTGCAAGCACATACATTGTAAAGTAGGTTTCTCTGAAAATATCACAAAAAAATATGAATTCGAAGGGTCCCTCCTAAATATGCACTTCTCTTAGAACAGTTGTCTACTTTATATTAGCACTGGACATCATAGTACTATCGAATGTGAAGTTTAATAGCTTCGCATTTTCTCCTAAAGCAAAAATTATTACAGGTACTTTTTCAAAAAATTATTTGCTCAAATTCACCTATCGAAGAAAATATAATTTTTTTTTCTTATCTCCTGAAGTCAAAACATCATATTCAGAAAAATATTTGAAAACTCTTCCCTCCAGTTTCCCCCCCCCCCTCTGCAGTTGCCTAAACAAATATGTTTAATTTGAATTGCAATTTATGTAACTGATCATAATATTAAGATGATAATTCATTACTTTGATGAAATAGAATGAAGAATAATATTTGGATACATTTTAATTATGAACAAAAAGATTTTTCCCTCTTCCTTTTTGGATTGGACCAAATGGTTTTAAAAATGGAATACAAAATTATTAGAATCATCAAAAATATATGAGTAACTCACATATAAGAATAAAAACTTCATGATCTTTACTCGGGAGGACTTTCAGAACCAGTTTCAAAATTAACAGTGAATTTCCTTTAAAACGGACGAGTGGTCATAATTAAAAAATAATGAATTAAAAAAAATATGAAAATGATATATATCAAGAAAATACTTCATAAAATGTTTTAAATATTTATTAAAATTCATTCTTTTTAGTTATGGTATCAATTGATCTTTGACTTCCATTCGTTGTATTTTTCTTTCTTATATATTTTACAGTGTAGAAATCGAGAAATGCAATGGATGATAAAGCTGTTTCAAAAAACGTCAAAATCTATGATAAAAAAATATCTGCATTACATAATCAATATTATAAAAATGCATTATTGTTTTTTAAAATATTTTTAAAAAGCTTTAAAATTGTCTATCTTCTTCTAATTTTAGGACAAGTATGGATTCGATTTTTAAGAAAGATTATGCTCAAAGTAATTTACATAAGCAGTACGAAATATAAGCTGTTATTTTCTTCCTTTAAACTCAAAACGGAGAGGATGTCTCATAAATATGTATATTGAAAATACGTATATATATTGCTTCTTGTGTAGCGTTTGTATATTATTAAAATACCCTTCTTGAAGCTTTAAGTTGTTAAACAGGTATGAATGGCTTCTCCGCAAATAATCCGACTTGAAGAAACTAAGGAATGTGTCGAATTTTTAAAAAATGACGAACCAGTTTGTCACTCTCACAGTGTATATTTATATCAGTTTCTTGATAACATTATAAAGGATGTTCCAAAATGAACGAAAGATTTGAATTTGCCACCATTCGTGCAGTAAAGTGTCGGCAACCCTATTAAAAAATCGCTTGGCAGCTGATAGTTTAGGGTTAGTTAAAATGGAGCGTTACACGATAGAACAACGTGTTTTCATCGTTGAACATTATTTCAAAAATAAGGAAAATCTGGCGGCCACAGTCTGAAAATTTGAGAACTGGCACCCTAGATTGTACAATTTAACACCGTTGGATTTCTTTATATGGTGTTATTTATGTCAACAAGCCCACAAGTATGTGCGCATTGAAGCAGGAGATTCAAAGCTGCATCAATTGGACGAAAAAAGTGCATATATGCCAGCAAAACCGTGGAGGTCGTTTTTCCTATGTGTTATTCCATAGAGTTGTGTACTTTATAATTCAATAAAAACATAATAATTTTAAGAAAAAAAACTGTGTTTTTTTATATAAATAATCAAATGTTGCTTTAAAATGTTGTTCTATCGTGTAACACTCCATTTTTACTAATCTTAAACTATCAGTTTTCAAACGTTTTTTTTAATAGGGTTGCTAACACTTTACTGCACGAATGGTGATACATTCAAATGTTGCTTAAATTTTGGAACATCCTTTATTACGTACTTGACTTTGGGGCTGGTACTTTCTCATTTCAAATTGCATATAACGTTTCATTTTCAATTAAATGATAGCAAATGAATCAATATATTAAGCACATTTAATAAAAAAAATTGAAAATGTTTTTATTACTGTACAATAAAGATGAATAACATATATTTTTTTATATTTTAATTAGTTTTTACTCTTTAGATTTATAATTTGCTTTCATGATTTGAAAATTATTTTTTTTCTCAAATCCTCAATCACATAGGAATCAAAATCAAACTGTTTGGAATTACCATTTAATTAAATTAATTAAGTAGCTGATATTATAACGTTATATTTCTCAGGAAAATGTGAATGTACAAAATTTCAAATATTTGGAACATCAGAGTGTGAATGAAGAATCGGTTACAAAATTCTATGTTTAGAAATATGAAATAAATAGAGTTGAATAAAAATTCATAAAAAAAGAACTTTTTAGTATCTCTTCTGTCATCAACTGATTAAAAAGCAAAGAATGTTTCTTATTAAAAGTTTACATTTCTAGTATTCATTCGTTTCTTATTAAATTTTCCCTACGAACTAAGTTTTCTACAAGCTAGCAATAATGCAAATTAAAAATTCTTTTAATTGATCGCTCCAAATTCTTTACTTAATCCTTTTCTCGCAAAACTCCAAATGATAAAAATTAAATAATAGATCATAACAGATAATCTGTAGAGAAGTGTTACTAGTTGAATATAATTCTTTCATGAAAAATTGTTTCACTCTATGATTTCATTTTCAAAGCAAATTTTAATAATTTATATCATAAAAGTCGAATATAATCACCCATTTCTAATTTCAATAATATCAGAATGAATTTTTTTGTTCTAAAATAGCAAAATCTTATTTCACTCATACCTCACAGAATGAATTCAAAGAGTTATAAGACGAATCTGAAAAATAAAATAAACCCATTGAAAGGGCGGGGGGGGAGAAACAAAATTTAAAATAAAAAAATAACCTACATTTTATTTTAACTGTTCCTTCAACGAGCACATTTAGCACCCCTATATATCCTCCCCCCCTGCCGTACTCTTTACAGCTTTCAGATCGATAACACGCCCGAACAACTCTATCGAAAACGTGGACCTAAAAGAAGCCGCTCACAACCCTGCCCCCCCCCCGGTCAGCACAGACCCTAATTAGCTTTCCTGAGCGCGACATCCTCTCCTAGAGTCTTTTGAAAGGGAGGGGGGTCCGAAAATAGGCCTCCAACCGTAGATTAGCCTCCGTTCCTCAATTTGACCTCTCCCCGGAGCGAAAGCCTGGCTGGCAGGGTCAGATAACGAGTGGGGGGGGGAGCCTCTCTGTTATTAGCGCGGTTACCATGACGACGTCGCCCGCGGGTCTTTGAAGTGCACAAGTTGAGTTGGTCGCCCGCTTCCCCCCCCCCCCTCAACCCGTGTTTTCCCTTTCCCCCTTGAGGGGAATCGGTGTAGGGGGGGGGTTGAGCACAGAGGTGCTTTTAATTTTCTTTCCCGGCTACCGCCCCGATCGGGTTTTGCGCCCGTGGTGATTCGATCGGCCGCGCAGGGTGGTTGCGAGGGTGATGCGGGGGTGTAGTGATTGGATTGGGGAGCGGAAGGACAGAGGGTGCTTTTCCAGTTGGGCGACAGACGGTGGGAGGAATAACAAAGGGTTGGCGTTCCACTCGCTTCGCAGGATCCGCGAACGGGCGAGCAAACGATTTCGGAATGGAAACCGTGGCGGCTCTTTTAGTGCGAAAGGAGTTGTTTTGTTGGGATGAGGGTACGATTACTTTTCGACGAGATTTATTGACAGATGCTCTATTTCACCGGAGAAAGAGGGCTTCAATTAATCTACTTAGATTACCTGTTGCTGAATTTAAAATGAAAACTTCACCTTCTTTTTGGCGTTTGTAACTATCATTTTGAAGCAGAGAACATATTTGGAATGGAAGGCCCTCCACAGATTTTTCTTTCCCAGAGAGAATCTCGAGAAATTTCTCCTTTCAACTTTGTTCTCTTTGTCGATTCAACTGAAGTAAGGCGCACTTTCTTCATCTGATAGAAAAAAGAATTGAGGGAAAAGAAACTGGAGCTTTTGATCCATAAGATTTTTATAAAAATCACAATTGCGATGTAGTGATCATATATTGAATTCGTTAATCTAATTTGTATCCTTCTCGTTGTTATCGCGCTCGCACTGACACGGAAAGACAAAATAATGGCCATTGTTGAAATGATTGGATTCGAAATTTAATACTGATTTAAAGTTTTATGGATCAACCAGCGGGAATCGTCTCCCCGAAATTTTCTCGCATACTCTCCAATAACGATCTTATCCCCTTTCCTCCGCATAAAATTGTAAACCTAAAGTAAGGCCTCGAATACCTTGCATTGTCGAACAATAGCTATGAAATAAAGATTCATGAAGTGAATTTTACTGAATTTATCGTACAAATATGTATTTTGTACACTTTTTTTCCCGATAGATTGAAATCAAAATCTGATGTGGAACTACAGCTGTAGTCACAAGATCCCATACTGAATTTCAGTGATTTCAGCCATTGCAGTTAGGAGTTCCAAAGCTCACGCGTATGCGAAGGTACAGACAGTCATTCCTTTGACAGATTTTGTTCAAAATTTGATAAGAATCCACATTTTAGATCTAAATCTGTGTACCAATTTATTATTTTTTTTTATCTAACTCTGTATGTTTTGTAGTTACCGAGTTCACTATTGAGCATGTCAGACAGATGAATTTTCTCTGAATGTATTTTGTCCAAAATTTGACAGAAACTACAATGGTGTAAAAATATACATTAAATTTCATCCTTGTAGCTCAATGCGTTTTTGAGTTATCAAATTTACAGATTCACGTAATTTCCAAAATTTGTTTTTTCGGAATCAGGGAAATAGGAAAAGAGAAGTTTTCGTCAAAATCTCGAGTTACAATTTTTCGACCATTGTAATGTACCTCTTAATACATAAAAAAGTAAAAAAAAAAAAAAAAAAAAAAAAAAAAAAAAAAACGTATGCCAAATTTCATGCATTGATTCTTTTATTATGCTTTTGTATTGTATTTACATTCACAAGAAAGAACAGCCTTCTTTTTGATGGATTTTGTCCAAAATTTCGTATAGGGCAACCATTATTGCATAATAAATTTTTTCAGACTGACTCGTTGTATTTTTGAGATATCGTGTTTACGGACAGACACCCAAATTACTTTTCTCGGACTCAAAGATATCTAAAGGAGAAATTCTCAAAAACACAAGATATATATATATTTGAGAATAAGGTTATTAATGAAACTGAAGGGAAAGTTCGACGAGGAAATGTTGTGATTTTGTCGCTAACAAATTTCATCCTTTTTGTTGCTCTGGGTTAAACTATATTCACACATTACTAAAGTAAACTATAATAAGGAGGCTCAT
The DNA here is from genome assembly GCF_947563725.1 of Argiope bruennichi. NCBI lineage: Eukaryota > Metazoa > Arthropoda > Arachnida > Araneae > Araneidae > Argiope > Argiope bruennichi. The sequence goes on from NC_079151.1 coordinate 75,993,845, forward strand.
GTCTTATTCCTTAGGTACTCCAAAGGCAAAAGTATTTAATGAGGAAGTTTTAAAATAACTTGAGACGTATAAAAATTTAACATAGATTCAAATCTATCCCGAATTATCGTAGCATCTCGAAGCTTTATTTCATTTATAAAATTGACTCCTTCTGGAACTAGCTCAGTTGACCTCCCTGCACAGTTTACAAATCAAGTCTCTATCATAAGTCAATTTATCGGTTGAAGAAGGATCTTGTGCCGCGATAATAATCATATTCTGAAGTAATAACCACTTTCCAAACTTCCACGCTAAATCAGCATAATTACAGCAGACTTGTAATGATAGCATCTGAAACTTTATACGTGCAATGAAACTGAATAGACACTAACCTCAGAAATACGATGTTCCTTAGTAACGTTGTCTAATTTCGTAGCTTTTCACTAGCAATCTTATTGTATAGGGTATCCAGAAAGACTGTTTACAAACTTAAGGATAGCTCAAGCAAACAGAACTTGTTATTTTCTCCACAGAAGATCGGGTTGGAAACACAAAGAGAAAGGAAGGTGTTTCAAGGAGTTAGTGAGTTAAGAAAAAGAAAAGGATTCATTCTATAATATATTCATTACAAATTTAATGGAATATAAATATACTTTGTAACAACATCTCAGTTGTATAAAATAATCTGCGAAGCGCGAATCATTTTATATGGAAAGTTCTTTGAACACTTACTTTCTTTAAGTACTCTAAAGGTTCGATGTTCTGTGTTTACTAAAGTTTGCACTACTTTCTCGTTGCCATTATTTTATCAGTCATGCTACATATGATAATTTATTTTGCATGCAACTGGGTTGTTTGTGCTAATTCTAAATTTCTATACCATTAAATCTGTACCACACATTTTATTTTGTGTGTTATTTTATTAAAATACTTTACATTTATTTCATTCAAAATCTGATTCATTTAATTAATTTACCCTGATGTCTGAAGAGTCCCGTGTTACAAATTAATAACAGGAGAAATTTAGCTAGCCCTTGATTATCACTGGAAAACGCTCATAGAAAGAGTTCCTAACCTAAAGAGAACCCTTGGTTGTAGTTGAGGCGTTCGCCTTGCTGACAACCCTGATGTCTGAAGAACCATGATCTTGGTATTTGTACCTCATTGCATATGAAAGCTGCTGTCCAACGCTGACACCTTTACCTTGTTGGGATTATTTTCAAGTTGCTATGCGAAGACGCTTTCCGAATGGGTTGCTTTGAAAGTTTTTCCAACGGAAGAAATTGAAAACAACGAAATTTGGTGACCTTCGAGATATGTTTTGAATCGCGTCCTGCGGTAACTGAGAATCCTGATGTTTTTCTGCCAACATAAATATGACCGTCTGCCACGTGTCACAAGTTGACAAAAAAATGTCTGATGCTATAAATAAATAAAATTTAGATTAGGTTCAAACTATATTTATTTATTTTTGCAATTTCATTAAAAACTGTTTTTAAATTTAAAGACTAAATCTTTTTTAAAGCGAAATACTTCAACCGATTCTCTCTAAAAGGAGCCATTAAAAAAATCTAGTAAAAGAAATTATTAAAAGTCCCCTTAAGGAATCAATGCAGTTGCTTCTTAAAATTTTGACACGTTTTTTCAGGACATTTTGTAGGGGTCTTTGATTACATAAACACAGTATTCTTTATCCATATTATCTTAAAAAAGAAACTGGTATATAGAAATATTTCATACCTCTCTAACATAATAACTCTATGCCCCAACAGCCCATGCATTACTGAAAAAAAATCTTCTCAATTTTAAGAGCAACAACAGAAAGCCTTGTCCGTCTCGCTTCCGTCTCAAAACGCTTACACCCATTCAAATTCTAAACCAACAGACAGGAGAAACTTGCCTCCGGAGTCTTTTAAAACCCGAGTGAATGAATCCATCTCCTGAGTGAAAGAACTCATTCATCGGCGGCTTAATAAGCTCTCGGTCCGTGTAAAAGAGGCGCTTGGTCAAGGGCGCGAGACTTCATTAGATTCCTATCAAAGAGGTCCTAATCGCGGATAAATGCAGGGTGAGAAGCGGTAATCATCCCACCCCATCGATTGTTTCACTCGGAACCCCCCTTTCACTTAATTATCATTTCCGCAATCGTTCAAATTATGAGTTTGCGGCATCGGGGATTGTTGGTGGGCGAATCGCTTTGTCTTCGGCAAGAGGGAGATTTTTGGAACTAGGCGAAATCGAGTTGTAGCCAAACCAGTCTCGGAAAATTTATTTTATTGTGATATGAGGCTAAGTTGAGGGACCAATTTGTGAAAGACAAAGATTGACAAAAGGGAGTCCTTTTAGTGCTGGGACAAAATTTGAAAGTAAGAAAAGTACATGTTAGTTTCTAATATCGTTATACTTTGTGCATCACGTTTTGACTAAAACATCCAATTTTTAGTATAAACCAGCGGTAGTGCTCCCTCCCCCCAAAAAAAACTTTTCTCGCATACTGTTCATAACTTTGCGTGACAAAAGTTACGAAATATTAACTGTTGGCATGAATTTAGCATTTTTACTGAATCTATCGTATTATGCTTGGCGACTTATTTGGTAATTGATCCCTGGTATGCGTTAATAATATCCGAAAATCGAATTTGTGTTTAGACACGTTTTTCTGAACCGGTTGAAACAGAAATTTGATACAAAACTGCCCTTGTAGTCCTAAAATCCTATACCAAATTTGATATACTTAAGTCGTCATGCTTTTGAATCATCTCACTTACAGGTTTCTGAAAATAAATACTGACAGACAGTCAACTCGTTGTTGGATTTGGTTCAAAATTTAAGAGATGCCTACACTATAGATGTTAGATCTCTGTACCGAATTTTACCTATCTAGCTCCTTTCGTTTTGTAGTTATCCTGTTAACATATTCGGTCAGCCGGACACCCGGACTTCCTTTCAAATTTGATAGAAATCTGACTATTTGGTATAAAGACTGGATACCACACATTTCAACCGGATCCCTCAAAGTGTTTTTGAGTTATTTTTTTCATAGGCAGACAGACTCATTTTCCGAAAATATGTTTTTCGAACTCAGGAAAGTCTGAAATGTGGAGATTCGTCAAAATCTCGAGTTCGAATTTTTTTTGACAATTATTATTCTTTCTTCATACTACGTATACGAGAAAGTAAAAAGATGAACAAAAGGATATTAGGAGCTTTCTCGTCTTGATCTTCTTACGAACTTCCTCGATGTTCCGCATTTAGAATTCTGATTCGCTGTACACGATATTCCCGATTTTCCTTAAGACGAGTAGGAAGCAATTCTGAGTCAAAGTGACAAGTACAGAGAAACACGGAAATAAATGCAAGTTTATTAATGTAACAAAAATAAATGATCAAACAAAACAAAGGTAAACTTTATAAAATGATCAGAGGAAACGTTCACATTTTTGTCCGCATGCAGGCCTTAGAGCTTGAAATCCTGCATATTCTCTAAGATCTAGGGCGGGTCTCGAACGTCACCGTCAGGTATTGCGGTGACCGTCAGGTATGCGTGCAGTCAGACACTTCTCGTTGTCAGCCAGGTGTATCATGCACAAAAGACTTCGAAATATCATTTTTATTCAGAATCCGCCACACATTATAGCTCTACAGTTCGCTACCACCCATATGTTCAGAATCTTTACCATTTATTCATGGCTCACACTTATTCTCTGGAAAGTATTCTAATATCATTAGTTCGTTTAAAGCGGCCACACCTGAGGAGTCTTCATTCTTCTTTTCATAGGGAACTTCATAAATTGGTATAATTTTAGCCTGTTTTGCAAATCACATACTTCATTCTATCCTTCTGTCTCGTTGCATTTTTGAGTTTATCGTGTTCAAAGACTAATAGGAATACAAAGTGTCATTATTCAATAAAGTCACATTATTCCACTTCAGAACTTTATAATAAAGAAAGTTCATTCAACATGATTTTATAAGATAAGCAATAAAAACGAGAAGAAAGAAAAAGCTGATACTTACTTATTAATTTATTAATTTTAACATGCATCTGAAATCATGGGAAGTCTGTCGTTCTGATGTGTATAGATTTATTGTAAGCACATATTTTAACCCTTTATAGGGCCATGGGAAGTATGCTTCCCACCAAATTAATCAATCTTTGTATGGAATTATGTAGTTTTGCGTAAGTTCTGACAAATTTTTCAATCAGACGGAAACTTAGATGCTCCTTTTCCTTATCTCACACAAAATGGTGTATCTTGATTTGTCACAGTTATTAATTAACCAAATTAATTAATTAATCAAAAGAAATTTATCTAATAAGCTTAATGAGTCACTTTTCTTAAGCCAATCACAATCCTAAAAATATTTTAATATACCATGACTAGAAAAAATGGCCTTTTAAAGGGTTAAATAAAAAGATTTCTTCGAGAAAATGAATTGAACTTAGTAATAAATTAAAATGAAATCTACGATCGCAAACTTCAAGTTATCATGTGAGAACATTACTATTTTTTAAGTCTTCATTTTTCTTAATTAATTTAAATCATTAACCAGTTTAAACCGGTTTGAAACAATCACGAGACTTCTCTATCCCTATATATATATATATATATATATATATATATATATATATATATATATATATATATATATATATATATATATATATATATATATATATATATATAATGAAAATTTTATTTTGAACCATCATTTTCAATTTTTCTAGCGGGCAAACAAAGTTTTGGAGCTCGATCGATTTTGAAATGAAATGACAATAAATCAATTGTTGAATGAATCTCAATGGTTGTTATTCATCTCTATAAATCTTCGAATTCATCACCAAAACTTAGGCTTAAGTCCTTTTTTCTCGTTACAGTGTTAATATCATTTTTCAAAAGTAACTTATCTAATAAAAGTAAAAAGAGATTCGACTTTCATAACTAAGCTCAAATTCCATAAAGAATCTGCTCTACAAACAACACGAATGTCATCTTAAGAACACATCAAACAATTTTTGAAATGATATTCTCCCATGAAATCACAACTTTTGGAGTATAAATCTCTAAATTATTCAACATATATGTTTCTGTAAGCTAAGTAGTTGATGCACTATATTTCTGAAATTTTAATCAAACACGCATTTATTGATAAGTATTTTTGTGAAGAATACTTGCCAGTATATACCTTTTAAGTCGAAGGAGTTGATGTAAAATAAGTATTTAAGTTTTCTGAGTGGCAGTTTCACATTCATCATAAATCTGCATTGACATAACAGCTTGCTGCTGTGATCTCTACTAATGCATCTATGTGTGAGGTGTGGCAGCAGGATTATTAATCAGACCGGCGGTTGCCCAGAGACTTCTCAGCTTTGAGCGGTCCCAAGCCTTGAGATTTTTTTGCGACTTGTTCTATTTAATTCTGTGCTCTTAGTTAATCATAAAGGCCGTACAATCAAACTTATTCAAATAAAAACCAAAAATTGTTTAAATTTTAAATCATTGTTCTAATAACATCTCTAATTAACTGTTCTTTACAAGTTTTATGCCATTTAATAATTCTAAAAAAATATACAGGCGAATTAAAAAATTTACTAATTCAAAAATGTGTCTAATTTTGTAATTAAACATGGTTAAGATCGTGTTAGAAAGTTTTGTCCTTTTTTTATTATTTTGTTTAAAATTACATTTAAATTTTAATTATGTATTTTTTATATGCGATATACCGAAACCAACTGTTTTGAAAATGATCCACAATTAATATATTTTTTTAATTTTTAGTTTGTCATTTTTAGCTTACTTGAAACTGTTAATATAAAGATTAAATTTAAATAGATAAAAAAATTTAGTTTTGAATGTTGAAGAAAAAAAAAAGGGCCCTGGGAATTGCCTTAAAGTAAGGGTCTCTAGAAGGCTACTCTGCGTTCGTTGGCGTTTCTCAAGTTGAGAACTACCAAATCGAATTAAATTCACTTCAATGGGTGAAAAATGTGCTGAAAATTTTAGGTAATTATAAATTAGGCGAGGTTTGACGTTTTTTCGTAATAATTTACTCTACAAAAATGGTTCGTGTACACAGGCTTAAAATTCAAGATTTTTCTTTCTAGTGCTACAAATAAAAATACTATGTAATTTTTTTTAACTTTGATAATTAAAAAATATTCTTAGTTTTATGTATATTTTTTAAAATTATTCTCATCAATGCTGTCATTGTCATGATAAATTCCAACCATCTGTTTCATCAAATGTTTAATCTATTCCATTTTTTTGTTTTTGTTCTATTATTCGCAGCTACGAAGTGAATTAGTTTTCTCCGTAGTTTATATGAAGAATATGAAAGGAAAATACTTTGTCGCTTTGTCGCTGAAAACAACATCTAATTAGAAGGCAGATTACTCGAATATTTACTTTTTTAATGACATCTATGATTTCATGGGACTTTCCTTCATTCGGGTGCTCATATACACAATAGGTATATTTGTTGTGTTGACAGATTATAATTCTAATTAATATTTACTAGAAAAAATAACATTTATTACATTTTAATAATTTAATCCTCATTGGGTGCTTTTCTTGTTAAATTTACACTACAAAAGTTTTTTTTAATCGTAACTCTGTCACTGTTGAACCCTGTTATTATGAATATTTAATTTGAATCTTTTGAAAAAAAAAATACTTTTGTTGTGACCCAAAAATAAAATTTAGATTTGTTTGTCCTCTATCCTATTCGCAGCTGCATGTGTGTAGTTCCCTTTTTAACCCTTCAACTCTTGGGGTCTGAAATGGGTCAATCTTGCTACCGTAATGTCTAAATGGTCAAGTCTGCTTCCATTGAAAATTCTTTCCAGGAAAATTATTCTTTGAAGTCTGCTCATGGAATTTTTTTTTTTTTTTTCATCGTTATAATTCTGACTCTCTCTACACCTGCATCTTGCAACGGTGAGTTTTTAATTGATAAGCTGGGGTTAATTAAAGATAGTGTTGTTTTTTCTGGTAATCTCCTGTCTCAATCAGCAATTTTTTTTTTTTTTTTATTGATTAATGAGTAGCGCTTGACGCTTGACTGGGTGGAACGAGATTTCATTTTTTAAAAGTTTGTGCTCGATTCTCAAAAGAGAATATTTGAATTTTTTTTTCTGACTTTTGATGCTGTCAAGACTAGATAAACTAGATGATGTTTTCAGATCCTAACATGAGAGATACAGCTAATCCTCGATCATCACTAGAAAACGCTAGTAGATGCAGTTAGTTCATACGCTAAACAGATGCAGTTAATCAGCTGTCTTGATATTTCTCCTTATCGCATATGAAGGTTGCTGTTCAACGCTAGCACACCTATCCTGATGGGATTATTTTCAAGATATTATGCGAAAGCGCAATTCGAAAGGTTGCTTTGAAAGGTTTTCGTCAGAAGTTGAAGACGACAAAATTTGGCGACCCTAGGAGTATGTTTTAAATCTCTTCCTTCGACGACTGAGAATTCTGATGCTTTTCTGCCAACATAAATATGACCGTCTACCATGTGTCTGCCAGGCATGCTAGAAGGTAAGTAATTTTCTTCTGGTTTATCTGTCAAGTCCTATCGATTAATATTGGAAATGAACTATAGAAACTTTCGATGTCTCGAAAAGTAAAGTTATAGTAAATTAAAATAAATTGTGAAAAGTAAAAATCCACACCGCGAATGTGTTAAAATTTGTTTCTTAAAATTGAGTTGTTGATAAAATCTCTCAGAGTTTTACAGTAAAAAGATAATTCGTAATTTAGTTTAAAGTGTAAATCAGTTTCAAGTGTCAAATTAAAATTCAAATATTAAAATTCGAATTGCGTATCTTATGTAAATCGAATGATAAATTTTGGTTAAATGTTTTTTAGTTATAATGCTTCTAAGATTCCACATCATATTTTTGAAACACTAAGTTGCGTTTCTGAATGCCATTTATTTGTAGTATGAGTAGCTCGTCACAATATTTGAAAGAATTTATCAAGCTTTTAATATTTTTAGATGAGCTGTTTTTCAGAACTTCTGATTAATGGTTTCATAAATATTTAATATACTGATGTGTAAATGCTATGAATATTCAGAATAAAATTTAGCAGAACTATGAAAAAAACTTGAGGTCTTAGATAATAAAAATTTGCATAAGTAGCAAGCAGTCTTTCTTTAGAACATTCGACATTTTGATTTAATTATTATGTTGTTTTTTGTGCCCATTTTAAAATTATAATTGCTTTGATAAGTTTTTTTGTTCAATATTGTTTTTATAAATGGGAAGAAGGAGTTCGAATTGATGTCTATTTCTTCCAGAGCTAATTCTTATTTAATTGGGAATAAATATTTTTATATTTTAAGTGCCAATCACAATGAGTAGGAATTGGGATCGATCCTAGAAGGTGTTTTAAATTTTGGTTTATTTATACATAAGAAACATTCTAGAGTTCAGCCCCATTATGCTAAATGAATTATGAACTAAAATGTCACATGTCAAATTTGATGCAGCTCAGTCCAGATTGATTTAATTACTTATTTTTTTATAATTTAATAAATGTGTTTTATTTATTTAAACTTTGATTCTGTCATTGACTGAGTGCATGGTGAGATTATCCACATAAAAGAAATCTGGCGAACCATTAGTTTTTAAAAAATTGAAATTAACCTTTTTGATATTCTTGGGGATGAAGGTATTTGATTTCAACACCACAATACTAGCTGTAAGGTTATTAAAAACATGGCTTTGATGCTCATCACAATATGGAAAACACAATAAAACCATCATGCAAAACAAATTAAGGATGATGGTTTTATTGTTTAATTATGTTTGTTCAACTGAAACACAATTGGAATACTAATTATTTTCATCTGTGTGTATTTCAAGAACTTTTAAATCTATATCTTTACTTTCTTATTCACGAAAAGAGAAAGTGCTTTTCTACACCACTGAATTTCAAGTATATACTGTTAAAAGCCTATAATGTTGCTTCCCATCACGAATATTTTCATCGTAAGAAAGACCGTTTTACAATCATCTGTATTGGATGCTGCTCGGGTACCGAGCCAGTGATCACAGAGCTTGGTGACAAACTTGGCGACAAAATAGATAATGCTGGAAACTTCGAGAATTTCAACAATCCAGCCAATAGGAACTGAGATATGCCCAGAACCTTCTCGGCTCACCTCCCGGGACTATAAAAGGCCGGCAGTCTCAAGCTGAAGTGAACAGATCGGAATTGGAAGCGTAGTCGGAGTCATAGATAAGTAACGAGTTTTCGAGAGGATAGCGAAGCAACGGCGGAGTGCCAGCGTCGTGTGGAGCTCAAGCTATTGCTGAAATGAGCTCATTGCCGAGTCCTGTTGTCTATTGTGGAAGCAGCCACAAGTTGTGTGTGGAGTAGCCAGTCGTATGGTAGTGAGTCGGCAGTTTGATACAGTTGAAGCGAGAATACAGTGGGGAATTTCAGCCGTCTGGAGAGACCGTAGAGCGAACCTCCGAGGATCCCCTCTATTGGTGAATTCTGTCTGGCAGCTTTGTGTGCTGTGGTCGAATACTACTTATGGGTTACTGTGTGTTGTAGTGTGCTGCTGTATGTTCGTCTTTGGCTGTATATAGTTGTTATTTTTGTATCTGTCTCGCCTGTGTACTCGTGTTCTTCGTGTTAAATAAACGTCGTCGTTCGTTTTCCACTGAGGCCTACTGATTGTGTTTTCACACCATAAACCCACTACAGGGCGAACCCGGTGATCTATAACAATACTTTTAAATCAAGAATAAAAGAACTTCCATTTTGACCTACAAATTCCAAAACAATTTCTTTTTCTAACGCATAAAAGTTGATAGCCATTCCTGTGTTCCTATTTCTATGACTTATATGTGAAAGCGCTGTCTTATTATCGGTCATGATATTTCTTCACTATAGATGTTAAATCTGTGTGCAGAATGTTATTCATCTAGCTCCCTTCGTTTTGTAATTATCTTGTTAATTTATATTCGAATAGCCGGACTTCCTCTGAACAGATTTTACTGAAAATTTGATAGAAATCTAGAAATTTGGTGTAAATACCTTATTTCAAATTTCAACTAGCTAGGTCAAATCATTTTTGAGTTATCTTTGTCACAGATAGAAAGATGGACATCTTCTGTGTTTTCGACTGAAGGAGGTCTAAATCGTGAAGTATGTAGTCATGAATTTAATTTGTAGTAGTAGAAAGTATTAAGTCATGAATTTAATCTTCCATCACTTTAAAAAATATGCCCAGATTTAAAAAAGAATTATTTTATTTTTTCACGACTTACAACTCCTTTAAACATGATTCGACATCTTTAAACGAGATATACATATCATTATGTCTTTTAAATATCATGTTTCAGAAAAAGTTATACCAAAAACAAATTTAACTGTTTTCTAAAAGGCTAAATTTAAACAGGCTTAATGTTTGATTCTATGTAAAGAAGCAGGTAATATCGAACTTATAATAGCAAAAGTAATTGGTATCTATTTATCCTGAACAGAGAGAGTTTAGAAAGGATAAAAATGAAACGCTTCAATTCGTTGCTTTGGGAATTTTCGGAAATAACGTACGTATTATTTCGCTTCCTGGTCTCCTTCATCCGTAAAACAGACGTTCGATATCCCGGCCATGGGAATGAGGCGAAAAGTCAATGTTCCGAACTAATTCATGTTTCAGTTTCTCCAGATTCAGGTTTCACCCAGTAGCTATAAGAATACATCATAAAATCTACCATTCACTTGACGGAATACATCACATCATTATACCATTCATCAATCCGGAGGCGAAGAGAGTAGTTTGTTGTATATTTTTTTTTTCTATTATAAGTTTTATAGAAACCTTGTTCTTGCTCTTATCTTGTTAGAAAGTATCATGTTTATTTCATATCTTAAAAACGCCTGCTGAAAGAAACAGCTTTTCTAGGTTCATTTTGCAGTTAATTTAATTTTTTGTCAATGTGATAGCAATACATTGGTAAAAGTTAATTTTACGCATGCATGCGCAACGTGCAAGTTAAATTTTATTTTTATTTTCTGTAGAATATTTTTTAGGAATTATGCTCAAAATATTTTTTAAAAAATCAATTAAAAAATTTAAAAACCAGCCGGAGTGGCCTGTCCAAAACTTCCATATTATCTAATGATAGAATTCCAGAGGATGCCTTGCATGCTATTGATATGCAGTAGTTGCAAAATATTAACCATCGGCATAAACTTAATATTTTTATTGAATCTCTCGTGTGATCATTGGCCAGATTTTCAATGATTAATCCCTAGCATATGGTTAATAGTATCCAAAAAATCAAACTTCTGTTTTAGACACGTTTTTCCATTCCGATTGAAACAAAAGTTTTCCACAGAACTGCATTTGTAGCCGTAAAATCACATAATAAATTTTATGTATATGGCTTATTGCGGTTTTTGAGTTAACGCGTTGTACATGTTTCTGAAAGCGCAGACAAACAGACGATCAACCTACCGCTGGATTTGTCTCAAACTTGGATAAATGTTTAGAGAATAGATGTTAAATATGCGTACTGAATTTTATTTATCTTACTCTCCTCGTTTTGTAGTTATCGTATTACCTTATATTTGAAGAGTCAGACAGACAGATAGTCTTCCTCCCACGGATTTTGCTCAAAATTTAATAGAAATCTACAAATTTGTATAAATAACTGTATAACAAATTTCATCCGTTCTAGATCAAAGAGTTTTTAAGTTATCTTTGTCACAGATAGACCGACACACAAAAATTTTTTTAATGTGTTTTTCGAACTCAAGCATATCTAAAACGTGGAGATTCGTCTATACTTTTATACGACTAAATAATAAATTATAGCGCAAAATAACAAACATTAAGTAAAAACTTTTTGAATTGGTACATTTTCTGGTATTATCGAGGAAAACCGCCAAATGACACTTAATTATTAGTTAATTAAAATTCTACTTAAAATTACAAACAAATCACTCTTAGGTGCGCATTCTGACCCTCCAAAGTATACATGTGCCAAGTTTCGAAGTTTTAGGTCTATTTTGCAGAATGTGAACACTCTCAAACAAGCACACATACATATTTGTGATAAATAGAGACGTGCTTCGATTATGAGACCTCGTTCCGGTAACAAGGGAATCGTAATAACACAGAAAGGCAGAACGGCCGCCAATGAATAACGAATCAAATTTATGCAAAAGAATAAATCTATGCGCTAACATTCCACCTCAAGAAAAAAATTGGCTTATTTGAAAAAATATTTTCGTATCATTCTCTTTTCACATTTACGTTCATTGACCCTCTGCTTTTTACTTTATTGTACACAAAGAGCAATATTATATTGATCAACAAATTTGAATTCGAGATCCACTTTTCAGATCTCTCTGAATCCGAAAAACACATTTTTGGGATTATGTCTGCCTGTAAATTGGATGAACAAAAAACACAGAAATTTAGATTAATAATATTCGGTCCATGTTCTTGTTATTGAAACTGTAGTTCAGTATCAACTTTTAGTTTCAAGCGATTACCGGAAATATCGCCCAAGGTCGGAATTCTCCCTCCATGATACGAAACACAAAGCACTCCTGGAACACACACACACACACACATGCACTCTTGGCGTTCACGGTGTTTTCCCAGAGTCCACAATTTTTATTTCGGGTTCAAAAAAGATGACACCTTTATTAGGGCGTCGTCTCGAGATCATTTCGGCTTTATTTTATCTTGTAGGTAGTCTCTTCATGCGAACAAAATTAATTAATAACTGAAAGAGTTTCTTCTTCCGACTTTCTCGCATACTTAAAGACTTGTTTGTTTGTTTGTTTCTTATGGCACTTGCCACTGACAAGCCCGCTGTTACGAGGACAGCGATTTAAGCCTGAGGGGGAACGTCTCTTATTTTTTATAGCAGCGCCAACTAGGGCCAAGAGTACGACTTTGCCACTCACGCATCACTCATTCGCTTGCACAACCCCTTTTTACAGGAGGGCACATTCACACATCTCACAGATAGAACAACAGAAGAACAACCATGCCCAAACCGGGACTCGAACCCGGGACGCCCAGATCACGGGGAAGACGTGCTACCCCTATGCCAGGACGGCGGCCCTTAAAGACTTTGATTGACTTTATATTTAACCTCGCACTGGATGAACTTAGGTGTATTTTCTTCGCATTTCGAAGCAAGATGAGGTCTGAAAAATTGGAACGGATCTGAGTCATAGTCAGATGACGTGGATGACACCGTGCCTGTATTTTTCCCCCAATCTACCCATTCACACTAGAGAATTTGATCCCGACAAATTTATCATGCACCAGAATAGTTTACACGGCGTTTCTTCGAAGTAATCGGATTCGAACCTGAAATCCTCCAACAGCCACTTTACCATTAAGCCATTATGGGTCTCTTAGTACATGGAAGAGAATCGATTATACAATCTGTATCCCTTTCTGTTGACTGTTTAGGACATAATTTTAGTCTCAAAGATGCACCAAACCTATCTAGACCAACACATCACTTATTATTTTGCATTATATGTTACTGAAATGGAATGTCCTATGCACGTAGGTGTCCATAGGTGTTGCAATAGGTGGTGGTAGGTGTTTGCAATAGAGTCCATCCATTGTAAAAATCAACAAACACCAATTACGTTATGTAAAGATAATAATTTTAGCTTTATGCCAAATTTACCCACTTAATTAGCTCACTCCATTTTTGTGTTGCACATTTAGATATAGAAGAATCACTCATATGCTATTTTTAACTGCAGAAAGTTAAACTTTTTCACGGTTTGAATCCGCGAATTTGTAAGTATCTATGATGTTAACGATAATACCATATAACAAATTTTACTTATCTATTTTGTTTCATTTTTAAATTATCATACATATACGCACATGGGTCTGCCAAAATTTAATGACAAATTATAATTTCGGCGAAAGAATCGTGCATTAAATTTTATTCACAAAACTAGTAAAATTTCTAAGTGAACAGATTCAAAAACATACAGACAGACAGACATAATTCGAAAATAAATTTTTTTGCACTCTAAGGTAGGTATAAAACACGAATTTTCGTTAAAAGAATGAATATTTTGATGAATTTTCCAATACTTTCTTTTCATCTAAGAGAGGTTCAAAAGCAAATAAAGGAAAATGTTTCTACATCAAAAACCTTTCTTTAATAATTCTCTTTCCCCTAAAATGATGAACCAGCAATACTTGTCACAGCGCCTGTAAAAGAATAAGTTTTCGTGAATGAAACTGACCATTTTGTTTCTTTCTACGGCACAGCACAAAAATAATTATTGATAAATTGATCCGCCTAAGTAACGGTTGAGCAAAAATTTAAAAACTCATCACAAAACCGCATCTGAGAAATGAGAAGATAACATGGAGTCGGAGATATCAAAATATCTCATGTTGGAGAGGAGCAAGAAAAAAATGAAAGCGAAGTTGGAGAAGGTCAATCAGCGGACGCCTTTTCCCGTAATTATTTCGACCCCCGCCAGCTTCCCTCCTCACCGTTTTATGGATGCTGAAATGATAACGAGCCGCGGCTAAGGGCTATCTTGGAAAACTTCTCAGGATTTGGCGAACAGATTTAAGTGAGCGAGAAAACTTATTTGGCGAGTTATCGCTCAAATGAATGACGAGAACTTTTCTTTGAGCGGAAAAGTTTTTAGAGTCTTTATCCTTTCGTGAATCCTTTTATTTAGATAGATAAATTTTTCCCAAACCAAAAACTTAAAAAAAAAATAAAAAGAATTAAATTTAAAAAACATACATGTCTTTTACATTCTGAAGAGTTTTAAATTCTTCGACATATTATTTTCTAGTAGAATATTGTAATCTTCAAAAATTATCTTTGTGATTCTAATGAATATTTTCGCTTTGGAATTCCTGAATTTGTAAAATAATAATAATTTAAAAATGGGAACACTTCTCTCTGTTTCTTAAGACGATAAGTCAAACGTTTTTTTGTCGTATGGATTTGATTTTTACACATAATTATAGATTTGCATCAAATTTTAGATAACATCGTTTTGAATGAAATTTTGTGATAGGTAAGTAAATACGATAAATCAATGAAGAAATGAACTAGAAGTATGCAATTTGGTACATGGTTTTATCATCACATTTCTAAATCTATATCAAATTTATACGTTATTTATGGATCTATTTCTCCTACCACAGCAGCAAATTTTTGTTAACTGTTTACTTGTTAACTGTCCTTAGTATTCTTGTGAATACGAAAATTTAAATATTCAACTGGTTACTTAGACAGAATTTACTAAGTAATGGTGATACTATAATGTCATATCAGATGCCAGACTTAATTCAGTAAATGGAATGTATTTCATGCTTCTTTACTGTGCTTCAAAAAAAAAAAAAAAGCCCCATACGGGCAAGTTAATTGGAAAGCATTCGCATTGGCCCTCGTAAATGCGAAATTAAATGCAATGAAATGAAAAAAATAACGTTTTTGAAACATTCATTTTATTTGCACTGTGGCAGGCACATACGCAATTTTTATTTACAATTTTAAGAACAATTTTAAAATAAAATATTACATTAAACGTTGCCTTGCATTTTATCCGACGATTCTGTTTTTACCTGAACCATTTATCTAACAGTCAAACAATTAATTACGTATTTTATGTACTCTGTTGTATCTAATGATATAAAATTTAGTGTTCGAAACTAAAAATATCCTCATTCTTTCAAAATAGCATATTTATAATGCAATACTTATTTAAAAAAATGTTACTCTTATATTTTTTTTTTCTGCTGATTTCTAATAGTAATGTGTCAAAACATTTATTCGAAGTTGGTTTTCGCGATTACACACACACACATCCAATACTGGAATGCATTCCATTGATATTATTGGGATTGAATAAAATATTTGAATCTGCTATAAAATACTTAAAATTCTTAATAAGAATTTTAGCTTAAAATATTTTTAAACAAAGCCAATAAACTATATGTTTCAGTTTAATAAAGAAAATTCACATTCTTTATTTGATGGGAAAACCGAATTTGTATAGGAATGATTTTTATTGTTTAATCGTCAATAAAGACTAGAATATATTTTACAATGCTTTGATTTTATCAGTATATGGAAAATGTTTCTAATTATAACAACAGATTTCTGTTTTATTCATTGCATATTTGATACGAAGAGCTGATCAGTTTCCACAAACATAAATTGTTATAGCAGTTTTGCTTTCAACTTAGAAATTTTATTTCCGTATGTAAACAAGACTCTTCGGTAAACAGTGAAAATATTTCTTTGGTAAAATATTATTTTAAATATTCATATGTATCCTTTTATCAAATGTAAGGATATTTTTCTTTTGTCGCATGTAATAAATCTATAATATTGGAATTATTTATGGAAATATTTTTAATTTTAAAATTCGTAACTTCTATTTTTTTTATAATGATTTTATTTTTTATAACACTTTTTATGTAAGGAGTTTGCTTTTCTGAAAGTCCATATAATTGTTATGCGATTTGTGACGAGATACTATTGCTTTAATATCTTTAAAATTTTAACAGTAATATAAATTAACTTGGCACATTCCAAGACTAGGTTGTAAATTATGTCCTTTAGATTTTAGTAAAAATTATAAACAGAGGTTGACGAATTGTTTATTGACCCTTTCACATTGTTTGTTTTGTTTAAACGATTGTCGGAAGTTTAAAATAGTTATTATTTATTGCAACGGGCTGATGAACATGCAATTGAAATCCGTAGATGTTGCTTTCCATTCTGTAAAGCATTTTAGTAAGAAAAACAGCTTACACAATAATATGTATCGCAAATTTTATGTTTTGAATTCATATCGGTTCAAATTTTTGAAACCCATCTTAAAATGGCACAGCATTTTATTTATTTATTTGGGGAGGGGTAGGTTGTTTTGGCCATTCTAGAATATAGCGCTTTTTCAAATTATTTGGTTACTCGAAATTCAACAAGTTTATTATTTTTTTTCTTCCACATTTATGAAAGAATTTTTAAAAACAATGGAAGGGCTTTCTTCGTGACTTTCAAAAATTCTTTCATTATAAGTTAAGTTTTGTACTTAGTTTAGTGCAAAAAGAGCATTGATTCTGACCTCTTTCCATTATCTGGTCTACTCCAAAATTTAATACAACGGGTTTTTAAAGGAAAAAGTACAAAACGACATTGTGGGTATAAATGAAGACTTTATTCAAAGTATACACCATAGGCCTGAGCACAACGATCCCATTGATTAACGACCCGAAGGATTCCTTGTTTCCAGAATTCTTGTGGCCGTGACGAGACCCAGTCCTACATTGCGTCCTTGAGTTTGCCGTCTGAGTTGAAGCACTTCCCTTTTAGATGTTTTTTCAGGGGACCAAACACATGAAAATCGCAGAGCTACATGTCCGGGCACTAGGGCGGATGGTAGAGTTGCTCCCATTTGAACTTGGCCAGTTCCGCGTGTGTGACCCTGGAGACGTCTGGACGCGCCATTATCATGGAACAGAACCACACCCTCCGTGAGTAGTCCCGGTCTTTAGTTACTTGATGGACCTGCGTAGTCGTCGGAATATCTCCTTATTCTTCGAATTTTGCAATGTGAACGTCATCCTGTCTTCACATGCACTGCAGCGTCAATTGGATGGCTCTCTTTATAAGAGCCTCACCTCTCTCCTGCGCATGCGGGGCCAGCGCATGCTCTTATCTACGCCGGAGACTCCAATTGCATCCCTAGATGTCTCACTACGTTCTCTCATAGGGCAAAGGCAAATATGTTAACTATTAAGTTGTTACGACGTTTCGTTCCTTTTCATTTGAACACCCCTTCTATAAGTCTACAAATATGGTATTTGGATTTAAAATTTGATAAATATATCTGCAAGACTATAGTTCGAATTAAATTGTTACCATTGTAGGCATAATGGTAACCGAAATAAAAAAGATGACTTTAAATATATATATATATATATATATATATATATATATATATATATATATATATATTCAATTTGAAAAGTTAACAACACCGAATCTTTTCTGGAAATCCAGTATCAACTAAACAGTAGTATGGTTTTGGCACCATTAACAGCTCAACAAAGTTACTTCGGTTAATTTCAAAAAGGCATTCCTCGTTTAATTTCATTCTAATCCTGGTGAAAAATACTCTTTTATTTTGCTGCAATCTGAATTTTGTAGCGGCAATAGATTAAAGGCAATCGATAATACCAAATGAAAGAGTTCCAAAGGACCTGTTCGGCTGAAGTTTTTTGAATAAAACTCACCAGATTTACTGAATTACCAATCTTGTATTCATGAAAGATGGTGCTGAAGTGGTAGAAACCAAAATAAAATTATTCTAAGTTTAGCTGATAAAAGTGGTGGAGCTTCTACTGAAGTCGAAGCTTTCCAACAAATAACGAAATGGCTGCCGTTTTTGAATAAATAAAGAGCAGGGAAAAACATTATTTTAAACAAGGAAATTTACGAAATACCGATATTAATCTTCATTATTCATTGTATGATGAGTTGATTAATCTACTTCTTTTTTCTTTGTAGCACCCATCGGAGGGAAAATAAAGTAGCATATTGGAATCTTCATGTTGATAAACTACACAGAACGGAAGAATGTTACATAACTTCCGTTCAACAAATATTACGTGACAAATCATGAAGGCTGCCATTCTTCATGCAAGTAGTAAGACTTTTCGAACAGAGTAGCTATGAAGCTTCCTTAAGAGTTGAAAAATATCCTTTAAACTTTAAAAATTTGCAATAGTTTTTTCCAAACAATTTATAGTCTCATGGCGAACATCGGGTTAATACAGTTCTGTAAAATCAAGTTCAGTCCATTCATATCAAGTAATGCACGCCAGATACGCCACCAATTTGGAATCCTCTGTGCGCTTTACAGGATAACACAGCTCAATGTCAAGTAAGCCGCAATTAGCAAATAGATGGAATACAGTTAGGATGGCCATGTCCATGTTGTGATCTTAATTATGTTGGCTCCATTTGCAGTCCTAAGCGACAAAGAATTATTTTTAACCAAGCGCCTATCAGAAGTTAACAAATTAAAAAGAATTTTTTTTTCCTTTTAACATTTTTTTTTCAACGAAGATTAATTTCTACCTACTCACTTCGTTATAATGAAATCGTTTCTTCAAATTTCCCCCATCTAGTTTATTTCATTTTTGAATTATCAAGCAAAAAATTATACAGTCAAACAGACTTCCTACCTGTTGATAGATTTATTCCAGAATTTGACAAATCTACACCTTTACTGTAAGACAACGTTCCAAAATTTATCATGTAGCTTTGTTACAATTTTGAATACCAGAGGAAAATTCCTACGCATGTTTCAAAAATGGCTTTGTAAATTCGAGGAAAATATGAAATATCAAAATTCATTACATTCGAGATAAAAAAAAAAGATACCTTGATGTTTAGAATAAAATGTGAAAGATTATTTCAATAAGCCTGTTTGGATACTTTAAATAAAGTCATTTCGGAACAAAATTTTGCTTCTTCATTTTAATAGAGGAGTATTATTCCACAATAAATATCTTATTCTAACGGTGCGCAGCTGTCAAAATCTATCAATTTGAATAAACGGCAGCTGGTTCCATTCAAGTAGCATCATTCACACTTCTGAAATAGCTTTATGTAATCACCAGCAGCTCATTCATTAGGATTCAAAGATTCACTCTAGAAAATGGTTATGTTTTCTAACCAAATAAATAAAAATGTCCGATTTGGAATTATATGAATATAAATATAGAATACACAATCCTCGACAGAATAAAATATAAGCTGTAAACCTTCTTTAAATACGGAGAATAACTTAAATCTAATAAATAAATAAATATTAAAAGATGTGGCTTGAGCATTTTAAATACTTAATTGATTAATTGGAAAATGTTGTTAAAATAATAATATTGTTTAAAATAATGATATTTTTTGATTCAAGAAAATAAATTGTGTCTTTTAAAAAAATATTTTTTCAACAGTTTTTTATAACAGGAAACAAAAATCTTATGGGGGTAATATTGTGTTAAGAAAGCTATTTTGTTCTCTTTCTGTTAATTATGCGTTAAATGTCACTAAACCTAAATGAAAAATACAAAATTCTTGACTTAGAGCAAAATATTGACAAAACATTTTTTTCTTTTTCCTTTATCGAAAGAATTTCATTTTAATATAATTTCGATATACTGCGAAAAATGACTGAAATAAATAAAAAAAACTAATAAATATTCTTTTTTAAAATGCTATATCTGCAGCTGAAAAAAGCCCTGTGAACATCAATATATATGTAGCAGATACTGCATACTGACAATACATTGATATATCTGGTTTTTGTTATTACAGAGTCAACGTTTCTAAACAAAAATAACCCATGAACTTTAAAAAAAATCTTTTTGACTATATATCGACGATATGTAAATCAACATCTAGTAATAATGTTAAAAAAGACTACTACTACGACTGGTATTGCATCTGCTTCCGTACGTCAATCTAAGATTTTCGTATTAAACCATGGATTTTCGGATTTTTATAAGAATTAACTACTGATAATGGAATAAAGTTGGCACGTCGGTATCTATATAATATAAAACATTATAACATGACATTTTTATCTAAAAGCATTTATTAAATATAATTTTTTAAATTTTAACATAATTTACATTAAGTTCATAAAAATTAATTAAATAAAAATTAAAAAATTACTACCAAATTTTGGAAAGGTTGATAACGCTTGTAGCAGCGTAAAAAGTTTCCGTGGGTAAGTAAGGGTAATATCATTATTTTTTCATACCTCATAATATTTTGAGGGGGGGGGCGAACTAGGGAATTCAAAACAAGGGGGCTTCTTCCCCTGCTCGCCCATCACGATGTCACCCAATTATTATAAATGTCCGATATCATACCCGATCTTCGTCAGTTCCAGTTATAAAGTTTTTAAATTCCACTGCCATTTGTTCCACAATGGAAGTTTAATCTTTCCATGATGATAACGTACATTTGTCAATTGGAATACTTCTTGCTTGTAAATCAAAGCCCCACAATGAGAACATTTGTTGCTCATATTTCCAATATCTGAATATTGAATCAATTTTTCTTGTTTTCTACCCAACCTAACAGCTTCACGATCAACGTTTCTATTCCAGTTGGAAGATTCCCACAAGATCTTTCTTCGCATTCATACGATGTCGCTGGACGCCCCATTATTATTTAAAAATCTAATGCAGGATTAACACGTGTATTGCTTAGGTTATTAAAGTGTCTATAAAATACTGTTCAAAATAGAATATTTGAAAGGGCCACATTGATGCCAGTGAGGATATGGAAATAAAACAAAACAAAAAAAACCTTGAGGCTTGAGAAATTATGCGATAAGAATGAATATGAACTACTAACTCAGAACAACCTAAAACTCTTTTCGATATTTGCGCTAAAAATTAAAAAAAGAATAATTAAAAACAAGAAAAAAAGGACATGATCTTAAACACATGAATAATAATATAATAATAATAAATCCTAACTGAAAAGATATTTAGGTTAAAAAAGAAAAGAAAGCAGCATAAATTTTAATAATTTCAATTCAAACGTGTTCTACACTTTCATAGGTGAGTCGAAAATAATCTAAAATTTTTTGCCCTAACTTTTCTGACATTGAGCACGCTGTCCTTTATCCTTTAATATTATATTGTTATACTGTTATAGTAATGCTAAGAAACTCAGACCCAGATTCCGCCATTTTTCTTCCTTCCGTTGCAGATAGATCATGACTGCTCCATTATGAATTTATGCCAATGAGAATCAACGAGCAATCATCCAATTCTTCAAATAGAGGGATATCAGAGATGCAGAAACTCATCGTAGACTGTTGTCGGACTTGTGCAATTGGCTTATTCGATAGAATCATTTACTGTATATTGTCATCTTTAATTAAAGTTGATGGACGTCTTGTATCTTCATTATGAGGTATTCTTGTTTGTCCACTTTTAAGTTCTCGATTAAAAAAACAACAACTGAGAGATAGTGCACTTGCCCTTCGTGGCCATGATCTGTTTGCTAGGAAAGGAAAAATGGTGGAATTAGGATCAAATTTTCATATCATTATCACAACTGTTTAACAATAAAATAAATCCGGATTGAAATTAGTATACACAATATAAGAAAAATGATGTCAAAAGTGTAGATAATATTTGACTTATGTACATAATTTTTCTCTAATCATTAAAACTCACGCTTCTCTAAATGACGTCATTTCAGTTTTTTTTTACGTTGCATAGCGTTTTGGTTCTCTTGCTCTTCAATCGCTCGTAAAATAAATGTAAAAGAATTTAAGGCACATTCACTTTGCAATCTATATATGCTCATAGTACCTTTTCTTTGTTTTCTGCCTTCCTATTCCTTCCGGCATTTTCTGGTCATGGCTCTTAGAAAGAAATATTGATAATGGATAAAAACGGATTGAATCTTTTTCCGCAACATCATAAAGAATAAAAGACATTGTACTTCACGCCTATTTCTACTTAAATAACAAAAAATGTTTATATGTATATATATGTGTGTGTGTGTGTGTGTGTGATGATTTATTTTAAATCCTAATTAATTTCCTATTTTTTAAATTAAACCGTATTATATTCTATAATTTTCTCTTATTTCCTAATCCAAATCCCACTTTTTATTTAATTATTTACAATACGAGCTGCCAAAAATGAATGATTAATACAACTATCAAGATTCAAAAGCAGGGATAAAAATCTTCAAAGCCTAGGTATTCCTTTCAAAGATACCTACGATTCCCTTTTCTGAATCGACACGTTTCAAAGGAATTCCTATAAGAATCTAGCTGTAAAAGCACTAAGGAGAAAACTTGACACACTTCCGCTCATGTGTTTTAGTGCGAATAGATTCGTTTCACCTTTGTCCCCATGTATAAACTATGTCTTCCTATGGAAAAGTAAAGTAAAGTTTAATTCCTTTTTTGTCTTCTTGTTTGCTACTCATCTTCAAAACTATATTAAAACCTCTCTCTCTCACACACATATATTTATTAAAGTAATATATATAAAGTGACTATGCTGAATTAATTGAGATAGGATACAATACCCTTAACGGCAAAATAAGGAAATTACAAAAATAATTTTAAAAACTAAAGGGATTGGCCAAACAGTTAAAAAGATATACGCTGTATCATAATAAAAACATAAAAAAATGCTTCGTGATATTATCTGTAAAATAGGTGGAGATATTTGTAACTAAAATTATAAACTATTTGTGACTTGACATAGAGTTAAATTATAAAATGTATTTTCCAATATCACCATATATATTCTCCGAGTTAAGGGATAGCGAGATAAAGTTTAAACAGCAGAGAAAGTAAACATTTTTTTTAAACTGAAAAATGTAGTCGAGGAGGGAATATCGAAGAATATATTTCGAAGAACTCTTTATATATATATATATATATATATATATATATGAAATCGACGGTGGTAAATCATTAGATTGTTTGACATTTTTTTTAAAGATCGTGGTTAGAAACAAATTACATTTTTATTCTTTTCTGCAATATAAAGCAAAAATTTCAACAAAACTTTTAAAAGTTATTTGTTAGAACTATGATTAGGCATTGGCGTAATCCTAAATAGTTAAACTATATATTTCTGCAATAATTCCTAATTAATTTACTATCTAAAACTAATTTTCTAATCATTTGAACACCGACATCACTATAATTCTCAATTGTAAGGGCTTTCATTTCCTAAAGGAACTATAACGTCGCATCGGCAAATTCTTTTCTGAAACTACAAAAGCTCAAAATATTTTCGGAAGTCTCTTTCTATAGCTTAAAGACTTCTAATTCATTGATAATATTAACGAAAAAACTGGAGTTCTCTGTATTCGCTTTGATATCGTTACGATATCTTGCAAAGAAAATTGCAAAATACAGTAAAATATTGTACAGTTTCTATATGTTCATAATGGATAGATAAACACTTGGACATTGCTTTGCAGATTGCATAAGCCAGGAACATTATAAAAAGAAATATGTATTTATATAAATAAGTTGTTAATAATATATGCGGATATTCAATTATTGATAGGTTTGGGAAGAAAACACCGTGAGGTATGAGTTAACTATAAATTTCCTATATACAATCTGCTTTTTACATGAAAGTTGGAGGTTATATTACCTTAATATGAAATAAAATAATAATAATAATATATAATTGGTTTAAAAATGCCATGAAATCAGAGAAGAAAAAGTAGTAAATGAATCAATTCCTTTGTTTATAATATGCAAAAATAAAACAGAAATAAATCAGAATAATTTAAAATTGCGCCCAAATTAATACAACATTATTGTTTGTGTCTCACACGTATACATTCGAACAAATGTTTTTATCTGTTAAATCGAATCCCAAATGCGCATCTAAACACGCTGTCTAAAATACCCGCGCCTCTATAAACATATCGCATTTCATCCCCTCCTCTTCCTTAGAGTCCCAAATCTGAAATAAAACTCAACTTTCTAAAAAAAGAAAGAAAAAAATGCTACGAACAGGTTGGTGGAATGGAAGAGGATATACGAAGGGAGGGGGGAATGGAGAGGAGACTGAAAATGCGGAAACCGAGATTGAAAAATAAAAAAAGAGAGACAGAAACAAGAGAACGTTATTATTATTTTCTTTTTACGGACGACATTCATCAAAATAAACGGCAATTCAATTCACTCCACGTGCCCATCCCTAGTTCTGTTCTCTTCTGTCCATCTCCCCTGCGGAGACTTGGACTCGTTCCCGCCGATCGATGGCAGCGACGAATCAAGTCGGTCCGACATCTTCTCACCCTCCCCAGTATTTCCTTCCCCTCCCCCATCTACTAATCTGGCAACGGTGCGACGATATTACATCCGCCTGTCATCGCACATTGCGTGCTGACTTTTTTTTTTTTTTTCTTTTTTCGCTTCGAACGAAACGGAGTCGTGGAAAAGTTTTCGTAAGATGAAAAATAAAATTTTAATTTTTTTTTTATTCTGCATGTGTGTGTGCGTTGCTTCGCTCTTTCTCGGCGAATATGAATCTTTTCAATTCGCGGCGCAGTTTGGCAGCTTTTGTTTGCTTTTAATTTGTTCCATTCGCGGTTCGATGCAGAAAAGTAAATTCCTGAAGTCGTTCCGCCTAGTCTCAACTTTTTTTCTCTTCTTCCTTTAGTCATACTGCTGCCGGAATTATGTCCGTGTGATTTTTTTGAGGGGAAAAAAGATTATTTTTTGCAATCTTATTGTCAGCTTTTGATCTGAATATGGAGAACTGAGATCAAATGCCATTTCGGTAGTATAAACAAGAATTTTAACTCGCTTCTTACATCGCATGACTTCATATTCTCTAATCGGATAACATCTTGGCTATAAGAAAAGTTCTTATTAGAAAATATTTCACATAAACAAACTATAAAGCCTTATAGGACAGATTCTTTAAAAAATTTTTTATTATATTAATTTATTTCGTACAAGAAGACTAAAATATTCGACAAAGATTTTTCTCCTTGAGCAGGAAAAAAATAAAGAAAAACTAGTCACATTCAGAAATGTTATTTCGCTCGTCAGTATGCATAAACATGACAGAAAAAAAATACCAGCCCCTAAGCATTGATGTTAAGAATTTAAAAGAGACTCAAATTTCTATTTGAAAGCATCGTAGCATAATAATTCTTCAAAAATGATTCATCTTTTTTTTTTTTTTTTTTTTTTTTTTTTTACTTTTTACAAATTTGTTCGTAATTATATAGCAGCAATTACGTTCACACAAAAAATGTACTTAATACTGCCCAACGCGCGTGAATATATATATCTGAAACATTGAAAAACAGTTCTGTAAAATACATTGAAAAATTCATTAATATTTTTTCAAATATATTAAAATTAGAGAAAAATAGTGAGCAAAAATAAAATCGCAATTGCTCAAAAGTTGTGGCTTTTAAAATAATATAAAAAGGATTTTTCGTCCAATATTATACACCGAATTATATTAAAATTTTGATTAATATTTAAATTTTAAAAAATCCGGATAAAACTTTAAAAAACTTTTTTGAGCACTCACTTATTTTTAAAGAAATAATTACGATCCGAATTTGATAACTCTAGCTCCAGTGGCATTCTCTGTAGAACGTTTTGAACGATTTATTTTTCCATTATACTAGTCATATCGTACTTCTAACATGTCACAATTAACGACATCAATTCAAGAATTAATTGGTACTCCTCTCAAAAAAAGTTTCATCTTAATAATGTTTTAGGAAAATATCCATGTACTTTTTTTTCTCCCCGAAGAATGCTTTTAACAAAAGAAAATAAATATCCAATTCATTAAATATGTTTATGCCGAGGCTAATGGGAGATAATAAATGAAAGGGAGATATAAAAGAGAAATGGGGATGGGAGACTGAGAGAAGGAAAGTTAACTTTGAATAGAGGTGGGGAAAATAAAAAAGAAAAAGAAAAGAAAAGAAAGGTATCAGTTTGCGGCGATTCAAACCATGGCTGGTCTGAGTGCAGCTCTAGTGCCTTTAAACTGAAAGAAAAGGGTTGCTTTTGTCTTCAAAATCATTCAATTAGTTGTATGCACAGTGGACTTCCATGGGCTGCGTTTCGACAACCCCGATATCTTTTCATTTGCTTGTTCCGTTTTCTATCTTTTCAAGCTTTTACTGCTTTCTCTTTCATTTTCTTTAAACATCGAGTGTCCAGGAGGAGGGGGGGGGGGAGTAAACAAAGAGCATAAGATTCTTAAAAATATTCTCTTAGAAAAAACATTCAAAAAATTGTATTAAAAACACGAAAATTTAACATTAGAAAAATTTAGGAAGTGCTGCAGCTCTGCAGCCCTCGTGAAAGACACACCACTTCATAGAACTAATTGTTTAAAAACCCTGCTTATAGAATATCTTAAACCTCGTCAGATAGTCTGATAGTAAAATATACTTATCGAAGAGTAAAAAAAAACTCTAATATACTTATTAAAGGTTTTTTTCCCCCAGTCGAGGAGAGAAAGGAGGGATTTTACCAAACGATTCTATAATGAAAAGATAATAATTTATACTCGTTTAAAATCAAATTAAATATTTAAAACTGAATTAACATTGAAAGCGAATAAAAATGATTACTAAGAAGCTTTAAGAATTTCGCAAGAATTATTTAAAAGGTAAAAAATAGATACTTTAATGAAATGGGTGCGGGATAGTTTTTAAAATTTAAGTTTCAAGTTAAAGAGAAATATTTCTTAATTAAATAATAAAAATAATGAGCTTTCCTCTAGCATAAAAAGAAAATTAACAAGAAAATAAAAATTTAAAAATCCTCTAGTTTACTGAATTTTAAATAATTGGCTCCTTTCTTTATTAGTATTATTCATAGTTTAAGAGACTATTGGGGTTTTCTTTTAATGCTGAAGTTTTATTAACTGTCAAAGCCTAAAATGAAACACTTATCAAACTTTTAGTTTGTATGATGCCTTACGTTAGTTATTATTATTTTTTAAATTCATTTCGCGATTTCCGATTAAATAAAACTTGATGGCTTAAATTTCGCATATAATATCAAATTTCTTTTTAAAAAACTAGTGCTCTAACTTAAGCTATACAATTTTTCTTTAAAAAAATCTCGTGCAAGAATGGTGCTAGAATGCGGATGCAAATTTTATTGAATAACGCAGGGCAGGAAACCAACATGCAATCTACATTTTAACGAGTTTTATTTCTTGTAGAGAGCCCACGAGGACTAACACTCAAGGTGTAAGAGTTCAACTCATTTTTCTCCGCAGACTCGTATTGACAAGTGCACTTCCATCTCACCCCATCCACCTCATCTTATCGACATCTTCCCCTCATCGCTTTTGAAGATTCGTGAATTTGGATACGAGGAGATGGGTGGCTTTTCTTGGAGACAGCGATATGTTAGAAAATGTCGTATTGTTAACAGTAAGTAATCCCGTTAAATTTCATTCAGACAAAACAGAAATTACAATGTTTAGAAGTGCAGAAACCGTAGAGAAAGGTTAATAAAATTTCTCTCTCTTTCTTTTTTCCATTTCGGTGATATGCTTTAAAAAACTAGCAAAAATGTTCTACTCTAAACTTTCAATCGATTACCATCGCTTCTTTGATCGATGGGACCAAAAAATTTGATACAGATCTTTAATTTTAATGATAAGACATTTTCATCTTGTCGACATTTGATACAGATCAAAAGAAAAAATTTGATACAGATCTTTAATTTTAATGATAAGACATTTTCATCTTGTCGACATTTGATACAGAACAAAACAAAAAATTTGATACAGACCTTTAATTTTAATGATAAGACATTTTCATACAAAGATACATACACATGGAAAAAAAACTGTTTTTTTTAATCATTTCTGTCTGCATGTGAACAGAATTTCTTAAAAACGCTGTGAGCTAGAAGATTGTAATTTGGTATGTGATCTCAATTCTTTCAATACCAGTTTTTTTCTTAGTATAAATAGATATATTCTATTAAAATAAAATCTTCCCCATGATCTGTGCGTCCCAGGTTCGAGTCCCGGTTCGGGCATAGTTCTTCTTCTTCTGTGTTCTTTCTGTGAGGTGTGTGAATGTCTCCCCCCCCCCTTGTAAGAAAGGAATCGTGCAAGCGAATGTGAAGAATGAAGTAGCTAAGTCGTATTCTTGGCCCTAGTTGGCGCTACTGAGAAAACAAGAGACGCTCACTCGGCTTAAATCGCTGACAGATCTGTCAGTGGGCTTATAAATGTGCCATAAGTAACGAGAACAAGAAGAACTGAAATAAAAACAAAAATTAACTATAGGTGCAATTTTTGAGGCGGGTCATGTGTGTCCCAATGGTCTTTTTAAATGGGACACATGTGTCCAATTGGGGTTAAAGTGACCATATAAAATACAATGAAAAGTTGAGTCTCTAGTTCTTAGAATATTTTTAAAAAATTTTATTGCTAGAAAATTCTTGCCAATTACATATCCAACATTATTTATCACATTTCTATGTATGACACATTGCGAAACAGTTTTTGCAGAGTGCAACTTTACTCATGGTACAGTTTTCGTTCGGATTTCTTTATTACTACTTTATTTCTAAGATGTAGTTAAAAACTACGCTAACATATGAATGTAATCAGGGAAAACCATTGGGACATTCTCTTCAATAAATTCCACATTTGCTTATTCCTTTGGGTGATTTAAAAATATTAGCGGGACATATATGTACACCAAATTTGTACATTTTGTGTACAAACGTACACTACATTTTTGCATTTTGTGCAAATGTGGTACACCACATTTGTACAAAATGTACGAATGTGGTACACCACATGTGTACACTTGTATACCACATTTGTACACTTGTATACCACATTTGTACACTTGTATACCACATTTGTACATTTTGTATATTTGTACTAAATTTGTACAAAAATCACACCAAATTTCTACATTTGTATAAAATTTTTAACGAATTCTCTTCACAGAGCGCCTTTTTGGCTGGCTATTCAAGTACAAATAAACATGATAGTTACAAAATATAAAAAGTTGTGAGGGTCAAATCTCGTGCACAGATTTACCGTTACAATTGTAGTTCTGTCCCAAATTTTTTGTCAAATAGTTAACTGTTTTTCAGTCTGTATTTTCGCATGCATGCAAATGTGATAATTCAAAAATTGGAACGATTTAGATAATGAAATTGGGTATTATTTTGCCATTTAGATTCTAAATCAGATTTTGTATCTAAAGCGTAATTCTTATCAAGCTTTGACACGAAACCATCAAAGGGGTTGATCGTTTGCGGCCTGTACATACGCATACATGTAAATACATTAACTAAACACAATAATTTAGATAAATGGAATTTGACAAGTGATCTTATTATTAAAATTATACTCCTCTGTCAAAGTTTGGTTTCAAATAACAGATAAAAAAAGAATCCAAAATGCATAATCGTTATTTTTTTTTTTTTTTCCTGTACTACGAAGCCCAAAACTTTCTTGCGCGCTCTTTCGAAAATTATAATCTATCTACTTACTTCGTTCACCGCTGTACAGAAAGTTCTCATTTTCATGGGAGGAAGAAAGGAAAGCACTCTTAAGAGCCAAAAAGAAAATTCCAGGCAGATCACTCTATTTGGTATTTTATCTTGTTGTGTTTTGAGCGTACATGTTGCGCATTTTGGATTTTTTTATAAAATAATTAATAGACCACTTAATAAATATAACATTCTATAAATCTTATATATGGTATATTCAAGGCAAAGTATATCACTTTAACAATTAATTTAATGAAATAGCATCTCTATATCTACTACTAATGAAAAAAGAGATGTGTGTCTTCTGTTGTCCTCTTATAGGCCAGACCATTTAACATATAACATTAGAACAAATAAATTTTTAAGGATGAAAATGTGCACCTCTGAGCGATTTTTTAAAAATTTTAATTAATTAATCATTAAGCGAGATATTGGCTTTTTTCCACAATAATTTTCGAAAATATTATAGCACAAACTTAGTTTTTAGACTAATTTAAAATTATAAAATAAATGTCTTTTTAATTATACTGATAAATTATCTTACCAGTAATCTGTAATAAAATAAGATAAATCATCTATTATCTCACAGTTTTTTTCAAAGTTTTGACACTATTTAAAAGTTTTTTTTTAACATAAATTTCAATAGTATTTTTATTATTATTATTATTATTGTTGAAATAAAGTTTAAACAATTTTCTTTGTTTAATAAAGCCTTTAATCACTTGATTTTTTTTTTCTGTTTTTTGACGCTGAGGGAGATAGAGTCTATTTATTATTTTCGCAGTTTAGATGGGCTATCAGAAACCGGAATTAGTAGGCGGACTATCGAGAGAATTACGTTATTATTAGCAATATGATGTCATTGGACCCGATTAAATTAGAAATGTTTATGGATGCAAAATTGATAACAGGTGAGAACTTGATTTCGGAAATCCAAAAGCTATGGTTTGAAACTGAATTTCGTCGTTTTAAGTTTTGACAAGACTTCTGCACTCGGTGTTAGCTTTAGCTCTCTCTTTTTATAGATTTTTTACTTTCTCGTAAGTAAAGTATACAGCAGAAAATGTGACATTATTATTGAAAAAAAATGCAATCTCGATATTTTAATAGAGCTACGTCTTTTATTGTCTCTCAGGTTTGAATTTTCACAATTATGACTACCTGTCGATTTATTTGTAAACTATTTAAAAAGGCAACCGATATGTTGACTGTGCCAAATTTTAAATGAAATTATCCAGCTATAAATAAAGGACCACGGATAGTATGCGTCTATTCGTATATATATAAATATATATGAAAATTGATAAACGGAACAAGCTAAACGAATAAAATATGGCTGTTTTTGCATCATAACTTTAAATTTCTGTCAAATTTTGCACAAAAGTTATTCAACTTGAGGTCTGTCTAAATTTTTGTGTATATGATATGCATTGAAGCACATGGATAAAATTTGGCATGTAGTTTATGACAAACATCATAAATAGTCCAATTTTGGAAACAAGTCCGTCAAAAAGTTGACTACCTGTCCAGTATGAATTGTTTCTAGAAGCGCGATCATATAAAAACGAAATATCAATAAATAAAATTTGGATAAACAGAATTTGATTACATATATATATTGGATAAATAAAATATGAGGTCGTGACATTAAGATTGTAGGTATCTATAAAAGTTTTGTTCCAGTTGGTACAAAAGTGTCCAGAATGCATACAATATTTTTTCCACTTTATTGCGAAGCTAATATATATATATATATATATATATATACACACACACAAGATTACGAATCTGTAATATTGCTTCCTGCGTGGTTAATCCCATTGTAAGGAAAAGTATTTTATAGATATCTTAATAAATGCTGAATCGATGCCAGATCAATGACTCCCGAGCTTACCGACCATTTGCCGATTTGTGGTGATTATGCCGATTTCTATATTAGAAAATACGAAATTTGTCGACCCTTCTAAAATATTCGATAGCTCGTCAAGGAAACTATAAAAACTCGAGAGGTAAGGCAAGTGAGTCAAGAGAATTCTGTCGTTGGAATGTTGGTAGCGAAGCAAGTTCTCTAGCTGCATCGTTCTATTATTTAATTAACTAATAACCATTTACTAGTGTTGTTGATTTCTGCAGGTTCTATTTTTGTGTTTGTTTCTGCTATGTTTTACTATTTGCATACAAAGATGATGTCGTTGTCTGTTATTGAGCTTTTTGGACTCACTGCGCATTCACCTGGCAATTTTCCATAAAAATAAATGCATATAATGTTGGCATATATTTTTGAATGCTAAAAAAAAGTTAAGTCGAGAGCAAAACATTTCCATTGATTTATTTCTTGAAGAAGGAGTTGTTAAAATGCTGCTTATTTCAGAATATGCACAGTACACTCTCTAGTATCTGGCCTAATGTGGCGGAAGGGTAGGCCGGATAATAAAATAAAGCCGGATAGGTCTGAATTCTTTTAACTCATTTTTTTTTTTTTTTTTGCTCACCAATACCAGAAGACAAAATTTTCATACCAAAAATCACTGTTATAATATGTATTTTCTCACTTCTTATTGAGTACTAAGTCCTCCATTTATCTCAAACCACGTTGAATGTTATCGTGACCACGGCCCATTGAACCATCAAAGTATAATATGTAGAGTTAAAATAAAAAGATCTGTTCTAGTAGTTTATATACTGCACTGCACGTTTCAAGAATTTATTCAAGAAAAGGTCAGTTAAAGAATTTAAAAAAAAAACTTTAAGCATACCCCAAGAACAATTTACCAATACTATACGTACCGTGCAGTTATAATCAGAAACAGCGGTAACAACTGAGGTCCGTTAGACACTGATGAAACACTGAACAACGAGCAGAACACTGCTGTTTGTCACAGTTTGTATTTTGCACAAGACTTGTAGGAGGATCGTAGCAGATGCCCAATTCCTGAGCCATGGCCAATGTAACGCCTTGACTTCCTCATTTAATTACCGTAAAAGAAAAGTAGACCGGATAGTCGTGAACCGGATACTCGGAAGTATACTATATATGAATCGCCATATTTTTCTGAAAGCTGAACATGTATGGAATGAATAGATGGAACTTTTTTCTGATATAAATCATTACGGTCTGTCTATGCAAAAATTCAAAATCATATATAATTTTCATTATGCGCATTCGCGTTAAGAGCATATAGAAATAGTGAAATGAATTGAATGTATCTGGACTCATGATATTAAAACTTAAATCGGAAGTCAGTCGCCTTAGAAATAGTTTCTGGACAACAAATTAAAAATAGTCTGGGAGAAGAAAAATTGCGGAATATTTTTACTAAACGATCGATCGCTTAACTTCTTATTCCCAGCCTTAACTCAAAAAGACCGACCATTACTTAGACGGGGGGAAAAAAGTGAAGTGTAAAGGAGGAGAAAAAAGCGGAGATTAAAAAAAGAAGAAGCAGTTGAAAAGAATAGAGAATGGAGAAAAGAAAAGAAATGAGGAACTCATTTTAGCATTTAACGAGATGATGCGGGATCGTCAGCAATTAAAAAGTTCAACGCAGATGTATTTTTTTGTCTCCGTCTTTGTGAAAAAAAAAATTCTTTTTAATGTTAAGTTTTTGATAAAAATTGCTTTTCTCCCAAAAGAAATCACGGCAGGAGAGAGAAAGACGATAAAGAAAAAAAGAAGAAAGAAAGGAGAGAAGAAAGAACAAGAAGCGGTGCTTGAAGTGCGAATTGCATGTGATTTACCCCTTCTCTATACTTTTTGGTATGAACACACAAAAAAAAAGGTTTTTTTTTTTTTTTTTTTTTTTTTTTTTTTTTCCATCTTTCCAATGCTTTTCTTAGCAGACTTTAATTTACTAAAGAAAGAAGAAAAAAATTGAAGGAAGTTTAGAGATTTGCTGCTTTACAGGCCTATCTGGAAAATTTCCGCTGCCATTATGAATTTGGAAATGCATAATTACTTTCTGTTATTCGAAACGTAGATTTTATGAACTCAAAAAGAAAGAGGGATAGTTTATATATTCTCTCCCCCCCCCCTCCGTCTCTTTACGAATCTTTGCAAAATTTTAAAAAAATTGAGGGCTCAGTTTTTTTTTTTTTTTTTTTTTTTTTTTTTCAAATTTGATTTTATTAATATCGACCATATGCGAAAAATTTTCTGATCTTTAAAATTTTCTATTTGCAAATACAAGAAAAAGCTTATAAAAATTGTCTTAAAAAAGTAAAAGTGCTAGTGTAGTGAAATTAAAATATTTTGCTGCCGAATTCAAAATGTATGGCTTCATTGTAAAAATGTAAAAACCTTATTTTATTCTTAAACTTTTACTTTGTTTCATTTAAATTGATTTGTTTCCTTTTTCTTGAAAATACAATTTGCACTATTTTTTTTTTTTTTACTACCTTATATGTTCGAACTTTTAAATTTTATATGCTTTTATATTCGCAATAAAAATAAAATATTTTAATTCTTTCAGAGTTATTTGTTAAATGATTAATTTAATTAAATTTTGATATAATACTCGTAGTGACATCTATTAGTGAACCAAGGAAATACTAATTATAAGATTCCAAAATATTTGTTTTAAGGAATCATAATTTATAAACTAAATTGTTACAAATAATTAAAATAAAAAATTATATTTGTCAATGCACAAATAAAAATGAGTTTCATTTTTTTTTTTTTTTTTTTTTTTTTTTGCTAATTTGTAGGGGGACGAGACTTTATAACTTCATTATGAAGTAGATGAAAATAATAGACGAGTTTCAGAAGAGTATTTAATTATTATTTTAAGTTCCATATTTCACAAGACAAAACAAACACGAACATGAAAACATACGACACTCAGAATACAATCTAATAATGACACCCAGGAAGGATCATGGAAAATATATCTTGATGTTGATAAGGTAATGCCATCGGTTGTATCAAAAGACAAGGTAGTAGACTTATGTAACCGCTACAAATTTATATTTACCATCGTATGTATATTTGAAATCAACGTTTTGCTTCAAAATCTTATAGAAGGACAAAAATTTTATTCAAGAATTTAAAAACGTATATAACGGTGGACATGCAAATGTAATTTGTGGTAGATTGACAAGATCATTAATCGATAAACAGATGCGTGTAAGAAACAAATGCGTGTAGTGCAGATGAAATATATAAATCTTTCTCTTATTCACAAGTATTTTGTTTAGATGTATGAATGTAGTAAATATGCCAGTACAAAGGCCGACCGAGTTTAAGTGGGGTGCTCCGGAAAGGAATGAAGCTTATATTAGGACTTTATATTCTCGACAGTTTTAATTTTTCCTCTTTACTGTGTGATACTGTCAAATTTCATTATACTTCTGTTTGTCTGTGTAAGAATGTTATTATCAAGATTAGAATTTTGCATTATTGTTAGTTATAGTATTAATTTGAGTTCGATATATGTTCTTAGTTCTATCATTATTTGAGTAGAAAATTTGCCACTGGACTTTCGTTGAAAAAGAACCAGCAACTTGATATTAAGATAAAAGGATGTATCTGCTTTAGTTCTTTCTTTAATATAAAACCTGTAGACAATATTGATAAATATTATGATTAAAATATTTTTTATAGAAATGAAAATACTTTTTGTGTGGTGTGTCCTGCATTTGAACGTTTTATATCAACTGATTGATATCCTGCTTTATAAGTAATAATAGTAAAGAATTGATTTAATTTTTGTTTTGCTTGAGAAAAATAATATTATTTTTTATTCTTTTCATCGACTGAGCTTTCTATACCATAATTTGCACCAATACAGGCAAACCAATATTTGTAAATGGTAGAGTAAAATGATCACAAAAAAATAGAAAGGGAAGAAAATGAGATAATACTTTCTAGGTGAAGCAAAATATCTAATTTCTTTTTAATAATACTCCTCACTATCATTATTGGGCGAAGTACTTTAGTTTTGATATTCTTAACGACATCTTTATTACGTATACTTTACTGCAGAATTTCCCAAACTGGAAGTCGCAATCCACTGATAGGTCACGATAAGATCTTGAATATATATATATATATATATATATATGAAATCACGTTTTGTAGTATTGCTTCTCAGCGCCGTTAATTCCATGGCAAGGCAGATAGTTTTACAAGTAGCTTTGATGAATGATGAATAGATGCCGAATAAATGAACTCGGCTTTGGCGAACCTTTGGCGATGAATTCGGCAACAAATTCGAAGATTCCAGAAACTGCAAGATTCTTGGGAAGATTTCCACTAAGACTCGAGTTATATCGATTTTTCTAAAATTTTATTTGTATTTATTATCTATCACAGACACTAAAAAGACGGGATTCAGAGTTGAAATCAGTCAAGTATTGAAGAGCGATTTAAGATGCATGTGAAGTTGCTCTTTGAACGCTTTGCGATGTGACGTTTACTTATTAGCGATTTTTCTACTTGTGTGCTGCTATTTACTACAAATTCTGATCTTGTGTTCGCTTCGACAGTGCCTTGTCTGTGTGTTCATGCTTTCGTGTTGAATAAAGTGTAGTTATTTGTCTTTGAATTTATTAGAATATTTCACCCCACACCCAATGCAACATATCTTGATTTTCAGAAAATCTTTCTTTAATAATACTTCCCCCAAATTTTCTAAAAATGTGATATGGTCTTAAAGTTTCTTCAAACTGTAGAGTAATGTTTTTGCTAAATTATATTTAAAAATAAAGAGTCTCCACCCAACCCACCCCCTTCAAAAAAGTTTTTTTCCTGGCTCATAAAAGTCCCTTTCGAATGAAATATGTACGTTCATCTCTAAACAAATACAATGAACTTAGAATAAAGTGGGTCGCTATAGATTCAGTTTCTAAAAGAGGACTCTTAAAACTGGGAACCTTTGCTCTATTGATTTTAAAAGATTTTATAGTATCAAAGAAGTAAAAAAAAAAAAAGAAAGAAAAGAAAGAAAGATTCCGAACATATTTACATGCATGTTATTATTATGAATCCGCATTACTGCTTCCCTGCCCAGTTAGTTTAAGGGTAAGGAAGAGAGTCTTACAAGTAGCTCTAACGGATGCTGAATGGTTGTCAGGATAATAGCTGTAGTCTTTTTGGCAAAAATGAAAGTTTCCTAATATTTGAGAATCTTATCGATATCTGCATTTCGACTCGTTTGTTACCTGCATTTGTTTTAGAAATTCGATGCTCTATTACAAGAGTTCTAAAAAGTGAGGCATACTGATGAAAGTTAATCAGTAGTTGAAATGAGAGACAAAAGGGGTCAAATAAATACTCTCTGAAATTTTATATCTAGAATTATCTCTGAGCGTTTTCTGTTGTTGTTTTAAAATTTGTTACTTATATGTCGTTGATTTTTATAAGACCTTCTTGTTTCGTTGTTTCAACGACTTATTGTCGTTGTTTTGTTTCTTTTCTGCGTGCTGATTAATACGCAGTATGTTGGACTTTTCACCATGTATTCAGCTCGACATTAATTTCATTTTTTAGCCCCTGAGTATAAGACAGTAGCAATATCCTTGAAACTGTGACTTTTCAGGCTCATGCTCGATGTCTTAGATTATGGTCGTTTGACATTTTACCAATACAATCATCGTAAAGGAATGCCACTTGTTTCATAGTTGAGGATTATAGATTATAAACATTTCAAAGGCACAGTTTAAAATGTTAGCAAATTTAAGTTCCATGTTTTGGGAAATCGGAATTCAAAAATTAAATGTTTCTCTGAAAAATACAATTATGTCTTTTTAATCTAAAATTCATAAATTGTATAAGGAATTTCGAATTGTCGAGTTGTCGATATTATCTTGTGTGTGTGTGTGTGTGTGTGTGCGTGCGTGCGTGTAGCCGAAGAGAGAGAAGACACTTTGAATTTTAAAACTTCGCTTTATTCCATCCCGGGAGGCATGATTTAGGTACAAGCAAGAAGCGACGAGATACGTCTACATTGCGACACAAGAATGAAAAGAGAAAAGAGCGAATGAAATATTTATCCCCATGATTATATACTATTAAATACTGACACATGTAAAGAAATCATCTTTTTATCCCTTCATCAGGAGTGAAGGAACTTGACGATATCAGAAGTTTTACAGAGCTTCTATTACATTAATTATATAATAAAAGGTGGAATTGGACCAGGAAATAAGAGAACATTTTAGAATGAAGTTAATTTGGGCTAAATTAAGATAAAGATTAAGAAATGAATTAGGATTTAATTTAGATTTTGAGGTATCTTTATATATATATCTTTATATTTCAGAAGAGAGTATTTGAAAAGTAATAAATAATGAATATTATAGAACTAGAATTAAAGGAAAAAAAAAGATGACGGAAGATATGACTTTCAAAGGAAATATTTAACATTTCATTTACTTGTTATTCCAAGAGAAAGTGGCATGTAATTTTGTACCTTTCTTTAGTTTCGCTTATAGTCATTACCATCAAAACTTGTCCGTTGCCAGAAAAACTGTCTGCGTCAAAACAAAAAAATTTCGCAGGCATTTAGCTCCTTAAATTTTATAACAAATTTTCAGATGCATGGCCGGATAGGTAGATGAAACTTCACTTTTACCACAAGATATTGTAAGTCACCTTCACCAATGGTTATTTAATCATTTTGCGGTCTTAAGCAATGTATATTATATGACCCCTCTATTAATAACATTTTAATTAATGGATAATTTTATTTTTAAGTTAATATATTTTTTTACTTAATTAACTTGATTAAGATCTCAGTCCAACGTTTCTAGGTAATTCTATTCTGATTAATAGGAAATCTGCCATTGATCTTCATGATGATCTTCGATATTCTAAATTTTATTAAAATGTATACGATATCTCGAAGACATCATAACGACATTATTAGGCAGTTTAAGCTAATAGGGTATCAAAAAAAAAAAAGATTGACCGATATACATTCAGTTCCTCGGTAGATTTGATCCAAAATTTGAAACAAATGTATAATTCTAAATATAATTCCACTTGCAGAATTTCATGCTCATGGCAGAAAAAGATTTTTCTTAGACAGATTTAGATAGAGATAATCTATCATTCCAGTGATAAAATTGTTTGCTAAATTTCATTCGTTTTATTCATTCCATTTTAAAATGATCCTGTTCTCAATCAGACAGGCAGGCATCATTTCAAAAATGGTTTTATTCCACTTCTAAGAGATTCATACTCTCTAGAGAATTGACGTATGGAGAGTCATCAAATATTGAGTTTGAATTTCCGGACGATGATAGTACTATCTCTTTACTTGCTTCATATTCAAGACAACTACTTTTTATGCCTGTTTTTTGCAAAAACATTGCTCTGGAATATTCCCTGGAAAATTTCTAGACTGGATGTTTAGCTTCTCGATTTCTACTTTAAGCAAAAACACGTTAGTGTACTGCAGCGATAAACTATAACTTAACTCTATCGATACGGAAAGGCCCCAAATGCCCGTTCAACGAAGCAATGGAGCCCGCCCGAATCCTCCGGACATTACTGTCAAATCCCTCCCCTTTCATTGTGATTGATTAAACATCGTAAAATTCGTCATTGACGCTCGCCTAAATGGATTTGGAAGACAGGGAAGTTAAAAAAAAAAAACATTCGAGGCATATATTTGCTTAATAGCTATCAGCTAAGCGGATATCTCTTTTGCATAACAACCCCTTAAGAACATTGACTGTCACTGTGGTTTTTGAAGGAGGTTGTCTGTAGCTAAATGAAAACGTAGTGGACTGTAGCTTTTTTAAACAGTTTATTTTGAAACTCAACAAAAATAGGCTAATTAAATTAATAAAGCATTAAAATACTGTACGAATAACATTGGATCGCACCCTCGCTTAATAAAAGGTTTAGTGTGAACAATAATAAATCAGAGAATTTCGTCTGCTGCTTAGTAGAGGAGCATCTGTCTCTGGGTCGGTTGTATGACTTTTCCGTACAGATCCACTTCCGTACCGGTCATAAAACTGTCAATCAATGGTCTTGTTTACAAGGGGATTGTGTTACTGATAAGGATCTGTTCTAGAAGAGGTTACAACATTTTAAACGTTATCTAAAAGTGTCAATTTGGCGAAAGTTAGATTGATGTTTAACGCAATTTTGAATACTTAATAACATGTTCTTTAATACAATTTCATGCGTTTTAATGCAATCTGAATACTTTCCCTTTTGTCGTTTATGAATGCTTTTCAATATATTTATTCAAAAATGAATGATAAAAATCAAGGACGAATGATATTTCTTCTCATATAAATACTGCATCCACTTCGAAACAAAAATCATTTCTTCTATATTTTAGATAGGAAATGCTTTATTTCATATAAATATAACGATCTTCATTAAACAAAAGGATTTTGGTTTAATCATTTTTTTGTTTTACTTCTTCCTGATCCGTTTGTTTAATTCAGTAAGTTCGAACTCTGAAATATATTTATTTAAATATAGGCACAAAAAAATTTATTAAGTTTGAAATACAATTAAATGAGGTTAGTAGTATTGGAATGATTTGTAAGGGGGGGGGGATAGTTGCAAAAGCAATTCTTGAAGTGCCATAAGTAGTAAGAAAAGTTTCCAACTATGGATGTTAAGTTTCCATGTTATATCAGTTTCAAAAAAAATCAGTTTCCAGAGTAGAAGTACTATTACAAATTAAAACTTTTCTATTTATCATCGTATATTTAATTTCAATGTTGTTGCATTTTTTTAAAAAAAAATCTGTACTTTGATAAAGATAAATTATTTGTTCATTATATAACTTTTTATTTTGTATATGAAATATTGCAAGTACACAGTGCATAAAAAGAAAGAGCCTACTAAAACAGAGGTATATCAATATTTTGCTAACTGATCTTTTGCATCTGGTAAAATCTTTTGGAGATGTTAGCTGAATTCAAATTT
The DNA here is from genome assembly GCF_947563725.1 of Argiope bruennichi. Taxonomy (NCBI): domain Eukaryota; kingdom Metazoa; phylum Arthropoda; class Arachnida; order Araneae; family Araneidae; genus Argiope; species Argiope bruennichi. Next base: position 76,034,816 of record NC_079151.1, read on the forward strand.
AATTTTCTTCTAGATACACTATTCATTAAATCTTAACCCAAATGTACTGCTGAAAAATAAAACAGAATTAAAAAAAAATATTTTTACTTTAAAATATGTATTATATATTCTTCAGGATTTTTAATTCTTTTTAAAAATCATCCTTATGTATAAAATAAGTCATTAAAAATCTAGAGGAAAAAAGTTGTGGTAATACACTCCTCTTCAACAATATACATCTACACTTCTGTTGAAAATTTTTACAGATTAACTATGTTTTTATTCCATATTTCAAAGAATGTAATTATTTCCAATTGCAGAAGAATTCAGGACTTATTAAAACTTCCAGGGGCCCTGAGGTAATGCAAATTTCAAAGCCTCTTTTTCCTCCAAATTTTTTTTATAGATTTTAATTCAATTTTAATTCATTAGTTTTAAGTATTAAATTTTGAAAAACTGCAGGTGCCCCTTTCTAAGAAGTCCATTTCAATATTTCACATGTAAAGAAAGTGCACCGTTAAAATATAAAATTAACTTTAAGCAAAATATTAAAAACAAAAGACAACTTTCTATAACGCACTCTAAATAATATTGTAAATGGTGGAGACATTTTTCTAAAACTGAAAAACTGCAAATTTTTTAGAATTATAAAATAGCATAAGGAATAACTTGCAAATGTAATTAGGAATAAAGTTTCGAAATTAATTTAATCAATACTTGATTTTGACTTGAATAAATTTGACTGCACGGCCATCTGTCATTAAAGAAAGTATAAAACTATATAACTTTCAAAAACTTCTAAAATTTTTCAAGAGCTGGCAACTGCTAAGGGCGCCAATTTTGCTTATTTAATAATCCTGCCCCTTTTCTCCCCCTTGATTAGAATTATTTAAATAATCTCTTTGGACTGTTGACATTACCGCTCCCTTATTGTAAATTCAAATCTTTTGAGAATTTAATTATATGTATTAGAAATGGCTTTAAAGGCACTCTTCAATGCGACCATTGATTTAGACGTTCTTACGCAATCTTTTTTCGTGAAAACAATGCGCATGCTGCAGATATTTTGCTATGGAAAAAGTCTGGTTATTTCGCAATGAACCCATAGTTTGCAGAAGTCCTATCGAGATCAATATAAGATTTCCAGAGCACATGAATTTAGAATAGTAGTTTCTTTATTAAAAGAAATAAAGTCAGACTTTTGTTATTGCATTGCAGGAGAATTTCTTGTAATATTAAAGAAGTTTTTAAAGAGATGTTTTATTTTTTCATAATTATATAAGTGAACATTCACTTCTATTTTTGTAATTTGCTTTCAATCATAATACATGAAACCTTGTTTAAATCTTCAGCATATTTACGCTATAGAAATTTGTAATCGTGTTATTAAAATGAAATGAATCATTTCCTATTAATATATTATTAAATAAAAAAATTGCATTATAATGCCTATATAACAGCTATAATTTTTCTTCTCAACATAGGCAAAAAGTTTGCATTAAACTCTGATTCATTCTGAAGTTAAATCTTATTCGTAAATACAGAAGATATAAAAAAATTATTACAGGCATATCTAATATCGAAACCTACCCATAATAGAAAAATAAATCTAATCTTCATATTCTGGTCACAACGATTAATAAAAAAAAAAGATGAAATATTCGTAACAACAAGATAAAAGACAAGATGAAATATTCCTACAAACGGTTTTGAGTTCTTTTCAACAATGAAATATATCGTTGCAAAATACGTTTAAAATATTTCAAGAAATTTATTAAGTATGGAATAAAAAATTATATGATAAAAAATTTGGTATCATTAAATTTTTTTTAAAATTTTAAGATGTTGTAAATACTATTTTTCTATTGTAAAATTTTAGGAAGTTAGATGTTAGTTAAAATATCAATACATTTTCTCTCCAAATACTCTTGTCAACAGATAACATATGTTTTAGCAAACCTAAACTAATCACTACCTACTCTCTTTTTTGAAACAGCTACGCATGATTTATTGAATGTTTATGACCCGTATGGATGTGTCCCACTACCTATGGGTCCAGCATGAGAATTCAATTTGAACTAAGGGGTTTCCTCTTTCGCCACCTCAGGGGGGGGGGGCTGCGCTGCAAGTGAGCTTTAACAGAGGTAGAGAATTTTTTTTTATCTTTGAAAGAGAAACTCGGGTGTCCCAGTATTTTGAAGTGCCTGAACTTAAATTGTCTTAAGCCGCATTCCTACGACCTGTCCGCCTGCAGACGAGGCATGCTTTCTCCTGTTTTCCCTCTCTTGCAGTGAGGGAAAACAGGAGACCCCGACCCTCCAATTTACCGACAATTTGTCGGTAAATTGGAGGGTCGGGGGAGGGGGAGCGTGCCTCGTCTGTAAGACGATAGGTCGTTGGAACAGGGCTTAAGCCGTGTTTACTGACAAAACTGGACATACATCAAAGCACCCCAGAAAACCGCAAGAGACGGTCAAGGGGGAGGGAAGTGTGCCGTGTCTGAAGATTCGCGGGTTGTTTTAACATGGCTTTAAGAATGAGAGGGTTGAAGCCAGTCTTGGAGATAGAAAATTTTCAAATTAAAAATAATTTGTAGAGAGACTATTATTCTGAACCGATATTAATTCCTCTTATACATGATAATATTATTTATATATTAAGCATAGTGAGTTATGCTTACATTTTTCTTAGTTCTTTCGTCATCTTACCCATTCCCGAAACGAGCGCGATTTCTTTTGAAGGCCTAAACAAATAGCAAAAAAAGGCGAACACGCCCCCGCTGTCAAAGGCACACGGTCAATAGCAAGCAACAGAGGCGGGAAGGGACCGACAAACCGGACAAACAGATCGATGTGCGTTACCCCTACCGTCCATCGAATTAGTTAATGAGGCGTTAAGGCAACCGCGCGATCAGCATTCTAATTGATATTCCATCCCTCCCCAACACCACCTGCCAACTCTCAAAAGGCGACACTTTTTTTTTTCATCCACTTTTAGTTCTTTTCTCAGCTGTTTCTACCCGCCCACTCAGCAGAGGCTTAACGACTGAAGACTACTTTGCTGTCTAACGATCCACCAGCGCCAATTAAAAGAATCAGCCGGGGAGGTACAGGGGAAGAAGTAGCAGAGATACTTTTCGTCACTACACTGTTTAAAAGGAATAGCTGGAAGAAGAGGGAAAAAAATCAATTTTCCCGCCGGAACTTTGAGAAAAAGGGAAAAAATTGATAAAAAGGGGGAGCAGTAGTAATGTAAAAGGAAGGGGGGGGGAGGGTCTGCAAAGTAAGGATGAAAACTGGATCGTTTCTTTGGGCTTCATTATATTAGCGAGAAGGGGTCGGATTTTAATGCTAAACACGTTTCGACCACCGGGAAGAGAGAAAGGGGTAGGCTTATTATTGCTTGGGAGTTGGCGGCACCTTTTTTTTACTTTCTGTCTTCCTTTCCTCCCCCCTTTTTTTTTTCTTCCCATCTCTTTGTTTCTCTCGTTTTCAGCCTATCTTTTCGCGCTTCGTTATGCTTCGCCAAAAACTTGATAATCGCCGAAAAGGATTTTCCGAGCTGTTTTTAAAATTTTCAATATTAGCATTTTGTGCTATTTTTTTCCCTCTTCTTTTTAAATTTCTTATTGTTTATCGTAAATCCTCTTTGGCATCGAAGGAAAGTATTAGTAGTATTTTAAATTTATTATTAAAGGTGTGTTCAAAGCAACGATTTATTATTCTCGATTTTTTAAAATTATATTTTTTTAACCTAAAACGTGGTGCGTAAGCAGTTGATCCTATTTTTATAGTGTAACACGATTTCTGCATCCGCCCTCCAATAGCCTTAAAGTGTTTAGCATCATGGTTTTTTTAACCTTAGTTTATTTTAAATTTTGATTATCGATATGCTACAGAAATCCTCAAAGGCCCATCAATTTCAGAATTCCGCGAATCTATTTTACTGATCATCATGCAGCAAAAATATTCATTCATTATCAGAATTCAGCTAAATATATACTGTTGATCAGCAATCTGTACATAGAAGTTTATTCTTAGAGATATTGATTCTTTAAGCTCTCAGATACATGTCCACAGCAAATATGAATGCAGGTCAATGGAACGTACAACTTCAGTTTGGGTATCATAACATAGAACATTCGAAACCTAATTCAACATTGGTTTTTTCTAAACTTATGAAACCTGTTTTTGAATTATCACTGTAGAGCTATCCCCTCCCTGCCTAGTCATCCACAGTACAACGAGTGGCAGTCACCACCGGAAAAATTCATAACAGGGGACTATCACCGGTTAGTGTCCAACCTCTCCCATTGATGGTAATTCGATTCCATTCTATTACCGTATCCTCAGAAGGTGTTATAACTCTCTTATGTACCTTGGAACTACTTATGTACGTGGCAAATGGTGGCTGGTGGTAAGGTCACGGACTGAGTGCAGAAGAGTTCCATGTTCCCCAAAAGAACAGTTGTGTAAGCGGGTTAAGTTCATTTTTATATGGCTAAAAGTAAATCCTTAGTGCCCAAATCTTCCGCTTGTATATCGAGTAAGTTTGGGGAGGAGAGCGTCGATTCTTTTGTAGTCTTCGTCATCCGATCACGGTTCGGAAATACTGGATTTATCCCAAACGAATTCTTATGCGGCTTTGCAAATTAGCATAGTTATAGTTAAACTAAACTAAACTAAGTTTCATCCATTTGTGGTAAATTCAACGGTGAGGTGAACCAAAATAAATAAAAACGATAGTACGAAACAAATTGCAGTCAAAATCAATAATATGTTTTTAAATAGAGAAACAATCATCGCAAAATCTCTGGTGTCATAAAAAAAAAGATAATATAATGAATTTTAGGTTGCGTATAAATCTTTTCTCTGGATGGAGAATTTATGATGTTATCTCAGGAATATACATCAAAATTATGATATCATAAAATAATAATGACCCATCCTCAAGGGTTATTTTTTTTGTAACTGATGTAAATCGAGATAAAATAAATTTATTCATCTAAATTGATTACAGAATGTCTGCTCCCTTTAATGTAAATATGCAAAAAGGCATGTTGGGAAGAAGTGCAAGTTTCTTTTATTTTCCGGTATATGAAATGTAGATAGAAAAAAATGTTCTAAAAGAAAAATAATTCCTCCCCAGAATTTGATGAATATATTTGTCTACCTTCCTACGTTTGAAAAAAAAATTGGAATTAAATATGCCTCTTGACCTATAAATATGAAGAAAAAACGCTTGTCTTCGTGTTTTGTGTGAAATGTGATCATTAAAAAAAATGTTTCCGAAAACATACGTCCTGTTTCTCCCACTGCACGGATTATAATAATCTTCATTCCACCACAAGCGTAAAATAGAATAAAACGAAATATTCTCGCTTATTTTCATTTTCCCAATTTCAGTAAAAATAAACGATACACATAAAGATTTTAATGACAAAGATTTTCGACGGAGAAATAGATATAATATTCTAATTTTTTAAATGACCTCCTCTGTCCAAAAATGTGTTATTAATTCTTTAAAAAAATATATTAAAACTTAGAGGAGAAAATGAGTAACTTGGAAATGAATTATTTGTTTGTATTCCAGCAGCAACTATTAAATTATACGCGAATTTCCTTTGGATTCGATTAAATCAGAAAATTTTAGACGGGAAAAAAATCCTCCAATATGAAAATAAGAAGCACTAGTTATATTTAACGGATATGCAATACTGCCGTATTATGCAATATGCGTATTACAGAGAAAAAAATTAAATCGAAGCAATTAACTGACATTCCTGCAAAATTCCTCATATCAATATTAATAATTATAATAAACTGAAATAATTCATTGGTGATATCTGATATTAAGGAATGTTGTACATTCTCAAAAAGCATTGACAAGAAGCGATCACAATCGATTCGAATGAGATTACATTACTTTTTTAACTATGCCTCTGTACATACATGGAATATGCCATTAATAACCTTTTATTATCTTATGATTACAATGAACACCCGATTATTTGCGGAATTCGAGGCGTGTCAAAAACAGATAGTTCACAAATTGGGCGTTAATGGACAGAGAATTAATACGAAAATGCTTTAGACAAGTCTGTGTTTGCAGTAACGGACCTACATATATAATTATGACTGGAACAAGAATATATTTCTGCACTTACATTTGTTGGTATACTTTTTTAAACCACATATACCCGAAACCGGTAATTTTTTTTCCCTTAACCTGTTTTTTTATCTGTGACTAATCACCTTTGGCGAACAGCTGGTTCGCTAGAATTAATAATTCCTAAAAATTTTCAAATAAATATTTTACGTAACTTGCTTTTAATGGCTTCCTCAAAAAAAAAAAAAAAAAAGTTAAAAATTGAATTGACACGGGCGCGCACTATTTAGAAAGCCTTATGCCGTTCAGTTCATGGTGCAATGCATTTCTCTAATTTTCTGCTATTACCTAAAATGTGAAGTTTAATAAGAAAAACGGGAATGTTCAAACTTCATCCAATACAAGAATTTTATTGGAGAATATGATTTTAATTAAAATATAAAAAAAGTAGAATCGTTTAAAAATTATTTTGTATATGCATTCTACGGAATATTTTCCTTAATTTGTGAAATAATTCAGAGGATTATTCAATAAAAATTCTCTGATTCAACAACAAAAAAAATGTAGTGCATTAAAATAAGCAATTTTCAAGCGATAAGTTAGATAATATATTTTTATGCATCCAATTATGTAACATTAAAGTGTAGCAGCATTGAATAGTGGTTTCCAAAACATTTCATTATAAGTTACTTATGAATTTAAACCTTAAATGTACGTACAATAAATTTTTCAAAAAAATATGGGAAGCTTACACTAAACAGAAACTTACTCATTACAGAAAAAGGAAATCTGCATACCTCCATCGTTAAGAATTAAAGAAAAATCCAAGATTAAATATTTGTAACAATATTGAAAACGAGTTAAGTATCATCAAATATATTAAGTATCAGATATATTTGCGATCAAATATATTGATATAAAATGCTCTTGATATTTTTTAAGAAGTGGTTAAAAATAAGAAAAAAATTTGTGGTAAATAACTGAAATCATTAAAAAAGTAACTTTAAAATATAAGATTGCGTGGAAATCATTTTTGTGTTGTAATATTTTTGGAAGTTACAGTTGGGAAACGCAGAAATTCATTTACTTTTTAATTATTAAAAAATTCAAGATAATTTATCCGAGGTGCTCATTCCAACCCGTAAAAGTATATATGTGCTAAATTTGATGATACTATGTGGAAAGGTTTTTCATACAAAATACCAACACACACGCGCATTCTGTTTTATTCTTTTCTTGTATGATGAGTATACAGAAATCGTCAAAAAATTCGAACTCGAAATGTTGATGGATCTTCACGTTGTAGACATCCCTGTGTTCGAAAAACATATTTTTACAAAAAAATTCGTCTGTCTGTCTGAGACAAAAATAATTGAAATGCGATTTGAGCTAAAAGGTTGAAATTTGATAAACGGTCTATACACAAAATTTGCAGATTTATATCAAATTTTGAGTAAAATATATTCTGAGGAAATCCATCTGTCCGGCTGTTCGAATATAATTTAACGCGATAACTACAAAAGGAAGAGACCTAGTTAGATAAAATTCGATACACAGAGATACATAGGGCAAACAGCCATCAAATTTTGAGCCAAATTCAGCGAGGGATTGACCGTATGTCGGTCTATACTTTTAGAAACGTGTAAACTTGATAACTCAAGGATGCAATGACTTGGTGGTGAACCTTATAAGCCAGTTAACGCTACACGGGCAATTGCTTTTGTCTTGTGGTTTTGTTACTTGGCTGCGAACCACAAGGTCCCAGGTTCTATCCTCGCTCATAACAAACCGCCACAACTTAACGATATGAAATTTTGTATGGGATTTTGAGACTACAATTGTAGTTCAGTGTTAAATGTTTCTTTTAATCGGTTGGAGAAAATGCGTCTAAAACATAAATTCGATTTTCAGATACTATTAACCGCATGTCAGTGATTCCATATAATTCGCCTAGTATTACTTGATAGGCTCAGTAAAAATTCTGTATTCACACCAAAGTTATTATTTTGTAATTATTGTACGCCATTGCCATGAAAAGCGTTTTCTGGGATAGCACCTTTATTAGATAATATGCGAGAACGTTTTGGTGCGACCACTCCCGCTGGTTATTATAAAAGTTTCAAGGATTTTTTTTAACATTGTTGCATCACATTCATTGATGGATTCTCTTGTTCTTCATAATAAAAATAATAAACAGAAAAGGATATTGATAATTCCCCTATGGTTAATAAATAGTTTATTGTTTTTTAATGTATACAATAATTTAGTATAAAAATAATTTCGAAAGGTGTGTCACAATTTCAATATAAGGAATATTATTTTACCTTTTCAGAAATTGAAATTTAATTTAATTTTTAAAATTTAAGAACTTAAAAAAATTAAATCATTCTTAAATCAATTAAAAACCAGCATATCTTATAGTCAGGGACTGATTTCGAAAGATGAGAGTCATTTCATTATCAAATAAAGACGAGCATTTAATTACAACTGGGAAGATTCAAAAGAAGTTTTAAAGTAGGTGCAGGTGTCAAAATAAACGATCCAGTCTCCGAACAAACACATCACTGCCGACCGAGTAGAATAGCTGGGCACGCGACCATGTCATTGATAGATCGAAATTCCTAGTACACTATCGTGCGCGTCGCTGAACCTATACAAAAAGGACCGAAACTGCGCCGTTTAGTGCTCGTGACTGAGAAAACTGTCGCAGGAAAAGGCAGCGTTATGCTTAGGAAGCTATAATAGTCTCGGTCTCACGGTCTCTCTCTCTCTCCCTCCCTCTCTTTCTCCCCTAGCAACATAATTGTGCTCTAATGGCAAAATGCTGTAAGTCATCTTTACTACATAAAAGTTTACTGACTTAAATTTTTATTTGGCAGTAATTTCAAGATACAGAATGTCACGAAAAGTTACTGTTTTACATGAGCAGAAGCTTAACAATACTTCTTAACGAGATTTTTCCATATTCTAAAAATTAACTTAGAAATTTCGGAATAAATATATGAAACATGAAAAATATTTTGGGAAAAAAAACTTAATACATTTTGTCGTCTGCTTGCAGTTATCAGTATATATATATATATATATATAATAACTAACATTTATATCGTTAATTCTTTTCTTTTGTTTCACTTATTTAATGAACGTAGGTCTAAATAAGGAATTTGGTATATATATTAAACAATTATTTAAAATTGAAATGTTTACTTAACTCTATTACCTTCTCTTTTGATACAAAAGATGGCGTTACCTTATTAATATCAAGTTATATTACCCATAATCCTTCTTGGGGGTCATTATTAGACTGTATTCTATGTGAGTGTTGTGTATTTTGTGTTTGTTTTGTCTTGTGAAATGCGAAATTTAGGAAGTAAATAATTAATTGTTCTTGAAACGCGTCTATTAGTTTCATCTACCTCAAAATGAAGTTGTAAATAGTCTTGTTCCTCTACAAAATTATATTTAGAGGATTTACTGAGATGCATACAATTCTTAAACATTTTTTTTTTTTTTGTAAGGAGTGCTTTTTTTAATTTAAACTCCTCGGAAAAATAATTTTTGAAAATTTTAGCCCTAAACCTGCAGCGATAGGTCCAAAAATTATTTTCCATTGTCAGTTTTGATATATTGGTACATTTAATGTTGAAAAAATAATAGAATAGAGAAATGTTCATAATTAGAAAACAAATATTTTTAATTCAAAGAAGTGTCATCATTGAGGCATTTATAAATGACTCTCAGTGATATCAATTTACTGAAATTGCCTTATTTAATGAGCTTTTACGAATCGAAAATAAATACTGTTCTATTTATTTCTTTAAAATATAACTAATCCTACGTTATTAATAATTATTAGTTTTTGCCTTTTCTGCGTCATTGGTCAATCCCTACTTAAAATCAGTTCATTTCCTTCTTACTTTCAATTATCTTTCATACTATAAAATATGGAAGAAAGCTAAAGAGATTGAAGTAATGGGATACCTTTCCAGTACCCAGTCAAATCTGTTTTAGTTCGGCGAGTGCTCGATGTAATTAGTCTTATCTCATATCCATTAAAATTTTATGAGATTATTTAGCCGTGCTGTTTTCATAACCATAAAAAAAAACCCACCAGATCTGAATCTTGTACATATAACGGTGTATCGATAACCTCCCGAATGAATTTTTATAGATCTTATGTGTGCGATCTAAGTGGTCCATTCAAATGTTTGTTGGGTCCGAAATGTTCCTCAAAGTATATAATTCGATTGATTGTGGTCCTGAAATACTCGATCTTTCTTTCGGAATGTGAAGTGTACAAAAGACTGTAAATTGTCACCAAACTAATACAGCCTTTGATGATAATCGAATAGAATGATTTTTCTCAATACCTAATCTGATATTTTTCAGAAGATTCCATTCCTTTCAATTCAAATCATATTGCACTTTTACAGATTATGTGCTTACATGTATAGGATAGCAATACTCAAAGAGCTCAATTACCTTCTAACTAATCACATTCTTCCAGTTTAACACCTAAACCATCTTGGGTCCATATATATTCACAAGCCTAATTGTGTGGCTGAATTCGATCCTCAGCACCAGACTGAACACCAGACACATAGACGCTCTGAGACTTAAAAGACACACAGTTGAGCCCTTATTGGTAATCTGCACAATGAATGAAATATCGATAACTGTTCAATAATAAGACGAGGGTTTAGTGGTATTGAGGTCTTAATACGAATTCTCTCTCCTTGACAAGGATAAATGATATCCAGGACATAGTATTCTTTACTTACTTCCCTATATTTGAATTTAAAAGCTTAAATATGTGGTGCCAGATGGATGTCCTGATTGGAGAACTCTTCCCGCCCTCCTCACCAGCGCCACTGATGGAATCGGCCAGAGTTAGTGAGTTGGACACTAGATTCGATATAAGATTACGAGCGACGAATAGCTGACGTCTCTTAGGAAGAACTTAACTTTAATGACGATGACAAACTGTGTTTTTATTCTTTAACCTTTTTATTTTATTTTTATTTCATATCCTAACTCCATATCTATAAAATATTATAAATCATTTAAATATCTACAACAATAGTCGTGATGACTGACATCCTCCACAACTATGCGCACTCTTGTTTTGTCTCCTTAAAATCTCTTAGACTGGCTCCTATGGCATTAATACCTGCATCGCTACCCCATAGGACATATCTAACTGAAAGGCCATTCGGCTACTCTGTCTAATTAGTTGACCATTGTGAGGTTTTCTTTGAAAGTAATCCGAAGGCTCATTGACGCCAAACTTGATCAGCACCATCTCTTAATTGTCTAATAAGTGCCTTTATACAGTAGCGATATTAGTAGAAAACTATCTGTGACCAAGACTTGAAATAAATTTTTATCGACGTAAAAATAACTTTAAAAATCGATGCCTTTTAAATTCTATGCATGATTTCGCAAGTATTGACGACGCAGGACTGCTTGCCACGGTAAAACCTAGAATTTTAAAATTGCAAGTAATTTCCAGAATGATCATCGATATAGCCCAGCGTTAAAGTTAGAAATTAAATATTGCAGTCAGGAGAGAAGATTTACTAGATTATATTCTATCATGAATTTTTTTAGTAAATATTATAGCAGGACCTTGAAGGAAAGACCGAACTGCCAAAGAAGTTATTTTATCGAGAAACAATTGTATCCTGAATTGTATCATAATCTCTCAAGCGATTTGGAAGGCCACATCCGAAAACAGAACCCGTTCTTAGTTCGTGCGGGGACCACCCTAAAGTGGAGCTGGCGGCTCCAGCCGTCTCGGTTAACAAGCTCGCTTTTCCGAAAGCCGCAATTCCTACGTCATTTTCGTTCGTAGCCAAGCGACGCCAATTCCCGTAAGCAATCCGCTTTCATTAGCCACGCACTCGTCTGCATCCTTAATCCGGCACCCACCTCCATTTAATTGAATCCCGATCCGCATCCGATTCCGAATAGAAAAAGAGGGAAGGGAGATGGAAAAAGCCATCTCATTATACAAGATTTCCAGAAAATCGAGAGCTAGCGAACCCCCGATCCTGGAGAGAAAGTTCTCGGTAGGCACTTCTCGAGGAGAACGAACTTTTTTTTCCTCTTTTCCTCGTCCTCCCTTTCCTCCACTTCTTCTTTTCTTTCTTTTTTTTCCTCCGATCATTTTTTCTATTATTATTTCTCTCGTTTCTCTTCTATTTTTTTTTATTTGGTTGAGTTCCCTGCGAAGGTTCTTTCGGGCTGGGTGCTTCGTTTCCGTCGGCGTAAATGGGAGGGGGCCGTCTGCGAATTGCGGCGGGGTGGGACGGAAACGACGTCCGCGGGAGAAAAGAAAGAAAGAAGGCAGCAGCATCGATCCCACGCAACAGACAGACGGTGTCGAATGAGTGATGGTTGTGGAAAGGACGGCACAGTGGGTTGGAGGGAACAAAAAAGAAGAAAGAACAAAAAAGCGCGGAATACTTTCTCGTCTGCTGAAGAGAAGATAAAAAGAAGGAAAAAAAAAAAAGAACGCGAAGCTGTTGTCGAAAGACAGGATGCTCCTGCTTGGAATCCGGAAGTAGTGACCGTGTGGGTTTTCGGACTAGAAATTGCGTCCAGATTTTCTGAAAGATTCCGTTGTCAAAAACTGCTTTTTACTCTGTTCGATTTCTAACAACATTGTAATCGTGAAGATTTCGACCTAGAAGTTTCAGTGCAATTCCACTTTTTAGATTTCTCCGAATCCCTCCCTCCCAAATTTTTAGAATTATATCTATTCGCAAACATGATAATTTAAAGTCTCATCGAGTCAGACTGTTAAAATTTAACACATTGTCTTTATGCTCGAATTGTAGAAATCTATCAAATTTTGAACGAAATTCATCAACAGAATTTTGTTTGCTTGCCCAATCTTATTCATATGAGCACAACAAATGAAGTATAAAGATGATTTCATCATCAGATTTGCAGATTGGAATCAAGTTTTGAACAAAATCAGACCACAAAGGCCTGACCGTTTATCAATGCATGCATTATAGACATATTACTTACTAGCAAACTGCTAGGGTCCCAAAGTCTTAGGGAGCTCTAATATGAAATGTTACAATTACAACGGCAGATGAAAACTGTTATGACTTGTCCTTCTAGGCAAGTAGTTAAATGCTTAGGGACTCCGCAACTCTAAAGAACCCCAAACCCTCGAATGTTTTTTTTTTTTTTTAATATTTTCAGAGTAATTTAATTTTCCATTTTTATTTAATTTAAAAGAATCATGCACTAGTACATTGTCAGGTAAAACCAAATGTAGTTTTAAATTTTGTAGAATTATTGCATTATGTTTTAAAAGTTTTATCATTTTAAAAATATTTTGTTTAAAATTGCTTTTAAATTTTTATTTTTCTTATCGCCAAGACATTAAAATAAAATCTCCTGAAAACTGACCTGAAATTAAAAATTTTGTTATTTTAGTTTTTCTAATTCTGCTTCTTAAAATAATTTTTGTAGAGATTAAAATAAAAATAAATTAAAAAATATGCAGTTTTGTAAGTTGGGAAAGGGAAAAGGTGGAATTCTAAGATTTTCATTGTCTTAGGACCTCTGGAGAGAATTTAGTTCTGTTCAAGACTGAAATAAATGTATAAGTAAAAGATATATTTTGTCAATGATACACTTGTTTCGTTTATAAAAAAAGATTCTACATTTTCATTAAATATTTGTGAGAAAAAAAAAATTCTCCCCCACAGATTATGCAGATACTGTCAACTCTCAGATATAGAAAAACGCCGTTCTTTTGCCTAAGCGTCCTGATGCGTTTTTTTTTACTTAAATAAGGGTGAGATAAAGATGAAGGGAAAGCCACTTGTACTAGCCGTATAAACAATTAATACATAAATTTCGAATTAAAATAAAACATTACAATCCAAAACGAAAAGAAGGAAAGAGAAATTCAATGAATTTTCTTTCTGTTGGATGAAAGAAAATGTATCTAGCAGAAAGGAAGTCAAAATCAAGGCCTAAGAAAGAATTATAGGAATGCACTCACGCATCACCCCTTTTCGAAGTCCAATCGTGCCAGTCTTGGAATCCTGAAAAAAACAGTAGATGATCCAAGTAATTACAAAATGAAATTTTATGTCAATAATTTCTTAAGAAATGTATATTGGTTTGAAGTTATTTCTAATCCTTCCTGTAACCACAGGTAGACTCAAGAGATTATTTTTGAAACTTAAATGAATAACATCTTCTTTGAGAAAAGTCAAATGTCTAAAAATATTGCGCAAATCAGAATACTGTTCACTGAACAAACCTTGATCCGAACGTCAGATTTTGAAAAAATAATAAATAATTTAATTAACTAAAACATTGATTTTTTTTAGTAAAATTTGATTTGTTTCCAAAAAAAATTTAAATTATATGAACTAAAAAAGTAAATAAAGAAATTGAATTCTTTTCTTTCTTTCTTTTTTTTTTTAGGCTATAAAATCTTTAAAATGAATTAATAGTATCATAAAGAGTGATTTAACAACAAACAATGGAACGATTTGAAATAATCATAGCGATAAATTTTCTAAGGGCCACATCTTAAATATTTTCCTGGATTCCTAGCTTGTTCCACCACTGCAAAGGATACCAAATCTCTACAGCATTACAAATATTCTCTTCGGAACTGATTTCTTATCTTAATTATGTAATTCGATTATTATCTGATTCAAAATGAACTGCTTAATTTTAGAAATACACATCAGCCGCTTTCAATGGAAAGATTATATTTACGTGAAGTTAAGCATTTATAATCATTTCGATAAAGATCAGCGTCTTAATCTAATTCCTTCTTTAATGGTTGGAACTTTCATGTTTTAAAACTTAAACTATCATGTGAGTTCATCTGGAGTGACTTTTTTGTAATTAAGTCAAATCGTTTAATATGAAAAATAAAATGTGTTAGGAAGTATAATAAATTATCGTTGCTCTTTACAATAATTTATTTGATAGTGAAGGTTGTGGTCTGGGTGAAATGACTTGAAGACACAGGTTGTCTTTCATGGGGTTTATTGGTAACATCAACAACAAAAGGCACATGAATACGCTTTAGTGTAGTAGGCCTAGATAACTACACATAAAACTTCTCGGGTGAGAGAGAGAGCCGAGATCACACCCCCTAGTACAGGAGTCAAGTTCGCTTCTACTGGAAAAGAAAAAAATATACTAAACAACAACAGGCAGACCACGTGATATATGATTGGCAGCTAACTCCGCCCAGGAAGATCACGTGGTTAACTGAATTCTTAACAGGAAGAACATATCGTAATTTTACAAGATTCCAAATTGTTTTTCCTCATCAAAGAGTAAGAAAAAAGGAAAAGCAATTAAGCAAAAACAACTATATTGAGCCCCTAATAATATTAAGTAGTCAGTAGGCTTTATATATATATATATATATATATAGAGAGAGAGAGAGAGAGAGAGCGAGAGAGAATATGACGAAATATACAAGGGAATCAATAATTTTTGATATTTGTGCTAATTATCTATTTACTTCACTAATCAACGAGAAAAGAATTTATAACTTTTTGGGAATATAACAAACAGATTATGGATAAGATACTCGAAAACTTATTAAAGAGACAAAGAAGTTCTACTTCACGATTTGAAACCTTGTTCGGGATACATTTTTTATGAACCCGTGATCATCATTGCTTACAAAAAGAGTTAATTTTTTTTTTTAAATTCTGAATTTGTAAAACGAGTTACAGATTTTTTTTAAATCCCTCATCCTTTAAAAGGGAATTGTGTACCCCAGCATTTCATCCCACAGTCATTAAACTAGATTAATTTACAATTCTCCATGTTAATCATTGCATTTCAAATGAAAAAAAAAAGATCTCGCTTTTAAGATTTGAAAAACTAATACTAAAAAGACTAACTTTTAAAATTTCAGAGATTCATCGTCTCAATATTATTGTGTTCATTCTTATTAGTATCATTATTATTAGTACCAGTTTTATTCATTCATTTTAGGATTTTACAAGCGCCGTCTTCTTCAAATTTCTAGACATTCAAAAGCTATATTTGTACAAACGTTTTCAACAAACCGCTGTAGGACTTCTTAAAAACATACGGGAAAGTAGGGACAGAGCCGGCCTTCTATTTAACCCTTATCATGGCCAGATTGCTTTTTTACAGAAAAGCAAAAAAAAATGTATATTTTTATAATATAAATATAATATATTTATATATATATTATTATATTTATATTAATATTATATATATTTAATATTTATAATAATATAAAATAGTATATTTTTATAAAGTTGTATGTATGGCATACTATACAAAATGAACATAAGGGTTAAAGGGGCCTGGATGCAAAAAACCATTTGGGGTCCTAAGGTTTTTTTTTTTTTTTTTTTTTTTTTTTTTTTTTTTTTTGTAAAAAAGAATTTAAACACTAACATAATACTATAGAATGTTTATTGAATGCGTGATTTTATTTTGCTATTAGTTACTTCAGAAAAATTACAATTTTTTGCAATTTCATTTTCGATGCTTAGTACAGCAAGTGCATTTAAGCGTTCTGCACAAATGCCTGGGCCGATGACAATTCTTCATTAATTTTAATTTTCTGAAAGAGCGCCCAGCACTTATTATAGTAAGTGGCAATGTAAAGATAAGATTTAACACAGTTAATACATTTAGAAATAAAAAATTATAATTATTAATTAGTATATATTGCAATATGCGTTAAGCGTTATTTGCATCCGTTTCATTCGAAATCATTTCCTGGAATAAATTCCTAGATTAGGTTCTCATCTACATCTTTGATATAAAAACTTTACTAAGTTTAGAACATTTTTCTAATTCATGCTTTTCTAAAGTTTTTATATCAATGATTAATTTGAAATATTCAAAAGTTGTCTTCTGTTTCTGAAATAACAGTATCAATTACAGTGTTAAAAAATAAGATCTAAATTCTCCTACCTGGCATTTTATAACTTCATCTCCTGTTATTTCGGAGGATAAATTTTTTTTTTTTCTTTTTCGAATTCATTTTTTAGAAAATTGCTCTGAGATATATAAATTGTGTGCTATCACATTAGCTCGTCTAAAAATATGTTAAATTGTGTTCCTAAATTTTGGATTTCAATTTTAATTTCCTTGATTAAATTAAAAAAACGAGTGAAGATTGTTTTGTTTTTTTTTGCTTAAAATAGTTTATTGATAGTGTTAATTTTTCGATTATACGAATCATACAATTAAACATAAAATAAATGGTATTTCTTGTATAGAATCGAATAGATTTTTAGTTTTGGATACCGTTGTAATATCGTTATTTGCATTAATAAATTCTTCTAAGGCTTTATAAATTTGTTCAAAATGGAATCTGAACTGAACTATTTAACTGAATCTATTTTGACTTCCAAAAGAGTATAGCATAATAATTTAAGAGTAATGCTTAAATGCTTTTGTAGAATTTTCTATCATCTTTTAGAATGCATAAAATGAGCAATATTAAAATTGCAAAATCCATAAAAAAATTACAGTATATACTGCTGAAAGCGGCATGACAAATTAATAAATTACAACAGTGTGATAGGCAAGCCACATCAGTTGCATGAGAGTTTAGAGCAATTATTAAAGATTATACATCTTTATATTTCCCTTTCATGTTGCTACCGTTGTCGTATGCCTGCCCTCTACAATTCATAATATTTAAATTCTATTATTTAAATTATATCTCTTAGTGAGCGTTTAATTCAAATGAAACCCTCATGATGCAGTTATTATAGCCACCTATAAATCTTGTAAAATGTTCATTTCCTCTTTTTTTTTTTTTTTTTTTTTTTTTGAAAATGGTGTATAACAAAAATAAAATATCGAGTCTTGAGTTTTTGAATATTTAATCGGTGGCAAAGCTTGATTTCCCCATTTAGCATTTTTTTTAAGTAGTTCGTAGTGGAAATTGATCTACCATCGGTATTCTTAGCAAAAACTCCTTTGTGCTATATAGGTTTGGTTTTAACACAAAACATTTTCACTTGTCAGTTATAATACTTGATTATAAACCTGGAGCACTTACATTCTTTTGATCATATTTGCCATTACCCTTTTCGCCGTTACTTTTTAATTCAATCATATTTGTATAAACATACAATTTTTCAGTGAATTTCGCAGTTTCTGCATTTCCATTGCACGATTATGTGATCTGTGCGGAACGTTCGTCTCCAGTTGTAGCTTGAATTGTTACTTTTTAGGTCGAAGCAATTTTATTTTCAGAATTATTTCATAGCCAAATAAAAAAAAAATCTTCTTATGACTTCTTGTAATTTAACGTTTCTTCTTTTTTCTTTTCTGCAAATTTTCTTTTTTGACACCCAGAGGGGTAATGCCTTGGCATGGATATGCTTAGATCTAACAGTATTAAGCATTTTATGGTGTGAATTATCAGAATATTATATAGGTGAGGTAAATGATTGTAAACTTATTCACACTATGTTTATAATATGTTACAAACTTATACTATACTGTAATACATACTGTAAACTTCGTAATTTCCAAACCCACCTATTCTTTCAGTTAAATATCTTTTTCTCTTCTTTCCATCACGCTATTATTGTGCAGAATATTATTTTAGTTCTTGATCATGGTGGGGCCTCCTCAATCACGGGGCCCCGGTACATAACATCCCCCCTCCCAGATGGCCGGCCCTGAGCAGGGCTTTTTCTGCTGAATTATATAAAACCTGCTACTGTCTTACTTATTTCGGATAATTTTAATCACGTGATCATATTCAATGGAGTTTTTTACTCCATCATCATTTCGAGTTTGAAATCCACTCTTCTAGAAATATTAGACTCGTATTCCTTTCATTCGTTCACTCCGGAAACCATCATTTCGCAAATTCACCATCTCATAGATCTTTCAAACTTGCTTGATTCCTCGTCAAATCCGTCAATTCTCTTCATTAAGTCCCCTAAAAGAAGTTTCAGCATTATCTAATTAAGCTTTTCATGAGGAGACAAAGTATATGAAGATCTGATATTTTTAAAATCGAAATTTCAGCCACTGTTATTAGCCGATATTGATTCAGCCTACCATGAGAATGTAAGATACAGAGCGGTTTGACATAAAGAATTGTAGTCATTTGTATTTATTGTATTGCATGTGTTTGTATTTTTTGAATTGCATTGTTTCATGAAGCATAGCTTACCACTGGTGTTCGGGCTATCGATAATTGTTATTAATTATGATCTTCTAAGATAATCTTTCATAGTTTCTTTCGATACTTTTCTGTAAATGTTTTTTTGTTTTTTCAGCTATTTCTCTTTCCTCTTCCCAATTTCTTCTTTCTAATTCGTTTTGTGGTTTTAAATATTCTAGGATTTTTCCCGGTAACATCAATGTGACTTCAAATGACAAAGTGGCTCATCTGTCTAGAACATCAAACGGTATGCTCTAGATTGATACACTATTTTACCAAGAGGCTTCAAGCAAGTTTTATTCCAAGTCAAGAAACTCCATTTGCTCCATATCAGACAATGATCTTAACTTTATGTAAAGAAACTGCCAGGACGCACAATCTTTGAAGAGAAAAACAATGATACAAATCTGTAATATTGTTTCCCTGCATTTTTAGTCTTATAGTGATGAAGACAGACTTACAAATATTCTTAAGATATGGTGAATGAATATCAATCAATGGCCTCTCACCTTTCACAATAAGCTTGTCAATCATGTGATGACGAATTTAGTGACTTTGGTGAAAAAAAATGGAAGTTCACCCCTCCGCAAATGTAAAGATTTTGGTGATATCCCTATTAGAGCTCGAGATCCATCGAATCTTCTAGAAAATTCGATACCTTGTCAAGGAAATTATAAATTCGAAAGAGAGCTAAAACATATGTCTATCTTTTGTGTGTTAATTGCGAAGCGAACGTTTTAGCTGCACTCTGAGCGATATTGTTGTGTTCTGTCTGCTTGCGTTGTTGACTTCTGCCCACAAACATACAATTAACATTCAAAATAAATACATTGGAGTAAACCTTCGCTATCCATTATCTAGCTAAATGGAATTATCGACGTACACCCACCGAATGGATTATCATAACAATATGTTCCGAAATTACTTAAGAACTATCTGTAAAAAAAAATATTTTTTACAGATAGTTCTAATTTTGATGATTGATTTTTTTTAATGTTATTTTTAGTGCTGATTCTAAAAATGAAATCCCTTTACTTTAATTTTTTTGCAGAATGACTACATATTTAGGAGAAAACTATATTATTTCATAAACTATATTCGTTTAAACTATATTATTTTATAAACTATATTCGTTTAAACTATATTATTTTATAAACTATATTCGTTTAAACTATATTATTTCATAAACTACATTCGTTTAATCTATATTATTTCATAAACTACATTCGTTTAGACTATATTATTTCATAAACTACATTCGTTTAGACTATATTATTTCATAAACTACATTCGTTTAGACTATATTATTTCATAAACTACATTCGTTTAGACTATATTATTTCATAAACTACATTCGTTTAGACTATATTATTTCATAAACTACATCCTTTAGACTATATTATTTCATAAACTATATTCGTTTAGACTATATTATTTCATAAACTACATTCGTTTAGACTATATTATTTCATAAACTACATTCGTTTAGACTATATTATTTCATAAACTATATTCGTTTAGACTATATTATTTCATAAACTATATTCGTTTAAACTATATTATTTCATAAACTATATCCGTTTAAACTATATTATTTCATAAACTATATTCGTTTAAACTATATTATTTCATAAACTATATTCGTTTAAACTATATTATTTCATAAACTATATTCGTTTAAACTATATTATTTCATAAACTATATTCGTTTAAACTATATTATTTCATAAACGTGCATAAATTATGCTTATATCTTTGTTAAAATATTTGGCGTAGTAAGTATAAGTAGAAAGTTACAAGTTCTGATTATATATATATATATTTTGTTTTACCTCAAAAGTTCGTTAGCCATTCTCTTCTAGTGAACTTTGCTGGGATTGTTTGTTTCTAATTACCAGCAGTAGTCAGCTATCAAGCAGTCGGCCACAATAAATCCTGTCGATACTGTTACGTTCGGTGGTGGCGGGGTGGTCGGCTGTACGCAAGAAAGTAGTCAGCATAATGGCATTTTATTTTCTTTGATATCGTCTTTCTAATTATTCTATATCTTGGTGAAATCTTTTACCTTGTTTCTCATTAAATGCACCTAGATTTTCAGGAAAATAGCCGAAGTGTGAATTGAGAAATTAAACTTTTAAGCTCATATTACGGTCTGAAATCTTGAAATCTGTTATTATTATTTTTCTAGAACAGATTTGTAGTTTGGATCCTTTTTGTTTTCAAGAAAGCTAACAATAAGTGGTTTTAAATTTTTCCAGGCTTTTCTGTCTTCTGTTTTCCATTTCAGTCTCGAAATTTTCATTTTTCCTCAATTTCCTGATGCCTGGTCCTACAAAAATACCTTCCTTCAATTTTTCTTCGGATAAATTAGGGAAGTAGACAAAAATTTATTTTAAGCATTCACCTTAAAAAATTTATATTTATATATTTTTTTAAATTTCATGTGAAGCGGTGAAAGTAACGTTTTTTTGTGGATGTTAAATAGATTTTCTTTTCGAATAATTTTGACTCCAAAATCAGATGTCTCCTTGTTTAGCTATTTCTTTTATTCTGTATGTAATGTAGTTTTCCTTCTCTACTGATCCATTCACAAAGAAAAGTGGAAATTTTGTGTTACTTTTCTTCTGACCAATTAACGTAAACACACACTCTGAGATCATCTGCGAACTGCCCATTTGTGGTCTAAATACGATAATTTATTCAGGATGAAATCAAGATTTTCCGATGAAAATTCTGGATTGAAGTATTTTCTTATCACTTGTTTAATAATTAAATCCACATATTTACTATTCTATGTTCATAAATATGCTTATTGAACTCGCATAAGTAATACTTTTTTTTTGTCCGAAACATACCAAATTCATAAAAATTAGATAGCGATTTTAGATAAAACTGTACTTAACGGAATTTTTCCATTATTTTTACAATAATCAGAATTAAAAACAAAAACACTACTTACTTTATCGACATTTTTTTCATCGCAGGCCTGTGTTTTTAATAAAAAAAAATATAATAATAGCTTTGAAAAGACTTTTTTAAGTGCATACCTACTACAAAAATTAACCTTTAACGCTTTTTCTTTTTCTAGAAGCCACGGTTTACCCTGAAGAGCAGCTGTAACGAATTTTTGTCATGAATATCACAAGCCGCTACTTACAGATAATATGTTGCCTACTTATAAACTTTATCGCATAAAAAAACATCAATCGTGCATTAAAAACTTAGTTTTTCTTTCTAGAAGTTGTATTACCAATGTATTATTATTACTTTTTGATATTATTTGATTAACCATGTTATTTTCTATAATTTATCTTCATAGTAAAAAAATTTCATGGCAATTCTTCACAAATATTGTTGATAATAGTGGTCTTATTTACTAGTTTCTATCAATAATATTGTTCTTCTCATAAGATTTAATTTTATTTTACTCACTTTTGCAATAATATTATCTGTAAATAAAAGTTATTCGTATATATTTTTTATAAATGTTTTTCTGTGTTTTGATTTAAAAAGAAAAGGAAAGGGGGAAAAGATTTCCATTTATAAAAAAAATATCTTACAAGTAATATTTTAATAGTATTTATTTAAACTTCATATATATATATTTAGGGTATATGATAAGGGAAAGAATCATTAACAAATGTTTTAAAAGATGGCACTGAAACAAAAGGTAACTTCGAATGTGAAAATTTCTATAATTGACATTGAATAGATTCATTCGCAAATTCAAACTTTTTTTTTTTTTTTTGCCTTCAACTCTTGGAATTTCTCTGATATGAGTTAAACATTTTCATTTTCAGGTGAGATTTAACTATCTGATCGGCTTAGTAGAATAAAGAATAATATTCATGAGATCTTCTTTTTTTTTTTACTGTTCTATAATTTTTTAACTGAAAGTATTCCTTTTTGTTCTTCCTTTGCAATAAAGAATTCCAAATCGCTCTTTACTTGAACGTTTCTTTATATTAACAGAATTCAAGAAATTATTTGAAACGTTATTGATATTATTGGGGAAAAAAATCTTTCAAATATTTTTTTAAATATAAATTTATTTCAGAGAAAAGTTATCTGTATTAACATTATTTAGAAAAAAATCTCTAATCATTTAAAATATTTAAATATAATAGTAAATTATTAATTAGATATCGGTTTTAAATATTTCCTCTATAGTAAACATGTTTGCTTTATAGATTATTATTTTTTCAGCAATATGCTTTCCTTAAATTTCTCTTTAAATTTTAATAATATTTAAATGTAGCATTTTTGTAGGGTTTTTCATTATTAATTTTATTTGCTGAAAATTATTAGATTTATATCATTTGTTTTTATTTTTCACATTTAGGATAATTTTTATGAATTATTCAAGAATAAATAAATTATAAGAAAATTAATAAAAATGTTTCCTTTTTAGTTTCCATCAGAAATCAAATTGACGAAATTTTCAAAAATACACATATTTCCACAGTGGCGGTATCTAGGCGTAGAGCTTATTTTTATGTATCCACCGTTTTAGCTGCGGATAATTATCGGTTTTGTTCGCAGCCCACATGCCAGCTGCGCACTTCCCCTTTTATTTTCCTATCGTGCAGAAAAAACCCATTTCCCAACTCATCGGCGTGTCATTGTTTACCCTAAACTGGGCCGCCCTTTTATCCAGCCCTATCGTTACCGGGGCAACAGCCAAATAGAAAAGTGCAACCGAAAAAAAAAGAGAGAGAAACAGAAAATCGAAAAGACTGTCCCTGCCCTTAAAACAGAAAGTGAAAATAAAGAAAAGAAGAGAAAAAAAAAGGGGAGGGAAAAAAGCGAAGAATTCCTTCCAGCAGACGAGAACTGCCATCACTCATCACTTCGGCGAGCGAGTGTCACGAGGCAAAAGGGGAAACTTCTTTAGCACGCGCCTCACGCACCCAACTTTGAGCGCCGGCCGACACCCCACCTCCTCCCTTCTTTTTTTTGTTCTTGTTCCCTTCACTCTCCGGCAAAGCATCGGCAGGTCTCCGCCGCTGCCTATCGCTTCCTTTTTCGTTTTTCGGCAACAGCTCGAGTAAACAAGAGCCGGGGGCGACGGGCCCACCTTTCCACCCCAGCTCCGTTTACGAGCAGAGGAACCGACAGAGTTGGCAGTGGATCGCCAAATTGGCGTGATTTTATCGAAGAACCTTTCGTAACATATCGTGGGAAAATGAAAAATGCATAAAATCTTTATTTTGTACGAACCTTGCTGTTCATGTGTATATTACATAAAAAAATATTCTTCCCGAAATTTTATATTTTTTAAACTCAAATTTGCTATGATGTATTATTTTAAATCAATATTTCTAAAACATTCATTATTTATAATTACATTTTCCAATTATAATTACATTATTTATAATTACATATCCACGTTTATCTTTCATTATGGTTAATTGCATACGCATCGATGATTTAGTGTATTAAGGCACAAAAAAGGAGCAGAAAATGGGGATAAGGCTGCAGGAATTCTAGCTTCTGGTTATGGTTTTCTCGACTTGGCTGGCTGCCGAAGATTTAATTCTAAAGTAAATAAAAATATGGGCCAATTTCTTCTGAAATCTCTATAGTAGGCTACGTATTCTCTATAACTATGTATAAGACATTAATGTCAGATTTCTGCTGCTGATGCAATTTTCGATGTTCTGGGTTGTTTTGATCCGCAGAAGATGTTAATGTGAATATTCACAATTACTTCATGACAAGCTAATTTTACATTCCAAAATCTATCGTCAATGAAAGAAACAGGTTAGAAATGGCATGGCGTGGATTAAGTATAGGTGCGTTTTAATATATATCCTTTCAATTTAATTGTCCGAATTGAACATTTACTGAATGCTGATGGGATGATATCGCGTCGACATTTTTTTTTATATTTAAATTTTAAGTCAACATTTTGGTTTATGTTACATTTATGCTTAATTTTCGATTTATCAATTTAGTAATTGTCCAATTAGTAGTATTCGTAGCTGTTCCGGCCCAACGGCTGAAAGGAGAAAAAGAACGGTTGTGTGGAAATGTGAAGCGAATATCGGTAAGAGTGTGTGGTTTGTAGGAGCACCTATGAGAACTCCGAGAAAAAAAGCTTACATTTAAATCGAAATTTAATTGTATATATGTAAAAAGTTATAGATCATTTAACCCGTAATATATAATAAACTTGTGTTGTCCTAGAAAAGTGTCATAACTTGTGTGACGACACGCGACAGTATCTCAAATATAATATTTATAATTATTAAATTTCTGAAATTGCAGCTACCATTTTCTAATTTTATGTATGAGTATTCCCGAAAATGAAAAGAATAGAGTAAATCTAACATAACCATTTGTTTCCTGTGAAGCAAGAATTTTCTTTCTTTCTTCCCTTCAATCATTCCCATGATTTCGAAATCCTTGGATATCATGGGAATGACTTCCAAACGAAAAAAACCATCTGTGGACGGAAATGGGTAATATGGTGTGGAAATTGAAAAGTGAGAGAATGGAATACAGTAATTACTGACGCCTAAAAGGCAAGAAACAATAGGGCATGGAAAAAAGTAAGCACGAAAAGTATGTAAGTTAAATCAGAAGTGTCTCAAGGACTTTTTTTTTAATCTTTCACCCCAGATAAATCCTTTGGAGAGCTGCTACACCCCTTCGGATGGACAAAGATCGGAATATCGAGTTAATGGCTTACTGGTAAATAACCCGGGATTGCGATTTCATTTGTCTGGCAGGTTGAAGGCGTCTTCGAACAACAAAGGTAATGGAAACAACTGGTTCCGGATTCGGACAATCATGCGATTAATTACGATGCAGTCAACTCTAGAGAATATAATCGGTCTGAAAAAAAGGCTGCAGTGGGCAATGAAATCGTCCACTCCGTGCTATAACTCCACCCCTTCCGCAGATGGCATTTACCAAATTATGAGCCATAGTGACCTGTTGGTGCTTCCGTGGGCTCGGATTTTTTTTTTTAATGTTTTGAACAATCTTGACAGATAAAATAATAATAATAAATATATAAGGGGAAAGACAAATTTAAGATGATACGCGAATTTCAGATCATTTCCTGATAAATTCCATTTTCATGAGATTTTTTTTGTTTTCATTCTTTAAAAAATAAATAAATAATGTTAATGTGTTTATTACATGACTATGATTGCTTACTCAATAAATGTGAAGTATGTGAATAAAATTACCACTCAAGATTTTAGTAGGTTAGTAAAATTAGTTATTAAAGCTATAAATGTATAAATATCAATGTATTTTTAGATCATAATTATTTAAAATATGTCGAACTATATGAGAAGTTTGTTCATAAAAAAAAGTGGGATTTTCATCTGTTTTGTGGTTTATTACAATAATTATGTTAAAATATTTTAATGTTTGGTAAAAATTGAGTAATTTTATACTTTAACAACGCCACATATTTATCGCACCATGCTTCAAAAGATTTCTTTGAGGTGAAAAGTAAAAAAAAAAAAAACGGTCCTTGAGACGCTGCTGGTTCAGCTTACTCAGAATTTTCATTCTTGATTTCTTCCACGTCTCATTGGCTTCTTGCCTTTTAGGCGTCAAAAATTATTGGATTTCTTTCTGTCACTTCTCGACATTTTCCCATACCGTACTGCCCATTCCGTTCCACTGCTGGCCTTTTTCGTTGGAGGTGGGTCCAAATTCGTGATTCAAAGGAAGGACGAAAGACAATGCATGCGTTGTAATACAACCTTGTTGTATGTAAATAAAACAATAGGGTTATATTAGATTTATTATTAGAGGTTATTAGGTTATATCAGATTTTATTGGCTGCACGTTCGAAAAGACTCTTACATAAAATTACAAAATCATAATTGCAATTTCAGAATGTTGATAATCATAAAAATCATATTTTATAAATGAAATTCACAATTTAAAAATTAAAATAAAGAAATAATCAAAATTTTGGCTTGAACATTAAGTATATATATAAAAAAAATATCAACACGATTGAAGCAGGGGTAGGGGAGAAGTGAAGGAGGGCTTTTGGTGTATTTTAAGAAGACGCCTATCAACGGACACGGATTGCGTGAATTTACTTGGCATAGGACAAAAACATGCAACAGCCTGGTGTAAAGTGATCATGATTGACATGTTTATAGTTGATTGATTTATTAGACACTGATTTCTTAGTTTTGGGCTGTGGACAGTTGACAAATGTCATATCTGGGCCGGTATAAATATCCAGATTGTCAAACTTGCAAACATGGCATGACTCTGAAAAAAATTCTACATTCGCGAATATATATTATAAAATCAGTCATTCTGATCGTGAAAAACCAGGTATAGAATATCTCTCACTCATCAGTCTTTAATTCAAGGATTTACATAGTTATAAGTCAGACCAAATACAGATAGAGTTACCATTATCATTGGCTGGTTTAGGCAATTTGATGTCCTTCTTTTACTAAACTGATCAGCTCAGCAGTTTCACATTTCAACATTTTGTTAAAATAATTAAAAAGTGAATGATTTTTTAAAAGAAACTTTTTATTTTAATAAATTGAGCAAAATATATACTTTTATTCATTATGACTTGTGGGGGATTGGTATGAGCGAGGATAGAACCTGGGACCTTCTGGTTCGCATCCCAGTAACATGACCGCAATACAAAAGCAATTGCTCGGGTAGCGTAGCTGTTGACTGGCTTATAAGCTATTCACTACAGATTCATGGATGCGCGGCATCTATGTTTGTATTAGTGCACATTATTATCTAAGCACTTGGTGTTTATAAATACTATAATAATGAAATCAGCACAATGAAATATATATGATTTTTTCAATTATGATAAACAAAAAGTTATTATCTCAATATTTTATAATTTATAGAATATGTATTTTGTATTAATTTATTTATTTGGTATATAGAGTAATAATCATTTTTAATGGCCTTCTCTCAGGTTCCCTGTCAGTCTCATCTGCCTAATCGTAAATCCCCAACTGACTCCCACTTATATGAATACGAATAAACAGGCATACTCATCTCGATGAACCAAACAAAAGATCCATCCACATGCTGCGAAAAATTTGTAACGAAAATAGAAGATCAAACCTCGAAGTTTGTTCAAATATACTGTTCTTGTCAGATAGCGCAAATATACTTCAATAGAAGATTATTTCCTCGAAATGGACGGAAATTATAGAGAAAAATGCAAATCATTACAAAATAAATAAATAAATATTCTCCTACAAAAATCCTTTCTCGTATTACTTATATATTCCTATATTTGAAAAATGTTCATTTTCCTTGTTTAAAGCTCGAAGAGTTTCTTCAAATTAAGTGTTAATTCTATTTTAGTGCAAATATTATTGTGGAAATAATGGTTATTGAACAGAGTGTAAATGAAATTCTTTTTGAATATTTTATGCTTAAGAATAATATATTCAGTTATAATATAATATAATAATGTATTCAGTTATAGTAGCATCCTGGTTTGATTCTACTAGCGACCTCTTTTCTAAAAAAGGAAAATTCATTAAGTGAGAGCTTGCGCATTTTGAGGTTCACTTGAATATTTTTTTTAATAAACTGTGATAAAGAAGTAATTTTAATTAAAAAAAAGTAGTAGACTTTTAAAAAACTTTATTTACCTTTAAAACGGCGTAATTAACTTTTAAAGAAATGTCCTTTAAAAGAGACGGCTGGAAATGCCATAAAAATGGAATCATCAATCCAATTAAGAAAAATGATCTCGCAGATTGTACTATCAGTTTCTTTAAAAATAATTAAAGCAAAAGTAATTTTTGATTCTCAGATTGGCACCAGCACAAAATGTATAAATCCAAGTATGGTGTTTTATATATGTATTATTTCCTGTCCTTTAGTACCATTTAACCTAATTTTTTGTTTCTTTTGAGCTTATATTTGTGTATTGTTAATAGTTACAGTACAGATCGAAGTTAAGAGTACTTTTAGTGATTATAGCTGTTTCTTGGGATATAATGCTAGTTCAAGCACTCCTTTGATTTAAATAGTCCAATTTAAGACAAACGTATTTGGGGTCCAATCTGAGTAACTGTTTTACTACAATGAAAATCAGAAAATCATCAAACTTTGTTTTTAAATTATTTCAAGGAAAGAAACTATTACAATAAACTGCTGTCAAGCGAATTTTCTACTTGAGAATATAACAAGATATTTTGTTACTTTAAACTGTGTATAATCTTTTTTTTTTTTTAAGCATTTAGTTTATTTAACTGTAAAAATTCGATCTTTAAGAACAATCATGTAGAGTTACCTAAGAAGATATCAAAAAAGCATATTCATATAAGTGCTACATGTTCCTATTTTATGGTTCAAATATTTAATTAATATTACTTATTACTCCAATCTAGGTAATGGCCTAAATTAGGCAACTTTCTTCTATGATATAATATGAAGTAGAATAAATTATTTATTTTTTAGACTTTAGCGAAAACTAGCTTTTATAATATGCCTAGATAAAGAATCAGGATTGGTATCCATCCTTATCCTCTCTAGAAGAATACGTTTCCTCTGATTTTTTTCAAACTTTGGTCTTGAAAGAGTATTTTATTCTAAATAAAATTTTATATCGCTGAAAGCAGTGACAGGGAGGCATGATGAAAGAAGTTCAATTTTTCGAATGAGTAAAGAAGCAGTTAATTTCAAGAACAACATTTCACGTTTTAAGGCATCATTGAGGTCATTTGTATGGGTCTACTTTTTAAAAAAACTAGAAGGAAGATATTCATTGAAATTTACTCGAAAAAAAACAACAACTTAGTTGTGCATTCCGGTTAATTTTTTTGTTTCTTTTTATTTGATTTGCTATTCATATTATATAGAATAACATTAACTGTCTCATATATATATGTATATATATGTTACCGTTAAAGTATTAAATCCGTTATTTTATAGAATACCTAGTTATTCCATGAAATAACTGATCGTGTCCGTTAAAGTGTAAAACTCTCTTGTATTTCATGGTTTAACTGGTTATTTCATAGAATAACGATCTGTAGCCCATTAAAGTGTAAAATAATCTATATTATATATCTCGCACGACAAATACATTTACCTTCCACCCCTACTGCATTTATGGTTTTGTTTGTTTGTTTTACAAATAAAAAATGTTTTTGTTTTAGAAACAATGTTCTTTGTAATTCCAAGTGTCATTTTAGTAATCCTTGTTGCAACAAATGATTTTATGGTACGTTTCCATAAATACCATTTATACGCTTCATAAATTAGATAAATTGCTTCTTTTTTATTTTAATTATCTATCATTAGTTTAATTTCATTTTAGATAAATTGTTTATTTTACACTTTAACTGTCTCTTATTAGTTAATTTATAGAATACCTAGTTATTTCATAGAATAACTAGTTAAAGTGTCAAATTAATAACATATTACACACTTTAACAGACACGATCAGTTATTTCATGGAATAACTAGGTATTCTATGAAATCACTGCATTATATACTTTAACGGTAACATATATATATATATATATATATATATATATATATATATATATATATATATATATATATATATAATATACGAATCTTTACATTTGGGCCTATTTATGGTACTATCAAAATTCGTACATTTATATGTGCAGTGAAAAATCCAGAACGTTCACTAACAGATAATGACGCTTTATTTTACACGAAAACGTCATACACGCCAAAGTTCAGGCGAAGCTTACACAAGCAGAAACAAATAGTTCTAATAGCACAAAGCTCTCAGAGAAAATTCACAGGTGATCAATACTCCAAAGAGAGACTTCGTTCAATTACTCGCTTGTGTTCAATTCAGCTGACTCACTTCTTTTGGTTCGTCTATCACTATGACTCCGTCTCTCAGATATTTATAGCCTCCTGACAAGGCATCGAATGTTCTAGAATAAACGTATGAATTCGATTCCTAAAGGAGTTTTCGCCAAGGTTCTTGAATATTTTGGGATCTTTAATTTGTCGCTAAAATCGGCTGTCGTTGACTAAACTTGACTATGACAGCAGCCATTACTACATTTGTAAAAGTACCTTTCTTGTCTTTATATTTCAAATGTGTAGCAATATTATCTCCAAGTGCAAGCAATCTTTTGCTGTCTTCTCCTTACAAAAAAGAATATTTTACATGGAACAGTTATTATTCAAATAGTAAATATCGCTTCTAATTTCCTTAATTTCATCTCTGAATATATTCAAACAAAATTTAATTTGTTGATGAACATTTTCTCTTTGTTAATATAAACTAAGAACTATATAATAAGATTTTCTTTTTCTTATTACATGCTTTAGAATAATTTATTGAATTCACTTCATCATTGATTAGCTTCGCTCTTCTTTAAAGTTAAAACATTCTCAATAGTTTCACAACATAACATGTACCTACTTGTGAGTTTAATTATTTCATCAATGTAAAAATATCTTACCCTTTTCTTAAAATTTATGTTAATCGATAATCATCGGTATTAGTAGGAAATGCTTCAAAAAGGGCTTTTAATATTTTCAAGAATTATTGGAATAAATTAGAAGAATTATAATTTTCAAGAATTATCATATGTTTAATTTAAACTTAAAAGGAAAAACTAACTGCCAATCAATTTAAATGTTCTTTTGACTTCTATAGGACTTTAATCAACATAAAACACGTAACCTAAATCGATTAAATGTCGTGCACCTGTTTTTTTTTTATTTGTAAGCCCCACCCTTTTTTTTTATTCCTCATTCAAAATGTGTTAAAGAAATAGAGATAAAATGAAGCGGTGAGTAGCTCAGTTTCTACTTTTCTTTTTTTAATTTCTTATGAATAATTTTATTTAGCTAATTCGAAGCACTTAGTACAATGCTTAATGGAGACATATAATATCTCATTCTTCTTTGAGTTCGAAATAAATTGAATTTGATAACAATCTTTTACCTTTCGAAAGTCGCTTTCTATTTCATGAGCATCTCATGCAATGTAGAGGGCAGATGTTATCAATCATACAATTCCATCTGCAGAAAGCTAACTATTTACTAACAATGATAGCGGCTCACTGTTAAGTATATCCATGAAATAATAATAATAAAAATGCGCTGTTACGAATTTGTAATATTGCTTCCCCGCGTAGTTAGTTTCTTGATAAGGAAGCAATCTACAACTGCTCTAACGCATGCCGAAAGGATGCAGCGGCAATTACTTTCGGACTTTGTGACCATTTGTTGACAAATTTGGAGACAAAAATGAAGGATCCAGAATGAGATTCATTCGAGAATCTTAGCGATATCTCTTTTATGATATCTTCGATGCCCTGTTAAAAGAGCTGTGGTAAATTAAGAGGAGCCAATTGAATTGAGCTGAGTAGTTAAGCGAAGCCTCTCTTTAAAGTATTGATTTTCTGTGAAATTTTTCTGAGCTTTGTGCTGTTACGGTTGCTTATTACCGATGTTTTGCTTGTGTGCTGCTATTTAATTTAAGTATCGTTTTCTGCAGGTTTTGTCTGTGCTTTGTTACCTGTATATTGTGTTTTTCGTGTAGAACAGGGAATTATTATTTGTTACTGAGCCTGTTGGACTTTTTAATATATATCTACCGCATGGATTTTCCGTGACTTAATTTAATTTATAGCAATGCCAATGAAATAATAAGATAATTGGTAGTTTTGAAAATGAGTTTGAATAGGACATATATGCACCAAATTGCAGCATTGTCCTGAAATTTTTAACTCAGTTTTTTTGTTTTATTCTATTATATTTCATCATCTAAGCACATATATCATATAATTTCATCATCAGAAGTATTAGAAATGTAACCTGCATCGTAATTTCTTTTAAAAACCCATCACCATAGTGTTAACACAATCGAGACTGTAAAAGGAATATAGTACTTGAACTATATAAAATGAAATCTAGTGAAAAAAAAAAAGGAAAATTATGAAAACTTCAGATTAAAAACCATTTTTAATAATTCATTTGCATTTAAAATATTGTGTTATTGACTTCGTTTTAAATACATTGCTATTCTAGAAACACAAGAAAATATAATAATTTTTAATGCAATTTTCCAGGTATGTTGAATGAAATAAATACAATCTTTTAACTCAGATTTTGTAAATATTCAATAACTTTTTTATATGATTATATCTTGAAAAGTTATAAAAACAATATCCCTAGTCTTTCAATAATACTTACTAAAATTCGAGGGAGAAAAAAATGATAATTTTAATATAGATTTACAGTTATGAAATGTAATTACTTCACTAATGATTTCCAACAGAAAAACCTATTTGCTGATCCTTTTGCAATCATTAAGGTAATTTTTACCCCGGAGCATCATTCAGCTGCTAGAAATAAACAGCGTTGATCATATTCTTCCTAATAACCCTTATACCCAGTTTTATTTGCTATGTTAGACACACACGTGAAAAAGCTTTCAGTTCACTATTTTTTTATTGCTGCAGCCGTGCGGCAATTAGGGTGAATTCAATGTAGAAAAAACAATTTGCTTTTGTGTACTTTGGTACTGAGCGTGCGTGGAATTCGGTCTGAATGAAGAACGCTGCAAAGGCATTCACTGGCTTATACAACCGAATGCTCGACCGAATAGAATAAATCAAAATCAAAGCTCTCTCTCTGTATATATATATATATATATATATATATATATATATATATATTGTGTGGAAACGAAAGGTCAGCAAAAGTTTAGTATTATGAATCAATTTAAAATCGGAAGACAGAAGCTGTATTTTAATTTTCAAATTAAATAGATAATTAAAATGAAACCGTGATAATCTAGTAATAGAATCTTAGAAAACTTGACTATATGAGAAATCCGTTGTGTGAATGGAGTAAAAAAGGTTTACTTAGTTTAAATACTTCCCAGCTGGTCTAGATGTTTGGAGAAGTGCTGTCTATGTCATATGACCGAAGTTGAAAATTATATTATTAATAAGAATATCCTAAAATAAACCTAATATAGCTTCAAAAAGGGATATTAATATAGCTAAATTAAAGTAATTAAGAGTTGTAACGTGTTGGATGAAAGTTTCATCCACACAAGTATACGTAGCATTATTTCCATTATTATATCCACGTTATTAAATCTATATGCACATTATTAAATATTTAATTATAGAAGATGCAGATTAAATAAATATTGTTGATATAACTCAATATATTCAGAGATCAAATCAAAAAGAAATCTTATAGCCGAAATTCAAGCAGCTTCGTTGAACCGTTCAGTTGGGATTGCATATTAAAGTAACTCTTTCAGAGTAACCAAATTTCATCTCTCCGTGCGCACATTCTCTATTTTTGAACTTTCGTTCTGTGGCGACTTTTATGCACTTCTTAACAAAATCACTATCTTTTTTTTCAAATATGCCAGGTTTGGTAGTGATCGAAGCAGTGTGTCCGTCTTTCGATGTGACAATTATTGGAATCGGATGGAGTATTTCTTTTGTTGTTTTTCCCTGCGAAGAAATATAACTCATGTTCCTTGAATACGCATTTTCTAGTCAACGGAGACATGCTTATGCCGCAAGATTGACTGCTGTGGGGGTCACCGCTGACTGGCGAGCTCATATAAATTACATTGTAGGAAATTCAAGGCGGCAGTCAATGTGTTAAACACAAAATTGACGAATCTTGAAAAGAGTAGCGAAACATGTTAAGTTATGAAAAAGCCAACAAATTGCAAAGCACGACATTCTGTGCATAAGGATTTTTTTTATCATCCAATTCATGCCAACATAAAAATATTAGCATTCATATTAGGAATATAAAAATAATATACAAATACAGAAATATACCTCGGAGACCCACTGTTGCTTTATAATGGCATCAAATATCTCAACTTTCACAAAGGATATTAATTCATGATTCAATTGGGTTTGGTTTTGTACTATTCACCTTTAATCATGGATCCAAGCCCTGAAGCTGGAGTTAAATGTGTCCTTTTTAAGTTAAATAATCTTACTAGATCATTCCATAAATTCTTAATAGAATTTAGACTAAAGTTTAGCCGAATGCTGCAATTTTTCCATATTATTTGTAGGAACCAAAGTTTTGTTCGAGAACTTGTCTGGATAGAAGCCTTATCTTACTCAAGGTCAATCTTTTATCGGCGGTAGGGAAGAACGGCTACTCGTTCCTTGCAAAGTAAAAAGTGATTTTTTTTTTTTTAATTCTAATACTTCATTTGATTTTGGCATAATAATGACAGCTACGATTATCTCTCCACAATGTGTCAGAAAATGCATCGTTTTTCAATCACTTTTATAAACGAAATCAATAATAGCTTACTTTAAATTTATAGATATACTTTTAAAGATTTGACAAGAAATTGTGTGTGTGTTTTTTAATTTTAAATGCACCATTTTCGTAATAAAATTTATATACGCATATTTTTATTTATTTAGAATTTTAGTTTGGTTAATCAATGAAATGCAATTTCTATTTCCCTATTTTAAATTTATCAATAACCGTGACATATTTTTTAAAAAATGGTCTTTAATAAGAGGTTTTACAATTATTACTCTGCATTAAAATAATCCGAAGGCATGAGAAATAAACAACCAGAGGAGTAAAAGTACAGTAGTTGCCGCTTGTAATCATCGTCAGATGATGAGGACGACATCTGAGCCTGCACTTCCACTCCAAACTTCCACACCACACCAGCGGGGGAACCACGAAGACCCGAAGTAAAGTCAAGAATCCTGCTTCCATTCAATGAGCTAATGGCTGTGAACAAAGAAATTTGCCAGTTTCACGATGATCCAGCGCCGCATATTGAGTATGAAAGAAACATGCGATCTTCTGAAAAGGTATGATCAATTTTCTAGATCATGAGGTCATGACAGCAAGGGGATAGTACAGAGCAAGTAAACGTGAGGATAAGGATATGTTGAAAATTCCCCAACTGTCTATAAGACCGTTGCGTTGAATCTTTTGATGAACATTATTCATATGAATTGTTTATCCATTGAATGTTTGATAACACACACAAAAATGTTAACGTCCACATTTATTTTAAAGAAAGCTTTAAAAAATAAATATGCATGTATATTTTTCAGTTTTGTACATTGTACCAATTTTTATGTTTCTTATTAAAACGAATGATATCGTGTAGTCTATTTTTTCTGACGTCCTTGTATTTGTATAGAGGTATTATTTTTAAAGCATTTCGATTGATCAATTATTCGGATATATCACTTTGGCTTGAATCCAAAGTCGTCGCTGTACTGCATTTCCAAGTATAAGTTCATTAATAACAACCTAATTTACGAACAGATAAAGGATATTATTGATAAGAACAATAAAGAGCCATACTCTACTTTGTCAACATGACAGATTTGGTGAGTTTAGATTGATTAAGACCTCATTTTAAAAGAACGCAAGAGCTCTTAGGGACAAAGTTCATAATTTTGCTCAGTAGTCTCTGATAAAGAACATAAGCTAGAGCAGAAAAATTATACTTTTATGAATCCCTCAAGCTTTAACGTGGGACTCACACACAGATTTGAAATGCAAAAGTTTATATAAAAGAAAATTTGTGGTGAATCAAATTTCAAGAATTCGAACTTCCCATTCGACATGCAAGGATATCTTATATAAATAGTCTGAACACATGTATTGCATCAGCAGAATTTTCAAACATGAACAGTAATAACAACCCATGGTGATTCTTCCATTACGGTTGCAGAACTAGAATGCCCTCTGAAATTATTTTTAAAAAAGTTTTATTTTGATTTGTATCCAATTTGCTGACTTTTTCACTCTGATAATAAAAGAAAACGATGGAAAAAGGGCATTAAAAACATAAAGAGAAAAATGAAACAATAAGCAAGGAAAAAAACCACATCAGGGAATTTCAGAGCCATGAAAGTCCACTGAGTACACAGCTGTTTGACTGATTTGGAGTGTAAAAGCAACCCTTTCTCCATTTGAAATGAGTTGCGCTAGAATTGCAATCACACCAATGCCAGCCTAAACTTGACACAGAGCTAAATGATTCTTTTCTTCTTCATCTTTTATTTTTTTCCTCGTTCCCATTTAATTCAAAATTCGTCTACGTTCTCCGTTTTTTTTTTTTGTTTTTTTTCTTTTTTTTCTTTTTTCTCCCTATTATGATCTTTCTCCATTTCTTTCTTTTTTTCTTTTTTCTCTCTCTCTCACTGACCATTTAAGATCTTTGGTTTCAATTCTCGTTATCTGAGCAGAAATACATTTGAGTTATATATTTTTTTAAATGCAATAAACTTCATATTTGCCTTCGGTATTAAAATTATTAGGCTATTTATGGATAATCGCAAAGGAGTAATGGCCGCCCTGCCGTAGCGTAAACTTAATATTCATCACCGTCACAACAACACTCTGGCAGGAATTATAATTGAGTCTCAAAGGTTATCAACGATCACGGTATAACCCTTCCTGTAAGCGGTATATTCCA
The DNA here is from genome assembly GCF_947563725.1 of Argiope bruennichi. Lineage (NCBI taxonomy): Eukaryota > Metazoa > Arthropoda > Arachnida > Araneae > Araneidae > Argiope > Argiope bruennichi. Next base: position 76,072,531 of record NC_079151.1, read on the forward strand.
TCATCGATATGGAGGAAGCAAACTTCACATTACTACTTTAATTAGCATTATTACTTTAATTAACCGACCACCACACCGAAAACTTACCATCAGTCTTCAGATTGCATTCCAGAGAATTTCTTCTTATGAATAAAGAAGTTTTTTTTTGTTTTGCTTTTAATTGCAATCTGTTGATAAATGTTTTTCGCAACATTCCCGATTTTTGAGCTAAGGCGATATTAGTAATATCAGTGTCAGATTAGTAATTTGATGAGTGGAAGTGACTATTAAGAGAAAAAATACTTCCCAGTTCAGCTTGTTAAATGAAATTCGATGTTGTTGGTTGTTTAACATAAGTGCAGTAAATGTCTCAATAATTTTCAGACTACTTTAAAGAGTCTTTATTCACACCAAGTATTTGCAAGAATTTGGCGAGCAACGATATTCCCAAATGAAGTGGAAAGCCACTATTTCCTTAACAAATGCTAGAACAACTCTCCGTGTAGAGTATTTTTTCCCACTATACCGTTGCTCGCCAAATAAGAAAACGTTAAGAACTACACGAAAACAATGAAGAAAAAATTATTTCTGGAAAGCTTATGTCGTTTCTTTCGTTGCAAAAAGCCGAAAAGCTAAGTGTTAAATTGGAGAGCTCCAACGAAGTGAAAATAAGGAAAAGAAGTTACGAAACAAATTTTTTTTTGCTCTCCTTCCATTTAGGTTGTCATCGGCTTAACTCGGAGCAGATTTGCTTCTTCTCTTTTGGTATAAAAAAAAATTAATCCATCAAGAAGCGGTTTCTACCTTTTTCCGCCTGCTTGAGTTCTGCCTCTCAAAAACTTCACACCCAGTCCACTAAAACAGAAACAGCCCAGACTTCATTACTAATTTGATTTATTCAGTTATTCTTTGTACGTGACAGAATGCCATGATTATCATTTTTTTCCCCTTTCTGGAATTTTTTTTTTTCGTGTGTGTGTGACCGTCCGTCTGGCTTTCTCTCTCACTCTCTCCTCTCTTTTTTTCACTCTCTATTCTCTCTGATTAAATTTCTCTCTCTCTCTCTTTGGAGCCGACGGCGCCAATTAGGAGGTTGGATTCCTAAGACTGTTAATTAGCAACTTCTGGAAAAGTGGCGAAGAAAGAGAAAGAAAGAAAGACAGGAAAAAAAAGTGAATAAAAAGGAGCAAGACAGTCTGATGGAGAAAAAAAAAATGTCTCTCTTAGAGTTTTCTAATATTCTGAGCGCGTATTTGAATTTCTTCAGAGCTCAGATTCACTGAATTTATTCGGATAGGTGGCGTCATCTGGGGAGCAAACAGTGAAACTCTTTTTGAGACTACTACGAAATTAAGGAAATTAGCCGCACATGGAAGCAAAACCGCGACAAAGAGGGAGGCGGGGATGCTAATGACGGTTTCAACCCCTCTCTTCAGACTCAAAAAGACTTTCCCCCTAATTAATTTGTTCTATTAGCAGCATTTTATTGAGGCGTGCCTGAAATATTTATTTTTTTAGAGAACCTGACTTTTTTTATCATCAGTGTTAAGAACGAGAATGGCAGGGGAAGGGCGAAAAAATGTCAAAATTAGCCTTTTTACCTCATAGTTGTATAACAAGGATAAGTAGAGCCTGGGTCTTAGAACATTTTTTTCGCCTTTAGTCGTCAACAGTGTAGTAGTTACAAGGATACATTTTACTCAGAACATGGGAGAATTTTTTTTCATGCTCATCAAATTTTTCCTTAAAAAGTGAGAAAAATGCACTAATTTCTGTCTCCATGCCACCTTATATCTAAACGCCATTGTCATTCAATTATAACAACATTACAGTCCTGAAACAAGCAATCTGAGGATATATGTTTGATTTTAAGGCAAAGATTGAGTCACACTTACACAATATACTTGCTTCTGGCTCAAATATTCTGCTTGAACGTACCGAATGGCGCAGTGAAGTAATGACAAGAAATGGGTAGGTATTTTCGCAGCCCTGGTTTAAAAAAATCAGAATATTTTTTTTCATTGATTTTAGTGTGATATATATATTTATATAAACAGTTTCGAAAGTAGAAATATTATGAATATTTAAAATGATAAAATATTTACCTCCAGGGATCATTAAGAAGATAATTAGATTTAGTAACTCACTTATAAAAAATATATATTTGAAAATAATTTTACTCAAAATAGTAAAATAAATATACAAAATTATGATAATCTAAACACTTTCATTCAAATGTTTGTCGGAAATACTGACTTAGGAATCAGTCAGTCTACATGAAAAGGAACGAACCACACTATTCTTGCAGGTGAATTTGAAAAAAAAAATCTAATTATAATATATTGAAATTGAACTGATAATGTACTAAAATGAAATGATGAAACTGAACACTAAAACTGAACTAATAATGTATTAAATGTACTAAGAATAATGAACTGATAATGTAAATGTTTCTGGGTTTTGAATAGGTTTGAGTGGATGATCCTTATAAATCAAATGGAAGTACAAAATTAGTTTAATCTAAAGATACAGCAAAGGGATTCCCGACGTATTGACCCACCCTTCCAAAAGTTTTGGGATCCCTAGGCAATTGTCCACTTTACCTGTTTAATTATCCGGCCCTATTCTTGTAAGGGGAATGCCATAAAGATAAAAGAGGAGCACTTTTATTCTACTTTTCAAATCCAACTCTTAAGAGAGAGCGTGAAAAAATTTATGATACATATAAATTGAAAATTTATATGTCTCTGTCGGATTTGCGATTAAGTTTTACTAAAGATTTTGTGGATTTATACATGGCACAGATGGTTTGACTTTTGATTCTCCCCTGCCTCTATAAAATCATCGCTTTTATAGATCACGGTCTTATGATTGTTTTTTCTTATAAATGAGGAAAACAAATATTCTGTAATGATTATTTTTAAGAACAAAAAAAAAAAAAAAATGCTACAAGCAATTTTGGAGCAAGAGCCATTTCTCTAAAATCTCAATGTTCTCACCGTGGGCGCCAGCTTGCAGGAAGTTAAAAAAAAAAAAAAAAAGTCACCAATATTTCACACACATACATATGCAGAAATTTTTATAGAGGACGTCAAAAAAATCCAAATAGTTATGCTCTAGCTTCAATTATGAGGAAAAATCTTTTATTCGGCAAAGGTTTAGATTTAGATAAAATACTGTGCATGGAGATAAGTGAATAATTGCGTTCACAATGGCTTCTTAAATTTCCTGTTGAAAAAAATGAGACGTGAAGATCACTAAAGTGAGTGTTTCATATCTGATAATGAAAAACCAACTCTCGCCGTAATTTCTGTCACCTTTCAAATAGTCAAGGTAACCCAAAAAACGACAGTTAACTGTTCCTCCTCTATTGGATTGGTATCTTAAAATGAGTATTTAGTATCTCAAGAATTAAATGCGATAGAATCTTAAATACGTCTTCTCTTTATTTATGTTTTATTCTTTATATTTAATAAAAGTGTTTCATCTTTAAAATATTAATAGAAGATGACGTAAAATAGTTTATAGAAGAAATCAAATACCACAAATCATTTGAAATATGTCGAGACGGATTAAGTTAACGCTGTATGGTTCCATGTTTATCCAACCTAAATTCGGTAATGACATACACTATGAAAATTATTCGAGTTACTTAGAATATCGTTATTATTCTTAACCCTTGAGTCAGATGACTAATGTCCTTTGCAATCTTCTAAAAATGTTTAATGTCTTATTTTTAATAGAGTATAATAGTTTGAAATGTGTGAATGCTACATTAGCATCCTTGTCATCTGACAGTAGTTCAAAATTATGATGTTAGATAACTTAAAAAAATGTTCTGTATGTGTGCGATGAATAAAATCAGTGGGTAAAATACAAGATGCAAAATAGAGAGAAAATAATTTTTGTTTTTGTTATTTTAAAAATAAAATCGGATCATGCTTTCCATTTAGAGTCCAATATTTCCCCTAAGCTTTCTCGCATATTCTCTAGTAAAGTTGTTATCCTCGTTCGCGTTGCATAAAAATTTGGTCTTTAAGTAAGGCCGTGATTCCAGCGGTGCTCAGATTTTTATTTTCAGAGCCCCACACGTGAAAGTCGTGTGCTTTGTAATATAGCAAAGAAAATCGGTACTTATGTAGTAGCTGGCGAGCAATAATTACAAAAGAACGATATTTGACATAAATTTAGCATTTTTACTGAATTTAACATGTGATTTCCGGTGATTTTTTTTGGTGACTAATCACTGGCATGCTATGCTGTTAATATACAAATATTCAAACATCAAATATGTATATAGAGAACACATTTTTTCCCTTAAAATTTAAACCAAAATTTGATATATAACTGTAATTGTAGTTGCAAGATTGCACACCAAATTTCATTTAATTAAGTCATTGAGTTTTGAGTTACCGCTTTTACATATATCAGAAAGAATAACCTGCAAATGGTCAAGCCTTTGACAAATTTGCCTCAAACTGATAAGAATCTATATTTATTTTTGATAGGAATCTATATTTATATGCTAAAACTGTGAACCGTATTTCATTTATAAAAGTTAATATGTTTTTGAATTATCAAGTTTGTGCATGTAAAATTACAAACCTATAGCCAGTCAACCTCTTAGATAGATCTGATTACAAAATTGTTATGTAACTACGGAAACTTACACGTTAAACGTGCATATCAAAATTTTATTTATCTAGCCCTTTATGTTTTCTAGTTATCATATTCTCTTGTTGTCAGATAATCGGACATACAGACTTTCTTTGAATGGATTTCGTTCAAAATTTGGTATGAAGACAATGTACCAAATTATCCATCTAGCTCAAAGTCTTTTCGAAATATCGTATACACAAGTAGACAGAAAACAAACAGATAGACATAATTCTAAAAATGTGTTTTACAAACTCACAAAAGTTTGAAACATAGTGATTCATCAAAATTCCGAATTCGAATGTTTAACAAATGCAGTACTGTCTCTCAGTATATGAGGTAGTAAAATTGATGGAAATTATGTGAAATGCGTTTCTGTATATCCAAATTTCTATACCTCAAGGATAGTTTTTAAATCTTCATGTTAATTATGTACAGGTTTAAGTACAACTGTATAAGTAATATGACAGAAATAAGAAAGGTTATGTATTAAGCATCAGAATATAGAAAATTTAAGTAATGAATAAGAAAGGTTATGTATTAAGCATGGAATACAGAAAATATAAGAGAATAAATTTTCAAATTTATCTACTTTTATACTTAAATAATTGCGAATCTATACATCATATTCACTCTCAGAGCAATTCGATTAACTCCATACATTGTATTGACTCTCTCCTAATTTTCTCCCTTACATCCTCTAATATTTAGAACATAGCAAATTCAGAGCAATATAAATTTGAATTTTAATATGTTGTTTTATTATAATCACGTCGTCATTATTTAAATCTAATTTTACAGTGGTTGACAAATAAAATGAATCAGACGATTCGATACATTTTAATCTCAACAAAACCTTTTTTTTTCTTCTTTGTTGTTGTTATCCGTATTTCATTTTTGGAATCTTCTTTCTTTCTATCCTACTTTTCATTTAACAAAAACTACCGAACTTTCCTTGTATTGGGATGAAGACAAGACCTTTGAAGATTTGACTCAATAATTGTTATATATTTTCTCCATGCCCGATAAGTTTGAATATTACTGCGGACAATCAATTAGTCGGCCAAAACAACGAGCATCTATTCTAATCATTTAATAAAGACATAATAATACATAATTTAATAAAGACTTAAAATAAAGACAAAACATATAGACATTCAGAGGCTTGCTTTGGTTTTTGGATTTCTAAGATGGATATTGCAGTCTTCCACATCCTATACTAAAAATCATATTCTATAATTATATTATGTACAAATAAACGGTATCACAAATTTGAATTGCAGTTATATATTACAAGTCAAAGACATATTATGTTTTATAATGCACATTTCTCCAATCATTCTACGAAACAACGAAATTAATAAAATTATGCAAACACATCTGTAAAACTGTTCCTGCTAAATTAATCTATCTTGTTAACACAATAACTAGAGTAATTTTGATTGGATTTGAACCGGAGATATTTTAAAAGGAGGAAGAAAAAGGAGACGGGTTATGAAAAAAATACAGGAGTGTTAAAGTTTTTTTAATTTTTCATAACTTCTTTATGATAGATAGGAAGATAATTCAATTTAAGTGAATTATTGCCTCATTATAACAGTAAATGTTTTTGATATCTGCAATCACTAAAGGGTTATGAGTTGAAAAGTGATTCTCTTACATTATCTTTCGTCACTATACTTCTGACGCTTGTGGTATTACAGAGGAAAATTAACGAAAAGGTGAAATTTTCTTTAATAGCCAAGCCGATAGGATTCCCCACCCTCCCTTAAGTTTGCAACACTTAATTTAGCTCAAAGCTTATTGCTTTTATTCATAAAATTTTTTTGATGAATAATACAATGATTACGTATGCTATATTTTAGATTCTTCATAAATTTCATTCAGTTTCTTTTTTTTTTTTTCCTCTCACAGTTATTCTAAGAAATGTTTGTTAGTTTCTCGTAAAGTATTGTCCAGAAATAATCGCAATCTTAAAAAAAAAATCGATTCGTTTTTTTTGAAGGATACATACTATTTAGAACACACTATGCCCGAAAAAGATATTTTGGAATTAAATTTGTGTACATGTGATTACAATAATTTAAAAACTGAATGAATGTCACAGGCGGAATTTAATGTACTGTCTTAAAAAATCGCAATTTTGACTAAATCCATCAGTACTTCAAAGTACTTATATAACTACATCTGTTCTATTTAACTAAATGTACCCACATGCGAACGGCGTAGTTAATAACTCGTATTAATATAGTATTATGATAAACATATAAAAGCAGCCCACACAAAACTGATATAAGTTTGATACGTTTACAATCCTTCGTTGTAGTCACTAGCACTGTATGCATCTTGTTTCCCGCCATATAAAAGTCATAGAATACTTGAAATAGTATCGATTCTGTAAGAGATTCAGATGATCTATATTCTATCGTATTAAAAATTCTGGAATAATTTAATAACTAAATAATGCATTTTATTTATATATTTACTTATGGCTATTCTAATATCGACTCTATACGGATTTAAGCCTCTTTGTGTAAGATTTGAAGGAAACCTTCGTGGTATTCACTACCGAACGATTCATACATTTTTAGAACGATAGTCTGCGCCATCCGGACTTTTAACAGAACTAGCACTACTTCAGATGAAGAAATTGTTAGAATAAGTTGCAAATGACACTGGTGATTAACATCGAAAGGCGATAAAATGCTTCAACCTAATGTCTCTTTTTTTTATCGGCTGCAATTTTGTGGTTGACACTACTATATATATCCAATCATCGCAACATTTGGCATAAGATTTTGTGAGAAATTTGCAGATCAAATTCAAAGTTTATGTCAATATTTACAGAGCATAAACTACTTATCAATCTCCAGCAAAAATAAATTTAAAATACATCGAGCTGAATGAATGAACTTTAGTAGGTACTATGTTGTACTAAAATACTCTATGTACACCACAAATATAATTTTGTTTTGAAATTTTGGTCAAAATCTCCTTTTAATAATATATACTTTTCCGAGGTACATGCTTGAGTTTCTTCATTATTTCATAAAGATAAATAAAAAAAAATGTTTTATGCTTACAAACATGTTTTTAACGCATATGTTGCTATCTTAATATAAAAAAAGTCACTGTGGCTGTGTATGTTTATATGTGATTTACAGTGGCTCAATCAATTGAGAGTACATCTTACTTTTACTAGATAAATCCGACTTTCAACATAAGTAACACATTACCGAGAAGTGCAAACATGTTTTTATTTTTACACATAACAAATGGTTTAATTTAAAGAAAAAATAAAGAAACATAAACGATAAACTTCTAAATTGAAATGTTCCAGAAGCATTTTAAATAAACATACGCAGATTTTTGCTTCAAAAAAGAATACACCAACGAAATTTTGTAATATCTCCCATAGAAAGAAAATGTCAATATTTAGTTGCATGTCTTTTGGGTTTTATAATGGCCTTTAAACGTCGCGGTACCGATTCGACCCATTTTTGGTAGTATCTGAAGATATTTTACCCCATTCTTCTTGCAACACTTGTTTTAAATGGGTTTTGTTTCTAATTTTGTGTTTTTGAACCAGTATTTCGAGTGTTGCACAGAGGTATTCAATAGCATTGATATGGGGATTGTATTGGTATGTGTAACTGCTGTTTACAATGAAAAAGACGCCACATTCTGACGCTACGTGTATTCTGTTTGGGGTCGTTGTTCTGCTGGAAAATTAAATTTCCATCTAAGCCCAAATTTTTAGCACTTTCCTTTAGATTGTTGCGAAGTATATCCAAGTAAACCATATGGTTTATAAGGCCATCTATAAGAACAAAATTTCTTACCCCGGATGAAGCCATACAACCCCCAAATCATGACGGAGTCACCACCATGTTTAACTGTAGAGCGAAAATGTTTTGGATCCAAAGCAGTATTAGGCTTTCTCCATACGATGCGACGGCTGCCACTGCCAAAAATGTTGAGTTTTCTTTCATAACTAGATATAACTTTCTTCCAAAAGTTATTGGTCTTCAATTGATGAGTTTTTGCAAACTGTAAACATTTTTTCTGAATTTTCAAGCTGATGAACGGTTTTTCTCTAACATTTCGACTTTTATATCCAGCTTGTCTAATTACATTTCGCACAGATTCAGCACTTATACTTCTACTTACGATTAAGAAATTTCTGAGGCAAGTTGGATGAACCATATGGCCGCAAAAGTCTAAAGAAAAGTACTAAAAATTGGATTTAAATGGAAATTTCATTTTCCAGCAGGACAACGACTCCAAACAGAATACACGTAGCGTCAGAATGTGGCGTCTTTTTCATTGTAAACAACAGTTACATATACCACCACAATCCTGATTTCAATGCTATTGAATATCTGTGGACCACATTCGAAACAGTGGTCCAAAAACACAAAATTTGAAACAAAACCCATTTAAAACAAGAGTTGATAGCAGAATGGGGTAAAATATCTTCAGATACCTCCGAAAATGGATCGAATCGGTACTGCGACATTTAGAGGTCGTTATAAAAGCCAAAAGATATGCTACTAAATATTGACACTTTCTTTCTATGCGAGATATTACAAAAATTTCATTGGTGTATTATCATTTTTTGAGGCAAAAATCTGCGTATATTTATTTAAAATGCTTCTGAAACATTTAAATTTAGAAGTTTTTCGTTGATTTTTCTTTATTTTTACTTGAAATTAAATCATGTCATATGTAAAAATAAAAACATGTTTCCACTTCTCTTTAATGTGTTATTTATATTGAAAGTATATATATATATATATATATATATATACTTTCTACTTTTCAAGTGAACGTATAAAATATTTATTTGTGTACATGTTGTGTCTCTAGTTAAAATGAAAGTTTGATATGCAGTTTAAAAATCAGAAAAATATTGAAAAAATAAATATTTGACATTTAATATATATTTTTTTTAAATTTCAGCTTGGCAAAAGTAAATGGTTTTATTCCGAAAATGGTTTCCGCAGACACCAGCGGAAGATATAAAAATTACGAATTTAAAAAATAGCTTTTATCACCTATCAGTAAAATAAGTCACTTTTGATATGAAAATTTCATGCTTTGTTTTTAAATAATATTTTATTATCGTCTGCTAAATATCTTATCACCTGTTTAGGCTTAGGTAGCCAGCCATCTGTTACTTCTGCTGTTGATATCGCATTCGAAAGAAGACATCACTGATTACTAATGTAAGAAAATTCCGTTCTTAAATTCGAACATATATTTCGACAGTTTTCACTTTGTTTTATTGCAGTTTTGTTCCACTCTTTTATTCTTCATTATCCGTAACTTTGTTCGTAAATATATTTCTTACAATGAGAAAGGTGAGTACTCTCCATAATATTTATAATTTACGACTGATTTTAAATATTTTATATATTAATAGACGCATAAAAATATTTGACTTATCAGAATAAAAAATCAAATATCTGCCAATTTTAGTTAATAAGTATTTGTTCAATGAGTTAAAAGAAAAAAAATATTAAGTAATTATAATAAAAAGTATAATGCAAATATCATTAAAATTCGTCTTAAAAATCTTAGAATTCTTAATTTATTATTAAAATCATTTTCTTTACTAGTATTTCAAATAGTAAAAGAAAGATTTTATTACGTACTAATATCCTGGAAACACAAATAAAAAAACATAAAATTTAAAAACTGGATTTAAAAGTGATTGTTTGTTGATATATTCATTTATTTCATATATTCATTATTTCAAAAACTCTCTCTTTCTTATGATTTAACATAACTAAAGAAAATGCAAACTTAAATGATAAAAACAAAATTTACACAAAAAGGAATTAAATGATTAAATTTAATTTAATATTCATAACATTTATTCGTTTTGTATTTAAATAAATTTGAAAAAATATCAATTCAAAACTTTATTCTATTCCTGGTCTTCTCAATTACAAAAAGTTAATTTTGAATGAAAAAAGGACTCACTTTTTTATTATCATGAAAATATATGCACTTTTGTTTCTTAATTTTGGTCACCACACCTTGGTTTTATAAAAGTGATAGCTTCACTATTTAATAGTTTATGCTTGATTAATTTCTTTAAAAATAATATAAAACTTTTTAATAGTTCTTTGCTTAAAATTTAAAAAAGTATATATACAAGACTTTCTTTAATTATTATAAAAAATGTTTATTTCCGTTAGAAGTTTTTAAATTTATTGTATATTATAATGATAATAATGTCATAATATCAATCATCCATAATGATTAGATTATCTGCTTTCTAATGATTTTAGAAATCATTTTTTTTATCCTAACAAAAAAATATTTTAATCGAAATCAAATGTGGTGGACTATTCGGAAATAAGTTTGATGGCAACCTCATACTTTTGGAAGTTATTTTTTAGTATTAAATAACTATATTCATTTTAAATCATCCTAAATTAATATTACTTACTTTACGTTGTATATTTTTGGAAGTTAATTTTAAATAAATATTAATTTTGATATTAATTTAATAAGTTTCAAAAGAATGTTTTTGGAATGGGAAACTCCAGAATAAAGCTCTGCTTTTGGCACCTTTTGCCTTTGATTGCTATCCATTTCACCTTCCCAATAAATTTTATTTTGTATTTTAAAGTGCAGTAATATTGTTTAAAAATCGTTTGTTTTTTGGCAACAAAATTTTATCGTTACCAGCTATTCAAGAATATTTTTCAAACTTTGAATATTACTGAATTAGTCAAAAAGATCCTAAAAAAAAAAGAAAAAGGTATTTTACTCCTATTCGTTAGAATCGATATTTTACAGAAAAATATTTCAATTCAATATTTTCAATAACTGATTAGATCTTCATATATTTGTTAGTTTTTAAAATTATTAAAGTATTTTTCTCAAATGTGCAAATAATTTTAAAACCAAAGTACATATTATTATTATTTTATTTTATTTTAGTAATTTTTTTTACATTCTAAAATAAGATTTATATTGAATAAACAGGAAATTATTTCTATCGATTCTTTATCTATTTATTTGTTGTGTGACAAAAAATGATGCATGAAGTGAGTGACATACAGTAATTCGAAATTTTTTTAGAAATACTTCGTGTTTTCTCAGTCAGGTGGCAGCATGAATCAGTTTTGACTGAAATATTTCTCATCTATGTAATCAGTTGAATTTATCTACTCTAATTAACATTATTTACATACGCTCCCGAGAGATGGCGCTACAGTTCTTGTTTGAAAAATACTTTTAAATGCTATCAAGAGATGGCACTACGGTGCGCGTGGTGTTTCTAAATTTAGATTAGGGTTGAGAAAGGGATCATAATCATGGCGGTTACGATCGAAGAGGGAAGACCAAGATCGGCGGAAAAAAATTCTGACAAATCCGATGAACTGCAAGACTGGAAGATGAATTCTCCCGGACAATGAGGGATGATGTTCTCTAAATTCACGAGAAAAACATCCAGCTCCCATATGAAGGTAATGCATGCTTTCCTCTTATGAGAAAATGTATCTTTTTTTCTTTGTGAATACTGGGATGTTGCTTCTCTTGGAGATTCGTGATTTATTTTACATCACCTGCAGTCTACTTTCAGCACAAGCGTTCGCTTTACAAAAAAGAAATAGTTAAAAGGTTTTTACTAACGGTTTTGTTTATTTGCAAAATTGGAATGAAACAGTGCGCAGATGAGTTTTAGAAATGTCGGCACAAATGGATCCGTGCATTTTTTAATAAAAAATAAAAGGTCCTTGATCCCTAGAAGATTTAAAATCAAATTTAGGAACTATTTAGAATTATATATTTAATTTTTCCATCTATTTTTTAATTGCTCGGATTTTAGTTGCATTTTCTCCCTGAATTTTCTGTTTAATTATTATTTCATATTTTTTAAATATCATTTTTTTCTTTCTACAAACAATATCTCGCCATTTATTTTAAAAACGATGCAAACGGTGAAATTAAAATGGCGACTACGTGATCATACCTTTTATTCAAAATATTAAAAATTGTAACATTATTATATAAAAAATATTAAACGATTCTTTTAATCTTTTGAATAAGCTACATAAATTAGGAATGTTTTATTATAATGATAGTTCATTTAACTAATTAAATCAAACAACAACACTGCTGTTCTTTTAGAACTGTTGCTACCTAGTTTTAGACTGTATTTACATTGTGTTTCGCTTTGCTAAAATCAGAGGGAATAAATCATATCGTTATCACGCGACGCCGTACTTACAGTCTGCATGACAATTGAGCACTGCACAGTTTGCACGTACTTAGTTGGCATGACAGCTAAGCTAACTTTGCAAATAATTCCACTGTAAATGCTCCAATATATAAACTTAAAACTTTAATTTATAAAGATTCTATTTTCAGCTATTTATATATTAAATTTATTTAATAATCTTATCCAAATTAATTAAACCTATATGTTTATTGTTTTTGTACAAAAAAATCCGGGCTTTGAATTCTTCGTTAATTATTTATGCAGCAAGATTATGTTTAAACTTGATTATTATAACTAAAGAAATTAGTTCTATACTTTAATCAACATTTAAATAAAAAGAGGGGGATATAAATTTATATTCTTAACCAACTATTTTTATTTACTCTACAGATGGTTTGATTTTAATCTAAAAATTATTCTAATTTTTTTTTAATTATAATTTTCAATTGAAACTTTTGTATGAACAATTTCACTTTTAATTATCAATCTAATAATAATTTTTTTTTCTGAAATTAATTTTAGTTTATCTTTGAGACAAGGAAGGGGAGGGGATCGTCATGATATTTATCCTTATGATATTTTTTATACGATCTGGAGTGATGATTTTTTTACTTGCAACGAATATTTGCCGCTATATGATTAAATTTAGGTCTTGTTCTATATAAACTAAACTAAATATCAAAACAATTTGAATAAAGTAAATGTGAACTGTCAAGCCAATTTATCTCCAAAATTCCTTTACTTAGACATTTTAGACGATGCCTATTGAAGTGCATTGTCTTAAATCATTTTCACCAAGTCATTTTTTCTAGTTGATTAAGGATAGTACTTAATGCATTATTGTCGATTTTACTTAGTCCACTTGTTGACAATTTATTTCTGTAGCTAATATCCTGCTTATTTTCAATAATTAGAATTATAGTATTCCTTGGATATCATACCAGATATATTTACAGTTTCTTTTATGTAGTAACTACAACTCTATTGATCCATATTTTGAATTGTATTAGTTGTTTCAGTAGTTTTGGTCTAACCTGATTTTTAAAAGTCAAAAACAAACCATTCTTTGATCTTTCATAAAGTGGATTATATTATGAATCAAAATCAGAAATTAAAAATGAAAGAATAACTTATCTGATTATATTTTACAAAGTTTGAATTACTACAGATTTCCCTTTTTCCATTTGTAAAAAAAAAGTCTTAAGTGATTGTAGTAATAATGAAATATAGCAATTGTTTGATATTCTATATTTTACTAAAAGCTTAAATTATACAGCATTTTTTATGATTGCCAGTGGAAGGAATATATATATATATATATATACAAGATGTCATCAATATACAAGATATATACAAGATATCGACAATTTCAAAACGTTAAAACTACAGCCACGTTAACGCCTACAGCATCATTTAGCAGTAAAATTCTGCTTTAGTGCTTTAATTCTAAAGGCAATCAGCATAGGAAAAAAAGTCAAATGGAATGTTGTATTAATGTCATGCAATGTCATTGATTTAGTGAAAAAGCACATTTTTATGCTCCATCTTACGTTTATTTTAGTCGGAACATAAAATCGAACAATATTCAAGTTGAAATTATTTCCAAATAATAAAATAAGTAAAAGTGCTTTTTTTTTCCTACAAGAGTTTGTAGAGCTTGTATTAACCCTCCAGATGCGTATCCCGCGATTTCTGCATGTTGGCAATCAGTTCATTTTCTATTGCATCCCACGTTTTTCGCAATTTAGTGTGTTTATTTTTACGATTACAGGTTTTTATTATAGAATATTATTATCGTATTGCATATAGTATAATTTCATTTAGTTTGAAAAAATATTTGAACTTATTTGCAAACATCGCATCTAAATAGTGATTTTTAAGTATTACGCATTCAGAGAGTTAATGCAAGAATGTGAAGAATACAACGCCATATTTGTTATCATTTAGCATATAAATAGCTCTAAAACGGATATAATAGAATATATTCGTCGTGTTTTCTGGATTAAATTTTTTATGACATCCTGGTAAACCACGGTGCTAGTGTTAAGTGCTTATCAGACTGTAAATTTAAAAGAAAATTGTTTATTTTATGAAAGTCCTGAAAAACATTTCCATTTTCATTTTTGAAAATAAACTATACTTTTCGTTTTAAATAAAAAAACACCCAATACTTTTATCGACAGTAGAAACTGTTTTTAACTGAATGCTTATTTTTTCAAACTAAGGCCTCTCCCAACATTCTTTAATTGATGTCTTTCATCAATTAACGAAAACATCGACAAAAATTAGGGCGAGGAAAAGAAATGGAAACTTTTCTTGTTTTACTAAACTGGATTTCTTTTCTGTAAAGAAAATTAGATCTACATTAGTGCTAGAAAACATCAATCTACATCCTCTCCTACAAGATAATGGATGTCCTTGAATATCCATCCCCCTTGACAATTTCAATCAACTGTTAATGTCATGCTTTTCTTAATGGACGTCGTTTGACAGTTACCAACATCTTCCGCTTTCCTTCTCGGGTTTATTTCCGTTTCCGGAATTCTAGCTTGTTTCATTCTTGATTGTTTTCATTTTGCATCTCGATTCTCTTTTACGTCAACATTCTAAATGTGAGTGCGGAAGTGCATGGATACACTGAAAACAGAGGATTGATTGATTGTTTAAGGTTGGAGAAAGCATTCTTTATCTGTCCTTTCCCGAAGAATGTAAGTCCTTTACTTTTTTCATAAGTAAACAGTGTCACTTTTCAAAAAAATACGAAATATTTTCAATATATATGGTTTACTTAAGATGATATATAAAAAGCATAAAATGATGAAAAATGGATAAAAATTTCTTCATAAATTTTCATCGAAAATGAAGACGGCCACGTTTATATATAATTTGCAGTATTTTCCTATACAAGATTTAACTCAATATTTCTCAAGCACCTCAAGCCACTGACGTGTTATATTAACTGATTACAAGGAAGAACGATTAGATTTATCATTGTTTTAGTAGAATTTATTGAGATATCTCAGGTTATATATTAAAAACAAATTTTTCGTCTACAAAAATCAACATATTGAAATCTGTATCTAAGTTTCTAAACTCACGCAATGGGAAAGTGCTATAGAAAATATGGTAAGGTTGGAAGTATGCCGTAGTGCCAATGGTGAATATATGTAAAGATTCGTAATTTGTGATACCTGAAGCATGATTAATATGTGCGTATTTTCATCTACCTATCTTTATAGGTCAGGATTGACAAAGATGTGTGTGTGTGTGTGTGTGTGTGTGTGTAATAATATTTTTAAATCTAATTTAAACTATTATTTTCCTAATCTTATTTATCTTAATTCAGCCCACATTAACTTCATTCTAAAATGCTCTCTTATTTCCTGATCCTATTCCACCTTTTTATTTGAATAATGCTGCACAAGCTCTGTAAAACTGCTGAAATAAGACCCCTTAACTAAATCGAGACGCATAAAGGAATTCCTATCAGAATCTTACAGTATAAAAATATTTCGACCTTTTCGCGTTCTTTTTTGCTATTGTGTCGTATTGTGTTTGATTGACGTATCTCGTCGCTTCTTGCTTCTACATAAATTATGTCTTCCGGGTTGGCATAAAGAGAAGTTTCAAAAATTCAAAAGTGTTTTCTCTCTTCGGCTATGAAACTGCTTCAAAAATATGCATTTTACATTTATATATAATGTTATTGATTGTACATTTTTTTCTCCCTTCAAACTGATGCGATCTTATTTGTTGCATTAGTATGTCGACATTACTTATATAATTAAATTGGAAAAAAGAATTTCTCAAATTAACTCTCAAAAGATGAACATTTTGTCTGTTTCTTTTTATTATGAATTATTTACGGCTGAATAAATCAGCAGGAACAGTCTCTCCAACATTTTCTAGTGTACTCTCTAACGAAGGTGCTATCTTTCCCCCTCCCTTGAGTAAAGCTGCGGATGTCTTGCGTGGTATTGGCGAACAATAGTTACAAAATATAATTATTGGCAGGAATTTAACATTTTTACTGTATCTTTGTGATCCGTAGCGATTTTTTCGGTGGTTAAGCCCTTGCATTTAGCAATAGATACCTGAAAAATTGAATTTGTGTTTCAAATGCTTTGTTTCCAACCGATTTAAAACAAAATTTAACACAGAACTACAACTGTAGTCACAAAATCACATACCAAAATTGATACATTTAAATCATTATGTTTTTTGAGTTATCACTTTTACAAATTGACAGGCGGCCATCCACTCATTGAATTTGTCCCAAAATTTGATTGGTCTATAGCTTTTAGGTGTTAAATTTGTATCCCAAATTCTATGCCATTTAGTTCTCTTCCCTTTAAAGTTATTGTGTAAACTTATATTCGAATAGGCGGACAGACAAACTTTCTCTGAATATACCCAAAATAGGATAAAAATCTACAAATTTAGTGAAAGGGCTATATACCATATTTCATTAGTTTAGTTTATCTATTTGTCACGGTCACAGACAACAGATGAACAAACAGACATAATGCCAGATATGAATTTTTCAAATTCGGAGAGGTCTAAAAGGTGGATATTTGTTAAATTTTCGAGTTCAAAGTTTCTAAGGATAACAATACTGTCTCTATACTTCATATACGAGAAAATAATAAGTTGGACATTAAAACGTGTCTTAAAGTTTGGATAACGAAACGATAATCAAGATTTTCAGAGTAAGAGCATCTAGTTACTTTATACGTTAAATAAAATTTTAAATTAACATTTTTATCTATTTTTTTTAAAGTCAAATATTATAAAACAAATTATTTTAAAGATAAGTTCATTCACTTTATGAAATCAAGACAATCCAAAACATTTAATTAAATATGAGACTAGCTGTTCTTTGAAAGATTCGAAAGAATTTTTCAGTCTAGGGCAAACAACTTAAATTCGAATACTCGCAGCAAATCCGGAGTATCTACATAAAGCGGAAATGCACCACAACAAAACTTCACAATAAAGTTCTCTTTCCTATAGAATCGGCTTTCTTTATATTCTTCGTCCTGATATAAAACAGCCAATTGAGACGTCTTTTCCATCATTTCAGAGGGTATAGAATTCCAAAACAATTTCCATCAGCTAATGCCTTGTTGGTTCGCTCATTCTATCTAATGGCCGTGACGGCTCCCCAAATGCTGCAATTTTATTCCATCCTATTAGGCTCCCAAAGCGTCTTAAATATGTTTTCTGAGGATGATGTCAAAGTTCTTCTGTCTGCCGAAGGTCACTCCGACGAAAATGCCAAAGGCGGACCCGGCAGTGTGTACTAACGATGACACACGGAATAAAGATTTATTGCTTTGACAATTTTCTCTTATTTTGAAGTAGAGGGTTAATTGCTTTCTTTCAGGTCAAATTGTGTGAGTTGAGGTTAGTGCAATAGTGAGAAATTTCGCCAATAATTGATGATTTCCTGCGGTTGCATCGATGGAATTTCTATCTGGTGGAAACGATTCGTTCATAAATATTTTTAGAGGAAAACCTCTCTTTCATTTTGTTCCCCAGAGATCGAGTTACTGGTAGTGGATATTTTTAGACAACGTGTATGTTGTTTTCGGAGGCTAAACTTAGAAAATTAGGTAGGAAAAAAATAAGTCGTAAAAGGACTGTTCTAGATTAAAAACCAATGTCATTCAGTATGAATTGATGACTGACCAGTTGTTCTTTTTTTAATAACACTTTACGAAAGATAATGCAACACATACATAAGTTTCTCAAAAAAAATATGTGACACTAAATCAGATTTTGACAGTAAAATTGATGTCTGTATTTGTTGAAGCTCTCTCCAAGTGCAAATGGAAAAAACGATTCATTCTATATCGATGTGTAAGCGCAAACAGGGCTAATGTGAAAAAGAATTGTTTTTTTCTAAAATAGAAAAATAAAGTATGTAAAAAATATTAATTGCTATTTATTTATTTATTTGCTATTTTCAAAGTATATTATAAAATTAAAACACATTTTTTTTTTTTTTTTTTTTTTTTTTACTTTTGCATTTGAAAAATAAAATGATTTTCTTTTCTCATAGTATATATACCGTCAAACATTCATACTGTTAACCTATGTTAACAGTATGAATGCTTGACGCTTCTTATTAGAAATCTGCTGTTGAGTTGCTAATTCGACGATGTGATAGATTCTTTCTCTCCAAAATTTATGACGAAAAGAAAAAATAAAAATAAAAAAAAAAACTTCTTTGAAATCATACCCATGAAACCATTCGTTATTGAAAATGAATTTTATAATTTGCAACATTTTTTTTTCTATATTTCGTGTAATTTAAAGTGACAAATTAAAAAGAATCTTATAAAAAATTTTCTTATGGAAGATAACACTTCCTAGCATTTTTTCGAATTTAATGTATATCATGATTTAGCCTCTTATAATAAAATAATCAAAACATTTTTCTAATATTTATAGAGCTCTTCACAAGAATTATTCAGAATTTGCAGTATTGAAAGAAACACATCTTTTAAAAGAAGTGTCGAAGCAATAACTAATTTTAAAAAAAACCCAGATAAATTTACTTGTTCTCAAAAAGAAAGAAAAAAAAAATCAGGCATGCATATGTGCTTCACCGATGCATTATAGTAACGTCCTCTTTTTGATGTGATGGCTTCCACAGGCAACTACTTTTTTTTTTTTTAATTATTCAGATATAAAGTTTTCTCTCTTAGAATATAGCGAATTTCAAAGACGATGAATGCTACACGTCTACCTGTCAAATTGTTTTTCTTTTTTCTGCCGTTTGTTGAAATCATATGCTTTCAGCATTATCGTCTGTGGTCGGATGGCCTTGAAGAACGTTATTGCATCGACTAGCTCATATCTTTATAAAAAGATTATGAATGCTGTAAGATGTAAACTAAATACACACAAAATGAAAAAGAGAAGCGGAAGAAGACGGGGTGCGGGGAGGTGTGGCAAAAACCACAGCAGCAAGAGTTTATTGCTTGGAAAATCCTTTTGGAAGATATAAAATCATAAAGATAACTTCTAAATGAGCATTCAGTTTAGAAATTGTACAGAAGACTTTATTTTATTTCTAATCTGTACCTTGGTTATTCACAGTTAGCTCGATTTCTATCAAATAATCCTGCATTTTATAAAAACAGAGCCAATAGCCATGTCATATCAAATGAGAAACTAAGTGCTAAATTTAACAATTTTACAAATAGGCCAAGGTAATAGAAATTTTAACGAAAGCTTTGTAATTACATTTTCTAAGGCACATAATAACATATACTAAATACAGCAGTGAGTAGTAAATAATCACATATTATATCAAATTGATGTCATTTCTGTCAGACCACATGTAAGTTTTCAAATGCCATTTGATACCTTTTGAGAAACACACAATTTCTTATTAATTCAATACTCAGAAGATTCTGCTCAAGTTTTGGATTAAAAGCGAGGATTGATAATATTAGGACACTTATATGTGCCATGACGGTTATGCTCACTTACCAGTTTTGTGTTTAAGTTCATCAATGTCTCCTCGTGGTGGCACCAAATCCACAGGAATATTCGATTTTGGTGATCAATTCTCGTCTTAATTTGTGTTTCGGGAAGCGGGGCACATCCAGCTTGTCCACGAGAAATGGCATTTCAATATCCAGAGTCTTACTTTCACTGCAAGCATATAAATGTTGGTGAGGTGGTGAACAAAACCATCAGCGATGACAGCACGACGACCTTGTGAGAGCTCTGTTCATGAATGGAGCTTATTATGCATAGTTCACAGTTTCTGAATTATTATTTGCAACGATAAAATCATTCAAGTACTGAGCATGCCTGGACAGAATGAGGTTTTTATGTACGGTTACCTTCCCTATCACTATATCATTGGCCCTACCCAACGAAGTCTTTTGAATCATACTTTTCTTTTTGAATGTTATTCTGTAAGTTGGTGATTCTGTAAGATCGATTTTTTTTTTTGAGAGTACGACGAGAATTAATATGTTACCACATTTTTTTAATGATTCATTTTGTTATAATAAAATTTACCAGTTATATTTTATTTATCTGTATGCATTTCTCCTAAGAATGTTTGTCTGTATGTTGTTGTATGAAGTTTGAAGGAAGTTTGTTGTATGAATGTTTGAATGTTGTATGAAGAATGTTTGTCTGTATATGATCTACAGACCAGAACGTTTGCTCTATATCTATTCAAGTATCCGAACACGTTGAAAAGGTCGATTTTCGCCAAAAATGACATTTCTTAAAAATTCTTTTATTGGATAGACCAGTCTTTGAGCTATCCAAAACAGATTTACTTTTATCTCTACGTTAATTAGAAGGCAGTATATTAATATTTTCGTAATGATCGGTAAATCGGGACATTTAAATAACCGAAAGTAACGATTTAAAGGGCCAAAAATATGTTAAAAATTTGTATAAACACAAATTTAGTTTTAAATACGGAACATTTTTTGCACTGCAAAACGCCAATGAGAGTTTCAACGGTGTTTTGTGGAAATTTGTACCTAAAGATGTCTTTGTTGAGTTCCGAGCCCTCAGATTAGGGGCGTTTATGTTTATAATGCTTTTTAATGATGGTTTTATAGGATTACTGAATGTTCTTAAGGTTATTGGAGTGTATCCTAGTGCAAATGCAGTTAGAGTATTTGCTGAGCTCGAAAAAGACAGAATCAATGAATCTGGGCGGCATTCACTGCCAGACATAAAAATTGCCAGAAAAAAAAAATAAAATGATTAAAAAAGGAAAATTATTAAAAGTTGAAGAGGAAGAAAGAATAACTTATAAATGTGGTGAATTTTAAGTATGTGCACACATAATTTATTATTAAAACAGCGAATACTTTAAATGCATTTTTTTCAAAATTAAATTTTACTTATTTTTTACTCACTTCAAATCAAATGACTCAAAATATAATTATCATATTACTATGAAATTTGGTGGATTTTGTCTTTATACTATTTTCTAGGGAATGAACTAAAAGAATTTAGACTGAGTGAATATTTTTTTTAATTTACAGTCTATTGTTTGAACAATAACGTCATAAATTTACTAAAAATTTCATGGTAAATTCTTCGACTGGTCCTAAAATTTTTATTTATTATTATAACTATACGATTGTAGTTCATTCCCTAGAGAAAACTGTTTAGTTTATTTTGGTATAAGTTTTGTTCGGACGAAAGTAATAGTTTTTGATGTAGCCGATTTGAACTTTTTAAAGAGTTTTCTTAAATTTATGCTATTAAATGCCAATTTTCAAAAAGTTTTAATGTTTATTTCAAATATTGACATCCTATTACTAATTTTGAATAGTCTTAAACCTAGAAACATGGTTAAAGCATGTCTACACCATGTTTATCTAAAAAAGTGCTCCGAACGTGTTCTCATACTTTAAGTTTAATAGATGTAGAGCAAATAAGTAATATAATTTATAGCTTGGGAATGGACATCTCTAAACGTTTCTTTAAATTTTAATTAATTAAAAACTAAACGCTTAATTTAATGCATTTCCTACTATAACTTCCGAAAATATTAATGTTAAAAAATTATTTTTACAACATTTTAAAATTTAAAAAGTTGTCTTCTTAATGGCAATAATTTAATTGCCACTCAGTTTTCCCCGGATTAAAAAAAATAATAATAATTTTCTTGCATAATTTTCAGTTGTACGCTTCAGTGCTGCGCTGGATTTTAAATCGTTTTCATCCTTCATCAAATATTTAATCGTATTTCTTTCTTCCATTGCTAAGAGGAAAAGAAGAAAGATTCTGTTTAATATCTACATAATTTATTGAGGGTAGCGCGAACCAAGCACCATACCGGAAATTTCTCATCCTCATTTCTAATGTGCTGCCCCCTCCCCCCGATGTTATGAGCAAAATATGTATAAGACTGTCAAAGAACTTGCCTTAAAATCTATAACAAAATTGTTAAGAAATTGTTGTTTAAAAATTGTTAAGAGAGAATCATAGCCTTTAAGTTATGCATAAGAGATTTGAATGAATTACGCCATTCAATATTGACGACGATCTAGATAGTCGCTAAAGGCGACAAAAGAAAAAATGAATATATTTTGTTTTCCAAATTTTCATGCATATTTTGCGATTTTCAGTATCTTTATGAGATACAAAGCAGAATGATGTTGAAGATTTGTAATTGTTCATAAATGAGCAGAACTATCTCATTGTCATAGGTTCGACGAAATTTAAAATGAGAAAATTTATCAAAATATCAATATTGAATATTTGAAAATTATAATAATTTCTGTACAGAAGGAAAGGATAAAGAAAAAAAATCCGCATTCATATTTCTGGCTTGATATTGAATAGAGATTACATTATGGTTTCATCTGCTATTAAAAATGATGAAAAATTAAGATAAGCGAAAACAAAGTATACATTAATACTCAATTAATCACGCATGCATTTTGGATTCTAAAGGTTCAGTCCAGTTATAGGAAACTTAACCATGAATCTCTGGTAAAAAACGTTGCTACCGTTACGATTTCCGGGTACATTTAATGATAAGAATGAATAGGATGGGTAACCTTCAACAAAAGACTGACGAGGAAAGGCACGGCATTTTGATATTTTAAGAATCAGCATAACGATTTCCTTTATATCCAGACGCGTGTTTGTACTTGACATGCACTTGACATAAATATTTTGTTTATCACAGCGCGCTTACAAAGAACTTTTTTGTACATTACCAGAATCGACAGAATTTCACTTTTGTGCACCTTTTTAGTTTGCCGTGGATTTATTCAAAAAAGATAATCAATTGCGTAAGTCGTTTTTTCTTTTGGAAGATTTTACTGCTTAAAGAAAATCGTAAAAAACTTTATTTCCCTTTTGTTTAACTTTATTTTACGATAACACAACAATGATTAGAACCGTAAGTTAAAGAAGAATTGCGGAATCGTTGCTTTTGCTTTTGAGACACGTTTTAGACTCTCGCCACAAACTGAGGAGAATCTGTGTTTCTCTTGTGCGACTCCCAAAACACGTGTTATTTAATTATAGGATTTGGCAACATCTGCAGCCATTGATGGATCATGTGTTTTCACTTTCTAAACGTAAACAAACGTGTACGATTCTGTCTTAGCCTTCTTTTCAACAAGTTAAGCATGATCTTTGCTGTGATGTTAAAATATTGATCAAATGAAGAAAGAAAACGGATTCCACGTGCAAATGAATCAGTTGTAGAAAGGTCTGAAAGACAGCCAAGAAGAATAAGAAATATCTGTTTCAAGATACTCAGCGTGTGTTGTATTGGAGGAAAGCGGGGTGGGGGTGGGATAGGAACCCTGAGAACATGAATATATCACTCATAAGATAGTTCAGTACGTCATATGTTATGAATTGTGATTGTAATAAATATTTTCAGTGTATATCAATTTTTTAAACACATTAATTGCTTAGATAACTGCAAGAATTCCATTCATCTGGAAATTCTATATTTATAATATTTTTTTAATTTTTTTTTATCTATTATTTTTTAGATAATAGCATTTTTTTTTTTTTTTTGAATTTGGTTTCATAAATATTTTTCTTGTATAAAAGAATCTGTTCAGGGGCAACATATTTTATTCTGTATTATTTTTAAGTAAAAGAAGCAAATTAATTAAAAGAATCATTAATCCATAAAAAATTGTCTTTTAAGGTGCTAAGTTGCCACATCATAAATTGTTTATTAGTGATAATAAATTATTCTTTTTTTAGGATTCTCATTATTGAACATAGAACTCTTATTTATAATTTTTTTTTACTCATATAATTCTCTTTCATAAGTTTCATTTGATTGTTGAATTCAGAATTTTTATTCTGTACTTATTTTAATTAAAGAAATTGGAATAAATGAATTAAAACCAGCCTTCCACCGTCTTTTTTTTTTTACAATAATTATGATGGGAAGCATAACGGCCTCATTGCATTGAGCAAAGTAAGCGCATAGACGTTTCTAATAAGGAATGAATGTTTCACATCTTTTAATTTGACATCGTTTGCTTACATTAATGTGGGGGCCGTGATGGCCTGGTGGTTAGGTCCTGTCTTCGGGAATGGAAGGCTCCATGTTCGAGACTCGTTTCAACCGAAAAACCGACGTGTAAGTGAGCATGGTGCACACCAAATCCGTCGAGGCCAAATACCGTAGTGCGGAAGCCAAGAGAGGGGGGCGCTATCCCAAGCATCTCCCTCATCATCCACTGTGGCTCAAAATTACGATGTCTGTCCCAGTATAGCCCTAGTGTTACTTTAAAACGGGACGTCAATATAACTAAATTAAACATACATTGATTTGGATACTCTTTGTCATTTGCGTACACTGTACACTAAAGGCTAGAGATTACGATAATATATTCAGTTGGGTCTCTGGACATATGTGTGCTTATGGCTCGTCGATGCCCATTTAATGTATCTTCAATTCCTCAAAACCACTATCTTTCCTATGCATATATTTCTTAAAAAATTTGTTTCCATTTCTATTTACTCTTTGACCAGCTGATCATTATTTTGGTGTTCGTAGAAAAATTGATTTTGTTTAATTTTAATTGAATCGCTTATGTAATATTTAATATTTATTGTAAAAAATAATTGTAAATTATGATACACGAGTCAATTTCTTTTTATTTACTTCTTACATGCTCTGGTTATTGATTCCAAGAAAGCCCTTGGAGACATAAAATATTAAAATGGCGGAACATATTTTAAATTTAACAGCACATGTTCGTAAAGAGAATTAAAGACAGCCAACCGTTATTTTTGTGTTCCCTGGATATTTTTATTAATGTACACGCTGTTATTATAGAGTACAAATTTCTGAGATGATGAAATATTAAAAAGTAGTAAAATCCGCTCAGAATATGATCTTATCTTTCAACAGAGAAAAGAAATGGGAAAGAAATATTCGGTTTAAACAATAAAAATCATTTGATGTTAACCGTTTTAAATGTTTCCACATCAATGAAACGATCTGTTGTAAATTACGACTAAAAATATAATTGAAAATTCATAAAAATTAGGCAGAACATTGGAAGGCAGCTATGTAAATTGAAATGATTTAAAAGACAAATGTTTTGAATCTTGTTTGTTTGTTTGTGTGTGTGTCAGAGAGAGGTAGAGAGTTTGTGTGTAAGTGTGATATTATTACCGGTTGGTATTGACGGAAAACGCCGCCCAAATTATATATATATATATATATAATTTTAAAATATATACTCCTATTCTTACATAACAAACTTTATTTCTGCCAGATTAACTAGAGCTAGCTAACTAGGGTTAACTAGAGCTTTTAAAACTGTTACATACGTTTGCATTGGCTACGATTATTAATACAGATAAATATTATGTCAAGAATAATTGGATCTACAGATCCACAACAGACACCATTCTAAGCCATCAAAATTCTCTAGATCAATTTCTGAAAAAAAGAGGTACTATTCCAAACTGCGCATTTGATTCTCACCATACGCAGCGAATCCAAACACAAATCGTACCAAATTAAGAAAGCGCACGAAAAAATGGAAGAGTTTAATATAACTTCCTCAATTATTGCAGAGTCACAAATCATGTAGAAAATACAAAGCAGCCTTTGATAAGTCTACGTTGACAAACCCTAACCATCTAATTGTTTGAACTAACTTCTTATGGAAGTGAACTATTATCTAGTTATCTTACCACCCCCACTTCTTAACAATGAAGAGACAGTCTGCAATTTATGCTAACCACTTTTAATTGGCTTCGCCAGCATTTTTTTTCCTCTTGAGTGACGTCTTCTTTCTCTGAATTCGACTGAACACTGTCTTCGTTTTCCGCGGCGTGCAATTAGTTTCTTACAACAGTGTTCAAAGAACAGAGAATGGAGAATCAGCTTCCCTGCAGGGTCGGCCTGAATGACATCATTCTTCCTTTATTGGTAAGCTGAAGTGCCAAACTATGCACTCATCTTTTGATTTGTTTTTTGAAATATTTGGAAGATGAAGGACGAAGGGGGATACCTTGATTTTCTTTTTCAAGCATGCGTTGTATTCGCTCGGGTCTTCTTCAATAACTAGCATATTCTTAAATCTCTCTGGCAGCAAGATGGTGGCGGTAAGTGATTTTGTGGAAGGTTTAATTGGTTTCGGTGTTGGTGTTTCTATATTTGATTTCTAATATTCCCTTCATAAATTCCAGATCTGATAAATCCATAAATTTTTTTGTGTCCTAAAAAAATTGATTTTTCAGTCTTAGCCTTTAAATAGGAATTTCAATAATTACAAATGTGTGTAAACGTTTGTAAAACCATGATTTTATAAATTAATTTTAAAAAACTATGATTTTATAAATTTATTTTTAAAAAATATAACTAATATAACCTCTTTCCCCATGATAACAAAATAGAACGCTCTGCAGTTTTCACAAAGAATTCTTTCTTTTAATTTTGGTACACACATATAAATTGACACAAATTCTTCTTATTGGCATTATATTTTAATTTGATTTATTCATTTTATTTTATTAGCATTATTGGATCTCCATTTTATTGACATTTTATTCTTATTTCTTGATAGTAATATAAATTTTCGATGCTATTTATAATGGAAGATGTGCATTTTAAATAAATATAAAAGCATTTATAAAGTTCATTTTTTGGGTATTCATTATGAAATTTATAATATTTATAAATATTATACATATTATAAACTGTTAAATCTAATCTAATTTATTATTGGTCAATAATATAGGTTGAAGATGCGATTTCTAATGAAAGATGTTCGCATTTTTTTAATAATATTCAATATTTTTTAGTTTTTATTTCAAGAATATTAAAATGAAATGTACATTGTAGTTATTGAATTTATACTCGCATAATGTGTTTATTTTAGAGAAATTTTAATCAGATTTTTTTCCTGTGGTACTGTTTTATAGTGATATACTTATAGATGATCAAATTAATGATAATGAAACGTTTCGATTTGCTATTAAAAAACGCACGCTTTAGGAAATAAATAGTCTGTTTGAATATTCTGTTTGAAAAAGAAAGTAGCTCATTTCTTCTGTATGTACTACATTTTGAATCAGATGTAGCATGTATTTTGGAAAATTATTTACAACTCAAATTTCAAATAATTTCATTGTCTAAAATCCTTAATATAGAAACATAGTTATAATCAGACTTTTTTTTAAAAAAATTCAATTTAATAGTTGAATGAATGATTTATAACGGGACATCAAAGAATTAAATTCTGAAGAATTCTTTGCTGAAGGAAATCCGCTGGTGTGGTGCAGAAGTTTGAAGTGGTAGCGCTAGCTCAGGTATCGTCATCGACATCTGAACGCGGTTCAAAATTACAAAATCAGCCCTAAGAATGCTGATATAATTAAATTAAATTAACAGAAGATTTCCAAAAGTATTAAAAATTGTGAATAAAGCCCCAAAATTGCATAATTTTTTTAGAAAGGAAAAATACAGCGCTCTGATTTTATAGTTTGAAGCAACCTGGCATAAATTGATGAAAAAATTATTTCATTACCATTCTTAGCCATAAACAGACTTAGCCATAAAACCGAAATTTGATGGCTGGACTTAAATACACGGTCCGATCCATGCATGTTTTTAAAGTGTGTTCTAAAATCATTAAATGAAAGATCTATGTTACGCAAGCTCTCATAATACTTGCATATTTGTGATTATTTATTCCGTAAAATACTGAAATAACTATTTTGAATTAGATTGACAAATTAAAATGAAATCATCAAGAAATGTAATGAAACGTCATACATTTGCCAGTCTATAAATTTATTGAAAATTCATGTTATTTTTACGTTTGTGTTAAGTGTCCAGTTATACTAGGCAAAAGAAATTATTAATTTAAAAAAAAACTTCCTACAATTTCTTTTAAAATATGCATATATTTAAAAAAAGACAATATTATCATAGAATAATCTCTCAAAATACTTCTTTGAAATTAAATTATACAAAATATATTTTATTATATATTTAAAAGTATAATTAGTAGATAATTATAGAATATATTTGAGATATCCAAACGCTTTTAAAATTGATTGAATGTTCGATATATATGATTTGAACACTCAATGTATATTTTAGAGTGTTGCCTGGAATAAAACAGAATACTAAATATGATTTTCAATTTTTCTCTTTGATAGGCGCAGGTTGAATTTGATTTCCTATTGAATTGTACTTTTTTTACTCTCCCCCTCCCCTCCTACGCTACAATTGAAAGTGAAATTTCCTCAATGCGTGACCTTTCCCGAGTGAGATATGAGTAACTTTCTCCCTGCAGCTTTTTTAAGGATGAGTACATACGGTCAATGTCAAACTTTCCTCGAAAAGTAGTGAAAGTCAAGGTTCCTTTTCCCTTTTACGTCATATTTAAATTTTGACTGGCAAGTCACATACTTACTTTTTTTTTTAATTTCAAAATCTATCATAATGGAAAAAAGTGTTTTAGCAAGAGAAATCTTTATCCGTTTTTACTGTCAGTCACGTGATAAGTAATTTCGCAATAGCTGTCAATTATGAAAACTAATTTTAGTTTCTTTTTGAGTTTTATTTCATATCTTTGTTTTAATAGTTTTCTCTAGGATGTGCATTTATACAGAGCTATTAGTTTGATATTTATTTTCGGTATATATATTATGAAAATTTCAAGACTAAAACTTTTATAAACAATCTTTGATTTCTATACTAAACAATATTATATTTTCTGCTTTCAAGACCGTGTTTATAAAAGTTTTTTTTTTTAATTTTTATTGTATTCTACTTATTAATCTTTCACATGTTGTATAATCCATAATTACGAAAATGATGTAATTATAAAGTTTGTGTGTTTTTTTAATATTTTCTACCTGATGACGTTACATAAATGAGTTCAAAATCTGATTAAAATTTATTGGTTACCTACTAAATAATTATTTTCAAATATTAATATTTTGAATGAATATTTCTTTTAATTTGGTTTTTAAAAAAGAAACTGAAAGATAAATTTAATGAAATTCTTTATTCTCATAGCCATCTTGTATGGAATTTGGTTTTACCATTGAAAACTGCTCCAAAGTGCAGTGGTGGATTTTGACAATATAAGAACACTGCTAACTTCCTTAGCTACACGAATTAAAAATTCGCCGTCATATTAACATTACGATGTAATCCGAATGAATTCTGCGATACCCTCCCCTTTCCGGAACTCGTTAAGTCAAGCCCCTGTGCTGTTGCAGAATTGAATCATCTGTAATTTGCTGCAGAGCTGGTGACTTCTAATGCATTAATTAGTTTTGATGCAGTACTTAGTTATGCAACTCTAGTTAGAATAATCTCGTTGCCTTTAATACGATTAAGAGTAGAAGGTCTCTCTCTTTTGAATAAAACTCTTCTACGAATTCTTTTTTCATAATATATTCCTCGCCATTA
Source organism: Argiope bruennichi (assembly GCF_947563725.1). Lineage (NCBI taxonomy): Eukaryota > Metazoa > Arthropoda > Arachnida > Araneae > Araneidae > Argiope > Argiope bruennichi. Next base: position 76,102,839 of record NC_079151.1, read on the forward strand.
CCTTCTCTGTATTCAATCATTTTGTGTTATGAGCTATATTATTAATAGGCTGGTATAATTTGCTACCCTAATCATATCCAGCATCTAATTTTTAAGCCGTTTAAGCTTTGAATTTATTGATTCCAATAATATTAAATATAAAATATAATCTGCATTTTCTTACAACTCTATAGGCATTTTTAACAATAAAAATTGAAAATAAATAAATAAATAAAACTTCAAAAGGATGCACCATCTTGAATGGTGAGTGAAAGTTACCATCCTAGTGCAAAGGGTGAAAATTGAAGTGTTAATGATTCTTGGATTCTCTTTCTGCTTAATAAAAACAGAAAGATCTGACAATACGCAATGGCGATTAAAAGATACTGTGACTTTGCGAGAAAAGGAATCCTCATTAATCATGTTCTTCGAGATATATTCGAATCTCAGCAGAAGATTTGTTGTCATATCCTTGTCAATTATTAGAAGGAGTGATGTCATAATGCATTACAAGCCATTTCATACTTTATTTCGCATATTTCAAACTTTTGTAGGAACTATCCAATGATATAATACCTTAAAACATTATAATTTACGGAATTTTAACTTGAACGTGAATAAGAAAATTAAGGCGTTAACGGATTGACTGCCGGATCTGTGTGATACAAATAATGTGTAATTGTACGAAACTATCTATCTTATTATATGACCCTAACTCTACTATAGTTAAGCGATAGCAAAGACGGGGACATCTAATTACACATGGCCCGAATACCATATGTGAGTCATGGCAGTGAACGCGTTAAAGGTAGGAATAATCATTTTGACTCTTGCACCATTAAAACATAGCTACCATCTTTGTTCACTTTCACCGTGACATCGGAGCATATTTTTTGAAGACGCGCCGTGAAAGAATTTTTAATGCAAAACAATTAAAAACTTACAGAATTAAAGGTAGTCAATTTCTGTGGTCCTGAAATCGTATTTGTCTTTCTGGACTTCTAGATTCTAGACATTTCTGCTTGAGAATTCAGTATGGGTTTCCTTAATTCAGGTTCGAATCCTTCTATTTAAAAATTGTTCAAGAGGATTAACTCATTTTATAAAGCTTTTTGAACTGTTTTGTAATTTTTTTCGTTTTTTTTCTGCAAAACTAACATTTTGTTACCTAATATATATATATATATATATATATATATATATAAAGTTATTGTGGCCTACAACCATAAGCGGAATCATGTAAACTTTTTAGATTTTTAACCCCTTATACCTCTTGTCTTTTTGTCAAACCTGCGTTGTATCATCACATCTCAAAATTGTAAACCAACAATAATTCATACTGTAATTCAATACAAACATTACACATAATCCATAGAAACCTCAAGTACACTATGGATTTTTAGTAGGACAGCTCATTCTGGAAACGAAAGATGTCGTCTAATCGGATATTAGAGAAAATAAAACAAGGATTAAAAATGTTCATTATGTTAATCAAAATGCCCATGTTGTTACTTATTTTACAAATTTAAGACCAATGAATCTTTTATCTGCCATCGAAGTGGGCGAGTCAGGAAAAAGATCAAGAAAAAAATTAACCTTGTTTGGTATGGCAACTGCAGGAAAACAATTGTTGATCTATCATGAGCATAACTCTTATCAACAAAACAAAATAAGAGTGGAAATCAATATTAGATTAAAAAAAAAGGATAAAAAAGAATTGTCGTTTTCCAACTCTTATCATTGACTGTATTGAACTTCTGTGTTAATGCTTTCATAAAGAATGCATTTCCACTTATGTATTAATTATGAGAAATGAAGGGAAAAATCTGAATTATATTAGAGAGCAGATTAGTAGCAGCAAAGCGCCATTCATCAAAACGTGAAATGCACTAAATCGATGCACCGTAATCTGCTAATGCATCGCTTAGCCTTATCTTCGGACTTCATACGAAATTGTTGTTAGTTCGCAGGCACTTTGCATCTGAGAGAATGATCATCAGAAACTTATTGTACAGAAACCGGCTGGTAAGGGCATTTTTTTTATTGATCTTGCTAAAATTTGCTGTGTATTTCAAGTTGCATGCAGTCATGTTGAATCAAGTAGCATTTTTTTCCTTTTGCAAATCGATTGATATTCACTTTTACTTTTTGAATATCATGCAAGTAAACATAAAGATCTTTTTATTACTAATTCACCTGTTCTGAAACTGCAAAAATGGAATTTCCGTTTCGATCTGTAATATATATATATATATATATATATATAAAAGGATATTTTAAAATCTAATTTAAACTTAATTTCTTACTTTTTGGCTCAAGATAACACATATTAATTTTAGTCTAAAATATTCTCTTATTTCCTGATCCCATTCCACCTTTTCTATTCAATTAATTCAAGCAGAAGCTTTTTTAAAAAAAATGCTTAAATCAGCTGTTCACTCGTTTCGAGTGATGGGATAAAAAGTTGCTGACCTAAACAAATTCTTCTAAAAGATCCCTATAGTTCCCTTACCAACTTCGACACGTGTAGAGAAATCCCTATCAGAATCTAACAGGCATAAATTTTTCATTAGATTTTCCTTATTTTCGCTTTTGTATCTTCTTATGTGAAAATGCATCAATATATGCATAAATGCTTGCTTGCAAATAGTTAACTCATCGATCGAACCCACATCCATTTTTCAAATGAAGGACTTGAATGTCAAAAATAAGCTTACTATTTTCCCCATCTTTTAACCCTTTGCACTCGTAAAAGTAATTCGATGCACAGTTATTCTTCTTAATACTTACCTTGTTTAGTGCTCCGAAAAATAAAAATACATCTTTGTTTTAAGTTGAATTTTCCCGAAAAAGTAATCTGCATTTTCTTGCAACTCTGTAGAAATTTTTAACAATAAAAAAATTTTAAAAAATAAATAAAACGTCAAAATGAATGGTGAGTGAGAGTCACCATCCGAGTGCAAAGGGTTAATTACCTAATTCTCATATTCTTTAGAATATTGTTTTCACACTGAGTACAGCTGCTATCCACCAGCCTTCTATTTAGTCTATAACCTTTGATACCTTCCATTTAACTTCTAACTTTCGAAAGGGACCGAAATTTTCGATGCATTCTATTTAGTCTATATCTAAGAAATTAATAATTCCTTTTACAACAAACAAATCTTGGAATAGAAAATAATTAGCTTTTTTGGGCAGAAAGTAACTAAACGTTTATATATTGGAGCAGATTTTGAGTGTTTTGATTCAGTTCGAATGAATAATGAACCAGCTACCTTCAGCGGCCAGCTATTACTATAACATATTAATAGTATTTATTCAGTCAATTCAACCAATTTTGATTAACTACAACTTAACACAACAAATGAAAGTATTATTTTAAATTATAGCAATAAGCAAAGAGTTTTCTAATTGTCGTTATGCTCACAAATTGCCGAAAACCTTTTGTCAAAGTTTTGTTTATTAATATTTTGCAGAAATGAAAGACAATGTGTGTGTGGTGGTGGGGGGGGGGGAATGCAGGCGATCACTGGTGATGTATCTAGTAGTCATGAGATTTCATATAAAAAAAATTAGCGAAGCTAGTACGGGTTGTGGCTGGGGATTCAGTCTAGGTTCTCTCCCCATACAGGATGTTTAATGAAATCATTTTTTGTGATGTGAAAATGGAGGACGGAGAAGAATAGACGTCCATTGATGACGCATCTAAGAGTCATGAACTATCATATGATATAAAAATAGGCTAAATTGGATCAATGGTTGTGATTGAGGGACTTCGCAAGGGTTTTTCTTCTCCACAGAGAATGTGCAGTGACTTAGTGATTTTGAGTTTTCTCTCAAAAATAAGATTTAATTACGGAAAAATAATATCTATGAGTCATGAACTTTCTTTTAAAATAAAAACTGGCATGAAACAATTGATTAAGGCTAGTTCTTTTTATTTTGCTAACTATATTAAATAAATAGATAAAAAAATGTAATCCATTATAAGAGTTATGCTAAAATAATTCTTCTAATTTCCTTTTACAATTGATCGCAAAAATCCAATGTCAATGGAATTGTGTCTGTTGCCCCATACATTGAAAAAATTATGAGCCACTTACGGATAAATCATTAAATATTCACATTTCTAACCAAATATGGAGACAGATAAAAACATTCATATAAACAATTTAATGTTATAAAAATTATGATGAAAAACAAATTTTAATAATTTTTATCCATTTCCATCTTAAACACCAATAACTCATTAGCATTCTTAATAAAACATTTGCAGATAGAGTTATCCCACCGGTGGTAGCTCAGATATGAGGATGAGAAACGCCCGATTGAGTGGTTGCTTCTCACTTTCTGGTAGGTACAATAATAAGTGATCAAGTTACTTTCTGTTCCATAATGGGACGTACTTCTTACGGGAAGAATTTCATCGAAATTTGTCATGGACATTAGGACTGAACTTTAAATCCCACGTTCATGCTGTCATAAAAACAATCATTCATAAATCCAATGGGGGGGGGGATAAATCCAATATGGTTACAGCTATAGTTAAAAATTCATTGCAATTCTAGATTTTGGAAACAGAAATCCGAAGAACAACTGAGGTGGTAAGATCTCGGCTTCGGAATCGGAGGGTTTCAGGTTCGAGACCCGATTCCATCGTAGAACCGTCGTGTAAGGGGGTCTGTTGCACGCTAAATCCGTCATGCCAAACGTCCTCCCACTGGTGCGGTGTGGCGTGGCGTGGAGAGGGAGGGGGGTGCCAGCTCAGGTGTCGTCCTCGTCATCTGATAGCGGTTCAAAAATTACGAGGTCCATCCCAAAATAGCTCTAGTGTTGTTTCAAACGGGACGTTAATATTGAAACTAAACTAAACCAAACCGAAGAACAATTGGCAGCATAGTTGCGGATTCCTTGGCCGATCTTCTCAGAGCAACTAATGATAAAATCGGCTAAATACTTCATGCGAAGGAAATAAAGTTGTTGTGGATACTTTCAATGAAAAATCTATTCTAAATATACTAGTATTTATAGAGATCATGCTAAAGTATAAGGATTAAGCATATTCTTCAATAAAAGGTTTTTCGAAATTAGAGAAAATAGGCATTCTTTTAATCAATAATTAAAGTTGAGTACGAAAAAAAAAACTTTATTTTTTATGTTTTATGAATTGATTGCCTGGACAAAGAAAAGATTTTGTGTTTTAAAAAAAGCTTTAGAATTTATTGTATTGTTCTTTGGCTATATAGAAGAAAGCTTTAGAATTTATTGTACTGTTCTTTAGATTTAGAAAAAACGTTTTAAAATGAAATGTATCTGTTCTCATATATTGAACTGCAATTGTATTTATATAAGTAATCGATTTTCATTCTTTGAAACCAATGAACCGTTTAGCTTTTGTTGAATTGGACATTCAAGCATTTTTTATGTTATTATCGAAAGGACCGCGGTGGCCTGGTGGTAAGGTTTCAGGTTCGAGACCCAAATCCACCGAAGAACCGTCGTGTAAGGGGGTCTGTCGCACGTTAAATCCGTTATGCCAAACGTCCTCCCGTTGGTGTGGTGTGGCGTGGAGAGGGGGTGCCAGCTCAGGTGTCGTCCTCGTCATCTGACCGCCGTTCAAAATTACGAGGTTCGTTCCAGAATAGCCCTAGCTTTGCTTTACAACGGGACGTTAATATAACTAAACTATTATGTTATTATCGAAATTTTATTTCACTGGAACCTTTTCTTTCCCAGCATGATTTTTATTTTAAGATGTTAAGATTTCCGTAATATTATAATAAAGTTACCACTTCTAATCAACTCATTTATACTTATTACTTGATGTTTCATGTGGTACTTAGTTCAGTGACATTTGGGTGCAAGTTATTAACATCCAATCGATCATCTGTAATTTGCCGACAAAAAGAGGTAGTGATTAATGAAGGTTTGTTAGAATTTAAGACTCCTGGCAAGAATATTTAGGGTAAGAATTTCAAAATAGAAAGGTGTTTTTTTTTTCGTGGCCATAAAAATTATTTTTTCAGAGCTCTGTAATACAAAATTCAGAGTATTTTCTCTTAGATTAACTAATGTATCAATGAAATATGATCTTAAAGCCCAAAATTCTGATTTTATTCAAAAACATGCCAAATGACGCCAAATGACACGATTGTAAATAATGTTTACATCATCGTGATTCTGCCCAAACGTTTCGGTGTAATCACGCAACACGCTATTAAAAGATCAGAGATAGAATATTAATGAATAGTACTGCCTCATAAACAATTACCACGTGTTTCTCCATAAAAAATTTATACTTGAGATGTATGAAGAAGAATTAATTATATTCAAGGTAGATACTCTTAATATCAATCAATTCGATATAAATAATCAAACATACTACAAATGAATACTTTTGCCTGTGAGAAAGAGAGACTGTGAGCGGTAACCTGGTGATAAGGTCTCGGTATCGGTGTCGGTGAGTTGTAGGTTCGAGACCCGATTCCACAGAATAACCGTCGTGTAAGCGGATCTGGTGCATTTGAAATCTGTCGGAGCCAAATGCCCTCCCACAGGTGTGGCGCGGAAGTTTGGAGAGGGGTGTGCCAGTTCATATGTCGTCTTCGTCATTTGACCACGATTCAAAATGACGCGGTCCGTTTCAAAACAACCCTATTGCATCTTTAACATCGAGACGTTAATATAATTAAACTAACTAAACTTTGCCTGCGAGGCACAGTTGAATATAATAGATTATTTTATCAGAAGTTCTCTCATTTTATTAGAATTATTTTTTAAGAATTTAAATTATTGAATTGAATTACTTAATTATCCCCTCTTTGAATTTAATTTGCGATAGAGTATCAATTAGAAAATCAATTTAAATATTAGAAAGAAAGAATGAAAGAAGGCAAAACGAACCTATCCACTTTAAAGGCATGATCGTTCTAAATACCATGGACTTAGAACTACCAAATTTGGCGTTTATTTTATATTGACTGCACACCAAGATGAAAATTTAAAAATTTTAATTCGATTTTTAGTGATAATTAATCAATTTTTACATTTTGCCTCAATAATTTAGGAGCATATTAGGTCATACACACACATACACATACACAACATTATTATATGACTTTAAAATAATAAAATAAAAGAGCTATTCAGTGGTAAGAGTCATATTTTAGGAGGGTTTTTTTTTTCTGAGATTCTAATATTATTGCTATTTTAATTATAATTTAATAATACATTTTAATAATTATAATTTTCAATAATAATTATAAATTCTAATAATAATAATAACTCGAATTTTATAATAATAAATGTTAATTGAATACGGAATAAGTCAAATTTTAATAATACGAATTATTTTCAAGTTTATTTTACAGTAATGCTTTTTATTGTTTTAGTAAGAGATTTTACACCGAAGCAAGTTCCTAAGATATTAATCTTATTTTTGGTATGTATGCTATCACTGCCGTATAAGTAAGAATGCATTTTAAAAATAAAGTTGAATGAAGTCAAGCCTAGAACCATTATCGTGCTACTTTCGACTAGAGATTCGATTTTTTTAAAAGAAGTTTCTTTGTGTGGGTAAATATTAGAATTCATATAAAAGTCTTTAGAATAAAGTTAAAAAATTACTTTTCTCAGAAGAGCTCATAAAAGAAGATTAATATCTATCTTACATAAAATAACGGTTCCTAATTTCAAATATGAAAGAATAAAGAGGTTGCATGTGCAAGAGATTACTGTTATAATGAAAAACCAAATAAATGTCTAGACGCGAGGACCTTCACTTTATATGTGGTCTTGTAAGTTTGACATTTATAAAAACGTCATTTGGTAATGCATTGCAATTGAAAGAAGCACGCATACAGTGATCATTAATTTTAAGATTTCTCTTGGGGGACAAATGATACAGCACAAAATTTCGTTTAATCTTTCCAAGAAATTTTTGTCATTTCAACTTATCGATTCTCGGCGATTTCAGAGTTTAGTTCGAAGTTTTTTTTACAAATTGTTTGCTAAAAAATCGGTGTATCATAAAGACAACGGTTAGGACAAATTTAATCGAATTTTTAAAAATCTTTTTTTCATAGTAATCGAGTTCATAATTCAGTTTACATTTTTTTCCGAAGATTGATTAATATGTGAAATTAAAATGATCTGAGATCTAATTGATTTGATTTATAGATTTCAACCAGCTGATTCACTTAGAATTTCGAGTGTATTTCATTTCGGTTTAATCTCACATGCATAACGTATAATTTGCCATGATATTCATTATTCCTTTTCATTAAATGTTGGGTATTAAACTGTGATAAAGCCATGTTATTTTAATTAACTTTGCTTCTGGTTTGTTTTTTGAGTACCCATTTGCGCTGATCAGCGAATTCTTTATCGTAAAAATGATTAATGTAAGAAAGGATTTATGTTGCTTACGGAAATTTATTGAAAAAATTTTTTCTTAAATATGATTAAAAAGTGCAAAATCATGAAAGTAAACGTTCGGTTTTTAAGCATCCTTTTCTCTTTTTATTCGAGAAATCATATCATTAAGAGAAATCACTATTTAATATAGGATTAAAGAATATTTTAAAACTGAAGGGTTAAACAGATGCAAGCCCTAGATTCAGATGATTTCGTATAGGATAAATTATATTTTTTAGAAAATATTATTTAGGTGCAACACAAATCCTTACTTTCAAAAAGGAAAAACAATTATTTTATACAGAATATTACTAAAATCATGGAACTAAAATCATGTTTCTTAATCATTAATGCATGTTACTAAAATTATAAATCTTCAAAACATGACATCTGTTCACTGTTAGCTTCTTTTAAGTATTTCACCTTGAATAAGCTGAAACTGTTATAGTTTTAAATAAATAAGTTAACTCTTTCATGTTGTCACTAAAACGCTTAATTCCTGATTTTGTTCATTTTTTTCTAGTCCGCAGCAGATGGGCATCCACTTCGTTATTCATCCTAAACACTTTCCTCGAAATCGAGTTATCAGAAGGGAAATCGTTTTATTAAATTTATAAACATTTTAGACAGTTTCTGAAAATTAATTATCTTCCTTTGTTCTTAATTAGGAAGTAATACCCATTCATAGTTATTAGAAAAATATTTCTTGCAGAAAGTGGGAACTCGTATATATATCTTACTCTTATGTCTTTAAAAATAATAACACAAACTACAATTTCAAGCTATAAATTATTTTAACGATATAAAAATGTTATTGAAATGGTATAATTGTAACATTAAAATCCATTTCAGACATAATTTTTGAAGGTTACAGTTTCTCTCTTTTTTTTTGGCCAACTTGTTGTGTAATTCTAAATTTGAATGGATCGTATTTTAAGGTTGAAGATGTTTAAAGATTTGATTGAATTCTTTGCTAAAAAAAAAGGGTGGTAAAGTTTTCCCACCAAATTACTTAAACTTCATAATTTATCTCGCCAATATTCATCATTCAACTAGTGTAGAAAAATTAACATAATAATAAATGATTATAAAATATTTTCACTCTCTTTTTTAGTACTTAATGATCTATCTATTATAAGCATAACTAATATTCCTTTTCCTGGGTTTCTATCCGTGTCTCAGTTTTAAAAAAAAGACGCGTTAAATATGTATATTTAATATTAAACAGATTTCACTTTCGTTTGGGTACGTGGAAGAAATTATACTTTTAATTACTTTTTGCTCATCAACCGAAAATGAACTTATTTTATGTTTGTAATTATTTTTATCTTTATTATGTTTCATTAACATAATTTAATCTGTTTCTTATTTAAAAAAAAAAATAGGTCATCCAAGCGGTGTTCAATTTTTAAATAACGCTGGAATTAAACATTTCTATATGAAAAGTTCTTTTCCCGGAAAAGTTCGATGTTCATTCTACGGATATCGACCTGCGATCAATTTACTCGGTATCTGCTCAAAAGATAATAGCCGAAAAACTTTTTCGAGCACACCCATCTGTCAGTAATAATGTCCTTTCCTGCAGCTCATTTTTTTTTTTTTTTATTCCCTACTTTTTCATCCATCTCCCTCCCTCACCCAGGAAAAGCGAAGGCACGTGATATTTTTCCCATCCAGATTCAGCCCCGTCTCCCAAATTATTTTATTTTTAGGACACAGAACAGCTGTTTTAAACTGTAATTTGCTTTTAACAGCACTCTCCGCGAACGAAAATTTCTGCCGCGTTTCGTGTTAAACGCTCCGTGTAGCTCAACACCGGCGTTTAAAAAGGGATTGGTGTTGGTTAAAGAAAGGTGAAACGTATCGATTTCTGAAGATTTTTTTTTTGTTTTGTTTCCTCTTTTCATCTTTGGTTCATGTGTTTGAAGGCTAAATTGAGTGAATCGGTGTGATAAGATTTACACAAAGGTCAGAGAGAATCTGCTTTTAATGGCCGAACGCTTAGTTTGAGTTAAACTTAATCTGACGTGAAGTGGAGCAATCTGTGCAAAGTTCTTCTTTTTTTTTGTTTTAATTTTTGCCAAAATTTTCTTTTGTGTTTGTGATGGGGTGTACTTATCTCTAAATAATAAAACTGTGCAACGCTGGCGCTCTACAGGCAGATCTAACGATACAAGAACAGAGTTACTAAATTTGACACAAATATGTTTTGGAAAGTAGGAATTTGCACTTTCAGCCGACTTTTTTTTTTTTTTTTCAAATTTTACTTAATTAAAAATAAAGCGAGAGGTTGATGTTTTTTCCGAAATAATTATTGCAAACAAAAAAAAAAATTATCTTTACAAAGTTTGAAAATCCGAAACAATTTGTACCATAGTGTCTTACCATTTTTCTTTTGATTTTAACAACATTAAAAATATCTTTATTTCGAAATTTGGAATACTTTTCGCTATTGCAATGTTGCATTTTCGTTATTTGATCAACTATTTATCGTGTACTTTTACTTCATTCCTAAAAAGCAAGGCATAATGTTTGCGTTTTCACACCCTAAAATGTTATAATGAACTTTCACTTTCTTATTTTATTTTTTTATGGAATCTGTAAGCATAGTTTACTAAAATATTATATATTTTTAAGAAACATTTCTAGTGTGCAGATTGTTTTTATTTGCTATTCTTTAATATTTTATTAGCATGTTTCAATACATCTAATATACCGTTAGACATGCGTATATGATAGGCTTCCATTGTATTGCACTAATTCAGTGAAGATATCAGTAGCGTTTGAGACTTAGGAAATAGAAAATGCTATATTGCCTAAAACAATATGCAACTAGATCTTAGAGGATGCAGACAGTTATGATTTTAATATTCGACTCCATTATAAAACGTTTATACACGCAAAGAGAAAAAAACAGGTGTTTTGGAACTAAAATAAGCTACTTCAATTTCTACAGCGAATTAAAAAGTTTAATAATACTTTGTTGAAGAAATTTTAATTGTTAAGTTATGTTTAAAATGATTAATTGAAATAGGATAGCCACATTCCTGGTGAACCACAGTGAAAATAATGAAAAACGAACATTTAGATAACATTAACATTAAAATGTTGGTAGAAGACATTTCGCTAAAGTGATAAGTATTGAAAAAGGGGTACGCCAGCTCAGGTGTCGTCCTCAATATCTGATCGGCAGTTCAAAATTACGAAGTCCATTGCGAAGTAGCTGCCGTGTTATCTCAGAATTAGATGTTGATATATAACTAAACTGAAACTCAGTTTTGGGGTTAGGAGGTTCTCGATTTGGAATCCACTGCTAAAAATATCCATTATGTATGTGAGTCGGCGTGCTGGCATAAGGGTAGCTCGTCTTCCCCTTGATCTGTGCGTCCTGGGTTCGAGTCCCGGTTTGGGCATGGTTGTTCTTCCGTTGTTCTATCTGTGAGATGTGTGAATGTGCCCTCCTGTACAAAGGGGTTGTGCAAGCGAATGAGTGATGCGTGAGTAGCAAAGTCGTACTCTTGGCGCTAGTTGGCGCTACTAAAAAAGAAGAGACGCTCCCCACAGGCTTAAATCACTGTCTTCGTAACAGCGGGCTTTTCCAAAGATGGCAGGTGTCATAAGAAACAACAACAACAACTATGCATGTGAGATTGAGCTTTATATCTGGAACGACGATCGGTACACCTCAAGCTGTAGTGTTCTAGAAATTTGGAAAAAGAGTACCGATTGAGTTCCTGTCCTGTTCATTCGAATCATGTTCGTTTCAAAATAGATTTCATGGTAGTTCAAAACAGGGAATGAATGTTAACTTAATCTAAATTAAAATGTGTCCCAGAGTTAGCTCGAACTTTAAATGTCCAATAGTGTCTCAATTTTTTTTTTTTTTTTTGAACGGGGAATAATTTGCACGAAGAAAAATTAAAAACAGGATTTAATTTTACAGAAAGTTAATGGTTGAAGAATCCTCTTCTGCAACTTTTGCTACAAGTATAAAATGATCAGATGTCATAGCTTAACTAAGACAATTCCAATATTTGATTATTCTTTTCAATCCAAATAATGTATTATATTTGTTTTAAGAATGAATAATATTAACCAAATGTTCGCTTATAAATGAATATAAGATATTAAAATTTTTTAATAATTACAGAGAATTCAAAACCGGGAAATAAATTTTGAAAAATTAACTTTTAGAGAATTCTTGTTTTGTACTAATATAAAGAAAGAGAAGGAATAATTACCATAGCCTTTGTGGAATAATGATAATAAAACAAATTACTATGGATTCATCTCTTCCCACTTTCTTTTTTAAACTTTGTAAAAATTTAATTTACCAGTTATTTTGAAAAATAATTTTCTTCCGTGTTGATCCTCTACATTTTTCCCTCCCTGATAGCGAGTATTCCGTGCTGACAGCGAATCTAAGAGAATCGTATATTGAAGTTCAGAAAATCTGATTGAATCAATAACTGTCGATAATTATAAAAATAATTTTATATTATTAGCATATTTTACAATAACCCAATTACCATTGCCATAACGGGTGGTAACTTTGAATACGTCGCGCCGGATATAACAGTTCAATGCCCCAAGTTGGAACTGGTCATTACATAAGATGGAATTACTCAGATCAGTGAATACCGCAATGGCTGATGGTTGCATATAATGGGCTACTACTAGACCGGGTGGCTGAAAAAAATGAGGATAGGACTGATTTTTAACTAAAACCAGATGTGTCTCTTTGCCAATCAACGTTTTTTCGTGATGATGTTTTTTTTAAGTTCCTCTTGGGTTAGAGTTTCATATGCGAGCTATTTGATACTGGCACAACTTAGCTAAACGAAAAATGCAGCCTTAGGAATTAATTCATGCGACCATTTTTATCATCAATGAATTCTCTAGAGTAATTGAAATGCCGACTACGACAGAAATGTCGGAAATGAAAGTATTGGTTGCTGATCATTTTAATCAGGAAAGCAACATCCGCGGAATATCAAATCTTAAAAGGTTCGTTATTTCATATAAATCATGTCATCTTTTTAAAGCCAGATAAGTAAAAACAGCTGATCAATTAAACATTTGTGTGTGTGTGTGTGTGTGTGATTTGTGAAAGAAATTTGTGTGTGATTTGATTTAAAGAAAAAAAAATTATCATGTGAAATCAACGTGCTGCTTTGTTTAAAAGAGAGACATTATGATTATGTCTTTACCAAAACGAAAAGAATGGGAGCCTTAAGTGGTATACTGCGATGCATTTTCAAATAATAGATCGAATCCGATGCTTAACAATTACATGTACCGCCTGTTGTACGGTTGCCGCATGTCTCATACGAGAAAATACTGTAAAGTCTCGATCCAATAACAGGTAGCGTTATGATCAAATTCTTTATTTACAGCTTTATTACATAAAAACAACTCTTTCTCATCTAGGTTAAATGAATGATGCTATTTATAGCACGAAATTTAAACAAGAATAGTTCCTCGAACAAATTTGGAGAAAACGCCTTCACAAGAACAGCTAACTGGCGGTTGGCGTCTCAGGCTACTCCAGGGTTAGCTCTAGGAATCCACCGAATTTCCTTCCGGTTTTCCTTCCGGATTTTTTCTCAGAAGTCCACTTCATACCAAGCTCCTCTCCCTCTCTTCTTCCGAAAAATCTCACCTTTTATCTTTCTCTCAGACTCCACCTTTCCTGTCCACTCCCTGTTACCCAATCACCGTTCAGAACAACCTGAATCGTCTCTGGTCGCCCGTGGGAAATATCCATTGATGATCCACCCTCCACAATGGGAAAAATGAAGGACATCTGGAGTGTTTGACACTCTCACCTTTCGAAGACACGATTTATTTCCCTGGGAAACGCACGTGTGGTTCCTTATCTGGATTAGCACTTAAAAGGAGGGTCTTCCATTTGGCAATCTGGAGGCACTTAACCCTGTGGGAGTTTCGTTGATGAAGAATCGCCCGGAATGTAAATTATCGAGTGTGGGAAAAAGGAATGTCACAGTGGTCAACCAGGGAAGAAGCTGAATCATTACAATACAGATGCTAGATATTTAGCATGATAATATTTATAGTTTGGCATTATGCATATAAATTGCATCATACATTGTTTAAAAAATACTCCAAAACGTTCTATACGGCAAACTGTTAGACAAAGAGCCACTAAATTTGGCACATAGTTACTTACTGAGGGATAAGTACTCACTAAAGAAGTTTTTAAGATTTTGATATTTAATTTTAAAAAAATAAATCAATTTTTTTCGTCTATAATTCCGAAGCATATTAATATATCAAAACTACTTTTACATCATTTTAAAATTAAAAAAAAATTAAATTTTTAGTAATATTTATTTACTATAAATATTTTTTTATTTTAATAAAAAAAATTTTTAACTCTATTTTACGGCGATACTTTAGACTATTTTAGTTACTGGATTTATACTCATTCACTTAACGACAGTATTAAATGAATTTTTTGTATATGAACGTTAAAACTATTGCATAATTAAGAGTAAATGCTTAAAAATAAAATGAGAACAGATGACTTAAGCCTAAAGCACTACGATGTCATAGGTTTTTTTTTTTTGGATCAGAAGTTTGAATTTCATTTTTTTTTAAAAAGATAAATGAGTATTAATATAATTAAGGAAGAAAATACGCACACACGCACACGAACGGATACATTTTTTAAAAATTTATTATATTTAGCTGTTGTGAGTTAATTTGACAATTTTTTACTGAATGAGTATTAATATATTTAAGGAAGGAAATGTGCACACATGCGCACAAAAGGATGCAATTCTTCAACTTATTACATTGAGATGTTACGAGTCTGTTTAGCTTGAAACCTTTCGAACTTCGATTAATGTAGGTGTTTCGCTTATCAAATCCTGAGGATTTCCTTTTATCAGGATAAGAGATAAAAGACGGCTGAAAGAATCCTCCCTTTTTCTTTCTAAAAATCAGTTATGAAACGAGTCGGTCATCTATTGTTCTATGAGTTCATTACTTTGAAACGGATAAGTTGAATTGTTAATAAAACTGATACAAGAAACGAAGTTTCAAAATTTATATTTTGATAATTAGCATGTAAGTAGAAATTTCCAGATGTCTTTTTTAAACGAATTTAGAAGCCTTTAAAATAGCTATTCATTGTTTCGCATTTAAAAGAATGATTTGTGAGGCGTGTTTAAAGAACAGGATTTTTTTTAAACAATACATTTTTTTATTTTTTGAATTTTAGTGACTTTTTCAAATTTGATGCTAAAATGCTTAATGGTGCCATATTTTTGCACAACTTTTCTTTGTTAGGATTAACAATAGACCAATTTGTTAATATACTTATAATTTTTAGAAAAATCTTGAAATTTTTGATAAAATATTAAAAGCCATTATGATTGAATTTTAGAAAAACTGTGAAGCTACCGATAAAATGTTAGTAACCGTTGTGATCAATTTTTAGAAAAATCGTGAAGCTTTCGATAAAATGTTAGTAACTGTTGTGATGGATTTGTAGAAAATTAGGAATTAGGAGAAAAATTAGGAAAATTTTCAAAGAAATATTAAGTCGTGATTTTGTTTCCACGGATTGTATTCGAATTACAATAATATAGTAGCGAATTTTTGATTCTTAATCGAATAATCACGCGTCCAGATACAATTCCACGTCTTTCACTTTAGAAAAGACTAAAAATATTGAGAGTCGTCCTCAAAAGGTTGTATTTGATTTCAAAAAGAAACATTTATGGCTATTATCTTCCTCTAAAAAAAGGAAAAGGTATGAAGTTAAAGAGTATCTAATAAAATTATGTATTATTTGCAAACCATGGGAATATTTTCTACAAAGTTTTCATGAGCGAAACAAAAGTCATATATAGACTTCAAAAACGAAATGGCCATTTTGCGATTTGTATCTTTATCTGATGAAAGAAAAGAAAAATATACCCAGTATATATTACAGCAATTTCTCAATGCTGTACTAAATGACGTTAATTCACAATTCCTTATTTTTCAATTGAGTTTACTTACCACCTGGGAGTAAACCATTTTAATTTAGAACTAACCCTTTGACTAGGGATTTTAACTACAGGCGAGATATACATTTTCAGTTAGTAGATAAAAGATTAGAAGATATATATATCGGTAGATAAAAAAAAAGTTTCGCCAAATGTATATTACAAATTTATAATACAGGGTGTTTATTTAGTCCCGGACCCATTTTGATGTTTAATAACTCATAAAATAATAAAGATAGATTAAAATTAATAACATAAATGGTTAAATAGACTCAAAAAGTTTCATGACCCTTGTCAATGAACTTCCACGTGTGCCCCCTTCGTCGCACGGAGAATATCAAGTCGATAGTCAATTTCACGCCAGGTAACGGCAAGCATATCGGCATCCACAGAGCCTATTGCGGTTGTAATTCTGGCTTTTAGGTCATCAATGTTCGACACTCTCCTCCTGAAAACGTTGGAGGATATTTTTGGTAAATTCTGAAATTTCTCTGTGCTTGCACTATCGATTTCGTTTCTATGAACCACCATAAAATCTGTGCTTTCTCTTGTGGTGTATGCATTCTCCTTAATATCCGCTCCAATAAAACATCACATACAAAAGTACTACATAGAACAAACACATCAAAAGTAAACATAACATTGCAATAGTTGCCAAAAACAAAAGAGAGAAAAATGCAATTAATAAGCAGACGATATTTAGAAAAGTACAGATATTTACACTGGAAAATGAAATTATCTGAAATTAACCACACGCGCAGACGATATTTACAAAAGTAAAAATATTCAAACCTGAAAAGGAAAATATATGAGTTATTCCATCGATAAATGCCATAAGTTTGTTAATATCTTCATTATTTTATGAGTTATTAAACATCAAAATGGGCCCGGGACTTTATGAACACCCTGTATAATCAAATGCAGCATACCTTTCGATGGTTTTTATTATTTTCTACAGCTTCATTGAAAATTGTACATTTTGCAAATTACGCAAGAAATACGAGTTAACAATGAAGGAAAATTTAATATTGTCATAATTGTTTACAACCAGCAGTTTCTCAATGGCTATTTGTAGTTTCTTCTTTCTCTTTTTATAGAATTCGTTTTCACTCGAGTACAGGTACTTCCTGTAAGTACGGCGTGAGAAATGAGTTATTAATGTGTATCGATAAATATGCAAATTGTTTAGTAATTTTATGCGATAATTTCATTGTAATAATGAAATGCGACATATAAATTTGTAGTTTACGAGTGCAAAATTCTTCTTAAAGTTTTTATCTTCCATTGATTCAATGAAAATAATAAATTTTGCAATTTACACGTCAGTTACTTTTACTTCTGCAGGGGTATAGGAAATATAAAATTCAATACAAATTTATTTGAGGTGAAACTTTTGCATCTCTACTACTAATAATAAAGGATGTGATGGCGGCGTTCTGTAGGATGTCCATTTAATTTAGAGTTACAAAGATAGGCCCAAACATACTTTGAAGGGTAGAAATAAGCACTTCAGAATGATGTTTTGAAATTTTAATTAGAATTTTCATTAATTAAAATTGAGAGAATGTTGCTGTTTTCCCACAATAAATCTTGAAAATATTATTGCACAAATTGCTTTATTACACTATTTTATTGTTTTATTAATTATACCAATTTAATTGCTGTGTAATATTTTCCAAAATTCCGTCAATTTCTAAAAGAAAAAAAATCGCAATTTTCATAGATAGTTTTCATTGTTACAATGAAATTCATACCGTTTTCATTGTTTTATCAAATATAAAATAGTATTATTATTATTATTTGGAAAACTAAAGAAGCGACTTTCTTGATTATATGCGCAGTTTGCATAAGCAATAAGAAAGTGAAGTTAAAACACAACGAAGGGCAATGTGCAATTAGAAAATAGACTAATCGCTCAATTATACCTTTAACCATGACTTGACACCATTTGGAAAGTTATATGCGCAATAAGCAGAGCAAGCGTAATAAATAGTGTTAGATAAGATAGTTTTTATTTGATGCCAAAAAGGATTAAATAAAAGAACTATGAATGTATTATAAATAAGAAATTTAACTGATGTTAAACATTACCGACCAGCCAGCTAGTCGTCACAACCAACTACTATATTCAATAACTGCTGCTTTATGAGTCATTCATTGAGTAAGTAATCTCATTACCCAATAATAATAAATTATCTTATTATCATATAATATATTTTTATAAAAGAAAGAATATACCTTTACCAAGTCTTAGTCTTAGAATATTTAACACTTTCATTAAAAAAGAAATGCTCATATAAAAAAAAAAGTTTTTCGTGGTGTACCGGAATCCTGGAGCCTCGTGGAGTCCAGTTTCAACCGATAAAAATACTGCCTGAAGATAGGAAAACTGGATAGGTAATAGGAAAACTGCGACAAAAAAACAATTTTTTTTTTCAAAAGAAAGATATAATACTGCCAGTCTTCTATTTTTTTAAACCTGTGAGCGGCAAGGTTATTGATTATTATTCCTGGAATGATCGATATAAAACACAGTCTACAGTTTTAGTTCAAGTGTAGACCAAGTTAAGAATGTTTTCACTTTTAGAACGAATTATATACACTGTAGTATGGTGATTAAATCTGAATTTCGATTTTGATATTCGATTCTGCCATAAAATCTCCAATATCTACTATATATGTTAGCTTGATAAGATTTAAATCCGATATCGAGGGTCAGTATTTCACCCTCTAATAAAATGCGGAAGTCTAAAAAGTATGGTACAAATTCAGATTTCGCTCGCGTCGCCTAACCGTTGTTAAAATTACGAAGCCAATTATTCCAAATTGTCCTTCCTTTTGCTTCAAAACCAAATGGTAATATAATTTTCCAATGAAAGAAATCCCATTATTTTCCTTTTGTATTTTGAACAAAACATTTTCACACGTACATTTTTTAATGAAAAAAAATTACTTTAAGATATGTATGGGATTTAATTGCTTTTATTTTAAAGCACCGATGGTCTATATCGAAGTATTTCACAGAAGTAGATTAAAAATTATTGTAATTAATATTTTGTTAGATATACCAAATTTTTTCATTGTGTATTTAATGTATTTAACAATGCTTTCTTTGTTAAATAGCCAGATTTTCTTGTATTTTAATTTGGTGTTCTAGATGCAGGCTCAAACTGGGACCTTTAGTTACTTTACTGGTGACATTAATTTTAAAACTTTCTCACATAAGCGATTTATTAATGTTCAAAAGAATTTTGACGAGAAGTTAGAATTATTAAAGCAATATAATTATATTCTGAAGCTAGTTAAAAAAATAGAGGGATTCTGTAGACGCTGATTTTAAAATTATTTGTTTTTAATAGTTTATATTATGCTCTTTCAAAAGAAAAATAATATCATAATTCGGGTCATTTTTCAATCCGGGACATTTGATCCATTTCATATGTATTACTGGCAAAATTTGAGATCAAGTATTATACATAATTTTTAAGAATTTTTTTTTTAGCAAAGTATGAGATGATTAATTTTACCCGTGTTTTCTTGACATTTTATACAACACCTAGTGACGAACCAGCTAACTATGAAATACATTGCCGATTTGTTTGAATATCACTGGAAAGATATGCGATATTTAAAGTTCGATTTGGACTCAGAATTTCACATTTCATTTTACACTGCGTTAGAGAATGTCAACACTCGATGGTTTAGTTACTAAAAGATTCTATCATGTTTTTGAATGATTTTTAATGGCACTCTTTTATTATTTTTTTTGCAAAATAACCTTTGTACTTTAATCATGGTAATAAAAGCCTTACCATGATTTTATTTCCAAAAAGCACTTGCCGTTTCTTTATCCAAAAAACATTTGCCATTTGTTTATCTCAAAAGCATTTACTCTTTATTTAGTCAAAAAACATTTACCATTTGTTTATCCAAAAAGCATTTCCATTCTATAAAATAAAAACCTTAGCATGACCTTTTTGTATTTAAACTAAAAATTCTTGGCTATTCTTTAACCCTTTAAAGGGCCATTCTTTTCTAGTCATATTATGTTAAAATATTTTTAGGCTTGAAATTAGAATAAGAAAAGAGATTCATTTAGCTTATTAGATAAATTTAATTTGATTAATTAATTAATTTGGTTAATTAATAATTAAGTAACAAATCAAGATACATTATTTTGTGTGAGATAAAGAACTGAAGCATCTAAGTTTCTGTCTTTCTCAAAAACTTTGTCAGAACTTAAGCCAACCTACATAATTTCATACAAATATTGATACATTTGGTGGGAAGCATACTTCCCATGGCCCTAGACAGGGTTAAAATATCCAAGTATTACATATTATGCTGAAAGAAAGTATAATATATTCAAATAACTCTTACACCATACTTGATCTGAAAGTGCTTAAGCATTTCGTCATGTCTATGTATTGGTCTCGTCACATTATTTTCAATTCTTGTAAGTATAGGTATTTCTTATTGTATATATGTAAATATATTTTAGCATTTGCACGGCCAAATAGAAGAAACTTTTAAACTTTTAAAACTTTGATTTATTTCACCACGGAAGGCATAATTTACGTACAAAGAATAAGTGGTAAATACGTCAGTCTACATCGCGACACAAGAGTAATTGAGACTGAAATTTTTCTCTTCAGTAGTTTTACTATGAGATTTTAATAGGGATTTCTTTGATCATGCAGTATTAGGAAAAGGAAATTTAGGTATCTTTAGGTATCTTAGGATTTTTATCCATTTGCTCAGAGCGTGAGAACCTACTGAATTCATAAATTTTCTAGAGCGCGTGTTAAAAATAATTAATTATAAATTGGGAATTGGATCAGGGAATAAGAGAACATTTTAGAATGAAGTTCATATGGGTTAAATTAAAATAAAAATTAGGAAATTCATTATGACTTAAATTAGATTAAGCGATACATTACATATGTGGGTTCCGTACCTGTGCAGTATTACATCGTTAGTATTATAATTTTAATACCAAAAGAACACTTCACAGCATTATCAATTTATATTTTCATTCATCACTCGAATAATGTTTTTCATCAAAAAAAAAAAAAAAAGAGAGAGAGAGAGAACGCAAAGATTTGACTCGGTATTCGAATACTCTATGAACTCTTTATTGCGACCCTTCTAACGAAACGTCGTCTGAACCGTGTGTTCTTCCAATCAACAACATTCTGGTAATGATTGAGAATTAAAAAGATAACCGATCTACATGTCCTCCCCCGCCCATTCTCATAACAGTTAACGACCTGTTCCGTTGCTGCTTAATGAGTGGCGATTGTCTTAACGCGTCGCGTCTTTGGAAGCTTGCCAACTGGGCTGCTCTGGGCAGAAGAGATCCTATCTTCCCATAATAGCATAATTGTTTTTGTTCTGCCTCCAAAATAGATGGGCGCCATTTGCCTTATCTTTTCAATTATTTACGGTGATCGGCTAGCTGCATATGAATTTCTATTAATATGCCGTATAAGTCTATTTCGATCTGTTCCATGAGCTGTCAAATGGTACATAATTCAACGTGTATTGGAGGCTATTTGTATTTTTATTAGACGGCTGAAATGAAGAATGGCGCTAAATGTTTAATGAATAAGGTGAGAAATCGAATTTTTTTATTTTTGTTTTCCAAATGTCAAATTCACGCAGTGAATGGATTATTTGTTTCATAATAAATGGCAATATAATGAAATTAGATATACGAATTATAAAATTTTATGTGTTATTTGGTAGAAATTTTAATATCTATTTTTTGACCCAAACATTTTTTATTGTTTATTTCTGTACGAAAAAAAGAAACGCCCAGAATGAAAATTCGGGGGAAAAAAAAGAAAGAAACGCTCGCCGTTACTTCAATGATTCTTCAATTTACATCTTGAATTAACGGAAATATAATTGTTTTTAGTATTAACACCGATAAAAAAGTGAAATAATTCTTAGAATCAAAAACTAGCTTTCAAAACCATATTATAATTCATAAAAAAATAATAACGATTCACTACAAGATTACGTAAAAAATAGAAGCAAGTTTTTCTTTTTACAAACAAAATCAAGGCCGCTACTTTAGAAAGAATTTTATGGCCCATTGTCAGAAAAAGTTCAATCCAAATATTAATATTAATCAAACAACCACAGAAAGCTAAATGTATACACAGCGAAATGTTTTGCATGAATTCCTAAAAATACTTCAAATTGAATAATATTTTATTGACGCATCAATGAATTTAAACATTGAAGTTGTATTTCTGTTTTAAAAAAATCTTTTGTTCCTCTGCCGAATTTCGTTTCTTATTATTTAAGGTTTCCTATATTTTGGCGCGTCTATTGGAATGTATATTGATAGTTAAAGATATTACTTTCTTTTTACTAGCGTTTGCATTATATTTATTAAAGTCCCAAAATTATTGATACTTTTTTTCATTTTACAATTAGAAAAATTAGCTATTCAGTTAACTGGACGACATTTTTTGTTTTGTAAAAATACATTGTATCGAATCAATTAAGAGTATAAAGAATAGTTGAGGTTATTTAGTATTCTGAGTTTTTTTAATGAATGACAATAATTAGAGGTTAATTTTAATTTGTTATTGTGTTTCGAAAAGCATATTGTACATTCAATCTTATTCAGAACAAAAAAATTTTAAATAATGGAAGCAATTTTTTTTATTGAATGGCAATGGTTATGGTTGAGTTAATTGTATCTTATAATTTAAAAATGGCAGTCGTTTGTATCCACACATTACCCATGTACTCATTATTGTAGTTTCGGTTTCTACAAACGTGGTCAAGTCAAAATTCAAGATCTATTTCACAAGTTAAGAATATATCCAGTGTGATTATTACCTTGGTTTTACAATAGCCTGATAACGTACTTTTATGATCATATTTTTTAAAATTTTTATTATGAAAATTAATTATTAAATAAACGATTGTTTGTTTTTGAAAAGCATATTGCGTTTTGAATACAATTTAATTCTATTCAAGTGATCAAAGAATACCATCAGAAAGTATTAAATTCAGCAAATGTAAAACAAAAAAAAAATAATTTAAAAAAAAGTGTTGAAGAATTATTTATGACCGCATAATGCAGAAAGACAGACTCATCTCTTCGGTGAACGATAATTATCATAATTTTCTTTTATATTTATGCTTTACTGCTATCCTTATTTGGGAGTCATCAACAATTTCTGTGAAGTACAAATTTAATAGTTAAATTCATTCACCACCAATAAAATATTCACTTTTAAGTATGGTTGGAAATTCGTGCAAAATATTTTGCTGCATATATGCATTTAGCATTTTGTGGTGTTTTGATTAATACCGTTATTGAGATTAAATTTCTGAAACAATGGACTATAAATTTTTTTCAAGCAATGTTCTTGAGTTTATAAGAAGAAAAACTTGCTTCTATTTTTATGTAATTTTGCAGTGAGTCTTTTTTTTAATGAATTTATAACATCGTTTTGAAAGTCAGGTTTTAATGTATTATCTGTGGTGATAATAAAAAATTTCGTAAATTCAAGACATAAACTGAAAAATCATTGGTTTAATAACACACGTCATTTTATTTTTAAGAGGATCCTTATGATGTAAAAATAAATTTCAGATACTTTTCATTTCCTCTTAATATTTCTAAAAAAAGTATTTAATAATTAATTTAAATGTATCGAAATAATATATTTGTATTTTCTATTTTAATTTGCAGCTCACTTTTAAATTGAATATTTTTTATATTCAGTTCTTACTTTATTCTGTCTTTTAAATTAGCTTTTCTGCAGCGACAGTTTAGAATATTTCAATATTTATTTTAAAATGAAAAAAATATTTTTTGCTTTTACTCTACTAGATATTTTATTTTCTTGTATTTGAAGTATGTAAGAAAATATATCGTGATCGTCAAAAATTCGGTCCGTTATTTCACGTTTCATGTCTATTCATTAAAAGAGCTAAAACAGATTATTTATATCGATTATTTTTAATCTGTTATAATTAATCTATTTTTTTTACCGAATTTGCCTAAAATATAATTTATTGAGCATTTTTTAATTGAAATATTTTTGTGGAGCAATTATATGTCTCCTTATACTTTTTCAAGTAGGCGAATAAAATTGATAGATGGCGCTGTTGCGTCACAAATTTTGTTCTTATTAAACATCTAAATCATATAATTTGCAGAAAAAAGAGGGTTGTCTTTGATATATCATATTTCAACATAGCCCTCAAATCGGCAATTAAATCTATTTCACGGAGTTCTTGAACTCGCAGTTCTTAATCTCGGACATGAATGATGATATGGCTATTGACATGACATTCCAATTACTTATCAAGTTATTGTGCATTATGAAGATGACTAGCAGTTACTTTAAGCAGTAAAATAAATATTAATAAAATTTCGAGAGAGAGAAAGGGAAAAAAATTAAAGAAAAGGCAGAATTTTTTTATTAGGTGATTTTTGGCGTATATATTTGAATGTCTTAAGTCTAATTTTTATGTTTGTTTGCATTGGCCAAATAAAATATTATTAGCTATAAGCTTGGTAGTGTCATTAGAAAAGCTAGAACGCATGAACATGGTAATCAGTCTCTGGTACAATGAAGCAGTATTTGATTCCTCAGATCCGATTACGCATAATTGTTCTGTTGAAAGAAAAATCAGTAGGAGGGGTGAACTGAAACTTTCTTGCATACTTTTTAATAAATATGTCATCCCGTTCCCCTCCCCTCGAATATAAAATTGTGAAGGCCGTGAAAGGCCACGAATGTTCTAATTTCTATATTCGTAGTCCCGCGCATGAGCGTTTTGTTTTTCTTAAAAAAATTGTAGGAAACCAAATGTGCATTTTGGACGGATTTTTTTCCAACAGATTGAAACCAAAACTTATCACAACATCAATTTTAGTATCAAGATTCATAGAGTAAATTTCATTTACCTAAGTTGTTGCATTTCTTAATTATTACGCTTTCATGCATGTAATGTACTTTGAAAGGTTTGATAAAAAATTAAATATTAAAATTCTTCACTAAAAAATGCTAAAATTAAGTGCCAAATTTTATTCTTCTAGCTTTTTGTATTTTATAATTATTGTGTTTACTTACCCTCAGACAGACAGACAAAGGAACTTCCTGTGAATGGATTTCATTCATAATCTAAGAAAAATTTACAATTTTTTTAATAATGACCATATGCCAGATTTCAATCATTTGGTTCAAATCTCCTTTTAATTGTCGTGTCCACATACTGATATTTTTTCTGAAATGTGTTTTGCAGACTAAGGAAGATCTAGAACAGGGATGACGAACCAGTGGCGCACGTGCCATTGATGATGACACGCGACACAATATTTTGGGCACGTCGCCAATCAAAACGGTTTGCATTTTAGTTCAAAATAACAAAGTTCACTCTGAAGTATTACAAACAAACGCGAGTGCACCCATTCCATTTTTTAAAAAACACGTATATTTGCACGGCTGTTAAAAATTCGCTTGCTGAGAAACAAATTGATTTGAAAAGAATTGTTTCAGTAACTGATGGTGCTTCAAATATAATGGCAAAAAAAAAAAAAAAAAAATGTTTTCATTAGTTTATTTCAAACAGACGTAGGGCATTCTATTCTTGAACTCCACTGCATTATTCACCAACAAGCTTTGTGTTCTAAGTGTGTGGTTTAACATCTTTTGATAATATAAAGGCGTTAGTCACAAAAATAGTCAACCTCATATCGTCATAGGCTTTAAATAAGCGAAAGTAATAATAATGGAATAGGTGTGAAGTAAGCGGAAAGACTTTAATTGAGGCTTTATGCATGAAGTCAACTCGGTAAGTCATTAAAAAATGGCTTACTATTGTATAATAATGTTCGCTGGTTGAGCCGCGGGAACGTACTTAAAAGATTTGTTGACTGCTTGGAAGAAATCAGACTGTTTCTGCAAAATGAAGGGGAAATTGAACAATACTCACAATTGTTGGATATTATGTGGCTCTCAAAATGGATGTTTTTACAAATATGCCAACATTCAATTAATTGAAAGTAAAGCTTCAAGGCACAAATAAAACAATTATCGTCATGATGGATCTCATTCGCGTTTCTGACGCTGGACTGCATGTTTTCAGAAACGATATTATAAGAAACTACAAGAACTTCATAAATTTGAAAAAATATATATATCAAAGATTTATATGTACATGAGAAACCAGACGAAGAAGAAGTTATTGAAGAATTTATTTCCGTAATTGATTCTTCAATAAAGGAATTTTCAGCGAGATGGTCTCAGTTCAAAGAATTATCGGAAACGCTCAAGTTTATTATGTACCCTGATGTGACTTCATTTGATAAATTGAATGAGTCCCAATTCTATTAGTTGGAAATTAAAGAATTTGAAATGCAACTGAGTGAATTCCAGTCCATATAGATTCAAAAATTTATTGAAACAAGGAAAAAGTTGGAATTAATTGAAACAAAAGGATTAACAAGCAATATAAGTAAAAATGCCTCTAACGAAATTTTGTAAACATGGAATTCGGTTCCAGACACATTTAACTGTTTTGAGAAGCTGGCTCATGATATTTTAACCATATTTTAATCCACCTATGTCTGCGTGTCATTATTGTCAGAGCTAAGTACCATTAAAGAGTCTCTTAGAAACCGTTTGGCAGATGACACCAATTCAGCATGCATTCTACTAAAAGTAACATCTTACAATCCTAATATAGGTTATTTGTCATCAAATCTGCAAGCACAAAAACCACACTAAAGTTATTTTAATTTGAATGACTCGTATAACTAAAAGCTTTACTTCTATACAGTGCAAAATGTATTTTTTTCGTAGTAAATAAAGAGTTTTGAGTTGTTAGTATTTAGTTTTATTATTATAACAGTAATCACGAGTCAAAATAATTTGACGACACGTCTATACCTCATTAAACATTTCTTTAAAAAAAATGGCTCTTTGATCCACAAAGGTTCGCCACCCCTGATCTAAAACGTGGAAATCGTCCAAAATTTCGACATTGAATTTTTTAAAGTGTATGTTAATTTTGTTTTGTATTCTCAGTATACGAAAAGGTTTTACAAAAATGATTTCAGGAAGTCCTTCAGAATCTTTCCTAAATAGTTTATAACAGTTAAAGAAATTCCCTGCACTAAATATTTATTGAAATAATGAAAGTAGTTTGAATTTCATTGCAACAATTTAACTTATTGATAAAAATTATTCAGAGAAATAATTTAAAAATTGTCTATTATTCTTAATGATACCAATAATTAAATAAGTGGTATCATTAAGAATATATATATGTGTGTGTGTGTGTGTAATGATATTTTAAAACCTAATTTAAACTTAATTAATTTCCTAACTTTCAGTTTTATTTAGCCCATATCAACTTCATTCTAAAATATTCTCGTATTTCCTGATCCCATTCCACTTTTTCTATCTAATTAATGCAACAAAAAGCTCTCTAACAATGCTTTAGTCAGCGATTCCCACGCTCCGAGTGAAGGGATACAAAATTGCTGATCTAAGCAAATTCTAAAAGATACCTGTGTTTCTCTTATCAAAATCGACGCGTGTAGCGAAGTCCCTATCGAAATCTCATTGTATATAAGCACTGTGAAAAATATTTTTCCTCACTTTTTTAAGCTAATTTGCTGTTGTATCGCGCTGTGAATGGACGTGCCTTGTCCGTGCTACTTGTGCCTCCCGGGATGGAAATAAAAGGAAGTTAAAAATTCAAAGTGTCCTCTCTGATTTCGGCCACGACTCTGCTTCAAATATTCAGACGCCATTACGAAAAAAATGTAAAAATCGCGCATCTAAAGAAACAAAACATTCCTAAATTAGTTAAAATTTAAAAAATTCCCCCCAAATTTAAAAACCATCCCACGATGCATATTTGTACTCTCCACTATATTTGTACTAAATTTGATAATTCTAGGTAAACATTATAACGTTAAGTTATAGATTAAAAAAAAAATTTATATTGGAATATAAAACAATTTTTGCTTACTTTGATTTAAAAAAATTTATACATGAATACGTATAATTATTTTTAATATTCATATAGTTACATTACTTATTCATCGAGTTACATTAAAATTTTTCAGCTTCTTCGCAATGAAATATTTAAATGAGATTCAAGTTGTTAAAATGTGGCAAAGCATTCTTGATGCGAAGCGTTCAAGTACCAGCTCTAAGGGAATTGCGGTTTCAACTCAAAATACGAACTCTGACTGGAGAAGTAATAATTCTGTGGTAAAAAAGAAAGTTATCTCTGTTTTTAAAATCTCCCAGCACACGAATTCCGACTCAATTCGAGGAGAAAGAAAAAAAAACATTTTCTTCATGGCCAAGGAATGAATGAGATTTGGTTCAGTGGAGAAGAAACAGTTGCCGAAAGCTCATTGTTCAGCTTTCGTACCACCTGGCTTACGCATCTGCTAATATCCCCTTCCCCGACGTGCCACTAAAAATGCCCGGATGTTCTTTTTTTTTTTTTCTTTTTTCTTTTTTCTTCTCCCGCTCGTTTTCATTTCGCGCACTTTCCGCCTGCAACGGAAGCGTCGTGGAAAAATTGCTCCTGTGAGGCGCGTTTATTATTTTTACTTTTTAAAACAGAGCTTCAATAATCGATAAGTTCGTGTTGTTGCTAAGATGTCTCGCACGATCCTGTAAAGGACCGTCGGAAAAAGGGCCGGGCTTACGGCATATATTATTCACCAAAATGCGTCTGGATATACTGGAACAGGCTACTCGGACTTCCTCGTAAAAATTCGGCGCTGTCCGGATTTGGAATAGTGACGTAGATTCCTGGAAAAGGTAAGAGATTTACGGCGGTTAGTAAAATATTGGAGGAATCGGAGCAGATATGAGTTTTGTTTTTAAAATTTGGAGATTCTTCTCGCAGGCGCGTAACAATATTTAATTTTATATTAATTGCATATATGCAATATTAATATTTTTATATAAATAATTTCTATGTTATTCGACATTTTTTTTTTTGCAATAAATATATAGTGAGGCATTTAAAATCTGAATTAAATTTGAAGTTTAAATTGACTTGAACTTCTGAATTGCAGAGGAAAAAAGTATATTTATTAAGTGAACTAAATAAAATGTTTTTTTTTTTTACAAAATTTTAATATAATTCTTTTAAAAAAAACTTAAATGCAGTTTTTTTTAATAAAAGTAAAATGATAAAAACTTTCAAAAATATGATAGTGATATTTTAAAAGAAACATATGAAAAAATGCGAGGTACAGTTTATTCTTGAATAACGGATGTACATGGATACACCGGTGGATAAGTGGAGATATTGATTAACAGGGAAAGAGGAATAGCTAATTGATGGAAATACATAAAAAATTGTGCGATTTCAGATTATTCTGAGTTAGTGAACGACATAATCGAGGATTGTCATTCTAGGGTAAGTGGAAATGGTAGATAATAGTAAAAGAAAAAACGGAATAACTATTTTTTCGTGTAAAATTCCCTTACATTTATTAAGCTTAAAGTATCGTCTAAATTATACTATATTTCAAAATTAAAATTAAAAAGAAAGCACAAGTCAAGATGTTAAAACCAAGAGGCTAAATCAAAGTGGCCTATTTTAATAATATTGTTTAAAAATTGAAGGAGATTTGAAATTCTAGTCCGAAACGCCGTGTCGATTGGTGTTTATTTTATTTTGAAAATTTATTCTTAGTATATATAACAACAATAAAGTTAACACAAATAATGTGTTTAATATAATCGCAGTATAAGTCAGTGAAAATCCATTTACTTAAAAACATTATTTACAATTTACTTAAAATATTTTTTAAAAAATAATTAAAATTAGAGAAAAAATGCAAGAAAATAAATTTAGTATCTCTGAAAATTTTTTTAATTAAAAAAAATGTATTTGTGTGATAATATACTTCCGCACTTTATAAGAATTTTGAAAACAAAATCAACTTTTCTTAATGAACAATATTGCAGATAGCTAGCTGCCAAATGAGTGTCCATCCTATAAGTATCAACATATTAAGAAAAAACAAATATAGCATTTGAATGAATAAATTGCTTCCGTCCAGGCGATTGTTTTTTTGCTAATATATCAAGTCATTTCATTAATAGCATTACATCCGTATCCTCTTGCATTTCAAGGCTACTTCAATAGCTTTTGGTTCATTCTTGGCTGCCATTAGGTCGTGACTGTTCTTCAAGCATGTACCCATCATTGTTTACAAATTGGATTGTACATCACTTCACAAGTTCACTAGCACTTATTCGTTTAGGGATATTCCAACCGAAACGACCTAATTTTCTGAAATTGCCCTCTTCTGATTTCTGATAACTTAGAACCTAGGTTTGGATACAGAATGTTAATTTTTGATTCAACATCTGAATAAGGGAATGAATCCAAAAACTATTTCCTCAGGGAGGAAAAAAGGACCCCCCCTCCCTATTTCCTATTTTTTAAATTTATTTTTTATAACCATACTTTGAAATGAGTTTCTTTTCAGTAGTATCCTTATAATTTTTTTTAAATATTTTTAGGCTCCTTAATTAAGGAATTAAAAATCAATAGTTCGTTAAATAAGTTATAACTCACTGTCTTGGCTGCCAGTTATAATTTTCTCTGATTTCAACTCCATTTCCAGTCCCGATTATTAGTATTGAGGAAGAAATTTGGATAAAGTATTTAATTTGGAAGATTTGATGTCTTGTCTCAAATTGTAAATATCTTTTACGTTAACAATGGCCATCTATATGATGATAAGACACGGTTTGTGCGTTTTGATTTACTGGCGCTTCTTCAAATGCTGATTCAATTAACTTTTTCAAATGCTGGACCAGACAGCTGTTATCGATTGCATATTCATTTAAATATGTTTTAAATGATAAAATACAATAAGTACTTTATGGCATCTCTTTTCTCTAGTTTAAATTTCTGAATTTTTTTTTTTTGTCGTTTCGTTTTTAATTATGAAATATCCAAAAAAAAAAAAAGTATTTGAGTTTATCAGGTGTAATGTTAAAAAAAATACTTATACGTTTTCATATTTATAGCAAAATATCTGTGCCAGAAAAATCGTTGAATTATTAACCTAGTAATTACAGAAAGCGTAGTGTTATATTTGGAACTATGGTAATCAGTAGTATTTAAAATGAGCTGTTAAAGAATTTAAATTATTAGCTCTACATTCGGCTACAATCTAAACTGCATATCGATTCTGAGTTTTTTTTCAAATGATCTAAATTTGTAAAAGGAGAGATTCTCTAAAACTAAACATATACGTTAACGCTTAGAACTGATAAGAAAAGAAGGGATGTATCTTAGTAACTGCAATCTTTTAAGAGATATCTTAATCATTCATTCATATTATATAGTACTGATTACAACGTCTGAAGTATGTTTGGATCTCTACATTTTTATCATGTGACAATATACCGTTTTGGTTTAAAAAAATTACTGACGTTTTCAAAGATGAGTGGATAACAAAACATGTAACATTTAATCAAATCATGCAATATTTTTTAAGCAAGCGGTGTTTCTGAATGGCTTATCAGAAAATATTTAAATCAAACATCGATGGGTCATCCATTCTACTGTTGCAATAACTTCCTTCGCTATCTTCCAAGCACCGTTACGGTACGTTCACACAAGGCCGACTATTGCCCCGCAATAGCTGTCTATGTCCTGGTATTGTCGTAATGTAAACAGTTGAGATGACGTTGTCGGGCTAGTGACAAAATAGTTGCCCCGATGGAATAACTATCCCATCAGTGTCACGAGATCTTCCTGAGGTAGACATGGCCTTGTATTGTGCAGCAATAGCTGTTCGTTGCTTTAAGGACAGAAGTAGAGATCGGGTTTTATTTCTATCTAATTTTATTTAGATTTTTCCGTATTTTGATAACTGTACACAATACTAAACCTTCATTATAAATTGCAATCTTTCAGAACCAAGCAATTCATATATTGCTTTCCTAAAATATGCTTTCTTTAACCGTCTTTCTGATTCAATTAATCATGTATTTTAATGAATATCATAAATTTAAAGAAGACATTATCTGTAAATTTTTATTATATTAATTGTTGTACATAATTTTCTTCTAATGTCTGAAAAAGTAAATGTTGGATGAAAGGTTTCTTTATGATGCTTTGATATCGCCAAATAAAGTATAACTTGTGGATATTGATAGAGCAATTGTAATCCCTTGGAATGCAATTTGATTTTTTTTTTCGTTTTTTATTACTATCATTGGTTTAGAAGATGTAAAGCCACTCATTTGCGATTCTCCTCGGCCTCCTTATTGTATTTGACTTTAAAAAGTGATAAATACCGAAGCATTTTATCTCCAAAGTAACATCTCAGACGAGTACATTGAGCATCTATTACAACTTTTCTTTCCCTTACCTAATCATAACTGCTTGCAAAGTTCAGTTTTCTTTCGATAGTTTGGTTGGTCACCATAATTTAATTAAAGATTTCACATTCTGCCAAATTTTAAAAATTATCAGACTAATATGCAAAATAGGTCTACCCAAACTTGTATTTCAAGTCGCATCCACCATGTTAACACCAGCAATTAATTACCCGTTTTGTACTTGCTGTCAATTAATATTCTTCAGAGAGTATTACTTATTCACAGTAAAAAATGCATTTTCTGATCTTTGAAACAGAATTCATTTTGACTCGCACCGCATTTGATCCCTGTCAAACTTTATATCGATGGACACAAGGTGTTATAGACACTTGTTTTGTACCACAGTAACCGATCACTTCATATTGACGAATCTTCATATCGATGTGCGGTGGGCTGGTGTTTCGAACTCAGAGTCTTAAACTTAGTCCTTTACTAATCTTGAAGAAGGGGCATTGGAGATGCAGCTACTTACTAAACTTGAAAGTGCCATATTATTATTAGATATATCACAAAATTTAGTAAGACTTGATTTAAAGTATGAGAAAAATAAGCTGAATAAAGGGAGATTCATTGTATTTATATTTTTTAATTCGTTTAATATTTTTGCATTGCTTCTATTTAGCAGCTGGTCGGTTTTGTTTAGGAATCATTTTGTGTTCGTTGGGAGTATTAGAGGTTAGGAAAGCTTGTCATTGGTAGTCTTCTAGACATTCTTTTATTTTTAAACCATTGGCGTCATATATTTCAATTTCTTCGAAGGTCTGTCTCATTGTCGAATTTTTTTTCATTTTATCGAAGAATATTTTTTCTGTTTTATTTATGAAAATCACTTACTGTTGTAAGCTGAAAGTTTTTCTGCATATTGCGATTCTGCACAAAATATGATGAATTATTTACTGTTTTATTTTAAAGTTATTTGAGTTCTTTAATTTAGTGTTAACTTCTGCTACCCAGATGGCCAATATATTTCGCCTAATAAGAACGATGAATGTATGTGTGTATTGGTGTTTTACAGTACAAACCTAAAATTGACACATATATACCTTGTCGATTGGAAATATGCATGTCAAATCGATTTTTTTTAAAAAAAATTAAGCTGAATTTTAGCATTTTCTTCCGATAACTTCTAAAATTATCATTGTCCAAAAATGTATTTTACACCATTTTAATTCTTATAAAATTGACTTTCTAATGATACCAATTTAATATTCATATAAATTCATGCTAAATTTTGATGATTTTTAAAAATATTTAAAAAAAATAGATTGCATTGCTAAAATTCAGACCGCTTTCATTGTTCCATCAACTATTTAATCGCGTTATTTTCTTCTACTGTTGAAAGCTTAATAAAAAGGATTCTGTTTAATATCTATGTACTTTACGTGACGAATAAAAGAATTACAATAACACGAAATTTTGGTGATACATGAGTCTCGCATTTAGTTCTTAATAGCTTTTTGATGTTATTGGATTCATAACTTAAAGAGGTCGCAGTAGAACTTTATATAGAAATAGCATTGTTTTTTGAGAGTTTGATCGAATTAAACTATTAGGATTGGCTATGTTTCAACATATTTAAAGTTTCTTTTAATTTTTGAAATTGGGTAATGAAAGATCTGTCTGCCTATCCGTGTACATCTGATGACGAATTTTTATAACTGATATTTATACAGAAATTCTAAATCAGTATAAGATGATGGATCAAATAAGTCAATTGGCGGAAATGCGTACTCCGAAATGCATGCTGTACTATTTTTTTCACTATACGCCAAAGTTCAAGACTTAACGCACCATCTGGTGAAAGCAAATGATCTCTTTTGCAGTTTTATTACTTTTATTGATTTTGATGATTCATTCATATTGAATTTCTCTACACAGTGCTTAATAATTTTTCAATAATTAATATTGATTATTTATAGCTACATAATGAACAACGCAGTGGTATAGCGACAAGTGGACAAAGAGGGTGCAGAGATCTCTGGCGCCAGTCTCAGGAAGTGCCATGGGGGGGGGTAAAACATTAGTGCAGCTATATATATTCTCTAAACTGAGGGAACGAAAAGGTAATACTATGCCCCGGGTGTCATTTGTATTTGCTGAACTAATGAGGTAATGTTATGTTCGGTGGTGTGAAATATTTCATAAGCATCTATACATTATAATTTAGAATAGGTGAATTTAATCTGTGTAATCTATAAATGAAACATTTCAATTTGATCTGTATATTTAAAGAGAGCAATACACTCTAAAAATAAGTTGGTGAACGGCCCTAATACTTGATAAAAGACATGGCCTCTTTGTAATTAGTCAATACTGGATACTTCTACTCAATGGCTTGCTTCAAATTGTCTTATTGGTTATTATATTTAATCGGATTAATTGCTTATTGAAATGGCAGCAGCTCGTAATAGACAATGACCTCCCAGTTTCAACAAAGAATATAACTTTCTGAAAATGGATATTGGCGTTTGATATGGTTGATGACGCTTCATTAAAACCACGACCTTTTACACTCAGTAATAGAGTGAGCGATCCATTTTTGATCTCCATTATCAGTATTTTCAAAAATGTATAATTTTTGAAATGTTTCAGCAGTAAATTTCACATGGGAATAGGTCCACGTAAAGATTTCTTTGAAGTTATGGGATATCCAAATAAAGAAGCGATTACTGAAATCGTCACATGAAAGGCTCATAAATGGTGGAATTTGACATTTTGAATCTTTGTTATTTCATGAAAAGAAATAAGTTGATTATTAATAACCAGCATCATAATTTTGTCATAATTAGTGCAGATGATGTATTAGACATTGCCGGTCTTGTATGTGAAATTGCCCCTCATAATTTCACATACCATTTGCGTACACTATTCATTCATTTCAGCAATGCTTTTATCAACACCACATACGTTTTTCGCAGTTTGAAAAACCTTGTTACTTCCGTGTAAATAAAAAAGCATTAAATGCCGAAAATGCCTATTTTCCTTCAATATGTTTCCATAGATACCAAACAAACAAAATTAAACCAATGCTTATAGTGCATAGACACAAATATGGACAAAAGCGCCATTTTTCTGAAAATATATAATTTTGGTACCTGCCATTATAGTGGTCTTCTCCGAAGGCGGCCGAAGCTCTGTGTACAACTCAGTATACTGAATTTTAAGACATTCTAAAAAATGCGCAAAAGTAAATGAAAATAAGCCATACAAAAAAAATTTACTTATGATTTTTTAACCTTTTATTTATTTATTTATGAATGTTGGTTCAGAACAATTTCTGTTCGTTTCAGTATTCTGAGAACACCACTTTTCGACGATTCTATCACATTAAGGGGTGAGACGCGGAAGGAAGAGCTCATTTCCGGAATTCTTTGTCATTCTTTGACCTTGATTTTCGGCCTAGTATACTTTTTTGTTCATTTTTTTTTTCACGTGTATGTGGATATCGTGTCATTTCTGACTTATTATTTTAATTAAGTCTGCGAGTAATCCTAATTTATTTTATTTTTAAATGTAAACATCCCCTGGTTTCATCTTTCCTCTCAGCCCTATACTGACGAATTAAACCCATCCTGACGCATGCGCAAAAGCGCGAAGGATTTTAGAATCCGTTGTCAAACAATATATTTAACTGTTCTTCTCTAGCTGTGAAGTTAACTTTTATACATTATTGCAATCTGAGCTTATTTTTACAAATAAATGTGGACGACTTTCATAAATAAATAAAGTACTGCAGAATAGTGATTAAAACCGCGATGCATCAAAATAAAGTTCATTTTTCTTGTTTATTGTTAGATACGAAAATTTAATTTTCCATTTATAAATAAATCTGATTTATAGAAATCTGAGTCATCTGAAAAAAATCGTTTTATTTTATTAATATGTGTTTGTTTTACATTTGCAGGTTAGTAATCTGTACGATAGAATTAAAGTTAATTTATGCCTTCGAAGTATATAATAGGATATACGGATATATACGGAAAAGAAAGTTTTATTGCATTAATATTTACTTTTTCGTAATGACGAAATTTGTGGTCTAATATTTTTAATTAAAAAAATTGCCCAATAATATAAATTGCAGATTATTATTATCATTACATATTATAAGGTCATTTTGTTCTACATTTCACTTGAAATAATTGATGAAAATTTTTATATTTATTTTTTCAGATGCAGCAAAATAACTTAATTATCTTCAAAATCGTGATTATCATATATATTTCTTCAAAAGTATATACATTTCTATCTTTATTTAAGTCTCATTGTTTTAATTGAAAACATTCTGAAAAAAACATTCTGAAATGAAATGAAATGAATGAATTGAAAACATTCTGAAATGAAAAAAAGTTGGAATTTCTAAAATTAAGTAGAAATTATCTCGTATTAAAAAGAGTAAATGACATAGAAATATTTTGCAAAGGCAAGGTTCAGCAAAATATTTCTTCATTGGAAAAGTTGTTAAATGGAAATTTATGTATATCACTTTCAGGCATTATTTTTATAATTTTTTTTTGTATTGATTTGACTATTTTTCGAATGATCTGATATAATGGTTTTATTTCAATTAAATGGAAATTAATTAATGTTTTTTTAGAGCGAAAGTTTTAAAAAATAGATAAGATGTTCAAACTGAAAAATGCGTTAATGATTTTTTTGTTTAGTGTTCTGTAACATAAACAGTTGTTTTCACTTACCTTAATAATAAATTAGCAGACACTATATTGTTTTAACGAATAAATTTATTCATTTCAAATGTTTTATTGAAGTAAAGTAAAATTTTCAACTTCAAAGTTGTGTCTTTGAAATGATTCTACTTGGAACAACATTATAATTTTTCATTGAATTCCAAGATAAATAAAATGCATTTTACATGTATAAAGCAAACAATCTATTGTAGTTGAGGAAATATGTTTTCGTAGATGATGTTTAAATCTGCTGTTCCGAAATGTTTGAAATGCATTTTATGTAATAAGATATTAAATTTCAACAAAGCTTTTGGCAACAAGAAAATTGCATTACTTTTATCATTCTTCTTATCTCACAACCAAACCTGATTTTCATTTTTCCAAAATGAAATTGTAATTAAGCTGTTGAGAAGAAGCTGGCCCACATTGAGTTAGAACATAAATGATTATTCACTGAGAGTTTGCACATTTCAATTTGACCTTTGTTGGTTTATAATTCATTAAAACGGAGCGATTTTCGTAGGCGTAATTTCATAAATTTTAACTTGATAAGATTTATCGATTGGCATACCATTAGTAAATTATAACAAGCATGACAAAAAAAAAAAAAGAAAAAAAATTTTCATTCTCGACAGATCAGACTGTTGTACTTAGACCGGCCAAATTTGGCACACTGTTATTTCTTGAGTGGTATTTGCTCACTAAGCAAGGATTTTGAAAATTGTAACTAGATTTTTAGTTAAAATTATTCAAGATTTTAGTGAATTCACACAATAATTTTGGAGAACATAAATCATTTATACACTATTTCAAAATTCAAAAAATAAATCGTTTTTTTTATTGTTGCCAATTTAATTTTCTCATAAATTTTTTTTCTCTAATTTTTACAAATTCGTAAAAACATTCAAGTATATTTTGCAACAATACTTTTCGTTGTTTTAGTTTTAGGTAATTATATTCACTTGCAATGTGACGATATTAAATATATTCTTTTTTGCCTCTATGTTATCATTACAATATAATTAATTGAAAATTTTAAAATTAACTTAAAGATGAATCAGTCGTAAAATATTAGCATGCTACGATGTTTTGAACTAGAGTCAATTTAACCATTATATATTTTATTTTCACTGGCATATATCAAAGTGATGCATATTTTTATATTTTATGTAATTATTTATTTGTAAATGAGTGCTCAATATTTAGAATATGAAAATGCGTCTGTTACAGAAGCAGATGTTTCTGCTTTCCATTTTTTTTTTAAATCTAAAATATATAAACTTGTATCTATTTCATCTCGGATTCTTTGTTCATTATTTTCATAGCGTTATGTCTCTATGCCTATAACCTTCCCATTTTTGTCCTTCATTCTCGGAATTTTAATGTTTTTTTTCCTTTATCAAATTATCCTGTCTTTTTTCTTGTTTTTGTGTGTGATCAAACGACGACAATTGTGGTGTTGGTTTTTGCAGCTGCCGCGTTTATTGAACAAAAACTAGTCGGTTGGCAATTAACGGTAAAAAAAAAAAGGCAGTTTCGTTCGTAGCGGTAAGCTGAATTTGTTGATAAAAAAGTGATTATAAATATATTGAAAAAATATTGTTATGGTAAGTTTCAGAATTCGATTTTTTTATATCTAATTTCAAAACTGAATTGATTATCTTTTAATATATCGTTTATTCTTTTCGCTGTTTAAAAAAATATAAGGTACCATGAATGACGGTTGTAATCAGTAATCTGAAATATTTGTTTTTTAGGGGTTCTTTTTTGAAGAGTAAAATATCTCATATTTTTTGTGATTATAAATAATTTCTTGAAACACAATGCATTTTTAAAAGTAGAAACTGATATTTTTTGTTTCAAATTATGGTAATTTTATACTTATTTTACTGCTATATATATATATGTGCATATATACTTATTTATTTTTATCCCAATTATTTTTCAAGATTTTGAATATTTCATTCTTCTAATTTAGTTAGACCTCTTATCAAATATCGCAAGATTTTAATATTATAGTGATACTAATTTGTAGTCTTAATAAATCAACGAAAATTTTAATTTAATACTTGAGCTTTACAGATTAAAAATAAATACAAAATTCTAGATATAAATAATATTTTCGGAATATTTTTTTCTCCTTTCCTCATTAAATTGTATGTGGTGACACTGTTTTCATAACAGATAAATGATTAGATTAAATATTTAACAAAAGAAATCTTATAACATAGAATTTAGCTTTATAGCATGAAAAGATTTCTTTGTGTTCCAATTTGTTGAAATGCATGTACAAAGAATTGACTTTAATCGAACACTTTGAAAAAATAAATTAACATCGGAACGTCCGATCGAAAATGTCACACATTCGACCTCTCCTTCCCCTCCCTGGAAAAAAACGGATAATTTAGTCTTTTGTTAGGAGGTCGAAATTCAGCGAAGTATATGTTCATATTGCAAAAACCTGTTATTGATGTGAACGTATTTATAATTTTAAATACCTTTTTGTAATCAATATTTGTTAACGAATGTAATCAGATTGATTTTTTTGTCATTGTTAATATTTGATGCAAAAATCTGATTACATTTAGTGACTATTGAATAGGTACACAAATTATTGAATTCATATAGATTTTCTTTAAGTCAAATAAAGGGAGGGGGGGAGGCGATGAGAGAGCTGCGCGTTATTTATCACTATGGCATTTATAAAAATAACAGAAGCAATTTCACGATAAAAAGACGACACGTATTGTATAATAGTCATGTTCAATTCTAATGAATGACAGACGAGTGCTATGTGATGTCCAAATCACGCTCGCATCTTTAGGCTCATTTATCGGAAGATTATTAATTGACTACAGTGTCAGTGATGTATTTTTACTTTCTTGCACACGAAATATAAAGTACTGTAAACTTTAAAAAATATCGAACTCCATATTATGTTGTCTCTTCTCGTTTCAGACCACCCTGATTTCAAGAAACAAATTTTATTGCATTTTTTTTTTTTTTTCTGTTTGTGAACACGATAACTCAAAAACACTTGAAGGATGAAATTCTGTATATGGACTTTGAACCAAATTAATAATTTCTGTCGAATTTTGAACGAAAGCTGTAATATCTGTCTGACTCTTCGAGTATAAGGGAACTCATTAACTACAAAACGTAAAGAACTGGATATATAAAATTTGTTACACACATTTACTATCTAAAGTATAGATCTGTACCAAATTTGGACCCAAATCGTTTTGAACCAACCTGTCGGTCTGTCCTTTCGCATCTTGTAAACGCAACAACTCATAAATGCAAATGAATGATATTCGATACGTTATCTTACGACTACAACTGTAGTTCCTTATCAAAATGTGTTACAATTGGTCAGAAAAAAAAATACTTCTAAAATATACATATCCGCACGATAGGCGAAGTAAAAATGCTAGATTCGCGCCAAAATGTTGTTTCGTAACTATTGTTCGCCAATGCCATGAAAAAGAATTTGCAGCCTTTATATAATTTAATATTATAGTGATACTTATTTGTCCACAATTTTTTGTGGTTGGAGTGGGTAAGATTTTTATTGGATAATACGCGAGAAAGTTTCGGGAAGACCATCTTGCTGGAAGTCTTTTATAACTGAAAAATCTGTAAAAAATAGTATATATTAATATTTTATTCGGCATTGTAGTCTTTGTGTTAATTGAGCAAAAGCGATGCTGACAACAAAACTTTTATACGATATCAAAAATATAACACTTTATGTATATAAAGGGTTATTCACTACTAAGGTTATAAAGGGCTACAAATTATTATTCATATTATATACATATATATAATATTAATAGTAATTTTTTTACGTAGGACTTATAATTTTCAACTTTTAGTTTATAATTTTGAAACACATAAAATTTTAAAATCTCCGGGTTCAAAATAGGTGTAAAAAATGACAATAAGAAATGAATTAATGTAGAATTTAAAATTGGTATAAAACATTTTCTGATATAATTTATTTTGGTTTAATCTGAGTTCAGTTTCCAATATTTGCTTTCGATGGATATTTAATTCTTTCTGTTAATGCCTTTCTTTCCAACCAAAACAAAACAAAGAAAAGCTAATTGAGATCTTTGCTAAAAAAACATTCTAACGTATTGCTTGAGGTTATTGATATTAGTCGAAACAATAAAATTGTAAAGAGAAACAATTTTTCATGATAATTAGCTTCTGTGTGAATTATATAACAAACCTTTACATTTTTTTCGGGATTTAAACTGAATACTAACGTGACTGAAGGATTACAACCTTTGTCATTTGAAACAGGTGGTACGTCGGTAACCATGCAACGTGCTCGAAAACGAAGTGTTTCGTGCGCATACAAAATCGATTTGTCTTTGTTACTTGCACTATACCAACATTTTTTTTTCAAGCGCTCTATATTTGCTAAGAACTACTTCATTATGCGATTAGAGCATATATTCAAAACTTCGCGATCAGTTATTTCTTTTTCTGTACTTTACGAAAGATCAAAGGAAGATTCTTGAATTACAATACTCCCTTGTCCACAAATAATCATCATCTTTTGCATGCCGTATTCCTTATTTACACAAAATTCCATTCACTTCACTAATTGCATGTTCCAACTTATTCGGCGGTGCAGCTTTTAATATCTGCTGAATATTCGGGACCGCCATTTTTAGATGACAG
Organism: Argiope bruennichi; assembly: GCF_947563725.1. NCBI lineage: Eukaryota > Metazoa > Arthropoda > Arachnida > Araneae > Araneidae > Argiope > Argiope bruennichi. The sequence goes on from NC_079151.1 coordinate 76,145,052, forward strand.
TCGAGAAAAAGTATAATTTAAAGACCGCACTGGCACGTTATGCTTTAGTGTGTGTGTGGGGGGGGGGAAGGGGAACAGTAGACAATTAGCGATCGATATGGATAGTGTGGCTCAGACTCATTTGCATATTCGTTTTCGCTTCGGTAGTCACGCTCTTATGTTCTTTTTTATTCTGTTTATTGGGTTCATGTTGTATTCGAAAACGTGGTTTGAATTTAATAATTCAAAAATGAGGAATGGGTGCAATATCCAGATTAGTTGAGTGTTCTTTCATGATATGTTATGCATCAATTTCTTACTTTGGTGGATATTGTAAAAATGATTTAAAAAAATTTCATTTGTAATTAATAAAATGTATATGCGATGGAATTCTCATTAATCGAAAGCCTTTTTATATTAAACTTTCCCAAACGTCTAAGATTTTTTTATAGAAAAACATTGTCTCCATATCGAATACATTTTTATGTATAGAACATTATTTTCGAATAAAAAATTATGTATTCTTTCACCAGTGGAAAAAGCGGTCATTAATTTTCTCCATATAAAAAGGAATATATAAATTAGGAAAAAGAGCTATTTCCATCTCCTGTCTGTACCTGTAACCCAGTTCATCGGACTTTTTTGCGGAGATGATCACGTCAACTACTGAAAGCCAGGTCTTTAAAAAGCTTTTCATCTACCGGAGATTAAGCCCCAACCCTAGGGGCTAGGCGCTCCGTCAAACATATCATTACTAGGAAAAAGAACTATTTCATTGATTCTAACTGCAACAAATTTTTTTTTTGAAAATCTTAAACCGATTTAAGTTGAAGAAATAAATTCTTGTCCTAGATTCTTGAGACATTTTAGCCGTTAGCTTTATTTAAAGTAAAGTCAGTTGTTTTAAATTTAATTTCATTTTGCTTACATTGAATATAGCAAATAGTCGATACTAAGTGGAAATCTTCACGTTTGGTAGGAAAGTCCAGCTTAGTAAGAAATTGGAAAATCATAAATAATAAAGCCAAAACTTAAAAAAAAATAACAAATTTCGATTAGTACAGTATCAACATTTTAAATATTTGTGCTTTTTAAAATAAATTCCTTTTATGCTTTTAATCTTGGTAACCTTTTAATAAAGACTCTTTGGTAAGAAAATAATACAAACTTTGCAATTTGTATTTCTGTATGATAAAATTTCTATTCTTCGATTTTTTTCACGAATCTTCAAGTTTATTATATAGATGCCGGACTATATACGTATTTCTGATAAATTAAGCAAAATACTAGATGAAATTATTCAATGTTGTCGCAATTAAAGCGACAATTTTGGTATTCTATCTTGCTTGATGAAAACTAGAACTTTTGGAAAAATAAATGTAAAATACTACTTGAAAATAAATTTCATTTTCAGGTAGTAGTTTCAATTGTAATAATTCTTTTTGCAGAACTGAGTAGTGTGAAAAACGGAGCATCAGTCAAGAGTTTCAGTTGATTTTATTAACTTTGCTTTAATTAACTATTATTTTTAATTATTTATTTAACTATATCCAAAATGTGTTGTATCGCACCCTTCTTTTTTATAATGAAAATTTCTTAGATAATGTTTAAAATTGTAATTTTTAAATGATTCGTTTGAACTGCAAATTGCATTTGTTTTACTTTAGCAACTAGAAAGCTGCATTTTTTATTGAATTGTGGTTTTTTTTATTGAAAAATGTAATATTCCTATTTGGTGTGATGAAGCGTTTTCTTTTTGGTATTCTATCTTGCTTGATGAAAACTAGAACTTTTGGAAAAATAAATGTAAAATACTACTTGAAAATAAATTTCATTTTCAGGTAGTAGTTTCAATTGTAATAATTCTTTTTGCAGAACTGAGTAGTGTGAAAAACGGAGCATCAGTCAAGAGTTTCAGTTGATTTTATTAACTTTGCTTTAATTAACTATTATTTTTAATTATTTATTTAACTATATCCAAAATGTGTTGTATCGCACCCTTCTTTTTTATAATGAAAATTTCTTAGATAATGTTTAAAATTGTAATTTTTAAATGATTCGTTTGAACTGCAAATTGCATTTGTTTTACTTTAGCAACTAGAAAGCTGCATTTTTTATTGAATTGTGGTTTTTTTTATTGAAAAATGAAATATTCCTATTTGGTGTGATGAAGCGTTTTCTTTTTGGTATTCTATCTTGCTTGATGAAAACTAGAACTTTTGGAAAAATAAATGTAAAATACTACTTGAAAATAAATTTCATTTTCAGGTAGTAGTTTCAATTGTAATAATTCTTTTTGCAGAACTGAGTAGTGTGAAAAACGGAGCATCAGTCAAGAGTTTCAGTTGATTTTATTAACTTTGCTTTAATTAACTATTATTTTTAATTATTTATTTAACTATATCCAAATTGTGTTGTATCGCACCCTTCTTTTTTATAATGAAAATTTCTTAGATAATGTTTAAAATTGTAATTTTTAAATGATTCGTTTGAACTGCAAATTGCATTTGTTTTACTTTAGCAACTAGAAAGCTGCATTTTTTATTGAATTGTGGTTTTTTTTATTGAAAAATGTAATATTCCTATTTGGTGTGATGAAGCGTTTTCTTTTTGGCATTCTATCTTGCTTGATGAAAACTAGAACTTTTGGAAAAATAAATGTAAAATACTACTTGAAAATAAATTTCATTTTCAGTTAGTAGTTCAGGTAGTAATTTCAAGAAAAAAGAATTAAAATTTTTAAAAATAATTTTCTTAAATTATATGCCGTAATTATATTTTTTAATGTAAAAATTAAAAATTCATGCATTCTAGTGTTAAACTGTTTTATAACTTTTTCAGATCCCCAGCAGCTTGATGCGTGTGGTCCGTTTCCGGATGGCCGCCCTGATAGGGGCGGTCTTCCTGCTGCTGCTCTGCTTCCACACTTTCCTTTCGGTGTTTCTGACACATTCTCCCAACCTCGAGGAGATTCAGAGGACGGACGAGGCAATAGAGCAGGCATGCAGACATCCCGATCTCGATCACAACAACCCTCTCATACTCAAGTAAGTTTCTATTCTGAAGCACTTCAATATAACTTACGGATCCAATTGTTACCAATAATTTCTGGGGTATGTTGCGAAGGATTTACTAATTAATGAACTATCCTTAAGTCAAGATCATTTTCTGATCTTTATTTATTACTCCATTACTACCCCATATCGGAGGTACCACCAAGGAGTTAAGAAGTTTCAGGTATGATGATTGGTTCTTGCTTCCCTAATGGGTACAATAAAAATAGTGTAAGGCGACTTTTCCTTACTTCAATGACAGATCGTATCTTTGTATGGGGAACGAATACATCAGCTAGTAATGGGAGGACTTTAATACACTACACTACTGTTTTATTTTTCATAATTTAGAATATCCCGAACGCTATGGCAGGACAGGAGTAATTCGTTGTGATTATTTTTATTTGCTGCCCCACCTGGGGGGGGGCACTTCAAATATGAGGATGAGGATTTTCCGGTTAAGTTATTGGTTCAGTCTTCCCTGGTGGATACAATATTCGCAGAATCGAGTTACCTCCATTCCAATAGTGGAACGTACTTCCGACGGAATAGGTTGTGTCGTGACTGAGATGATCATGGGGACTGGACTTTAGTTCCAACCTCTGTGTGCTGCCATGACAGCAGTCATTTAATTATCTCGGATGCTTGGGCATAGCGACGGTAACTCCACTTGGTTGCCTTAGTTTGTTTGTGAATATTGATAAACCGAAAAATCTTCATTACAAATCCAATATCGTTTTACGCAACATCGTTGTACATTCAAACCTACTGTCTAAAAAAATAATAAAAGGAAGAGAAAATAATGAAATAACAATTTTTTCCCCCAGTAATTCTATCTTTTGTGACAGTTGAGCATTAAAAATCTACTTATAATTTGAAACTTGAAAAAAATATTACTGAATACTTGACAAAAACATACTCGGCTTCATTTCTATTAATTGATATATCTCGTTTAAAATTACTATAATTATTGTTTTTTCTCTAGCAAATCAAGTTTTAAACAAGTAATATTAAAGACTGTCCATTCTTTTCAATTTGTGCTAATTCTTATTTACATTTCGCAGGCACATTGTGGATATGGGTAAACTGGAATGCAAAAGGGAGGAGAACTGGCTTGAAATACGAAATGGCAAAGTGGCCGTCAATCACATCATTGTTAAACGCCATGGGGAGATAAAATGCACTCTGACTTTTCTCAACCGAGTGGATGACTTCACATCAGTCAAAGGAAAAGTAATAGCAATGACATCCAGTCAGGATCCTGTGCTGTTAAATGGGGATTTCTTTCAGGCCAAATGTGAATCTGGAGATGGCTTGAAATGGAAGAATATTATGGCAGGCATAAAAAGAAACGAAACGGCAGTAGAAAGAGCAAAGTCCCATAATCCTCCATCAGATGCAATGAAACTTAATGTGTTAATGTTCGGCCTGGATTCTATGTCCAGACTGCATTACATGCGTAAGTTGCCGAAGACGTACAAATACCTGACTGAGGTACTAAAGGCCTCTGTGCTGAAGGGTTATAACATCGTTGGAGATGGTACCCCGCAGGCTCTGATCCCCATGCTGACGGGGTACACTGAGCCTGAGTTGCCAGAGACCAGGAAAAGGATGAGCAATGCAAACTATGTGAATATATATCCCTTTGCCTGGAAGAATTTCTCCGCCAATGGATACGTAACGGCTTATGCAGAGGATGTCCCCTTCACGGGGGTTTTTACGTACAGATTAAAAGGATTTAACGAGTTGCCGACGGATCACTACATGAGGTCTTTTTATATAGAGGTTGATAAAGTGTTAAAAGAACATCCGAAACTGTGCTTGGGGGATACTCCACGTCATAAGGTGAGTAGGCAATGACTTTTTCATAATTAATCAATCTGCGATTCTGAAGTCTTTTGTGTAGCCATATCTCTTTAAAATGACCAACCCCTAATTCCCAACTGAAGATACTGACACATAAACTTTAAACCAGGATTTTTGAAATAATAACTAAAATTTACTGATAAACAAAGATGGGGAAAAAATAATTTGAATGCGATACAAAACAAGACTTAAACCTTTGGTTGCCTACATAATAATTGCCCTGTTTGTCCCTTTTCATATGAAGCTTTTCTTTGTATACTTTCTATTTATTCATTGTTAATTGCAAAAGAAAAATAAAGATAGTGTGCTCGACGTATTTCAATAAATAAAATGAAGATATGAAATATGTTTCCAGAAGATTTTAAGTAAACTTATGCCGATGTATGTGTTATCGAAGGAGCCTTAGTAACTCCAAATATCCTGTGTGAAATGGAATACCGTTTAGATACTATCTGACTGATCAAAGGAAGTCACATATTAATTATTGCTAATGAAAACAAAACGTGCATGCTTCAGTTTTTTTTTCATCCTGTCATTTTTTACAAGGCAGCTGCAGTCGTTTTTAAAGGGTGCAAATGTTTTGAATTAACACAATTGAGTTTAATAACACAAAATGTTTTTAAATGATATATTAATATATATTATTCGATTGGCAGCTACATAGGGGCGTGGCCGAGGCAGGCCGATTAAAAATTGCTATTAACGAATATTGCCTTGCGAATATTATAAAAAATACAAATGATAATAATTATTATATACTAGAATTACACTATGTGTTCAATTGAATTTTTAATTGTTTTTTTAAATAAGTATAATGAATTACTTATTGAAATTTTAATTGAATTTAAGGCAGTCATGTAAATAATATGCTTTATATTATTTTCTCATAATCTATCAAAGTTATTGTTTTTATTTGTATCTAAGACTAATTTGTACTGATAATTCCGATTCATTTTTATAAAGCGCAAATGTAATAATTTTTCCATGGTATACATATTAAAAAATGCATAAAGCCACATTTATTTTCACTACGTTATTAAATTAAAAAATTAACACGAAGTAAATCGCTAACATGTTAAGTTAAAAATTTGTTGAACTGGAAGACTAAATTGCCTACTTGTTAGTGTGGGGTGGAGTTGAAATTTAACAAAGTGCTCAATTTTCGAGTAGAAGCCTCCTCTATTCCTCGTTGATATTATATTAGACTGATTTAATAACGTTAAAAGAGGAGAAAATGTTAAATTTTCTCTTAATGTTATATTGATTTTTAAGTTAAAAAAAAACTTAACTAAATAACAAATATTTTCATCTAATTGTTTTCAATTGCGTACTAGATTGTTTGGTATGAAAGTGCATTACTGTATTTTATTTTAAAGTAGAGTTAAGCTTGTTTACTTCAGGAATTAACGATATTTTTTTTTATAAATATTCAACTTTGGTTTTAGGAGGGAAAAAGTCTGTTAACGAAAAGAAAGCAAAAAGAATCATTTTCCAAATGTACTTATCCTCCAGGATATATCTTAATTTTGATAAAAAGAAAAGTGATTTATTATGCTCATGAAAGCAAGTTATACATCAAAGTGCTGAAGTACGTCAAGATCTGTTATCACTATGTTATTTATTCGCTCACTGATCTTTTTTTTTATTATTATTATTTTATATCTTATTCCCTATGAATGTAGTAGCTTGGATGCTTTTATCTGCGTAAATTGTTCTTTTCACTAAGAATCTAGAAATTTAAAAAGTGGTTAATTATAACGAATAATTTTTTAAAAAAGATGGATGAAACGTACTTGTGATATCGTTATTAACTTTAGTCCAAGCAGGCTGAAGTATCTGAGAGCATATTGCAGATGTACATTTTATTACTAACTGTTCGAGTCAGGCGACTGGCTGGTTCTCCGGATATACTTGTTATATTTGACTTTAAATAAATCATTTAAATATAATTTCATGACCATGATTTTGCCAAATTGTGTTATTCTAAAGCTTTTTTTCCTAAAAATTCTTAACTTTATTTGATGCTAATCGCCTTTGGTGATCAGCAGGTTCTCCGGAAGTATTGGTTATATTTAAATTCAATTAAATTGCTTAGATACTTTCATATCTATGATTCCGTCAAATTGTCAAGCCATTTTATTATAATTGGGATACTGCAGCTCTATTTAGTGTACACATGAACTTTTCTAATGGAGACAGTTCCATAACATCACAGCCCTATTAAAAATATAAATATCCGGCTCGTCTATTTTCAAAATCTCGTTATTGTAACTTCATTTTTTTTTTTATTCGTCTTATAAATTACGTAGGTATTAAACCGAATCCTTCTTTAAGTTTCATCAATGGGGGGAAAAATCACGTGATTAAATATTTGGTGAAACAATAAAAACGGTTTGAATTTCAAGGCAACAAAGTAATCTATTTTTAATAATCAGACGAAAAAAAAAATATTTAAATAATAATGCAATATTGGTAAAAGCAGGTAAAAAAAATAAAATATATGCGATTAAAAGATGATGATGAAAATTGCCATTTATGCTTTAATCATTGCATACGCGATTTCGAGCTTCAAAACCCCTTAACCAAAACATCATGTTCTTATATGATAAAAAAATTGCCCCGCTATAATTGAACTGGTATGAATAATACGACAATTTTTTAAGCTTTGAAACGGTGCAAAATTTATTTTTGTGGTATAATATTTTCGGAAATCATCGTAGAGGTAGAAATGTAAAATTAAATTTATTATTAGTTAAAAATATGATTAAAATTTCAAACTAATCGACCCGAGGTGCAATCAGATCGATTTGTTTCAATCTCTCAGGAATATATGCGCCAGTAAAGAAATATATCATTTCTATAACCAGATGTTCCTTATCAAACAATTTCAACGGCAAAACGATTAGAATATTGAATTCCTTTGTTTAATTCCGTCATTTCTATAGTAGTAACCGCCTTTGGCGACCAATGTGTTTGCTAAGATTGACTTTTTTGGCTATTAAACGATTAATATGGAAATCATTATTTAAAATTTCAGTTTATTTGAGGCGACTTAAAAATATATGACTTTAATCGACTCATTCTGCCTGCAAATTATTGTGCACACAAATTAAAAATGTTTATATGACGAAATATAAGCGGAAATGAAAATTCTATTTCGGAATTAATGTGCAAAAAAAAAGCAAATTTTAAAAATATTAATTTGAATATTGCAAAAGCACGAGAATATTTTGATGAATGAGTTTGAATTACATGATATTAAAATCATCGTAACATTGTAAATTAAACTTTAAGGATTTATTAAAAATGAACAAAAAAAACTATACAGAAATGAAATCGATATCATTAAAAAGAACATTTTTTCAATTTTAAGATAATGCAAAAACTCTTTTGGGAAATCAATAGTTTTGGAAGATTTGATCTTTTTCCATAAGTAAGTCTTAGTGAGTATCTATCTAATGATTGTTTATTCTATTTTTGCTCTCGATTACTGAACTTCCTGGTTAACGCCTATTTCTTGATTTCTTTCTCCTTTTCTAACTGAATGAAGTGTTTCACCTGGTGAGCAGCATTTATAATATAATATTTTTATTTAATTTGAGAAGTGTTGAATGAAGTGCATCTGTGGAAACGCTGCATAAAATTTGGAACGTTTGTATATCGATATGTTTACATTTGATTGTTGCCTTTCCATAATTAGTAATAAGAGCGATTTCTGTACCGCGAACGTTTATATATATATAAAAGTTTTAAAAGAAATTATTAAAACCTCTGATTCAAAATATTGTAGCATGGTAAGGTTTTAGGGTTGCATCTCTTTTATTTTTTAAATTTACTTTTAATTATATAAAAAAGATAAGCAGAACCCGCTAAAAATACATTGAATATCGTCGCAACATGATTGTTTATAAATTTAGTATCCAGAACAATGAAAAATACTGTTGCAAAAAAATGATAAAATAATCTTAAGAATTTATTTAAATTAGAAAGTTATACATAAATGAAATTGGTGTCGCTGATAAACTTTTCTTTTTTGAGTTTTAAAAATAATCTTAAAAATTTATTTAAATTAGAAAGTTATGCATAAATAAAATTGGTGTCGCTGATAAACTTTTTTTTTGTTTTAAAAATAATCTTAAAAATTTATTTAAATTAGAAAGTTATGCATAAATAAAATTGGTGTCGCTGATAAACTTTTTTTTTTGAGTTTTAAAAATAATCTTAAAAATTTATTTAAATTAGAAAGTTATGCCTAAATAAAATTGGTGTCGCTGATAAACTTTTAATTTGAGTTTTAAAAATAATCTTAAAAATTTATTTAAATTAGAAAGTTATACATAAATGAAATTGGTGTCGCTGATAAACTTTTCTTTTTTGAGTTTTAAAAATAATCTTAAATATTTATTTAAATTAGAAAGTTATACATAAATGAAATTGGTGTCGCTGATAAACTTTTCTTTTTTGAGTTTTAAAAATAATCTTAAAAATTTATTTAAATTAGAAAGTTATGCATAAATAAAATTGGTGTCGCTGATAAACTTTTCTTTTTTGAGTTTTAAAAATAATCTTAAAAATTTATTTAAATTAAATAAATTTTTTAAATAAGTTATGCATAAATAAAATTGGTGTCGCTGATAAACTTTTTTTTTTTTTTTAGTTTTAAAGTAAGGGGAAAAAATGGCTTTTATCTCATTATATGGTCTAAGTTATTGATTAAAAACTTTAAATGAAATAAAAATCTATTTAAATTATTGTAAAAAACACGCTTTCTTTATAAATAGCTTCAATCAAATAAAAAAAAAGAAAAAGAAAAAAAAAATGTGGCAGCTCAGGGTCCAATAGTCTGCACTATAATGTATTTTGAATTTTTTCTTCATCATTCGTGTAGTATAATGTAATTTATTGAGTAAATCAGCCTGTAAATGTGATTGTATTGAAACTTCATCGATGAGATCAATCTTCTAAGTAAACAATCTTAGCTTTAAAATGCTCAGTCCTTTTATAGTAGGAAATTTTTCTCTGAAACAATCTATTCAACAATGTCTCCCCCCCCCTCCAAATTAAGTATTTCAGATAAGAGTCGTGAGGATGCTTCAACGCAGATCAGTGCAAAGTCTTTCGTTCTTATTGTTTTCTTTGCAGTGTATTAAGATAAAAGTATCGCTGGAAAGTAAAGGATTTAATTTTCTTCGAAATGCAACATCATCTGACCATGCCTTGTGATTATTCCCATTTCTTTTCATTACGATTCTTTATTCGTAACATTCAAATATAATTTTTGAACATAAAAGTGTTCAAAAACTCATTGTTTAAAAATTTTGTTACATTCTTCTAATGTTGTTTAATGAGATTTCGATAAGCGATCTATAAAAATAAAAGCGAAAATTCGTAAATGAAGGTTACAGAATTCCAAACTGTTGAATAGATTTTTTTCAAAATTTCCTTACTGAAGCATACTTACAACCACAGATGAGCTACCCCTGCCCTACCTAAATGGGGAATAAGGTGAGCGATGGTCGTCACAACATCATCACAGCAACTGAGGTCGAAATCGTGACCGATCTTTATCCAGTTCCTCTCTCAGAATATACATCTCTACATAGGAAAGGAAATAATTCGATCCCAAATCATTATTATTATACCATAACAAGAAAAAAAAATTCTTATCAAAGAAGTATAATATACAGAAATACATATAGTAAATTAAGGAAATTTAATAAAAATTTCGTAAAAAAAAATAATAATTAAAAATTAATGTTAGACAAGAAATTTTTATCTCAGTCAGAACGTGTAGAATATCAACTAGTTAAAAGAACTATTTTTTAATCCTGTTGGCGCATGATCGCTCCCAACCGATCATATGATCGTGAATGTAAAACGAAGATACCGGGCAGACGCCTTTTGGATTCGGCAACTGTGGGTAATCACAGTGCAAATTAAAAAACGATACCTACAACAACAAAAATTCTTGTCGTCTGGATTAATGTTTTGTGTTGTCTTGTGGGGTATTAATAAAAAATTTAGAAACAGACAACACTGGTCCGTCAATAATTTATCAAAGGGACACTGGATTTTAAGCCACACCAAATCCTAATTTGGTTATAAAACATCCTATTTCGCGAAATCTGAAGTCGAAACAAAATATAAACTGGAAGAAAACGCTTCCTGTTTATAATGATTAATTAATTTTTCTTTATCTCTATTCTTAGAAATAAATTAATCGTAAATCGTAGGAAAATAATGGTTCTTATGAAAGGAAAATAAATTTATTTGATGCACATTTTTTAGACTAGCCCTATTGCGCTATATGCAAACACAGCAGATTAAACACTCATAGAATTCTGGCCAATTTAGTATTGCGAAAATGTTGAAATTTTAATATCTGGCATTAAATGTAAAGAATCTTGACTTAATTGAAGGTTTTATATACTACAAACGAAATTAAATTTATCCTCTTCTCTCAAAATCTAATATCTATAATCTTGCCTGTCTTGTATTTATTTTTCACAGCCTCTTAATATTGAGAGCCTTATTTAAGCAGCTGATTGAGCAATTTCTTAGTTTCAATTTTTAAATAAGGGTACTCTCCTCTGAAGGGATACGATTAAATTTCTTTACCAGTTGTTTCAACACTTCACTAGTGACTTCGCGCTGCGTTTCATAAAAATAAGTTGGATTTAACAATTTAAAATTATCATAGGAGAACTTAAAATGTATCAATAAAAGGCGGTTTATCAAAACTGTATATTAACTGGTTTCTGGATTGAAGTGATTGCCAACTCCTCAAAAGGATGTTTTGACTTTAGAATTGAATTTCAGTTTTTATTTTTCATAATTTCAAGGAAATAATAAATATATTTATTCATTATTCTTCATATAAGCTATAACTAACACGGTACAGCATATTACATGGAAAAGCAGAATGTCCTTTAGAAAGTATTTTGAACTTCTATAGTTTTTGAAAGGAATTTGCCGACACAGAATTTTGGTTTTTTGGGAAAGAAATATAGCGAGCGTAACTCAGAAGTTAAAATTACAGTAATGTCGGAATTCGAGTGATTAGAAAATTATTTTTAGAACTTAGATTAATTTGAAATTATTATATGCATATATATGTCTGCACTTTTCGTTTTTGTTGATAAAACATCACGGGCTGCCAAAATCTCGTATTTGCACCCTTTCTTTCCATAATTTTTTTTAAAAAAATTGTTTTTAATTAATAATTTTTGAAAAAAGACTAAAGGGCTTTCTCTCCCCGCAACTAGTCCGTCCAATATAATGAATAATACTATTTATACTTTAATTTAACTTGACAAGCTTCATATTTGTGAAGACAGAATTTTGTAAACGCTTTTTCATACACTTCATAATGTGGAAGTATTTAATTTTTTTACATTTATATGTTCTCTAGAAACATTTTATAATTTTTTAGTAACTTAATAAACTTTTAATCAACATTCTTTATTTCTATTTCTTTAAATTTCGATTTCTCATCGGTGGCTCCACTTAGTAGAGAATATGAGGAAAATCGATTTCAGAATTCCTTGACATTTATAATAGTAAATTATAAATTTAAATAAGAAGATAATTAAATTCTACTTTTTAGTTCACAGGGAAAAGTTAGTTTCATTTTTTTTAATTAAATCCTTTTAAAAGTTAATTTTTTAGTAATTAGTATTCATACGAAGTTACCTTAGCTGAAATTATTCGAAAATTGGCAAGAGACTAATACGATAGAACGTGTCGCCATCTCGTAGTATATAAGGAAATAATTTTTTTATTAAATCGGTTTGGAAGTTAATTATTTAGTAATTAGTATACAAAATTATCTAAATAGAAATTACTAGAAAATCACGAAGAGAAGAATACGATAGAAAGTGCCGCCATCTCGTATTATATAAAGGAATAATTTAGGTATTGAAAAGGCAGAACAACATTTTATAAATTTGTTTTAATGCATAATTCCATTTTCGATTTCTTTCTGTATTCTTAATACTATATATGTATACGCATACTCAGGCCAGAAATCATTTTTTAGAAACAACGAAATTATTTTAGACTTACGGAAGATTGATAGAATGAGAAAAGTAGTAAGCTTATGTTTTGGATATCCGCATTCAGATATATTGAAAGTTTGAATTCTTTTTTCAAAATAAGAGCTTTTCCTTCTAGTTGTATTGCATTATTCATTTAGAAATATTGTATCAAAATTTCTTACGTAATGGAGTTTTCCCCATTTTTCTGCTTTTAAAAAATAAGAGTGAATTTCATTTTATGTATAATAAATGCTCTTAAGTTTTCTACGATAACTTCTAAAGTTATTAATATACAAAAATAAATTTTACTACATTTTAAAATTTAAAAAAATTGCCTTTTAAATAATACAATTTATATAATCGTACAAATTTTTCCTGAACTTTGACAATTTTGTAAAGTTTTTAAATTTAATTTTTCTGAATTTCCAACAATAGAGTATATTTCCTATTTGGTTATTTTTCCATTCCATTTTCATTGTTTTATGCAATAATCAATCGCTGAAAGCTAAAGAAAAAAGATTCTGTTTTATATATGTATAGTTTACAAGTTGAATAGTAAAAGTGAAGTTGCAATAACACGAAATTTCGAAGGTAAATGAAACTTGCATATACGTTTTTAATAATGCAATTGGGATTGTCTTTATTAGAAAGATACATGTATGTAGTGAAGAGTACATATGTAAGACAAATAAATGTCTGACTTGAATGTCTCACGTTTTGGCGGAATAGACATGAAGTTATATTTCAATTATTTAACTGAAATCCAATATAACGTGCCTGAAATCGAATATAACTGTGCCAGCTGGTCGTCAAAGGCGATAGTTTATAATGATTTCGAAAACAAAAGGAGAACAAAGCTGTTTTGAAAAAAAAAAAAAAAAAACTTTTGAAAAAAACGAATAATAGTGGGACTTCTTTTTTAGTCAATTTGTTTATCTTATATTTGCTGTTTATTGGACTTACATTTTGCTTTACTTTTAATTTGTTTCGATTTTCGTATTACATAATTTGCAGATAATATGCCAGCATGAAAACATTTTTACTGCAGCAACTTTTATTAATATAAAACTAATCTTAAAACTATTTTATATGAACATTTTATACAATCATTAATTTATTGTTTCTCTCCAAAGGTAATGCTGGATTGGTTGAGGCGTTTTTACGATGCCTACAATGATGTTCCGAGGTTTGCTTTTGGTTTCCACGGCGAATTGAGCCACGATGACTACAATCTAGTCGGATATGCGGATTCTGATTTGGAAAATTTTCTGAAGGATCTTCAAGAGAGTGGCATCCTTAATAATACGCTTCTTATCATGCTCAGCGATCACGGGCACAGGTAAAAAAATATTTACTTAAATATATTCTTTGTATCCTAATTTGTATATTTTTTCGATTCTAATTCGAAGTATCGGAAGTCAAGGAAATATAATTATGAATAAAATGCTTAAAAATATTAATTAGACATTTAAATATAGACTATTAGTATTAAAAATAATCAGTAATTATATTAAATTTTAAAACGATTTCTGAAATGATCAAAGATTTTCTGTTGGTAATTTCACCAACAAAAAATTGAATTTGTTCGGACGTAAATTGCCAGTAATTGATCCAGTCGATATTGTTCTTTATCAAACTGTTTGAAGTAGAAAACTTTACCTTGCAAATTTTGCCTTTTTTTCAGCATAAAATAGTAGATTCCAATTTTCCTCGAGTTTCCTTTAGAGCTTATAACACTGGATTTATTAGTGAAGAACGATAGTTTGAAGGATAAAAATATGTTTTAAAAATAATTTGGAGCTTGGTCTTTTTCATTTACACTTTTTGATAATCATAATTGCAAAAAAAGAGCATTTTAATAGGAAACAACATAACAAAAATAGAAGATACTGGTACCGAATATTCGCACAGTGAATGTTCGGTGACAAGTCCAACAAACTCGATAATGGATAAGGACATTTAATTCCAAAAGAAAATACGAAATATATTTAGCAAAGTACAACTAAAGTGTACACAAGAAAACACTTTCAAAAAATCTATGACACAAAGGCAAACAGCAAATTATTATTAAACAGCAATACAAAGTGCTGAGAATGTAGCTAGGAAGTTTGCTTTAGTGAGAGAGAATTTATTCAATTCACTCCATAAATTCATAATCTCCATAAAAGAAAACAGAATGTCGTAAAAGAAATATTGGATCTCAAATCTTAATAAGAGATATCGCCATAATTCTTTTACTTTCGAGAATCTTCATTTTTGTCATTAAGTGGTCGTCAAGTTTGTTGGCAAGACAGGGTGTTATTGACTTAACATCTATTCAGCATTTACCAGAATATCTGTAAAACTCCTTTACTGTGAGATTAACTGCAAAGAGTAAGTAGCCTTAACAATACTATCATGAAAATGAAAATCTGTCAGGGTGCATATTGTTATAGCAACTATAATTCTTTTGTTTGCCTGTTTATTGGAGCTTCCAAAAATAGGTTTTGATATAAAATTCATAAACGAAAGAAAAATATCCTTTATAAAAGAAAAGAACATTACTCCTATAATGTGTAATCAGCAAAATTGCAGTAATTTCTAAGAATCTTAATTTGATGTAATGCTACAAAGGATTAGTCAGATTTCGATAAAAAATTTTATCATATTCCCGATGGGCTTTTTTTTTTTTTTTTTTTACTAATAAAGAATAGAAGGTTCGATGATTATAAAAAGACAAGAATTATGGAAAATAATAAGCAGATCAATGATATATTAATGAAAGAAACATCATGATGAAACGAAAAATATTTCATAAGCAAATACCATTACAAAATAATTCATTAACAAAATAGAATTCAGATTAAACACAATGAAATATCTATAAAAGTTTCCTATAACGACCTTTTTCGTAAACAACCACGTCCTTTCTTTACAACTTATTGATTGCTTTTATCGAATCGAAGTCCATTTCTTTTCTTTTTTGGATCGCAGTACTTGTGCTTCAAATTTTAATTACTTTCAAAGCTTATTTCCATGTCAATATTACTAAAATAATGTTTTTCTAATTCAAAATTAATCATTAATTGCTTGTTGATGTGTTTCACGCTAGTGTTTACCTTTAAATTATCGATAAAGCTACTTCTAAAATTTCAACAAAACACGAAAGCTGTGAATTGTGATTGAAATTAACAAATCGGTTTTTGCATTATTGTACTGAAAGGACAAAGCAGAATTTTTTGTGAATTCCTTATATTTAACACAGCTGTTAATGTACCTTGATTTATGTATTATTAGAAAGATTTTTAATTAGAATACGATTTGAGTCTTTTCATAACTAAGCGAAATTTTCATTCGGAGTTTTAAGCAAATGCTTTAAAAAGAATTGCGTAAATTATTCTCAAAAAATGAAATTTAATTTTTGAAAATTATATTAGGAAAAGTTCTTTTTTGTAAAACAGCGTTAATTTTTAGAGCCGCTTTTTTTAAAGTGGATTGTTTTGATGACGTTTTTAAATAGTAATAATAAAAAATCCATAGATGTTCATTTTATACAGTGGAAATGTAGTTGAACTTGTTTTGAAAGAACAAGAGAAATCCCAAAATGAGATCTATGGTTTTCACTAAGCTGAGTTTGTTTATTTTCATATCTTCCCAATCTTTCGAATTTAGTGATTCAAAAGACAAGAATAAAAAGATAGAACAAATAGAAATATGAAATTCCGTTGTAAATTTTCGATTTAATCAAAAATTGAAGAAAACAGAAAAAAAAAGGAAAAAAAAAAAGGGGGACGGAATGTCATAATAAGTTAAAATTTTGATAGTTACGTGTCTTAAAGGAAGATACGTTTTGAATGAACTTCAATTTATTTTACCACTGGAGGCATACTGGAACAAAGGCGCGGTGTACTTTCGCACTAGAAGACAACAGCGAAAATGATAGAGTTTTTCCCTTTAGTAGGTTTATTATGATATTCTGATGGGGATTTCTTTGATGTATCGACGTAGGTAAGGGAATCTGAGGTATCTTTGAAAAAGATGCGTAAGTGTTAAGGATTTTTATGCTTTCACGGCGTGAAAAAACAATGGAGTCAGCAATTTTTTTAGCGCATATTAGAAATATTTAAATAAAAAAGGGCTGTGAATTTATAATTTTTCCCTCAGAATGTATGATAAAGTAATAACATTTCTCCAATGATTTGTAGAACATTATGTATAATGAGAATTCTTTTCTGTTCTTGATTCTCAATTTAAAAAAAAATCCAGAAATCTACTCTGGAAAATCTATTCCATACATTTCTATTAATAAACTTAATTTCCGTCATTTCTCCATTATATTCTTTTGGGTGTCTTCTCATATTGGAATTGTAGACAACGGGAAGCGGACAAGATTGACAAATTGGCAACTGTTCCAACCACTAATATTCGCAAGAAACTTTTAAAAAATCACTTTAAAATCTTTCTTTTTGTTAAATAGTAGATGTAATGAGACCTTGAGACTGGCAACAAACTTCACGCTATCAAGCCTCTTGTACAAAGTTGTACAAGAGGCTTGATAGCGTGAAGTTTTCACCAATTAACTGGCAAGAAGACACAGTTTTAATTCGCTAACGCGTTCATTATACCAAAGTCACTTTTCATCACTTATTTGTAGGAGAGCAACGGCCAATGTGTTTGCAGTGTCAGTGTGATGTATGGTCGACCGTGTATTATCATAATGCACAAATTTCAATGTCGAGTGTTTGCAATTTTCTTTTTCAATTACCAACAATTTGTTTATCAACTTTTCTTGATAAAATATCTCTTACTTATCGCTTTGCATTGTTAAAGTCTATTCATTCTTATCCATTCTTTGATATCTTGCTCATATTTCAGAGTAACTTTTTGCATCTGCCGTTTTTGAGAGTTTTATACTTTTACATTGTTGTTATTAATCTTTTATTTGACACAGTGTAGTCAATATCATGGCTCATGCGCCATAAAAAAATCAAATCAAATCAAATCCATCAAATTTCTATTATCCAAATCATTTTTATTTTCCATGAACTACAAGTTTTATAATCAAAGCAATGTTCACTAAACGAGTAAAGAATTATTATTTTTCTCAAATAGAAAACATAAATTAGAGACGAAATGAATAATTAAACTATTCGTTATACAACAGACTTTTCATCTCTTATAACATGCAAGAATTTCTGGATTCAGTTTTTCACGTTTAATGGACTAGGAATCTATATTAGAAATTTAAAAACACGCTACAACAGTTTTTCAGTAATCTAGAAAATATCAGATTGAAGACTTCTGGTTTAAAAAAAATCTCCAGTTTAATGAAAATTCATTTCAACAAAGTGCATTTTAATAACAAAACTTATGTTATTTTTAAATGTAGAACATGATTCAGATTATACTTTTAATAAATATTGCAAAGATGATTCAAAATTTGAGACGCGGTTCATTATTTATATTTCTGAAATTCGCGTAAAATAACTTTTCTCCTTAAAATTGTTATTCTCGATCGCATCGTACGACATCAGTGGAGTGGTGGTATTCCATTTGTTTCAGTTTTTCGTTCGTCTATTTAGGCTGGTAATTCATGATCGTTCCATGCCAGCTCCACTTCAATTCATTTAGACACGGTTAAATATTCACTCTTCCAGTCTACGCAATTCCAATTCTAATGGGATTTCCGCATTGACGATAGATTTCGAATTCCGACATTCTGTTGGCGTGGCGTGAAGTGATCGTGAATATCAGGCTTACTGCTCTCCACTCGTGCTACTGAAACCACCGGATTACTGGAGGAGCCGAAATGGCATAGTACCAGATAGTAGAGCTATTGGGTTTCATACGACACGAGTTTTCGTTCCATGAGTTTCGTATATTTACACAGTTTAGTTTCGTTACAGTTTAGTATATATAATTTCTAGGATATTCGATAATACAACTCACAGCTTTAGAGTTGTCATATTAATAAATAAGCTTTTCCTTGCAAGAAAAAAAATATTTGTTAAGATTTTATATCATTTGATGTATTGTCAGGTAACTATAGATTGTTGTAAATCATTTAAAGAGGAAAAAATATATTCTCATTATAATTTATGAGTGAAAACTAAAATAAAGATATTAGTGTATTTTTATCAAACTTTAATTTAGAAATAGAAGAGAGAGAAACTCTTTATTTATTTTAGAAGATATAAAAAAAATCGGTTAATGCAGTTATCGTATATTTTATTGTATCTTTGCAATAAAACGTAATAACATCAGCAAAGGAAAAAAAAGATTACGGAAAACATAAATCATAATGTGTGTACAGTTTTGAGACATGCTTATCGATGCACACTATACAGCAATAATACTGACTACTCAAATAATTATTCTAGAATATTTTTTTTTCCTTTCCAGCGTGACTAAATTTAAACAATGTAGATGTTAGGCAATTTGTGGTCTGTTTTTTATTAATTAAACTGATGAATTTAATTACATATTTAAACTAATTTTAATTTAGTTATCGCGTTAATGGTTGATTTTATTTCAATAATTTTGACAAATTGACACATTTTTATGTATTAATTTACTATATTTCATATTTGTGTTTCATTTACATTTGTTCGCCATTATATTTAAACGCATGATATTTAGGAATACAGTTATAGTTAAATGAACATAATAAAACAGATAAAGAACTTTGATCAGTTATACCTGACTATGTTAACATTACATAATTCGTTAATACTTAATATTTTATAATTCAAAGAATAAATATTTTTTTGCTAATTTATTTGTTTAGGATTAGAAAATTAATATTTTACAATCTACCTGCGGTGGATTATAAATAGGAAGTACTTATTTGGAAATTCTCCCCTGAATTTAAGTCTGCATACGTACGTACAAAAAAAAAAAAAAAAAAAAAAGCAAAATCTGCAAACTAATGTTTCTCACACTTTCAGATTTGCCTCCATCCGTGAAATGCAGCAAGGAAAGCAGGAAGAACGCCTTCCCTTCTTTGCCGTGGTGGTGCCTCCCTGGCTGGAGAAAGTCTACCCGACTCACGTGAGGAATCTCAGAATCAACGAGAATCGTCTGGTGACACCCTTCGACATCCACGCAACTTTGATGACCCTCCTCGACCCCGATGTGCCAAACGAGGGTGATCTTTCCAGTCGCAGCATTAGCATCTTCTCAGAAATCCCGCAGGAAGTAAGGAAAAAAATAGCTCTTTAATATATGCTATACAACGTAAATAAATATTCAATAATTACCAATATATTACTGTCAATCAATATTATAATCAATACAATATCATCGTACCGACAGCGATAGAAGTATCCCTATTTGGAGCATTATCGCTTACTGAAACATCGTGAGAGTTATTGTATATCTTCTACTGCAATAATCTAATTATTTAATAAAAAATATACGTCAATATTTATTTCTTTTATGTGGGATCATTTTATTTGGAGATTTCAATATAGAGAAATTCTCGTACTTTGGTAGCTCGTTGGTGATACTTTTGCTCAGAGAATTTCCTTGAATCACTTCGAGTAAGTGATGTCCAGTCAATTATTTCGAAGCAGCTGAACATTATTAAAATTTCGTCGCGCAATTCTAGTGCATTATCAACTACACATTCGGTCACGAATTTGGCAACAAAATTAAGTTCAATTTAATTAATCATTCATCACTCCTTATTAAAATTTCATCATTCCTTAATAAAATTTCATTTTCCGATATTTGTCTTAGTGTATTTGGAATATATACATATGTTTGGAATATGTTTTAACTTAACCAGTTTTGTCTTATAAATTTGCGATCTCATTATTTTCGCATAAAATATTTTAATGATTATTTAAAATAAAATATTAAGATTGATTCAAAATTTAGCTATAATAATTCTATCAAAGCTTTATTTATTTCAAATAATTAATCGATATCGGCTTGATGAAAAAAGACTTAATATGGAAGAGTTATTTCTGCATTAGCATAATTTCATACATAGAATGGATAGAAAAACTTTAATGCGCTCATTTCTGAAGGCTGATCAAAGATGGAATCCGGATACTTCAAAGCTGGATATACTAAAGGAAAATTCAAATTAAACAAAATTAGCGTCCTCTAATATTATTTAAATAGGAAAGTTTAAAAGCCAGAAATTCGTTTTTCGGAAAATTCGAACTAGTCAAGTTTCACAATATAAAGTTGGATTAATAAGTGTTGGTATAACTTAAAAAAATGCTGTAAGAATTAATTTCCTCGTTTTATTTTCAGAGGACTTGTACCATGGCTTCCATCGAGCCACACTGGTGTGCATGCTTGTCCTGGGCTAGAATGTCTGTCGAAGACCCTATCGCCAGCGAAGTGGGCCAGGCAGTCATAGACTTCATTAATGAACTCACCATTTTACAGCGACACAATTGCGAAATTCTCCAGCTCAAAGAGGTGACTCGTATTGAGAAACTTCAACCAAACAAAGCTCTACTCAAGTTCAGAAAGAATGCCGATAAGGACGGTTTCGTTGGCGAGTTCAGCGATAACACGCAGCTGACGGAAATTCTGTACCAAGTTCAGCTCCGAGCTTATCCAAGTGACGGCGTGTACGAGGCGTCGGTCAAACACAACACTATCAAAAAGACATTCATCGTCAAAGAGCATGAATTGTCTCGTGTAAATATGTACGGTAATCAAGAACACTGTATACATGAAACATATCCAAACTTGAGGAAGTACTGCTATTGTAAAACGCAGCTATGAAAGCTTGTACAGATTTTGTTCGTCGGTTGATTTTGCAGGAGTTGAATTTTGAGCACGTTTTGAAAGAATCAAAAATTTCATTCCATGATTTATAAAAAAAAAATCATATGAAACGAATAACTTTTGGTGAAATAATCATGCACATTTCATCTTTTTACAAAACATTTTTTTTATAGGTTGGAGAAATCAATATGAAATTTTACCATTCGCAGCAAAATTCATTTTATGGTTATTTTTACTCAATTATTGTTTTATATCAGAGTTTTTGAAACCTTTTGGTGCTTTTGCGTTGAAATACTATTTGCAGCTGGTGGGTTTTGTTTTTGAGGTTGTTTTCAGTGTTCAACTTATTTATTTCAAAGTGCCTATTGGCACAATTAGTGAGCCTTATTTTGCTTAACATTTGCTCGATTAAAATATCTGTGTAATACATTGAAGCACGCCGTTATATCTTCAGCTCTGAATGTTATTTTTTGCGATGGAATGAGGAATTCTATCTTAAAATGTTTCATTTCCATCATTATTCTTTTCAAGTAGGAATAATGGTGGAATAGTCATTTGATTTTTATGTAATGCACAAGGTAATAGAAGAAAGAAATTCTTTTTTGTGAAGATAATATTTGATGTTTGATTTTTCCGTTGATTTCTGTGTAAATAATTATCTAGTCAATATGCTTCAAATCAATTTTCTGTTTTCTCTCTCTCTCTTTTAACATGACTGTTAATTGATTTTTCTTAGCTACTTACTTTGAGCGGTTTTTTTCTTTTATAAGCTTAACACGATCATATTAATTTAAGAGAATTATACATAACGAATTACTTTAGCTAGTTGGTTTAAAACATATCTAGAATTTAATTTTGAAAAATAATTGATTTTTCAAAGAATATATTTTTATTTTTCTGCAAGCTCTGTTCCAATTTGAGATTTCATTACAATCGGTATATTAAATTTTAATCAATTATAAATAATATCATTATATTTATATTTAATGTTATACTGAATGAGTAGAATCTATTGAGAAACAAATGTTGAAACTAAATAAACCCTGAAAAAAATTAAGATAAAAATGATTTTTTTAATTAAAATATTGCAAATTTTTAAAATCCTCTTTCGTTTTAATTTTTAAAACGAACGATGAACTGGAGAACCATATAATTAAATGTATATATATACAAAAATATAAAAAAAATCATGTATTCTCTTGCTTAATTTATCTTGTTTTTAATCTATTAATCTAAATTTTTTATTCTATTTCTAATTTAATCTTACTAATTTACTATTATTTCTTGCTTATTAAAGTAATTACTTATCTTACTTTATACTTTTTTATAATTTATCTTAAGTAATTGCTTAATTTATCTTATAGGTAATTCAAATCGGAAAGTTGATTCTAATTCTAAGAATGATGCTGTTTTCCATATGGAACTGGAAAAATATTTGAATTTATACAAATAATCACTAGGAAATCAATAAATATTATCTAATCTAAATGTGATATAAAAAATTTTTTTCTTAAAAAGATGATTGAACTCTTGAATAAGAAAATTTTAGAGTATATTTTGATTGGCTAATCTATCACACGTGATAAATTTAACAACAAAAAAAAGATGAAAACTAAATTCCGTCCATTGGCTTTTAGAATAAAGAAAATTTCATCTAGGGGGGGTAAATTTAATTAAATATCTTTATTGCATATTTTTTCTCTTTATTTAATTCGATAAAAAAAATACGCCGAAAGTCACATTCTAAGCAAAATAGTGCAAAAATGATTTATAAATGTTCTCTTTATATCAATAACGATTAAGTATTTAAGTTAATTACTTAATTAAATTATTTTTATTAATTTTCCTTTGTTGTTATTTTTTAAAAATATTTTTTTGCATAATTTTCGATAATTCGGTAAGTTCGCTTCCATTACTTGATAAAAATTGAGTAACTATTCTTCCGCTACTAACAGGTTTGAAAGGTATTTTTCATTTCATGATTATCCAAATGGCCATTCATTTATTAACCAAAGAATTCTATTGAACAACAATTATCATATTATGAGCGAATAATTCTTACCTGGACATATATCAATTAGGCAGCTTTATAACTATTTCCTTAAAAAGAATTCTTGTTTCTGCCATTTTTGTCTGTAATGAATTTTACATCCGATATTAGATAGCACTGTTTGTAATAATTTATTACATAGATTCTGATGGATGGGACTTTGTATTTTGTATACTTTAATAAATTGCCATTTGTACAAAAAAAATAACTGTTGCTCAACATGTCGTCAAAACAAAAAAAAATTCCAGAACATAATGTAACAATGCATTCCAAAAACGTTTAACTGCTTTTAATGAAATGTGAGTCATTGTTAATTAATATGCTAGAAACTGCAAAGCTGTATAGTCATTATTAACAATTTCATATTGTGTGTTTAAAAGTCGTTTGGTATTTCCATCATTCAGAGAAGTTTCATGAATTTTGCATCATCATTAATTTTTGTATGATTATAGTGTGTGATATAGTAATGAAACCATGAGTCACTCATGACCTTCAAAGCTCAATGTCATTTCGTGCCATTCTTCTCCTTTCCGATCTTTTAACGTAGCCGTTTTATATCCTTTACAGAGAAAAAGCCTTATTTAAATTCATATTTTAATTAACCATTATCCTTGGGCGTTATCTTTTTTGATTAAAAAATAGTTAATATTCGTTGTGAGATGCAGCATAAATTTTATTATGTCATCACGTTGTTGTAAATAATACAAAAGAAGTACTAAAAGATCGGGACTGATTGAAAAAATTATGATGGAGTTATTGTTAAAAAATTCATGGGCTTCATTTCGTAAACAAAGCAAAACTCTCGTTAAAAACAAACATTCCGTTTTGCGACTTTAATTAATTCTTGAATTATAAATTTCAGTTTCGTGCCATTATATTTTTCATTTCAATTTAAAATAAGCCGTTCAATATTTATTAATTTTTTAATACATTGATTAGATTAAACTGTACCGAATCTATAGTTGTCGAATTCGTACAAATCTCATTTAATCTTTAAAATGAATACTGTCTGTCTTCTCATAATTTTAAGCAGTTAACTGTTTCGACCTGGTAGGAAAAGGCGTATCTAAATTGTGTCGCAAAAATTTAGCGATTATACTACTTATTACTCCTAATGAATAAATTCATCATAAAGCCAAATGTTGTACTTTTTCCATAGCGAGTATACTCGTCAAAATCAGTTAACTGCTTAATATTAAACGTTTGGATATTAAAATTCTTAGGTGTAACTATGCTATCTACGACCATCCAATTATTTATAAAATCATCAAGATAATAATTAGAAGTGAATAAAATGGCTTTCTGTTATTGAACTCAAAGAATTCTTAATATAGGATTAAATATTTTTATAGTAAATTATTTATAATAAATTAGTAATTTTATAAATCGAAAAGATTCCAATATGTTTTTATTCAGAATTATTTTTGGTTTGAATAAATTTTTCAATAGCCAATTACAGTTGTATCAACAGAAATAAAGATATCGCTTGATAAATATTAATTCAGCGGAAAAAAAACTGCTGGCATAATATTTAACATATTGGAAATTGTGTCAAATCGTGCCAATGCGTATTTTGTTTCAATTTTTAAGGTTTCTGACTTTTCCATGAAGATTCAACAGTAATAAAAAGGAAGTTCCTCATTTCAGGCAAATGAATTAACCTTACTGTGCTAATATCACGTGATTTAGAGTGTATCACTTTTCAGTTGTTCCCAATTTTTCTTTGAAATTGACTTTCTGTTCAGCTAATACAATTGAATCTACAATGCTGTAATAATTTGCGATTCGATGAACAATCTGATATCTATAGCATTGTAATCTTAATAAGAAAATGGTAGTATGATTTGATATTGTAAGGGAGTGAGACTATTTATTATGAGGTTGATGAAAATAATAGACGGGTTTTAGGAACAGTTATTTAATTGTTTTCTAAGTGCCACGTTTCACAAGACAAAACAAATACAACATGAAAATACACGACACTCACTTAGAATACAATTTAATAATGACTCCCAAGAAGAATCATGGGAAATGTACCTTGATATTAATAAGGTAGCACCATCTGTTGTATCAAAAGTGAAGGTAATAGAGTTATGCAACCGCTACAATATATATTTTCATTTAAGATGGTGGTGATGGAAGGAAATTAACTGGGTGATCAGAATGTTGAGAAAATCCGTTTCATATTCCGGACATGCGTTCACAGTTTATGCTTAGTAAAGCTATTTATAAATTTATTTAAAAATAATAATACAAATTAATCAAATTTTTCTTTGGGTTTATGAATTGGACTTTGAAATTGCAATTAAAGTTATAATACGAGTATTAATGTCTTAACTTTAGTGAGGGATCTTATTCGAAGAATATACAGTTGGGTAACCCGCGTCAGTTTTGTAAAATTATCTGCATCTTAAACAAATTTTTTATGCTCTAATGAATTCGATTAATCATCCATTTCCCCCCCCCCCCCAGATCATTACCATTTTGACTCATGGTATGGATATCATGAATAAAATAAATTCATTGATTATTCATTCACTTTTCTTGTTAAAATACATATACTTTTATCTTCTTAACAGTATTTCATTATGTGTTTCTTTTGTACTAAAATCTGTTCAAATGTTCTTCGTGTTTCTACATTTCTTCTAATAGTTTTTCCTTTTCCGATCTTCAACTCCCGTCACCTGCCATTTTACCTTGTGATAGTTTTATAGGTACTTAATAATTTATGTAAATAAGCGAATGTGATGTATTGTTATTAAAATATTCGTGTTTAGTTTTTTTAAAAGTGCTGGTAATATGTGTGCCATACAGTATTTGTAAATGTGATTATTGAATAAAAGTAGTTGTCAAGACTTTTAAAAATCTGTCTGTTTATTTTTGCGTTCCCTAACGACAATTTATGCTTTTTCATAATATATTCTGTTTCAAACAACAGGGAATGCAATTGCATTCATGCATCGGTTTTCAGTCATTACAACCATGCTTAAAATTCATTGGAAAACCATTTTTTTAAAAGCTTTACTAATGGAAAAACCTTCATTGTTATTATGAAAGCAAATTGAGAATCAGAAAATGGAATTTTACTTTTTATTCTAAAACATCGATATATTTCATAGGAAGAATGAATAATAATTAAAAAAATAATAAAAGTACCTCCGCAATGAGAATCGAACTCCAGTCTCCCAGGTGATAGGCAGGGATACAAATCACTATATTAATGAGGATGCACACACCTGAGGAGACAAAATGTGATCACATCACATCTTTTGAGAATTTTTCTGAAAAACTGGATTTTTTTAAATGTATGCGAGTCAGTCATTCGGAATATTCCTGTCGAATATAGGGGGCATTGCCCTAACGGAATATTTCTGTATGTTCGTCAGCACATACCCTGTGCTCCTGTTTGCAAAAAATAGAAGATTCTACGCAAAAAAAAAAAAAAAAAAAAAAAAAATCAGGAAACAGTTTTCTTCACTAGGCATGCCTTTATTCACTTCGAGCCACACCTTATTTTTATACAATTTCTTATAAGCAATTCCATATCACGGTTACGAATATTTCTTCAAGACAATATCAAATTATTTTCTTCATAAACTACTAATTTCATTATAAACTCATTCGGTTTGCTCGTCTTCGTTAAAATAAATTTGCTCTGCTTTCCCACACGTGAACGTCTACTTTTTATGACTGCCAAGCAAACAAGAAATCCTTTTCTGCATAACTTTCAAGACATTGGGAATGCACTGCCATCTGTTAGCAGGAAGATAAACTAATCCCGACAGTTCCTACTCTATATGAAGATCTAATTTTAAAAAGCATTTTTTATCAAGCTTGTAAGCTTTGTAACAAACAAATAGTAAAAGGAACTGAATTTATGTGAATTAACCATTTGGTGGGATTTACTTCCGACTTTCTCGCATATTCTTTCACAGTGTGGCGCTTTTAGTATTCAGCGAAGAAATACAGTGAAGAAAATGGAGTGAGTATTTTCAGACAAAAGTTAATGCAGATTAAGATTTTGGTTTCAAAAACGAATACCAAATTTATATAGCTTGCTGTGTTTTCAAGTTACAATTCTCTCATATTAATAAACAGATAGAGAATCGGGACAATGACAGATTCGGACCAAACTTTTATTGAGATTAATAATTTTCTTAAAACCATGAGCAGGATTTATTTTGGTTAATGTTTTTCCATACAGTCTGCTTGGTTCTGATGGAATTTGTCCAAAAATTAATATAGATTTATAAATTAGACGTAAATACAACATAAAATTTCATATGTCTAGATTATTTTGTTTCTCAGTTGCTTTATTCTTAGACATACAGATATTTCGGAACCCTTTTGGACTCGGAAAAGTCAACAAACACGGAGACTCGATATCGAGGTCAAAAGTTTTTAATGACTACAAAAACTTTCTAATAAATTCAAAATTTTATTTTTTCAATGGTACAAAATTTATTTCTGTGTATTTTTTCTTCATTATTATTTTTTTTTTTCAAAATTTAATATATAATTGAATAGAAGCAGACGATTTTGAAATAATGAAAATTATAGATGTTCTGTTACTAAACAATGGTGAGACTTCGACTTTGATTTAAGCAATTCGTGAATATATTTTTATCTTTGATATTTCTGTTTTATTTTTTAAATATATTCAACAACTTTTTTTATTCGTTTTAAAAGAGTTAAAGTTTATTTAATCAGATCAAATAATTCACCCGCATTTGCGACGAAATATTAAATAAGTAATATTGTATTTGAGAAGAATATGGAGTTTTAAATAATGAAAAGTAGGGAGTAGCCATTTTACGCGCCTAAAAGAAAGCACGAGTTCAAACGAAGAAAAGCTTTTGGAACCAATGAAATATGTTTATTGTTTAAAAATATATACGAAGAGCTCTTGTCAAAACACATAGGCAAAACTTTAAAAGCAGACGATTAATAATTTGAAACAGAAATAGCTATTGATTTGGCTTATTTTCTTATTTTTTATAACTGAAAAATTAATTATTTAATAATCTAATTATCTCGAAGTGCTTTTTAGTATTTCTGAAAAAAATTAGAAGTACTAATATTTCTCCATTTTATTTTTCCACCATTTCAGGAAAGAACTGCAGTTTAAAAATCTTTCCTTTCCTTTGCGTGCAAAAGAATGATTGAATTGGTTTCATTTTAATAAAAATATTTTTACCTATAAATTATTCGGGATCCTTTTATCTTCCCAGTGGTTTTGTTTCAGTTCATGTTTCTTCATTTCGTTATTAATCTTCAATCGTGCAATTGTTCATGTGTTTTTTCTTTGATGAAAATATTTTAATATAGTGGTTTCTTTTCCTTGGAATATTCATCGTAAAGATGATAAACAAAAGAAAGTGAGTGGAATGGAGATTTTCTTAACAAATTAAATTAGAAATTTGTTTTTGCTTTCTTTTTGTATATCAGTTTAATTTCGAAGAAATATGAATGTGTAATGAATAAAACGAAACCGATTACGAAAGCAAGTAGTGAAAGTTCATTTTTAGGAAAGTTTCCCTTTTAAATTTAAGATTAAGTGTACTTTCTTTACATTATTTAAATACCGCAATCTTTATTTTCTTTTACAATTGAAGTGACTAGGTTTTAGATCTGTGACTTGTTAAATCCTTGTAGTGTTGATGATTACAAAAAGTGACCAATCACCTTCAGTTCAAAATACTTTGATAATCAAGTCAAAACCGTCCCTTCCTTTCAAATTTCTATAGAAAGCAAAAAAAATTTTGCAATAATGATGTTAAACTTTGAAAGTGATGATTATGATTAAAATACTAAAATATGATAGAAACAATCAAATTCTGATTCTTATACATTTGAGGAACTTTATTTTACATTTTGTTATAAAGCACTTTTTTTTTTTTTTTTTTTTACTTGGTCACTATTAATAGTATACAGACGATTTTAAAAATAGCAAGATTCCACCCGATAACACCCTAAAACACACAAAAGAGCTAAATCTATAGCACTTTCTTTCATACATTTTTTTACAGTCCCATCCTTTGGGAAATCAGTGTTCAAAACATGCCTTTATATTAGTGAATGCGTTATTTTCTTACTAGGAAGGAGAAAAATTCGAAATTGGTTCGAAGACAATTGCTAAAATTGCTAATTTGCTAAGAAATAATTCAGATTCTATTATAACCAACAATTTGTTTTTATAATAGTCAATATTTTAATGATATCAATTTCTTCTTTCTATGTTCTGTAATTTTAAAGATAAATTTTAATTTTTTATATTTTTTTCAGAGACATAAAAATCTAACACTTTCTAATTTCTTTTTATTATTTCTATATTTTTGAAGAAGAATATCATGTGACTATCAACCTATCCAAAATTTCTGCATGCACTATGCCTATCAAACATGATTCATATTGCCCCTGTTTTTTTAATGTAAAGCAAAGTATGATTTCATATCCAAAAATTGTCCTGATCATTTGAAGATTTCTCATCAGAAATGTATGAATGCGTCTCGCCCTTTTGTCATTGAGAATGATGTCACAATGTTAATGATTCTATAAAGGTGCAAAAGTTTATTTTCCTTTCAGCTTACTGTATCAAATTGGAGATTTTATATTTTTACTTACGGGATGCATGCAAAAAAGACAAAAAATCTGTCTCGAGATGTTGATGAATTTCATTTTTAAAATTTTTCTGAGTCCGAAGAATTTGGTTTGAAAAATATTTTATAACTGTCAATACTTTTCCTAATTGTAATTCTATTTTTATAAATTCTATTTTATTACATTTTTTTAGCTCTAATTATCTGTTTATTGATTTATGAAAACTATCTCAAAAATGGAATGAAATGAGGGAATAACATTCTTTATGTTTCTTTACATCAAAAGGAAATTTGTCACAATGTTAATAATTCTATAAAGAGGTGCAAAAGTTTATTTTCCTTTCAGCTTACTGCATCAAATGGGAGATTTTATATTTTTACTTACGGGATGCATACAAAAAGACAAAAAATCAATTTCGAGATGTTGATGAATTTTATTGGCTTGTGAAAACTATCTCAAAAATGGAATGAAATGGGGGAATAACATTCTTTATGTTTCTTTACATCAAAAGGAAATTTGTCACAATGTTAATAATTCTATAAAGAGGTGCAAAAGTTTATTTTCCTTTCAGCTTACTGCATCAAATGGGAGATTTTATATTTTTACTTACGGGATGCATACAAAAAGACAAAAAATCAATTTCGAGATGTTGATGAATTTTATTGGCTTATGAAAACTATCTCAAAAATGGAATGAAATGGGGGAATAACATTCTTTATGTTTCTTTACATCAAAAGGAAATTTGTCACAATGTTAATAATTCTATAAAGAGGTGCAAAAGTTTATTTTCCTTTCAGCTTACTGCATCAAATGGGAGATTTTATATTTTTACTTACGGGATGCATACAAAAAGACAAAAAATCAATTTCGAGATGTTGATGAATTTTATTGGCTTGTGAAAACTATCTCAAAAATGGAATGAAATGGGGGAATAACATTCTTTATGTTTCTTTACATCAAAAGGAAATTTGTCACAATGTTAATAATTCTATAAAGAGGTGCAAAAGTTTATTTTCCTTTCAGCTTACTGCATCAAATGGGAGATTTTATATTTTTACTTACGGGATGCATACAAAAAGACAAAAAATCAATTTCGAGATGCTGATGAATTTTATTGGCTTATGAAAACTATCTCAAAAATGGAATGAAATGGGGGAATAACATTCTTTATGTTTCTTTACATCAAAAGGAAATTTGTCACAATGTTAATAATTCTATAAAGAGGTGCAAAAGTTTATTTTCCTTTCAGCTTACTGCATCAAATGGGAGATTTTATATTTTTACTTACGGGATGCATACAAAAAGACAAAAAATCAATTTCGAGATGCTGATGAATTTTATTGGCTTATGAAAACTATCTCAAAAATGGAATGAAATGGGGGAATAACATTCTTTATGTTTCTTTACATCAAAAGGAAATTTGTCACAATGTTAATAATTCTATAAAGAGGTGCAAAAGTTTATTTTCCTTTCAGCTTACTGCATCAAATGGGAGATTTTATATTTTTACTTACGGGATGCATACAAAAAGACAAAAAATCAATTTCGAGATGTTGATGAATTTTATTGGCTTGTGAAAACTATCTCAAAAATGGAATGAAATGGGGGAATAACATTCTTTATGTTTCTTTACATCAAAAGGAAATTTGTCACAATGTTAATAATTCTATAAAGAGGTGCAAAAGTTTATTTTCCTTTCAGCTTACTGCATCAAATGGGAGATTTTATATTTTTACTTACGGGATGCATACAAAAAGACAAAAAATCAATTTCGAGATGCTGATGAATTTTATTGGCTTATGAAAACTATCTCAAAAATGGAATGAAATGGGGGAATAACATTCTTTATGTTTCTTTACATCAAAAGGAAATTTGTCACAATGTTAATAATTCTATAAAGAGGTGCAAAAGTTTATTTTCCTTTCAGCTTACTGCATCAAATGGGAGATTTTATATTTTTACTTACGGGATGCATACAAAAAGACAAAAAATCAATTTCGAGATGCTGATGAATTTTATTGGCTTATGAAAACTATCTCAAAAATGGAATGAAATGGGGGAATAACATTCTTTATGTTTCTTTACATCAAAAGGAAATTTGTCACAATGTTAATAATTCTATAAAGAGGTGCAAAAGTTTATTTTCCTTTCAGCTTACTGCATCAAATGGGAGATTTTATATTTTTACTTACGGGATGCATACAAAAAGACAAAAAATCAATTTCGAGATGTTGATGAATTTTATTGGCTTGTGAAAACTATCTCAAAAATGGAATGAAATGGGGGAATAACATTCTTTATGTATCTTTACATAAAAAGGAAATTTTTTTCTCTAAATTTTCTCCGAAATCCATCAATGAGAAGTATGCCTAATAATCACAAGAACTGTAGATATGTATAAAATTTTGCATCAGATCCACCTAGGGATCGATCGTCTGTCGGCATATCCCTCTCTGTGTATATGGGAAGCGATAAGAAACACAAGAAAATTGCTAAATGAAATTAGGTAAGTATTATTGACATCAAAATCTTAGGCCTACTTCCAATTAAACAATCAATGGGAGATATCCAGAAAACGACGATCCTATACACTATACTACGA
This sequence comes from Argiope bruennichi, assembly GCF_947563725.1. Taxonomy (NCBI): domain Eukaryota; kingdom Metazoa; phylum Arthropoda; class Arachnida; order Araneae; family Araneidae; genus Argiope; species Argiope bruennichi. The sequence goes on from NC_079151.1 coordinate 76,177,968, forward strand.
AGTGAAACACAAAACGCTCCATATTGTGGAAAAATACGAAAAAATCGAGGAACGATAATAGATTATCCAATAAGTATTCCAATATATTTATTTCTATAAATAAAATTTAATTCGTTATTTGCTTGTATCAGAAACAAGTCTAATAGGGTTAATAAAGAATGCTTTTCAAAATCTTATATTTAAAAAAAATCTTCATACATAATTGAATTTACCGAAAGACCGACATTACAAATAAGACCTTAAAGAAGACACAATTTACTAGAAAAATTCTCATATGACATAACATTTAAGAAAATGATAAAAACGCATTGAGTTGAAAGACAAAATGCGCCCTCACTACGTGCCGAAATAGCTCAGTTGGGAGAGCGTTAGACTGAAGATCTAAAGGTCCCTGGTTCGATCCCGGGTTTCGGCAGATGTACATATCCTCGGTAGTATAGTGGTCAGTATCCCCGCCTGTCACGCGGGAGACCGGGGTTCGATTCCCCGCCGGGGAGGTGCTTTTTTTTTTTTTTTTTTTAATTCTTTTTATTCTATTTATTTTTTGTAAGTTAATTTTTTCTTTGAAATTTACCTGTGTTGACAGAAGCAAAGTTATTTACTTTTTCCGATATTTAATTAATTTTCACAATAAGCTGTAGAATTTGCTCTTTTATTATTATTATTGTATTAACAAAAAGCGCAAAAAGTTTATTAGCGCAAAACAGCATCGCATTTGTCAGAAACTTCAAAGTACAGAAAATAGAAATATTTTATTTATGTATTTATTTTACTGCATCATCAATTAAAATAGAAGCTGAAATCAATTTGCAGTTTTAATTTTTGTTTTTCATAGGAAATATTAATTAATATAAATTTTATCGAAAACAAACAAAATTGTATAATGAATAGTGAAGTTTTTGATGCATATGTTTTAAACTGCTTTTTTTTTTACAGTAGAAGACAAGCATTACTCATTAAAAATAATAAATGTTTTATAGCATTACAAAAAAACCTATGCAGTTATCAAGTTAATGGGTCCAGAATTCAAGTTGCTGGATATTTGTGCATTTCAGCAAGCAATTAATACGTTTTCTAATACAAAGTGTATGACAAAATAAATCCTTTAATAGAAGGGCGTTTAGTTGCATAACTTTTAGACAAAATTATTTCTATCACAATTTATGCGACATCCAGTGAAAGGAGAATACTCGCGATGTTTTAAGACTGTTTGATTTTGCTTGTAGATTAGTTTTACGACTTTAGGAATCATTATATAGGCTATACTCTACCAAATCTTCTTCTCTTAACAAAAGTTTAAAAGTAAAACGGTTTCAAATGGTTCAAAATAATAACTGCTAAAATGATAATAAAATATAAAAGCCATAATAAAATACAAAAATTAATTTAAATTAAAGAATAATACCCTGTAGACTTTAAGGTAGCAAAAAAAGTTAGGATATATGTCTTTCCCAACTAAAATTGGCAATGCCTCTATTGTTGCTTGAAAGTAGCATAAGGATTGGATATTAAAATATGGGCACTCATTACAAATGTGGGAAACTTATACCTCAATTATAATGTGGACATATAGGCATTTGTTCCGATGTAACAGATATATTTATATGTGACTGATTCATAGACGGTTTAAAAGGGGCGGCATGTTTTAGATTATTTAAAGAAGGACACCTTTCTGTGATAATAACATGTAATTTTTTTTTTTTCAGTTTTAGCTTTAGAATGCTTTTGAGTTTGAAGGTTAATATAAAAACTGTTCTACATATTTCCTCAAGTCACGTGTAGTATGGATTTAAGAAGGAAAAGTATAATGCGTATTTCAAATCAAATTTCTTCCTTTGAATGCCCTTATTATTTAATTTTATTTTTTTTATTAGTCATCATTTTTTCTTGTTAAAAAGAGATCATTAATTTTTCTGATCATGCATTACTTTTATAAATAGTAATCATATAATCTAAAATGTTAATTTGACGTTAAATTAATTTTCTTTGTTAATAAAATGCGATCAACAAAAGCGAGATGTTTCTGCATTAATGCATTCAGATGCAAATTTGTTCGTATTCATTGATAAGAGTGACTAGAAATTTTTCAAATAATAATGAGAAAATTCTTTACACTTTATTGGTATGCCATTTCCGTGCTGTTTTATCAAGCTTGATTCGCAACCGAACTACTTTTCCCTACTGATTGCATGTGAATCATTTTAATTCGGCAATACGATGCATCAAAACTTGACTCAAACATTCGATCCACCATTGGAATCAAATAATTGTCAGTTGTGAAGATACGTGGTTCTGCTATAACCACTGTGATGAATTTTTAATCCAATTAAACTTGGTCTGATAATTTGAGTGGGTAAGTTGATGATGTAAGAAGTTGCAATTGCTGCTGTCATAGTGATCGCAATGCCTTATTCCAATCTGTTAATGTTGTTTTTAAAAAAATGAGAAGGAAAAAAAATTGTTACCCGATTAACAAAATGGCCTGTCTGTTGTGTTGCCATGCCCACATAAAGAATGGTTTCCAATAAATGTTTGATACTTCCTTTGACTAGGATATAAAAGACTTACAACCATCGGATCATCTAACGCGATTGTCGATGTTCGACATTGAAAGCTTATCGATTAAGTCCTTTCACACAGTGCAAGTTATCTAGCATTCAATTTTGGAAAGAAAACGTAACATCTTGAAGCGTCGGTTTCACAGCATATTAAATGTGAAATCTGTCTAATGGATGCAATCCTATAGCGAACCAGTGGCACGCGACACAATATTTTGGGCACGCCGCCGATCAAAACGGTTTGAATTTCAGTTCAAAATAACAAAATTCAATATACTAACAAACGCGAGTGTTCCCATTCGATTTAAAATTTCCCATTCCATTAAAAAAAGCATATATTTGTACGGCTGTTAAAAATTCGCTTGCTGAGAAAGAAATTGATTTGAAAAGACTTGTTTCTGTAACTGATGGTGCCCCAAATATGGTGGGAAAAAATGTTTTAATTAGTTTATTTCGAACAGACGTAGGATATTCGATTCTTGAACTCCACTGCATTATTCACCAACAAGACTTGTGTTCTAAGAGTGGTTTAACATCTTTTGATAATATAATGGCCACAATATAATGATATATAATAGATCTCTTACATCATGATAAGATATATCATAATATATAAGGATCTCTTGTATCATGATATATAATCATCTCTTGATAATATAATGGATAATGGTTAGTCACAAAAATAGTCAACCTCATATCGTTGCAGGCTTGAAATACGCGAAGTTAATAATAATGGAATAGGTGTGAAGTAAGCGAAAAGACTTTAATTGAAGTTTTGTGGATGAAATCAACTCGGCAAGTCATTAAAAAATGGCTTACTAATGTATAATAATGTTCGCTGGTTGAGCCGCAGGAATGTACTTAAAAGATTTGTTGACTGCTCGGAAGAAATCAGACTGTTTCTGCAAAATGAGGGGGAATTGAACAATACTGACAGTTGTTGAATATTATGTGGCTCTCAAAATTGATGTTTTTACTGACATGTGCAAACACTTCAATGAATTGAAAGTAAAGCTTCAAGGCACAAACAAAACAATTATCGTCATGATGGATCTCATTCGCTCTTTTGACGCTGGACTGCATGTTTTCAGGAACGATATTATTACAAGAAACTACAAGTACTTCCTAAATTTGAAAAAATATATATATCAAAGATTTATATGTACATGAGAAACCAGAAGGAAAAATTATTGAAGAATTTATTTCTGAAATTGATTTTTTAATCAAGGAATTTTCAGCGAGATTTTCTCAGTTCAAAGAATTGTTGGAAGTTTATGATGTAAAAATGGGATTTCATTTGATAAACTGAATTTGTCCCAATTCGGTTGGATGAAAATTGGAGAATTTGAATGTAACTGATTGATTTCCAGTCTAGTTCAATATGGATTCAAAAGTTTATTGAAAGAGGAGAAAAGATGGAATAGATTGAAACAGAAAGATGAACAAGCAATATAAATAAAAATGACCGTAACAAAATTTTGGAAACATGGAATTCAGTTCCAGACACATTTAACTGTTTTGAGAAGCTGGCTAATGATATTTTAAGCATATTTTAATCCACCTATGTCTGAATGTCATTATTGTTAGAGGTAAGTAACATTAAAGAGTCTCTTAAAAACCGTTTGGCAGATGACACCAATTCAGCATGCATTCTGCCAAAAGTAACATCTTACAATTCTGATATAAGTTATTTGTTATCTAATCTGCAACCACAGAAGTCACACTAACGTTTCTTCAATTTGAATTACTCGTATAACTAAAACCTTTACTTCTATACAGTGCAAAATGTATTTTTTCGTAGTAAATAAGGAGTTTTGAGTTGTTGTTATTTAGTTTTATTATTATCTCAATAATCACGAGTCAAAATTATTTGACGGCATGCTATACCTCATTAACCATTTCTTTAGAAAAAAAATGGCACGTTGATCCATAAAGGTTCGCCATCCCTACTCTAGATGCTTTATGCTTTACATTGATAACACTTGCAATCGGGTTCGAAGGGAAACTCCAGCGGACCAGAGTTCTCATCTTATACAAAGGCATTTAACAGTTCATTTATTGATTTTTATTTTAACTGTAACTGAAACTGCTACGGCGTTATGTTTTACTGAAAATGCTACATGTTATGAAATATATGAAGTATGTTATATCTCTTATCAAAAAGTATTTTATCTAATCTTAGGAAGTGCGTCGTTTGTCCAGTGGATTATGGCGTTTACTTTTGGATTTTATGATCGGCTTTTCCGAATGAAATACATCAGGATTTATTTGTCATAAAGATATTGCTACATGTCAAAACTTTTTCCATGAATTAAAATCGATGAAAATTGCAGTAAATTGTATGCAAAACGTCTATATCCAAGAGGGACAGCTCGGAATACATCCAAGATCTTTGGCAGATCACAATCATTCAGGTATTTATCATATCTCATTTTCATAAATTATATTTATTTCTGCTATTTGATGTCTTTGGAAACACTCGAAATATAATAATTTCATTAAATATCTTTTTACGTAAGCAGAATTAATAAATACAATTGTTTAGTATTCAGAAATCGATTCTTGCCAGGGATTACCAATTACAGATAGTTAATAAATATTTACTTTTAACTCGTTAATAGGGAAATAGGAAAAGAAAAATATAGTATTTCTTCTGATATTTAATATTTTCCATGTTTTTTAAATTTTCTAATCGATTTTCCATAGACTTTATGATGTAATAGAATCCTGAAAATTTCATACTTACGTTTTTCCGATGGAAACGCAAGATTTTAATATGCTTAAAAATTAATGTTCAATTAACCTTTAACTTTCAATGAATTTTATTCTTCCTTTAGGAATTTTTTTCTAGGAATGAATTTCTGATATTATAATTTTAAGATGCGATAATATTTATGATCATGCATCGTAAAGGGTACAAAAAGAAATCAAAGAATCGAAAATAATAATAATAAAAAGTTTTGTGAAACACAGTTTATTAGTGCCACAAAAATTAGCATAACAAAAATTTTATATTACTAATGAGAAAATAAAAAGAAATTGTACAAGAATGAAGCTTTTACAGCGTGATTTTTTTTTTTTTTTTTTTGAAAATTGTGTTTAAGAAGTTAAATCTTAATATATTGCAAGATATTCTAAAACGTGCTCTAAATATTAAAGATGTGAATCAAATTCAAATAAGAGTATTTCTATGAGCACTTTATAACTGTACATTTGAGTTTCGACTTCCACACTTTTAATGAAAAAATTCTCTGTTATCTGTTAATTGTTTATTTTCATTATTTTTCTATTTAAATAAATATAGTCTGTTCCTTATCTCGCCTTCTCACCGCTGAGGAGAACGTCTGAGAATTCTTAACATCTTACGGTTTTATATAATTGTATTATCCTTTCATATCCGAACAAATATTTGGCTTTGTCTGAATGAGTTATTAATTATATTAATATTATTATATTATATTATATATATGATATTAATGCCATTTGGTTTGTCTGATTTGATAAGCCTGAATACAGGATTATACTCAAGTCACTTTTAAAAGACATGATTTATTCAATCTCTTAAGAACTCAGCATTAAATATTGATTTAGCAAATAATATATACTATCTGTCACTGGTAAAAAAAAAGCAGAATTAATATAATGTGTATACGTGTATGTGTAAAGATAAATATAAAACCCATCATCATTTCTAGGTTATTTTTTACATGAAATTATCATTCTATGAAAATAAAGATCGATTTTTTTTTGTAGCAAAATAAAAGAGCAAAGCATGCAAAAAATATTGGTAAAAAAATTGGAATTAATTTAATAATTATTAAAAATAGTGTATGAAAATTAGCAATAATTATTGTACTGCATAAAATTTATTAACAGTAATTGTTGTACTGTATAACATTTATTAACAATAATTGTTGTACTGCATAAAATTTTTTTTCGTTACTATAAAGAGAAATCACTGCTAAGATATTTTTTGGCATGTTTTAAAATTTTACTTCTTAGTTTTACATGTAAAATAAAATCATTTTATTGTTTCCCATAATTGATAATTGATTACACTTAAAAATGTACCAATTTAATGATCTTATAAAATATTTAAACCAATAACAAAAAAGGTTTCATGAAAGTCAATTTAAATGTATACTATGAAAGATAAACTAGACGCAAGATGCGTTTTTCATAATAATGTGTGGATTAATAGTTAATAAATAATAATCCAAAAAATTCATAAATAATAAAAAAATAACAAATAATAACAAAACTTGACAATTGGATAAATTTTTGAAACAAACGAATGAACAAAAATAATTTAAATAATTTTCTAATGATTGTAAAAGAATTCAAAAACTATTGTACTTTTAGTCCTGTGAAGTGATTACAAATTTGAAAACTTACAATTCATTTCATTTTTGGAATATTTAAACCAATAACAAAAAAGGTTTCATGAAAGTCAATTTAAATGTATACTATGAAAGATAAACTAGACGCAAGATGCGTTTTTCATAATAATGTGTGGATTAATAGTTAATAAATAATAATCCAAAAAATTCATAAATAATAAAAAAATAACAAATAATAACAAAACTTGACAATTGGATAAATTTTTGAAACAAACGAATGAACAAAAATAATTTAAATAATTTTCTAATGATTGTAAAAGAATTCAAAAACTATTGTACTTTTAGTCCTGTGAAGTGATTACAAATTTGAAAACTTACAATTCATTTCATTTTTGGAAGTCTTATTTATACAATACTAGCCGCCTTTGGCGACCAGCCGGTTCGCCAATCTTAATGCTCGTTAAAATTTTAATAATTAAATATTTTATGTAATTCCTACTTTAATAGCTTCTTCATCAAATATTTTAAAACTTCAAATTTTGATAGTCATGTAATTCACTCATAATAATATAAAGTCCTTCAGCCATAACATAATATGTATCTCTCTAATTTTCTGTTAGTTCCGGTAGAATTTATGCTTTAAATTAAAGTGTAAATGATTAATCTGCAATTAATATAATAATATTTTTTTACTGAAACAAAGCATTTTTTTAATAATATGATTACTGATAATAGAGTCACTGAGCGTTTAAACTTTATGGGCACTAAAGAATATCTTTCTCAATTTATGTAATATCTCAAGAATTTGTCAACAAAATTTTCTCAGATTCATCATGAACAGATCGATTAATGAACAATGTTTCATTTTAAATGCATTAAACACTAAGAAAATAAAATGAATCGTTTAAAATAATCGGTCTAAAACAGGTTTAAAAAAACTACTTAAAAAAACGATGTACTTAAAACTATAAGCATATACAAAAAATATATAACTAACATAAATACAATTTACTTACAAAAGCATGCAACTAACCTAAAAATAATTTAAATCCTCCGTTGAAAGTGGTTGCCATGACAACAATCAGAACAATGCGCATGCGTGAATTATCTTCGTCAATTAGGTAACGCAAATGCGTGAATTTTTCTACGCCAGTTGGGGTAACGCTATGCAGATTATACATTTTTAATTTCTTTTATTCTGTGTTATTTTAATTCAAAAGTACTTCAGAATGAATCTGAAACATGGATTAATTAACAATGTTTAATTTTAAATGCATAAAACATTAAGAAAATAAACAGAATCGTTTGAAATAATCCGCCGAAAAATGTTAACCCTAGCCTCATTTCTGTTGGGAGAAAAAAAAATTGAAGTTGGCGGTGGGGAAAATGGAAGATTTTTTTGGCGGAAAAGTTGGCGGTGTTGAAAATGGAAGATTTTTTTTGGCGGGAAAGTTAGTTTTTAATTAATAATTAAAATTCTAATTAAAATTTCAATAAAAGGGACCCCAGGTGCACATTCCCGACCTCTAAGGTATACATGTACCAAATTTGATAGCTGTATGTCAAATGACCTGGCCTGTAGAGCGCCAACACACACATACACACACACATTGAGCTTTATTATAAGTATAGATTTTATGCTCAGCCGCCCTGTTATGATAGAATACTATACATATATATATAAATTACTAAGGTGTATATGTGATGATATACACAATACTTGATTCTTCATAGAGAATATAAAGAGTCAGTTTCCACCACAAGATACAACAATATTTACTTCAATAAAAATGTTAAGATTGGCTTTTATTGTATCTTTTCTGCAAATATAAAAGTTTCCTAATGGTAATTATTACGTGATTTTTTTGTGTGTGTGTGTGTGTGTCATTCAAGATCTAGGTACATAGAATGCTGCAAATCGTTTTTAACTCCGATAATTTTTAGAGATTTCTGTTTTTTAGTGTTTACTAACATTTTGTCCACCTGGTAATTGCTGCAAAATTTGAAGAAAATCTATTAAGTAGTTTGAATTTCTATAGTGGACAAACAAGTTATGAATTTTCCCTTTCCTATTTATATGCAATAATAACTTATTTATAATACATGAACTATAAGTACATTTAATAAAAAAAATTTAATGAATTCATCTGCGCAATTTACTGTAGCTATTTGAATATTTATTATATCGAGAAATGCAAATCTATTCTTTCTTACTGATATTTTCCTGTTAATCATTTGTATAAATTTTTTGAGAACCCAATTATCAATAAAATTACTTTCTTAGGTATTAATTAACAGACATTAAATTAATAATTGATGAATAATTAATAATTTTATCGTGAAGTTATAAGCTATTTTAACCAAATTGCTGTCGTAGTAAAACACTTATGTAAAATTTAGCCATTTTGTTGCTATACGAAAAGTTATATCTTGTAGCAACAGCTTCGATATATATGGCTTCGAGCAAGTTATACGTAGCTTCGTATAGCTTGTTCGAATATCTATATCTATACTTATAATAAAGCTCAGTGTGTGTGTGTGTGTGTGTGTGTGTGTTGGCGCTCTACAGGCCAGGTCATTTGACATACAGCTATCAAATTTGGTACATGTATACCTTAGAGGTCGAGAATGTGCACCTGGGGTCCCTTTTTTTGAAATTTTAATTAGAATTTTAATTATTAATTAAAAACTAACTTTCCCGCCAAAAAAATCTTCCATTTTCCCCACCGCCAACTTTTCCGCCAAAAAAAATCCCCACCGCCAAATGAATAAGGCTTCATTTTCTTTTTTCTCCCAACAGTAATGAGGCTAGGGTTAATATTTTTCGGCGGATTATTTTAAACGATTCTGTTTATTTTCTTAATGTTTTATGCATTTAAAATTAAACATTGTTCATTAATCCATGTTTCATATTCATTCTGAAGTACTTTTGAATTAAAATAACACAGAATAAAGGAAATTAAAAATGTATAATCTGCATAGCGTTACCCCAACTGGCGTAGAAAAATTCACGCATTTCCGTTACCTAACTGGCGAAGAAAATTCACGCATGCGCAGTGTTCTGATTGTTGTCATGACAACCACTTTCAACGGATGATTTAAATTATTTTTAGGTTAGTTGCATGCTTTTGTAATTAAATTGTATTTATGTTATATATTTTTTTGTATATGCTTATAGTTTTAAGTACATCGTTTTTTTAAGTAGTTTTTTTAAACCTGTTTTAGACCGATTATTTTAAACGATTCATTTTATTTTCTTAGTGTTTAATGCATTTAAAATGAAACATTGTTCATTAATCGATCTGTTCATGATGAATCTGAGAAAATTTTGTTGACAAATTCTTGAGATATTACATAAATTGAGAAAGATATTCTTTAGTGCCCATAAAGTTTAAACGCTCAGTGACTCTATTATCAGTAATCATATTATTAAAAAAATGTTTTGTTTCAGTAAAAAATATTATTATATTAATTGCAGATTAATCATTTACACTTTAATTTAAAGCATAAATTCTACGAGGGGTAACAGAAAATTAGAGAGATACATATCACGTTATGACTGAAGGCGTTTATAATATTATGAGTGAATTATATGACTATCAAAATTTGAAGTTTTAAAATATTTTGCTGAAGAATCTATTAAAGTTGGAATTGTATAAAATATTTAATTATTAAAATTTTAACGAACATTAAGATTGGCGAACCGGCTGGTCGCCAAAGGCGGCTAGTCTATACTAAGAATATTTCGGGATAGACCTCGTCATTCTAAACTGTAATTAAATAACTCGTTACTTAAATTAACATGTTTATGTCATCGAAAACTTAAGCAACGAGAGGATATTTGTCCTTCTCCAAAACTCCCGTACATGGAGGATTTTTTACAGAATCGGGTCTCGAATCCGTGATCCTCTGAACCATGAACTTCTCTCCTGAAAACATATAAATGAGAAAAAATCATAATAAAGAATATAAATCTGCTGAAGTATAAATGAGTTTCAATTATCTATTAAAATGAAAAGGTGCATTCCTACTTTTAAAACAATATTTCGTCAACTGAAGGTATAATTGGTGAAAAGGATCGTTTTTCCTTTAATTTTGAGCTACTGTAAGGAGAATTGAATGCTCAATTTGAAAATCTTCTCATTTCAGGATTGAGTCTAATTCTTTTTTTATTTTTTATTATATCTTTATTATTTTTTTATTATTTATTTATTTTCTTGTATGCAAAGTGTAGAAAAATGATTGGAATCTGCAAAAAATTTGACTTCGAGATTTTGACGAATCTTTAAATTTCAAACCTTCCTGAATTCGAAAAATATACTTGTGGAATAATATTTATGCGCATGTGAACATAAGTCAAAAACGCTTTGAGCTAGATGGATGAAATTTGGTATGTGGATGGATTTTAGACTCAATGTTTGCATTCCTGTCAAATTTTGAATAAAATCCATTTAAAGAAAATTTGGTGCACAAGTTCGATATCTAAAATGAAAATTCTTATCACATTTTTGAATTCGATATATCAAAGTGTTGACATGTCTGTCGGTCTGTACTATCGCATGCATGTAAACACAATGTTTTAAAATCAATAGAATTCTGCATGTGATCTTGTGACTAGTTTGTTGAAAGATCATGCCTTCCAATTCACACATTTGGCTTACTGTGTTGTTCAATTATTGTGTTTATACGTATAACTACGGACAGATCGGCAGATAATCAATCCTTTAACGGACTCCACTGAAAAGTTGATACTTATTTAAAGTTCAAGTTATATATGTCGTCTATAAATCATTATATGTTCAAATTATTATGCTCACGTGCACATCAAAAACAGGCAGATTTCTCCTAAAAGGATCTTGTTCAAATATTAGTGTAAAATAATACATATCAAATTTTATCCATCTAGCTTGTTACATTTTTGAGATATAATTTTCAAAATGTACATGATTTAATCGTGTCAAAATCATACATAATCAAAAATTTTGAACCCTTGATGCATGTTCCTTTTGTGGTATACATTATATTATTTTCGATTATGCAATTTCTGCTTAAAATATTTTAATGAATGTTCAAAACGAAAGAAAAAGGGGAAGACATATAATTTTTTAAAAAGAGGCCGCGCTGGTCTGGTGGTAAGGTCCCGGTTCTTGAGCCGTAGAGTTTCAGGTTAGAGACTCGATTCCATTGAAGAACCGTAGCGTAAGGGGGTTTGTTGCACGTTAAATCCGCCAGGGCCAAACGTCCTCCAGCTGGTGTGGTGTGGAGAGGGGGGTGCCATCTCAGGTGTCATCCTCGTCATCTGACCGCGGTTCAAAATGACGAGGTCCTTCCCAAAATAGCCCTAGCGTTGTTTTACAACGGGACTTTAATATAACTAAACTAAATAATTTTTAAAAAATATTTAATTATCATATGCTTACATTTTTGTCAAAACTGGTACTTATGGTCAAATCAGCTATATGTAAAAATATTGGGCAGAGTAAGAGAAGTTTTTAAATATTTCTCACGACAAAAATCTCATGAATTAGATTTTTAAAAAAAAGACAATTCTGTAATTTTTAATAAAGAAACATTTATATATTTTCGGCCTATTTTAAGTATAGTTTTGAAATTTTTTAAATGTCTTTCAACATATCGCTTCTTTGGAAAAGTTTTCAGTCACGATTTTAATTAAAATTTTAAAATACGGTTGTAACTTGAATCTGATTTACGCTCGGTATCAATGAATGTAAAATCCGCCATTTTGAAATCGGTTTCAATGAAACAGATTTTGTGGTTACATTAATCCTCGAAAATAACACATCTTAATGATTGCTATTGTATATTTTTATGAAATATTTACAACAATATATAGCATTTATGTTTCATGGGCGAATATATTTCGATAATATAATTTCACATTTCTTATTTTTTTATTATAAGCACTCCGTTTAGAATGATGAAATATTTATAATCAATGAATAAGATTATTTATTCTTGATTGTAAATGCTGTTAGGATGGAACATTCAAAATTTCATTTGCATGGCACAAACTTTTGAATGGTTAAGAATCCTTATATTAAATCAATTCAATTTCCGAGCTGTTTCTAGATTAACTGAAATGCATTGAATTTTATTCCAAAGCAATTTCAATTATCGACAAGTTGCAAACATAACAAAAATGGCTTGAAATTTCAAGTTCATAACAATAAAGTATTTTTAAATGGTACATAGACATTATACTTACATCTGAAAGCTTCGCCGAATCCGTAAGTATTTGAAAAATCTAATGGACAACACATTCTCAAAATTCAAGTTTCATTTTATCGGACATGAACCCAAATGAGTGGTTAAATTTTTGTTGCTAAATAAACATAGGCTATAAAGCTATCTTGAAAATCGACGTTCAATGTGCAGTTCCTAGGGTGACGGAAAACACATCCACTTTTTTACTTCCTTCCGACTCGTTAGGAAATTACTTCGAAATGGAAATACAGAACGCAAGAGGGGTAAACAAATACTTTTTGTTTTAGTAGACGGTGTTTGCGTGCACGGGGAAATTGTCAATCTCGATTCGAGCTGCCCTCTTCACGCGATGTTACCATAGAGCAGACTCACGGAATGAAAACACACCTCCAGAGTTCCAGGGCTTTTCATAACAATACACTCATTCATTTAAGAAAAAGTGAAAAGGTAAGGTTTTATTTAATTTTACGCAATTTAATTAAATAATTCTTTTATTCTTAATATAATCTGGATGTTGGAATAATTTGGAATCGGAATTCTTTGAATTTCACATTTTCTCTTTTCATAATTTGGAATCGGAATTCTCTGAATTTCACATTTTCTCTTTTCATAATTTGGAATCGGAATTCTCTGAATTTCACCTTTTCTCTTTTTATAATTTGGAATCGGAATTTTTTAAATTTCAGATTTTTCTCTTTTCATATTTCGTATATGAAAAAGCAATGTAGTGCGGTAGATTCAAGATAATCCAGGCGCCCTTTATGAAACAGAATTTTCAGAAAAAATGGTTGTGCAGGATTAGAAGGAGAACAAAGAAATCTTAGGACTTTATCACGAACTCACGTAAGCAATAGTATTTTGAATATTGTATAATATTATAAGTAGCTGCCTTTAGCGACTAGCTTGTTCACCGGAAATATTCAATTTCTTGTTTGTTAGATTAATGTATTTATTTATGTATTTATTTAAAATTTGATCTTCCTATTTGATAAGATTCAAAAATATGAATTTAATGGAATCGCTTTGCTACGCTATGGAATCGCTAACTAGGAAATGTATACATTTATTTATTTAGTTATATTTTTTACTTAGAAAAGCTTTCGATGACTTTTCATGAAGAGCACACATTCCATCAGTATCGTACAAAGCTGTAGTTTTGTGTAAGCGGAATTCTAACGTATATATTAATATTTTTATAATGAATGTAGATTTTATTGAAATATGTTTTTAAATTTATCTTTAACATATTGCTTTCGTTAATCCAACAACCTTATTTCCATCGACGGACAGTCAGACTTCTCATAGATGTATTTCTGTATATTACCGAATATTTACTACATTTAAATGTTAAATCTTCCCTCTCACTACTTGGTTTCAAGTTTTGGTGAGTCTTTGTATACAAATTTTTTGTAATATGTTTGTGAAAATGGCAACTCAAAAATTGAAGGAGTAAATAAATGACTTTTTGTATGTGACATAACGGCAAAATATTTGGTTTCACTCAAACTTTGACCGAAATACGTCTACGAGAAGTTTGATTGGCCGTAGCCCTTTGTATTATTACAAAATCCATGCTTTGGACAAGCCTAGATGAAAAATAATCGAACATTTTTTGCATGACGACATTTAGAACAATATAATTGCAATTTTTTAAAAATTAAATTAAAATATAATTTCCAAAGTCGGTGTTTTTTGCAAGATATTTTATCACTATCTAGATGCAAGATTTTCAGACGAAAATTTTGATTAAATTTGAAATTATTGAATATTTTATTTGTTATAATGCAAACTGCAATTTTTTTTTTTAGTTTTGAGTACATTTTGATATCTATTCAACTGAATGTGATTCTCGTTTTTCTTATGCAAATAAAAATATATTCTTATATCGATTAGCAAATAACTTTTACTACAGTTATTTTCTATAACATTAACTTGTTATAACAGTTAACTTTTAAATATCTACACAGTAGAATAGGCATACCTAATTGGCATATAGAAAACTTTAGTTTTAGCAAATATTTGTCAAATTAATTAACAGTACTTTCCTTTATTTCTACAAAATTCTATTAGAATGTTTTTAAGAATTTTCCTAAGCATATTTCTTTGTTACTGAAACGTAGATATTTTGCAAAAAAAGAAATTTAAAAAAAAACAAAAAAACATAGAAATTCAAAATCCTGATCAATATTATATTTGTTGTTCAGTTGATATATAATTTTGAAATCCCAGAATCTCTCCGTAGTACTATTGCAACATCGAAGTCATTTTTGTTTTCGACAAGACTGGGGAGCAGTATATTTCAGTCAGGCAATGTGGATCCATCTTTGCGAAACATACGACCCCTTCATGCAGACTCCAAGCTTACCGAACTCCATTCACCCGTTGGAGTCTGTTTATGGGGACATATCGTAATAAACCCGATTTACTAAGCCACTGTAATGATTGATGTAACAACAGTTATTACAGCATCTGCATGGATTCATGGGCGAACTGGTATCGTTGAAGTATACAACGTCTAACATAGACATTACAATTTATTTTATCTGAGTTGGACTCACGGTCTTGCATTTTGTTATTGCCTCTAATCTGTCGCGGATTTGAATAAATTACGGTACTAGCTAGTTCACATGAAGAGACCTTTCTTTGATAACTGATAAATTTAGTTAAACAATTTAGCATTTTTTCCTGCTTAAATTAAAACAAGTCTTCACCTTGATTAATGCTAAATTTTAATAACTTTTTAAAAAGTTGAGTTTTTATTTGCTTTTCTATGTGTATCATAGGAAAAATAATATAATAAAATTCTTGAAAATCGACCTTTATTGTTAATTTCTTCTTTAGAAATAAAAGCAGTTAATTACTATGGTAGATAATAAGGAAAGAATAAATGTAATATTCAAGCTAAAAATAAAGGAATAAACTAATATATCATTTCAAATCATAATTTTACAGTATCTATCTTGTAAAAATAACAATCAGTTAAATTAAAATTTTAATAGATTATAAATAGGAAATTAACTTTTGATTTATTTAATAATATAATAACTCATTGTCAATGGCAAACAGTTCCTAATATTTCATAATATACAGATTTGAGTGTGTTTGTGTGTGCTTTACGAATTAATAGGTAACTAGGCAAATAAATGCTTTGCCTGTAGTCCCAGTCAATCCAGAGACACTAGGTACATACCTAGATTGTCTATAAGGAAATTTCTATTGTTTGTTCGAACGTTTATTCGGAATTGCCTATTCTGTTGTCCGTATTCTATTCAAACTAATATTCTTATATTAAGCTTACGATCAAATATTCGTATGTAAAAATAATTCATTTTTCTCGCAAAGGTTTACAACTCGTGGAGTATACTTTTTTTTTTACAGTTGTTTATTCTGAAAACAAAAATATCTTTCAATGTTGCAATATTGATTAGTATTTTATTAATTTTAATGTGAATTACCTCGATATTTCAAAAAGCTACGTTAGATTTCATATTTTACAGCAATATAAATATAACAACACAGCAAATCTTTACAGCAATATAAAATATAAAAAATAATTCGTATTAAGTGAACATATCAATTCCAAGAATTTTCAGAACTGTAAACAAAAAAAAAAAAAAATTACTAAACCATTCAATTCTTCCAAATAAATTACATATCCTTTATCAAATGATACGAAGTAAAGGAAATGTTAATTTGAATTCCCTCGACACAAGTCTCGAATATACCTCTTCTGTTGTCTCAAGCAACCTAATCTAAGAATGAAAATAAAGCAAATAACTCGTTTAGAGTAGTCTTCTCTGTCGAGGGCGATTGCCGCAGAGTGTAGGAAAGACAAATTATTAGCGACCGCAACTTGCTTCTTTTCCAAGAAAATGAAAAAGTGTAGTCTGGAGCTGTTTGCTGTCGTTTAGAAAAAGAAAATAAAGGTTGGTTTCTGTCCAAAGGTAAAGCCACGGCAGACTGCTGTAAAATTTACGATAGGCTGAAAAGAACAAATGATGCAGCTGTGATAAACGATCTTTTAGAGAAAAAGTACTCTTCCCTTTTTAATTAAGTGGTGAGCGTTCTCGCTTTTAAATTGTATGCATTCGAATAATATCAGATGTTTCGAAATTGGAGTGATAAAGCCATTAACATTTATCATCACTAAATTGATAAATGATGCATGGAACGAGAGTAATGGAGAGAGTTGTTTTCGGATAAATCCGACTATCAAAACTCATCATCTGACCACGGTTCAAAATTACGCGGTACATCCCTAAATAGCCTTAATGTTGTTTTAAAATGCGACGTTCATATAAGTAAACCAAACCAAATCAACTATCAAAACCAAATATGAGAACAAAACTCCTTCATTTATTGCAAAATTTCAATAACTTTTTCCAACAATATATTATCTGTAGAAATTAATCTAAAAATTTTAATTTAATTATTTTAGTTGTGTAAGACATTTTTTCCAATAATACACTGTCGCATTTAATTCAATAAATTCTAAAGATAAAACAAGCAGTTTTTGCCCACATTAATTACTTTCGGCGACCGTTTATGATATTAATAGCATTTGTTAACATATTGACTGTCACATTGAATTTCTTAGAATTTAGTTTATTTGGGCTCTCCGATCAGTGGTCACGGCAGTCAAGGTGGTAATAATGTCAACAAATTTTGAATGATTACTTGGTCACGGTTTCTTAGTGGTAAGTTACGGCTTCGCGCCGGAGGTTATAAGCTGGAGATCCGATTTCATTAAAAATTCCTTCATGTGTGCGGGCCTGTTGTACGTTAAATCTGCCGTCTTGGGTTAAATGTTCTCCCATTTGTGTGATGCGGAAGTTTAGTGAAGGAGAAAAAGGGTGTGATTTTACTTAATGAAAAATTGAAACTTTAATTTGGTTGATTTTCATGAAATTTTCACGAAAATTTAAGTTCTTTATGCTTTATAGTATTTGCGAGCAAAATTTCAAATAAATGTACACAAGTTTAGCATTTTGTAGTGTTTATGTAGACGCGGTGAAGATTTTATTATTACATTCGACCGTAAAGAATGTAATAATAATAGACTTTTACCCACCACCTCTCCTTTTTTTCTTATGAAAAAAATATCAAGAATGGAATTTCGTTGCCCAAAATAATTCTCTAAATATTAAATAATGAAAATCCTGAACTAAACAATGATTCACAAGAGTATTTATTTAGACTACATAGAACGACAACAAAATGAAAATATTGATTGAAATATGTTAAACCAGCTTTTTTAAATAACAAAGATTATGTAATATCAGGGCAAGCCTTTGTTTAATTGAATGAAAATTTCGTTACCGCTCTGTAAGTTTATTTTGTGTTGCAGGAGTAATGAATGCCAATTATTTCTTCGATTTACAGATATTACAATTGACCAACGCACTGCAAAATTATTTTCTGTCTCAAGAGTAATTAAATTCAAGGTATTTAATGATTTCCAAAGATATTTCAACACGTTTGTTTGCATCCGTTATGCTGAAAATGACTTTTTTTATAGCGTATTTTAGTGTTTATAGATTTAAAAAAAAAAAAAAAAAAACTATTTTTCCTAGAAATTTTTAATCAAGAATATATTTGTGCAAACAACTAAACAAAGAAATTAAATTGATATTTAAAGAATAGAATAAATAAATTTCGTATGTGCGTAATTTCAGTGTTTTCAAGCAATTAGATTCACGATATGAAAGTATAAAAAAAAATTAGAATCCTGCTTTTTCTTTTATTTGCTTTATATTTCGAAGAAAAATTCTCAAATTAATTTCCTCGGTACAGAGAATTTTTGTTTTCACATTGACTGGTGGGGGGGGGGGCTGTACTTTTCATTCGAGAAACATATACTAACCTCAACGATACGTTCGATCCCATTATGTAACCTCGAAAATCCCTATGTTCTCTTTCCTCAATGGAGTCTTCCTGCCAGGTTGTATCATTAAAATAATAATAATAATAATAAATAAATAAACAAATACTTATTTGCAATAAACCTGACATTACTGACAAATACTTTGCAGTCACGACAGGTAGATATTTGCAGTCATTTATAGCAATATGCTCATGAATCCATATAACTGTAGGCCATTACAACAACTATATAGATTTATGAGCATACGGATATTGTTGAAGTGTCCGATAGACTGAGAATAGACATTAAGTTAGCAGCTCTTTACACCTACCACACTCTGTTGACTCCAACCCGCCGGAAGGTACACATAAAAATCTGAATGACCGGACCGCCACAACAGCAACACTGGCGGGAACTGTGGTTGAGTCCTAAGGGCCATCACCGGCCAAGGTACAACCCTTCCCTAAGGAAGTACGTTCTGTCATCGATGGAAGGAGTCAGACCCCACCTTTTTGTGTATCCACAAGGGTGGTGAGAACCAACCACCATACCGGAAGCCTCTCATCCTCAATAACGAGGTGCCCCGCCTTTATGGGGCGTTCATTACACTTATGTAGACTGATGGTTTTGTATTTTGTTTCTTTATTATTGCCTATAAAGTTTCTCTATATGCATAGAAGTTTGCTATTCATGAAATATTCTATTTGTTTAAAGTTGTTTTTAACTATGGAAATATTATTCAGCAACTTATTTTACTTTTAAATGAATCAGTTCAATAAAAAGTTAGTCGTTAAATTTATTTATGATTTATATGAATGAATTTACTTAAATTAATTCCTCAATTTGTAATGTAAGAAATAATTCCTGTTGAGTAAGTCTATCGATGCTTATATTTTGCAGAACTGTGTGCGAAAATAGCAATCAAGAAACCAACTTTCATTTATCGAAACGCTACAATGAAAGCGAAACTGTTCATTTGAATTCCCACGACAGAAGTCTGAAACATTCTTCTTCTGCTGCCGCAAGCAACCTAATCTAACAGTGAAAATAACGCAAGTAACTCGTTTAAAGCGGTCTCCTCTGTCGAGGGAAATTGCCGCAGAGTGTAGGAAAGACAAATTATTACCACCTAACAGAAAGAACTGTGCCCGCAGCTTCCTATTTTTCTAGGAAAGCGAAAAAAAGTGTAATCTAAAGGTGTTCCCTGTCGCCTAGAAAAAGAAAATAAAGGTTCCTGTCCAAGAAAAATCCACGGCAGATTACTGAAAAATTTATTATATGCTGAAACGAACAAATAATGCCACAATGATAAATGATCGTTTGCTTCCCTTTTTAATTAGGTGATGCACTCCCTCGCTTCTAAATGTTTGTATTCAAATAGTATAAGGTGTTTCAAAGTGAATATCGAAGTTTTAAATCTATTAATATTTATTTTGATTGACATTGTTAATGGGAAATCAAATGAAAGAGCAATTGAAACAGTTTTTCAACTAGAAATTGTTAAATATTTCCGACTGTTTAAAAATAGTATTAAAAAAAACTTATTTTCACAAAATTCCAGCAATTACTTTATCTAATAAAATGTTGCTTGTTTAATAATTAATTTATTAATTGTAGTTTCGTAATTTTAATTGTGTGAAGAGTCCACAGGATTATTATTAGCTGAAATGCTCCTTAATAACAAAGCACCTTTTCTGAAAACAAATATTCGCAATTTATTAAATAGGTTAAATTCTAAAGGTAAAAATAACAATCTTTATATATACTAGCCAGCTTCAGTAACTAAATATGAAATAAATAATATTAATATCGTATGTGGAATTATATCCATACCTTGATTTACATCTTAGCATCCCAATACTATTTTAAATTATACTTGCGCATTAAATATAGAACATTCTGAATACTGAATTACGCACGTAAAATCAAGAAATAAACTGGCGAAATCAGTCCAACTTTTAAGGTTGGGCATTGTGTTAAAATTTCTATTTTTATGTGTCTCAAAAATGATGGAAATAAGAGACAGACGAATATTGATGATAAATCTAAAGGCCATGAACTTTCAAATGAAATAAAAATTAACAAAATCGGTACAGTGTTTGAGGCTGGAGAATTCTGTTGCCGAAAAAGTCTGCCTCAGAAATGGCAGGTGGAGGGAGCAGATGATCATTAATGACATTTCAAGAGAAATGATCTTTCAAATGAAACAAAATTGTCGAAATGAGACCAGTTGTTGCAATTGGTTCTTACGTTTTCCTATTTTAAATATAGGTTAAAAGCATTAATAATGAAGGAAGAAAGCATATGATTATAAATGTGACAAGGAAGTTCTTATAGCATTGAAGGATTCATTATTGGTATATACTTTAGGTTATTGTGGAAAAAATTTCAAACTTAAAATTTAAAAAAAAAATGAATCAAAGTGAATGTTTATTTTTGATAATATCATTTGGATTTTTGATATTTTTTTATTCTGTATCTAATAATGTTTTCAGAATTAATTGTTTGGTAATTTTGGATTTAAACTGTTCTACTTTTAACTTAATAAAATTATCATAATTTTTTAATTACCATTTCAAAACATGGAACATTTTTATCTTTATGTAGTTACATACATGTTTAATAATAAATTCCAAATTTTTGCTGTTCATATAAAATGTAAATTATTCCCTAGTAAATGAAACTAAATAACAATCGTTTTATTTATTTATTACAGGTTCAGAAAAAGATTAATGAAAGCTTGCAATGCGATGCTGTTTATTTTTGATGAATAAAAAACAACACACATTTTATTTTTAATAAAGAATAAATCTTTTCTTCATTTTTATTATTCCGTAAATTTTGAATACTTTTTTAATAGTAAAGGCAGAGGAAAAAAATTATAGCTAATTACAATAATTGTTAAATATAATAATAATTATTAATTAAAATTATAGCTATTAATAACCAACTTGTTTCCCCTTAACAGAAAGCTCTCAATATTCATGGGAAATAAATGTTCTCCAACAAAACAAAATATTCTTGGTACTGAAAACTGTTTTTACTCGGCCAATGTGAGAGAATGACGTAATAACTGCCTTTCGTAATTGCCGAAATTTCAGGTGCTAAGGGTCAAGGTATTACAGTTACATAAAAAGCATTGAAAAGGAACTACTTAGAATTATAAGTTTCATTTTTCCAAGAGCTTAACCCAAAGACTTGCAGGAAATACATATTTCCTAGTTTCTTTATTATTATTAGATAACATATGCCAAATGAATCCACCATTTCAGTTCCTTCGTATTAGAATTAAAAAAATTACTATTGCTTATATTAGTTAAAAATAAGAATAGTTAAGTATGGAGTTATAATCTTAAGTTTGAAGCTTGAAAAAAATATTATGCATTAAATTTGAAATTAAATGAGAAAAGGCAAAATAATAATAACAATAATGTTTATCTGGCATAAAATTAAAAAGACTTAAAGATGTATTTAGAATTAAAACCTAAAATTAGATGTATTTAGAAAATTAAAAAAAAATATTTTATTTAATGAAATGTCTGTAGTTCAAACGCTGTGCAAATTCTTAGAAATAAGATTATTTGTTCTAAAACTTATTTCAGATGTTTAAAACCTTTTTTTTATGGAACAAAGAGAATATATATATATTACAGCTTAGCAATTCAGACCACGAAAAAAGGATTAAAAAAAAAAAAAAGACTTTCAGAAAGCTCCCACGACATGTTGAGATGTTTCGGTTCTTGGTCACGACTGTGGAAAAACAAACAAACAAACAAAAAGACTGCATTATTTATTGCATATTATGATTATGCTAAATTTTCACACATTCTCCAATGCCAAATGAAAGTCCATCATCCGTAGAAAATTAAATTCTTCAAAAACAGTCTTGGATATGCAAGTGATTTATGCGAAGCCATGTAATTTGGCTAATTGCGAGCAAATGATCCTGGAACCCTGAGGTTTGTTTACTTACTTTTTTGCTAATCTATTCTCCCCTGTCATTCTGTTCCCCCCCCCGCGCACACTCATCGAAACAGAGGTAAAAGAAAAGTTGCGCAACCTGAGATTTTTGTTGAAAAGTGAGTTCTCTGAAGTTCTTTCTTTGGGCAGCAGTTCTAGGCTCAGGATGGCATGGGAAACAATGAGTTTTGTGTAAATATCACGCTCTAGGGCTTGTTGCTTCATAAAATGTGAAATTTTGGAATTTCTCTGAAGAGAGGTAAATACGAATGTTAATGATTATTAGATTTTATAAAGTAAAAGATTTGTATTTTGTCTTGCTTTCGTTCAAATTTATAATAATTATACAATAAAAATACAAATTTAATAGAAATTAAATTGTTATTAAGAACTTGAAACAATTGAAATATCAATTCAAAACAACAACATAGGAATAAGAATTTTTATTCTTTTTATTTAATTTGACTTGTTTCAATTTTTAAAAGATGGGATTTTGTTATTTCTCTTTCGCTTCCCGATGTCTTAGATTTTTGAAATTTGTGCACATGGTTCACGCAAATGAACAATTGCGGGATTTAGTTATTTTAATCGATTAATTTAACTTTAAATTAATCTTTAATGTAGTTAAAGTTTAATGATGAATAAAGATTAAAACTTAATAAATGATAATTAAATTTTAATTTAATTATTAAAACCCTACTTCTTAATAAATTTTAAAAATATTTTGTTATTTCCTAATATTTCTGAAATGAATCTGTAAAATAAAAAAAATAAAAATAGAAAGTAAGTTTTTTTAAAAATGCATTTTTTCCCAATTTAATAAAAAGTAGCAAATAACCTTTTTTTTTAACTAAAAATAAAATGATAAATCAAAATCATAAAGACGCTAGATGTTGAAAAGAATGCTGTAAAAAATTTATGCTAGAATGAATAAAAGAAAACCATAATGATTAATTTAGCCATGATGAATAATTAATGATATAATTTATCTAAAAAATTCTAAAAAACATGAATATGATTTAAAATCTAAAAGTAATGAAATTATTTCTAGCAGTCTCATGTTTCTTGATTTTGTTTTGTTGCCCTTTTGCTTAATAAAAATTAAGAAAATTTAAATATTTTTTTTAACTTTTTTTTGAATTCTAGTAGTAAGCATATTAATTTTTTTTTATCATATTACGATCGTTTTATAGTATTACGAGTAAAATTAAAGAAATTCTGTTTTCTATTCAGATGTTTATATTTTTATCGTGTGAAGTTTAAAAATCTTAAACTTTTATTTATATAACCGAGGTATATAAAAAAGGTATTGTAATTTTCGAAAATCTCAACTCGAGATTTTGAATGATCTTCATGTTTCAAGCCTCTCTGAGGTAAAAAAAACAAAAACATATTTTTGGAATTATTAATGGGTGTCACTGAACAAGATTTTGACTAAAATGCATTGAGCTGGGTGGAGGAAATTTGGTATGTGATCTTTAAATCAAAATTTACAGATTTTTATCAAACTTTGAACGGAATCGTTCTCAGTAAATATGCCTTGTTGTCCAAGCACAGGAAAACGCAGTAACTACAAAAAGTAAGGAACTAAATGGATAAAATTTATTAAAAAGTTTTAATATTTAAGAATATGCATCCAATTTTGATCCAAATCCAGCAAAGGCCGATATGTATACATATATTTGCATGAATATAAGCTCCACAGTTCGAAAATGCAATGACTTAGGTAAATAAAATTTGATGCGTAATCTTGTTACTAAAATGTCAGTTTGGTTTAAATTGGTCTTCAAAAAAGACATCCCAAATGCATATTGGATTTTTTTTTTTCATTTACACTACAAAACACAAAATGTCACATATGGGACTGTGAAAATAAAAATCTTAACACCCGTAGTATTAGTCTAAATCTGGTTGCAAATTTTTTTTGCTGCAGAAAGGAAAATAACACCTTTAAAAGGAAGTATGCGAAAACTTTGTGGAGAGACTACTATCACTATTTTTAACATGAACGTATTTGTCATGAAAATTTTATTATTTTCGAAATTTTTATTTTTTAGTTTCTTTATTTGTTGAGAAATTGTGTTGATTTGAGTCGATTTGAAATTGAATTTTTTTGTTGCTCTTTAATTTATTTATTTTGCTTTGTATAATAAAAATTATCATTAAGTGATCTTTTAAACAAAAAAACAAAGTCAAATGAAAAATATTGATGATATCGATCCAAATCTGATTCTGTTATTAATAAAGATTATGTTTTATGTAGTTATTAATAAAGAATATATTTGAAAGTGCTTTTTTATTCAATGAAAATTTCGCCACCACACTTCAAAGTTATTTTGAATTAGAGTAAGTAAATAAAATTCTTAATGATTTGTACATATATTTCAACATTTGCATCCGTTTCAACGTTTGAATTAAAATAGCCTTCTTTCTGAAAATGAATTCATTACGGATGTCCGTGTTAAACAGTTTTTTGTGCTGAATAATTTGAATAATTTTATACTTGTTCTTCTATTATTTTCTATGCTATTGTTTATTATGACATGTCTCAATGTTCAGAGATAAAATATTTTTCTAAATACTTGGAGTT
The DNA here is from genome assembly GCF_947563725.1 of Argiope bruennichi. Lineage (NCBI taxonomy): Eukaryota > Metazoa > Arthropoda > Arachnida > Araneae > Araneidae > Argiope > Argiope bruennichi. The sequence continues at coordinate 76,203,504 of NC_079151.1, forward strand.
TATTATTAAATATATATTTCAATAATTTTTTTAAAAATTCTATTAAAACTATAATTAAAAAGTGGAAAATTGTTTATTTTTACGGCCTAGCGATAAATTGTCGGAAAAATACAAAACGTTGCCAGCTTAACGATTGGTATCTCGGCGTCGACGGTCTTGGAGTAATCAAAAAATCGCCAGATCGTTATCCTGGCAATTTTCAGATTTATGAGGTAAACCCGGGAACAGTAAAAATAAATAAATTCCGAAAAGTGAGCTTGATTTCATTCAGTTCACTGAGTTTAAACAAATTTGATTCACAGCCTAAAATTTAAAAAAAAAGCATCTGGTCTTTTCTGTTATTTTCTGCGTATTTCGCAGAAGTGAAATGTTTCCACATAGAAAAGTATTCTAGAAAAAAAGCCTTCAGACGTTTGAAATCATTTCATGCGCAATTATATATAATGTAATGATATTAAATCCTAATTTCTATAGTAAATTAGTTATATTATTTTATTCTAAAACTTTTTCTTATTTTCTGATCTAAATCCTATATTTCTTATTTATTTCTAACACGCGTTCTAAAAAAAAAAGTTGATTCTAGATTTCTCACACAAGGTAGGATAAAATTTCCCTAACACATACGCAATCCTTTCAAATATATCTGAGATTCATTTTCCTAAAGCGACATATGGCAAAGAAGTGCCTATCAGAATCCTTTAGTAGAATCACTAAAGAGAAAATTTTCTCTTATTTTGAGCTTGTGTCGTGATATAAATAGACGAGTATTTTTCTCATTGTTTCTATGAATTATGCTCTCCCGGTAAAATAAATTCCAAGGGAGTCTTTTCTGCTGTAGCTTCTGCAAAAATTATACTATGCACGCGCACATGTATAATACTAATATACCGGGTGCAATCACAAACTTTCAGGAGAGATGGAATACATCTAGACGATGGGAAATTCATGGTCGCTTTCCTGACGCGGTAGTGACGATACAAAATACAAGATAGGAAGGGCATGAACAAGATGAGAACTATTTTGTTATTATTATTACAGCAAAAAAAATAATCCTGGGCAGTCTTTGGCGCGTGTATTCAACCTGAATGCAATGTATAGCCAACAGTGGTTCTGGCGGTGTGATCCAGTGCATTGGCCTTCTCGATCGCCAGACCTCACTTGCCTTGATTATTTCTGGGTTTACTAAACACCTGTTAACAGTGCTGAGGATCTTGTTGCACGCATCATGGTAGTTGCTGGTGGGCATGTCCGGTATTTTCGCCAACGTTATATCTTCAGTGCGCTGGAAATGTGAGGCCTGCATCACCTCCCGGGTTCGTAATTTCGAACACCTCCGTGGATGAAGATCGTTGTCTATTTATGTTCTTTAGTTTTTTGCTGCACTACGAATAATAAACATGTTTTCTTATTCTGTTCGTGTCCTTCCTTTTTTTTTGTTTTGTGTCTTCACTATTGTGCCAGGAAAGCGTTTCAGATCATGCATTGCTATGATTTCCCATCATCTAGGTGTATTCTATCTCTCCTGAAAATTTGTAACCGCTGTACTGATCAATCCTGTAAAGACATTTTGGAAGATAATTTGTCTTTATGAAAAGTTAAAAAAAAGCTATTTATTATATTTGTCTTTTGATGGCCTTTGAATCATTGAAAAAGGATATACCATTAAATTAATATTTTCTGATGATGTTTTAATCCATGACTGTTTGGAGGCGCCAAGTTATACCCGAGATAAACAAGCTTCAAAATTGTACAGAGTGCAATGAATTAGTGACGAAATTTTTCATAACTTGAAAACAGAAATGGACTTAATTAGAAGTGTAATATGTAACATGTTAAGGTAAGCCAACGAACCAGTCACCCAATCTCGAATATTGGTCGGATTTTGCCCATTTTTGCTCTATCATCAATTGTTTCTTCCTCCACCATCTATTTTTCGAGAGAAATTTTTTTTAAAAACCCTACTTCACTGTGTTTTCTCTAGCGAGAAAACCTGCTGTAGAGCTCCGCGCCCACAATTACATGGGCTTCAAAAAGTTTTATTTTATTTGAAAAATCATGGTCCTTGATACAAAATCAATAATCAGCCGCCCTATATCATTTTCCATTTTCGAGAAAATCGAATATCAATACTGTGCATTCTTTTCAGACACAATCATTATAATGATTTCGAAATTTTTTGTTTCATATGAATGCTCATGATGCAAGATCCGTCATCATTCGTGGATTACCCCCGTTTCTTCACATTTCGGGAGAGATGACAAATTAAAATTTTGATAGAACCTTAAACTTCAGGAACTGAATCGATTTCGTCAATTTTCGCCACCAATTAATACCGCCACTTTATAGATATAGCTAAAAAAATCAGAATACTTTATCATTATTATGCAATTATAATTTAAAATTGTAATTTCTTTTGTCTTTTTGAGATTTATTTCATAAAAAATTGCTGGACATGACTAAATAAATCTTATTATTAATAATCATTTTCGATGATTACATTAATAGCATAATAAAGATTATCTATCTATATATAAAATGCTAACGTACGCGCAAAATCACTATTATTACTTATTGTCGAATGGCAACAGTCATATGTAAAGAAATTGCTTTACGAATATTTAAAATTGGTTCACTGAAATTTTTACAATTGCGCTTATTCAAAATATTATTAGAAATATTCTGAGAAATCGTCCTTCAAAAACCTCATTCACTCAAAGGAAAGAAGATGTAAATGAAATAGATGTTCTTCCATCAGCTCATCGATGTTGTTGATATATTCCTCTAGCACAGAATCAAAATCTTGTCGATTAAGATTCTGCAGACGCTAAAACCTCTCGGAGAACATTCCATAACACTATCAGGCAAAATTTTTTCTATGTAGAATAAAGGCATACCTTAACAAGCGCTCAATGCAGATTAATACAAACCAATTTAGCATGTGACGCTATGCTGTATTCTCACTCCTCATTCTGCGAAACATCGCTCGTTAATTGAGTCACTTTTTCACATTTTGTTTTACTCGTTATGCTAATCACTTCTTATATCAGGTGCTCGTCAAGTGAGGTTTGACTGTAATATCCTTCCATTCCTGCCGTTGTCATTGTAAATAACCTTTGAGTTGAAGGAGACAAATTTTCGAGCGTAAACTCTGTAAACTGCACAAGAGAATAAAATAGCAGCCGCTTTTTTTTTTTTTTTGTCTTTTATGAGTCTTCCTATAAATTTTTAACTCGTGATAAACGTGATTAACAAATTCAAACATTTGATCATCCATTTGAGTAAACATTCCTTTTTATAAATTGAACAAATCTGCCTGTAAATTGTATTTTGCTTCAGCTGAGAGTTTGTTTTTAGCTTTAATTCGTGTCTGTCTATATATTCCAACAATAACGACAGAAAGCTGTATGGTCTCACATTTCTATTGTTTACTGCTAATTTACATGTGACTGTGAGAAATGGTCGGTATTACGAAAGCCGTTGTCAAAAGGAAGCACATCCTCGGATAAAGAGAAAAGAATTCGCCAAAAGAAAAAAAAAAAAGAAAAGAGAGAATCATTTGATGTCCTGCCTTTTTGAAAGAGAAAAAAAAAATAACGTAAACAATATTTTATTTTTTAAAAAAAAGCTGCGTCTCCCATCTTTTTATAAAATCATCTTTACTTGCCCATAAACTAATAATGGAATATGACGAAAAACAGCATTCGGCGGTTTGCTATTGTTTACTCAAATCTGCGAACAATAGCTGAATTTCGAAATATATTTCTTGACTGCCATTAACCTTACGAAATTTGCCGGCTGTTATTACTAGAATCTTTTAGTACCCGATGCACGGAACTTATCAGTGGAGTCATCAGTGCTTCTATTGACGTGTAGAAGGAAATTTGGAGCACTCATTAATGAGACACGGAGGATAATAAACGAACAGAAAGGTGAGATAGGAATAATTTTTTTCTCTTTTTCGGATATGTCTACGTATATTGGATTAGATCTTTTTTCCTTTTATTATTATGTACGACGTGACTTGTGATGAAAATATATTCATGTCTTTTATTAATGAAAACAAATAAGAAACTATCGAATAAATTATCATAATCTTCGGTAAAATCTTTTTTATGCTTTAGAAATTGAAAATATATTTTGATATCTTTATAATATAATAGAAATTACAGTTATTGGATATAAAATAGGCTATACTCGGTTGACTGGTATAAATGTCATAGGCGACAAAGTAAAAACATATTTAATTTTAGCACTAAATGGCATGTCAAAGCTCACGTGAATAAAAATAAAACATTTTAATATAAAATTATAAAATATTTTCAGTTTTTGTACGAAATATATAAATAATATTTTCATATCGTCAACAGTATTATTTTGAATTAAAATAAGAAAAACAAAAGAATGACACGAAATGCCTTTTTTAGAAATCGCAAGTAGCTGATTTCGTTCTATAAATTTTCCATCATATGAAGGAATGATTCAGATTTTGACTAAACTCTGGGAGTGGTAATGCGAGAGTAATTAAAAAGAATCTTTTTAATATATATGTAATACTTACATTCGAAAGAACGTTTGAAACCAATGATAAATTTATCTGCTTTTTGTATGGAAAATGTATCAATTTCCTTCTATAGATAGATGTCTAAAGATATATTTACAGTTGGAAACAAATTTTCTTCTTTTGTTGCTTCCAAAACAAATATGGGGTTAAAATATTCTTTATTATTTTTAATTTCTCATATACTAAGTGCGCAAAAAGAAAATATTCTAATCATCACACTATTTGCCATCGAGCTTATTTTGGTGACTCTTCACGTTTTAGATTTCCCTAAAACTGAAAAACACATATTTGTAATTATATCTGTCCGTCTACGAAATGGCAAACATACGAACTAGTTGTGGCCACCTGAAATTAGTAGAAAAATAAGTTGAAATAAATTTCGCATGATTGCTAATGATTATTATATCATATTTCAAAGCATTATTACAATGTTTTTGTTTAATCCGCTATTCGGAAGCTAAATCATTCAAATTTAATGTCCTTTTATTATTATTTAGAGATCTCTTTATAATGAATTTATTTGGCTGATATATAGATAAATTATTTGTATTCGGTTCTTGTCATAATCTCATAATGTAAAAAAAAGAAAAGAAAAAAAAAACAAGATATTTGTAGAAACACAGAGTAAAGAAATTAATTCGTATAACTCCGTGAAACGGCATCAAATCTCCTAAAATCCTATATGTAATAAAAGATTACTGTTAAAATTCTTTTGAATTGCAAATTATTAGAATATATCCTAAGAAAGTCAATCATCGTCAACAAAGCATTAAAAGATGTCGGAAACTTTTAGCCGGCTTAATCTTTGAATGTATGCTAATGACATTTCTGAATTCGAAATTAGTATAATAATGATAAGGCATAAAACATTTTTTCATACGGACTAGCATATGCTTAATTTTTCGGTTTATTAACTTTGTGTCACTTTTATTATATTTTATTAAAAAGGGTTTTTTAACGTTGAAAATAGATATGCCATTTAAAACGGTACTAAGCGTTTACATAAAGTTTAAAAATTACTTACACAAGAATTTGATTAGGTGATTTAACAGTTTATATTTAAATAAAGAGGGGCAGGGAATATTTACATGTGAGCGTGCGTGCGTATACGCGTGCAAGTGTATTGGCACTCAACTGGTCAGATTTTTACGCTCCAAAACAACCAAACATAATTTGAAATGTAGGAATGTGCAGTTGAGAACGAGGGATAAAGTGTGCAGATTTTGTTGGGAGATTACAATTAAAATTTCAATTAATTGAAAATTAAAAGGTATATTAGTTTTTCCACCGATAACTTCCAAAAATAATATTACATAAAAATAATAAAATTTAAAATAGGAAAAAGACCATTTTAAAATATGAAATTAATAGAACAATATAATTGTGTAATTTTTTTTTTCATGCATTTCATCCTTTGTTAAAAATTATGCTAAATTTTCTTAAGTTTTTCTTAAAGTTTTTACGTTACCAAAATTTTAAAAAAATATTTTATTTAAATTTTAAAAGTTTTTATTCAATTCAGAATAACATCTTCTTTAAAAATGTACGAAGTGAATTGGAACAAGGATCCATCTACAAATTTATAATCTTCGCATTTTCAATTGTAATCTTTAATTTTTCGTTTCTTAACAGATTCTACATAATAAGAAAACACTAGATATAAAATTTTATACAAATAGATTCTAAATAATTGCAAATATACGAGAAAAATTATTTAGGCACTGTGTCAATATATACAAATACGAAATTTTAATACATACATTATTTAAATTTTCATTTCTGTCGTTAATACGTTAAACTTACTCTAAGAATAATGAATGCTTTTTTATGTCTACCGTCATTAGCAATGAAGCAATAATAAATGAAAATTCGCAATCTTAGATTTATTTCTATATTTAATAACATATCAATAATAGATAAATACTATTTTCGAGGTATATTGTTTGACATAATCAGAAATTTTTGATAAGTTTTGAGATTTAATTTATGTTCTTTTTATTTTTATTAAAGATTTTGGAGCAGTTGAAAAATAAAATTAAGATGCTTACTTTCTTGTAAGTAACTTTAAGCTGTTCGTTTGTAAATCCAAGTTTCGTCAAACAATGCTTAAAATCGTTTTTAAGAATTTTTTATATTTCATAAAGTGAGTAAATAAAATATAATTATCAAACTTTGTTTCATTAAAAAAAGGGTATATTGTGAAACTCTAATAGTAGTGTATTATTCATTTTAAAGAAGTTGCTTTTGTATTTTATTCAATAATGTTTTATTAGTTCATATGCTATGCTATATGAACTTTGTACTTTATTTTATTAGAGCAGGAGGTTTAATTTTTATTATTATATTTATGAGAGCTCAGCAAAAGAAAAAATGCAGGACGTTTAACGTATAAATGTGAAGAATTTTAGACTGTTTTATGAAGAGGAAATACTTTTTTACATTGATTGTAAACTGTAAACTTTAACCTCATTTTCTCAAAATAATTTTTTCGATAGAAGTTATGAGGTGAATGGTTTACATCTCCATTATTAATTAATATTTTTTAATGAAATTTTCAGATAATAATTTTTACACTATTATCTATGAAATAAACTAAAAGTTTTGATGTACAGTAAATACCTTTTTACTTATAGCCTTTTATTACTGGAAATTTAAGAATAATGTCTGCATTGCAACATAATTAACCTTCATTATATTTTTGCATTTTAATTAATCTCTTAGATTTTAGTTCATTTTGAAGATAATTATTTTATGTATGCTATGCGTAGAGAAAATTTTAATTGCTGAATTAGAATTTTTTGCAAAGTGTTAACCGTTTTGTTTAACTTTTGCTAAAATTTACATAAAATTTATCAATTAAAAAACTGGGACAGTCACAGAAATTTTTTATAGATGTTTATTCTTTTTATATTCTTTTTTAACTAGAAAACACAAAGCTTAAAAAATAGCCTTTTAAAAAATTGTCTCAAACGTAGGCAGTCACCTTAATATAACTAAACCAAACCAAACCAAATAGTCGAAAAGTGGTAATCTCGGGATACTGAAACGAATAACTGATTTGAGAGTTCGCGAACATAATGGATAAAGAAGATCGCACTGCAAGCAAACAAAACTTCTAATGTTATTGTATATTTATGTGTAAAGGGGCCTACAAATAATTTTTTTAAAATTTCTTATGCACTCTGCCAATATTTATATTTTCTACCGCGACTTTTATAGTTAATCTGTGATAACAAGAATTGAGATATTGTTAATACAACTTTTATAGTTAATCTGTGATAACAAGAATTGAGATATTGTTAATACAACTTTTTTAGTTAATCTGTGATAACAAGAATTGAGATATTGTTAATACAACTTTTTTAGTTAATCTGTGATAACAAGAACTGTGATATTGTTAATAGGGCAAAAGATCCTCTAGAAAGGTGCATATTCTGATCCATTTGTAAAATGTCACTTTATTTATTGTTCAATACAATTCAACTGTAATATCTTCTTGTATAAGCATCGTTTAGATGAATTTCAATTTCTTTTGTGACGTATGAGAAAAATGCTTCTTCAAAACATTTTTATGTCATAAAAATAAGAATTTATGTTAATATCTGATCATGAAACGTGCTTCGAGTCAGTTCAGACACAAGAAAATTGAAATTCATTTTGCACGACGTCATATGCTGAATTCATTACTGTCATGCGAGTTCTCAGAAAATGCACACGTACTTTCCAGAACATTGTTCTAAGCACATATTTCTAAAATTTGCTTGATATCCATTACACAGTTACCAAGATTTGTTCAACTGTGCATTCTTTAGTTCATGCAACTAATAAACAAATAATATTTCGATTAGAATAATTTCCTAAATATCAATAAAAAAATATTTATTTTGTCTGACTGATTTGGGATAAATTTTTAGTATTTTAGAAAACTTATGATAAACATAAGGGGGATTGTTTCGCTCTCTATTAATAAGCATTAAATGGATTAAGTGATTAATATTAATAAGACTGAATTTCAAGTAAAACATTTGATCAATAAATTCAAACACCAATAATTAAATTAAAGGATGAAGTTGAAAATGATCTAGAAGTATTAAACAACTACTTTCTAAACTTTCCATAGTTTTGAAAGAACGTTTAGCGATCTTTTAAGCCACAGCTATTAAAATATTCTAAAAGTGTATTTTAACTTGGAGCACTATGCGTTTCCCGCTTATATTTCAAATGAAACTTAAAATCATTTATTTTCGAATTAAGAATAAATGAAAGTTCAGTGCGAATGATATTTCAGAAACTTTTTCGTGTACCCTAAAATGAAGATATTAAGCCCTTCTTCAATGCATAAAATTGTGTACCCTCAATAAAACCGTAAACTCCGTGAGGAATCACGTGAGAGAATAATAGATCCTTCGTAGAGAAAACAAAATATTTATTTCGGACGTTAAGACTGTGGTGGCCTGGTGGCTAGGTTTCGGCTTCGAGACCGCAGCGTTCTAGGTTGGAAACCCGATTTCATCTTTTGAAATTTTAATTTCGATATATTTCACTATCATAATTTTTACAACAGAGAAACGACGACAAAGCGATGTCTATTTACATCGCAATACAAGAGCAAAGTGACCTAAATTTTTCCCTTCAGTGATTTTACAATCAAATTCTAATGAGGATTTCTTTGCCATATGTCGATTTAATCAAGAGAACTTTGGGTATTTTTTAAAAAAGATGTGCGGCAGTTAAGGATCTTTCACCCTTTGTTCCTGGTGTGGGAACGACAGAGTCATGTTAAAAATATTAAAAATAATGCGACAACGCATGTTAAAAATACTAAAAATAATTAAATAAAAACTGGGAATTGAATCAGGAAATATGAGAACATTTCAGAATGAAGTTAACATAGGCAAATTTAAGATAAAAATTAGAAAATTATTTAAAATTCAGACTAGTAATTTATTATATACAATAATATAGCAATATTTAAAATTTCAACCACGGTTATCTGGGCACGAAACAAGAATATTAGTGTAATATTTTCATTCGGATGTTTTAGGGGAAATGATATATACTCTCATTATCTTTTCTTTAACGAAATGGGCTTAAAATTTAATATTTTATCTACTAACTAAGGCTACAATCCAAATCTCATTCACTTAACGCCTAGGATTTTACAGATATCTTATTTACATATGCAGATACAGACACAAATATTTTTCCAAATTAATTCTGTGGATTCAATATGATCTAAAACTCCATGATTCATCAGAATTTCGAGGTGAATTTTTGGCATTTACTTTATTTTCCCCATAAAAATTTCATATATAAAAAAAGAAAGAAAAATAAATCACAAGATCATTTTCTCTCTAGAGCTAAGCATTCTTCTAAGTTGAGCAAGGTACTAAATTGTCCAAAAATGCAACGACAGTCGAATCAACATGCGTTGTTTCGCTTTCAGAACTGCTGTATCCCTAACACTGACACGCAAGGGTACCTCTTTTTGCATAAATAACCGTTATTATGTCTGAATATTTCTAATCGCGTGTGAACATCCTTTTTGGAAGTCTTGTCGTGTGCCAGGAAACTGTATTGCATGTCTTTCTCTGCGATGTTTGCTGAAGGTAAATTGAAATGTACGGCCGTGAAGCTTCAACCTAATAGGAATTACTCAGATCGCGTGAATTAATGTATTTCAGGTCAGTTATCACTCTTCTGATTTCTTCTTTTGTTGGTGCAGCAATACAGAAAGCCAATATCAGGCAAAATGATCCCCCAAAAAAGAGTGTTTTCCCAGAAATCTTCTCAAGCAAATGCTAAGTTTACTTATAGTATTAATTATGTAATATTAATATATATGTTTTTTAAAAAAACAAAAGGATTAAGCTTTAACTACTAGTTAGTGTATTTATGTTAGGATACTTATTTTAATTTTTAACCCTTTACACTTGGATGGTGTCTCACTCACCATCCAAGAAGGTGCATCATTTTGACTTTTTATTTAAATATTATTCAATTTTGATTGTTAAGAATGCTTACAGAATGGTTGAAAAATGTAGATTAATTTTTCGAAGAAATTCAACTCCAAACAATAATGTATATTTATTTTTCAGAGAAATAAACAAATCTTAGGTGAATAATTATGTTTCGAGTTACTTTTTCGAGTGCAACAATAACACCGGCATAAATTAACTTGTTTATATTATGGTGATTCTTTCAATATTAAAAAGATGGTGGCTTGCTGTGTAAAAATACATTTCCATGGTATTTATGCATTCTTTTTTAATAACCAATTATGATGTAGAATTTCAAAGAATTCAATATTTTGTTTCATGTGAAAAAAAAATTAGAGCTTTTGTAGAAACGGATTCCTTTGACAAATTTACAAAGTTGATAAAACAAAAATCAACGGAGGAAGAAAAAGAACAGAGCATGAGTAAAAGAAAAGAAAAAGAGAAGAAATTAAAAAAAAATACAAAATATTGCCAAAAAAAAAACTAAAAAAAATTAATATTATTCATTCCTTTTAAATTGCCTACACTGCCGATTGGCTAGTAAAATTTTTATTTTATATCATTTTCGATTTGCTGTCTTTTATTTTTGCTTTTGTTTCAAGGAATAAAATATTTAAAACTGAGGCAACAGAAATTTGTTTTAAATACTTCACTATTTTAAGCTTTTACATGATATTCTTATAAAGGACTAGACATATATGTATAAATAAAATAAAAGAAAAGAAAGAATCGAATCTTTCAAAAATAGAGATTGATTGCTTAACCCGCGATCACTCTGACTGTTTAACCCGGGATTTTCTTGGATTGGAAGTCAACCGATTTTAAATTACGTCCCTCAATTTTTTAAGGGCTAGTGTGTTTATTTTTATATTTACAGACCCGAATAATATTACTCTTACTGAGTAACGTATATTAACAGTTCACTTCGTTTAAAAAATATTTCAACTTGCTTGAAGATGCTGCATCTAAATAGTGATTTTAAAAAATCGACAGTCAGTAGGTTACGAATATAATATTATATAATATAATTAACATCTTGTTTATTAAATACTAGCCGCTTTCGGTGGCTTAATAGCTTGCCTCTCATGCTAATAATAACAATTTAGATATGCAATTTCAATTACAATTAAGAATTGAAATATTAATTTTTTAGAATGGTATGAACGCATTACTCTATTCAAAATACAAGAAGTGAATTGGAAAATACGAAACAAAAAATACTATATCGGAAATGCGATAGTATTTGTATTTAATTTTGATTTATAAGAAGAATATAAATGTTCTGAAAGTTTCATATCTAATGAAGTTAATAATATATATCTTCACATCGAACTGTAAAAAAATATTATTCAATTTTATTATTAATAATATAATAAAAAATAATTGAATCACTAGTCCAAAACATTGTATCATAATAAAGTGTTAAGCTTGATTTTATTTTTAAATTTTGCGCTTAATTATACAGCAGCGATAATATACGCATAAAAATGTTCTTAATAAAGTAGCAACGCAAGAATTAATTAAATAATTAATTTAATCCCTTAATTAAAATAGTGAAAAATAATGTACCAAATAAACTCAGAATCGCATCATATGGAATACAATAATAGAATATAGCATGCAGTTGATATAATTGTCACGTAGAAAATATCGCAGTGCATCCTATCGAAAGTTACGCTGTTTTATTCTGTTTGCATTCTTTAAACCGGAAACAGATTCCATCGATTTAATGTGTATCTCATAACAGTACGAAGTAATCTTCATTATGAAAAACAAAGAGAGACGAAATAAACATTTAGAATTCTTTAAACGGGAGATTGACAAATATGACAACTAAAACAGACATTTGTTACTTTCAAATAGGTAAACCATATTCTGAAGAGAAAAAAAAAGTGGCGTTGATTATATTTGACTTTTACACACACACACAAAAATGTAATTTTAAAAAATTATTTTGTTTTATTTATTTAGCTGAGTGCAAGTACTTTGTTCTTATTGATTCATAATTTCATTCTTTTATATTATCTATTTCGTATTGACCTGAATAATGTTAAAACATCGGCTAGTTTTCCTTTTACGGTTTATATTTATATGTTTGTTAAAAATTTCACGAAATTTCAATAAAATTTTTGGTTGAATTTTCAGCCATTCATTTTGTTCCCTTGCATTTTTACATTTTGTCATTATTGTGCTGTTTTTGAGAAACATTTATAAGTTTTTTTTAAGTTTTCAATATTTTATTGAAAACTTTAAAAAAAAACTGTTTGCAATCTTGTTTGATCAATGACATAAATTTTTATGCTTTAATGATTAAAAATTATTAATTAATTTTTATTCAGTTAAAAATTGTATTTAATTAATTTAATTTTCGCTTAATTAAATATCAAAACTTAATATTTTTCATAGGGTAAACTACAAATATGAATTTAATCTTCTGTTTGATGGGATCTCAGTATTGACTCAATTTTTGTACGATTCGGAATCAAAATTCTGCACAGATAATTAAATCATATTAAAAATCTACTTTCTCTACATTTTAAGCCAGGCGGTTAACCATTACCTCGTTATGGCTAATTTTTACATATCACATTTTATAGTATGAACTGTAATAATGACTTTACATATGAATTATTTTCAATATTATCTAGAAGAAACTTATTTGTCTAGAATTCAATGGCATAAATTACTTAATAATTTATTCATTTTTAAATAAGAATAGCTGAATTTTTGAATAAGGTTTGCTGCGAGATATAAACGTAAAATACAAAAAAAAAAGCTTTAAAAGCATGTAAAATGATGAGATGAACTTTTGAAATTAATCTTTGGAAAAAATATTTCATTTATGACAACATATTCCTCTACAACTAAAGAGATCCTCTCCCCCCCCCCCCTCCAAAAAAAGTAGAATTTTCGATGAAGGGGGGAAAAAATGGATTGATTAAAAAAGAAATCCGGTTTAGATAGAATATTATACGATTTGTTAAGTCAGCGTTTTTAGAAAGGTTGATGAAGAACTTTGAACACAACGGAGTGCTCCAGTCAAACAGTATATGAAAGGAAAAACAGATTGCATTAAAATTCTGCGAAATGAAAGGTTAATCACTATTTATCCTTTTGATGCGAAAATTTATAATTCGAATTTATATCTAGTTTTTTTAGTAGAATTTATCAAAGAGAAAAAAAACAAGTGATTCCAAATTAAAAATCTGACAGAAAAAAAAAGAGAGAATTTTGAATATTTTTTAGTTTTATTTTCCCGCAGCTTTTCATAATTTTGCATTCTATTGACATGAATTATTAGTTTAAATCGAATTACAAAAAGACCATTTTAATAAAAAGAATTTTGGAAACCCAGTTATTTTTCTAAAAAAAAATATATTTTTTTTTATTCCTGTATTTTTAGTTTTTGGATTTATTAAAAATAATATAAATCTTGAAAATGTTTTTCTGTAATTCTTACCATTTGGCAATGCTGACATGGAATAAAAACTTAAATTAATGGCTTAACTAATAATTAACTAATAATAAAAATATTAAAGCGGCATATTGCCATAGAAAACACAAAATTATAAAGAATTTTGAAATTTCAGAACCAAAGAAAGAAGTACGATTAAATAATTCTATCTTAACAAACATAAAACGAATCAAGAGAATTAAATTAGTGCAAAAATATTCTTGCGTTCTCACAATTCTGACATTTAAAAAAATATATATTGTTTTTTCAAAATATTAGCAATTTTTAAAAATTTTAGTAAATTTTTAAAAATATTTTAAGTGTATTTTATAGCAAAACTTTTCATTGCAGTATTGATGAGAGGTTATCTTTTTTGTGTGTGTACATTTAAAAAATTCTTCATTATTGCAACAATAAATAATGTGCTGATGATAAAGAAAAATTGGGAATCAAGCAGCCATGATTAAAAAAGAATTTTTAAAATTTTAATAAAATGTTTTTTCAAAATGATAAATGCTTTTTAGCTGGCATTATTGCTTCTCATTGCGAATATAAAAATCATTACTCATAGAATGCGCTGGCTGAAGCAATCAAGTTAAAAAATGAAGCCCCAAACCTTAGTGTACTAAAAGTGCGAATATCCTTCAATTTTCCTCCTCTAGAAATATGTCTATATATTTTTAAATAATATAAAGATCTAAAAAATCTAAAGTATTCACTAAAATATTATTGTAAGTAATTCTCATGTTTCGTGTTTGTAAAATACGAATTTTTGTCATTGGTTTTTCATTCACTTGCAAATGTAGAAGTGTTTTGAAACTTGCGCAATTATTGGATTTTAATGACTATAGAATATTTTAATAATATTTGAATTATTAATTATCAGTTAATGTATCAATTTAGGTAAGAATTGATTTCACGGAGGGAACACCATCTATTATTAAATCTAAGAACTATTAGCTTTTTGATTCCATAATATCTATAATCATGAATGGCATTGAAGACCAAAAAACAGAAGATTAAAGTTTTAAAGTAGTTTTTTTTATCAAGGAATTATAAAGTAGGAAACCATTTTTGTCGAAAAGCAAGTCGTATTACAAAAAGAAAAACCTAAATCGGGATAATGAATACATGAGGAAGAAGTTTTCAAGCATTCATTTAAAATTTAAATGCAATACATTTGTGATTAAAATTCCAGCTTATTTTAAGATATTAATTGAATCTTGGAAATTTATGGTTTTGTTTTGACATCCATATTTTTAATCAAAAATAATTAAAAGTAAGAAATTAAGAATATTATTAAGAGAAGATAAGAATGAAAGTATTTATCCTTGGAATAATAAAATTACTAATGCGATTATTAATGCGAATTTAATAGCCATGTAGAATTTTTAATATATAGGTTGTGGAAGAATTAGAGTAATTATTCTAAGAAATCTGGAATATTGATAGAAGGTAAATTTCTTCACGATAAAATTTCATTCACTATTTAGAAAATGGAAATAATGCTTTGATGTTTTAAATGGAAGAGTACACAAAAGTAAATTTCTGAACATTCATTAAAGATTAAAATATACTATAAATAGGTCATTCAAATTCCACTTTACATTAGTACAATAATTTTTATCGGAATTCTACGCTCCCAATTTAAACTAAACGATTTTATTTTACATTCATAAAAAATATTTATAATAAATTAAGAATTTAATTAAAACATGAAGATAAAAATATTTTTCGAAGAAACAAAATATTACTAGTACGAAATAGAATATTCATATATATAAACTATAAGTTTTTTCATGATGAAATCTAATGTGGCTATTTATAATAAAATGCAAATATAAAAAAAAACAATTTGGTATAGTATTTTGTGCAATATTTTGCAGCGCAGGGCAATCGATCGGATTCAAAATTTAAAAACAGTCAGCCGGAGTGTTCCAGGTTTGAGACCCTATTTTACTGAAGAAGCCGTTGTGTAAGCGCATCTGGTGGATCGAGGCCAAATGTCCTCTCGCTGGTGTAATGCGAAAGTTTGGAAAAATGGTGCAGCTCAGATGTTATCCTCGTCATCTGATCGCGGCTTAAAATTACGAGGTCCGTCCCAAAATAATTCTAGTATAGCTCTAGAAGCGGGACATTAATATATCTAAACTAAACCAAATACCAATGAAACTTTTTTTATATATAAGAAAAATTCCTTTTTCTACCATCTTCTTGTTCCAGATATGAAAAAGGACTACATTCATGATGATTACATAATATGTATTAAAGTCTCTTCTTATTTATTTTTTTTGTAATTTTATTTACTTTATTTGTTTTTATAATTTGAAGTTGATATTCAATAACAAAACATAATTTGAATTTTCGCATTTTGTGGGGTGACCGAGTTTGAATCCTGGAAAACGCTGTTCGTAAATTTATCTACTTTATTTACGTTTTCCTACATCAACATGGGCCGCTGTGGCTTAGCGATAAAGTCTCAACTTTGAACCAGAGCATTTCAAATTCAAAACCCGATTCTTCTTAAAGTCTTTCGTGAAGCTGGTGCTGGTTGGTTAAATCTCTCGTCGTGGGCGTAACGTCTTGCCGCAGGTGTAATGCGAATGTTTGGAGAAGATACGAGCATAGGTATCATATACTCATCATCTGATTTATTTTCACTTCATTTTAATAGTAAAAAATTTAAATGGTGCCGATTTAATTAAAAATATTTTTTACAATTTTGGAAATTTTTAAAAATATTTTGCTTAATTTCCAACAATATATTACACTGTTGCCCAGAAATTCAAATCATTTTCATTATTTCATCAAATACTTAATCATGTAATTCTTTTCTACTGTTGAAAGTTAAGAAGGATTCTGCTTAATATCTGCGTAGTTTAATCGGACATAAAAACCTTAAAAGTTAGGGATAGAAAGAATTACGTTTTTAATTACACTATGATTGTGGAACTTCAATATAATAGAGTGTTTCATATAAATCTCAACAGAATGAATATGAATCTATTAAAACAATACGGTTTCGATGTCTCACAATTGGATGCTTAAAATTGTGTTTTTCGAAAAGTCATGAATAAAAGGCTAACCATAAGAACTTTAACTGTAAGTAAATCTAATTAGTATTTCCATTCCACGTTATCTGAGAAAGTGTGAAGAATTTGCCAAAAATATAAATGTAAAACAGTGATAATGGAATGCTTGTAGGCAAACGTTTTAACTATTCAGGCAATAATTTAAAATGACCCAAACAGTTTTAAATATATTTTCAGCACATAAATGATGATTCTGAATAAAAGAAATGGCTAAATACTTTGATAATATTTAATCTCTCTCCCACACAAAATCCTAATTTATTAACATATCCATATTAATAAGCACTTAATTTGAATATAAAAATACGGTTTAAGTAATGTATAATTCTTTCTACTAAGCCTATTTTTCTTAAATATAAGGAAAGCGGTCTTCTGCAGAAGCAACAGAGGCGTGCTAATTTTTTGTCACGCTCTATACTACTTCTAAAAGAGCATATTTATTAAGTGCTATCTGCACGGAAAATCTGCACGGCGTCGTTAATTTCTCGTAAGGAAAACATTTCCCCATAGATTACTTAATTTTCAGCGAGTCAAAGCAAATAGCGGTGTAACCATAACAATGAAAGAGCCGGGGGAAACAAAGAATCCTTTCCTTATATGACATGACATTTTATTTGCATTTGATATGAACAGGAGAAGTCGAAACATCGCCACACATCCAAGTTTATAATGTGTATGAGAAATCGGCCGTCTTTTATCTTTGAAGGTATTAGTTCTTTTCGCTATCTTATCTATGCAATTGAAAATGAATATTCATAAATTGTGTGCATACGATAGAATTCCATGACAATATTAAATATTTTCTTCCAATTTTACTATGAAAATTTCAGTTATTAGGGTTATTTTATAGATAAAAATCAAAAAAATATTTGGACACCGATCAATACCGAGGCTCAATATATAATATAGATGGAACAATGAGCATATATAGAAAATTTAGCTAGTAAACATATATATATATATATATATATATATATATATATATATATAGTGTGTGTCACTAATGGAAAATTTTTGATTTCTTGTACAGAAGAATTTACGAAGATAAAGTAGTGTAGGCGTCAAAATATGCGGTTTCGAATGTTTTTTAACCTCTCTGATTCGAAGGTTTCACTTTTTCGCATATGGAGTATAAATAAGTATTGCAATCATCAAAACATTTGAATTCGAGATTTTGACAAATCTCCACGTTTTAGATTTTCTTGAGTTCAGGAAACATATTTTTGGAAAATGTCTATCTTTGTGTCTGTGATAAAGAAAACTTGGAATGCTTTGAGCTAAACAGATGAAATTTGGTTTACGGCTTTTACGCTAAATTTGTAGGTTTCTATCAAATTTTAAATAATCCGTTTAGAGGAAGTCTGTCCGGCTGTTCGAATATAGATTAACATGATAATTACAAACTGAAGAGAGCTAGCTAGATAGAATTCGGTACACAGATTTACTATCGATGGTGCAAACACTTATCGAATTTTGAATCAAATCCAGTAAGGGGTTAACCGTCTTGGATCAGTACTTTCAGAAACATGTAAACTTTATAATTCAAAAACGCAATGACTTAAATATGTCAAATTTGGTATGGGATTTTGTGACCACAAGTGTAGTCTTGTGGCAAATCTTAGTTTGAATCGGTAGGGAAAAACGCGTTCAAAACCAAGTTCTATTTTTTTTCCCGGATACTTTTAAACGAACGCCAGGATTTAATCACCAAACCTCATTGAGGATCGCACGATAGGTTCAGTAAAAATGGTAAATTCACGCCAAAGTTAATATTTTGTCAATATTGTCCACCAATGCCATGCAGACGTTTTCTGGGATAATATTTTTATTAGAGAATATACAAGGAAATTTTGGAGCGACTATTCCTGCTTTTTTTTTGTAATAATGTTAACATATTGATATGTCTTTCTATCTATGAGCACTGTAACATAAAGATGATGAGGAAGATTGAAATCTTTCCTTTGTTTCTATCGTTATCGTTATTTCTCCGAATTAAATGTTACTGTAAAATCTTCGAATGCTTGACAGCATGTCAGTCTGTCTATTCCAATGTATATAAAAGCTACATAAATTAAATTTGGTACATGACTTTGAAACTAAAAATATATCTGTATTGAATATGAGACTCATTAAGTCACCGGGAAGAGGTCCAGAATGTGTACTGGATTTTTTTTTCAATGCATGTTGAAGCTAAATACAAAACGTGCTGTTTTATATGTAATGCAAACAAGAAAAGAGTTGATTCTATTTATAAATATTGGCTTTGAAACTTCCTTTAATACAAAAAAAAAATGAGGATAAATAATTACTTTTGTAGTTACGATATTTCAGTCTTTAAAGTTCTCTCTCACCACAAAATCAAGTTTATCTTCGGCACAGAAAGCACAGAAGTAAACACATGTTCATAATATGCTAGCAATTATGACAGCTGAAATAATTTATTATGGGCAACAATTCTTATCACACGATGCTGCATTCTCACTCGTTCGTTGCTCTGCATTTCGCTCAGAAGTTTATCATGACATTGTACTTATCTGTTTAAAATTACTATATTTTATTTATATAATTGAAATAAATAAGACTTTTTTTTTCTCTTTGCAAAAGAATAGAAACTTCTCATTTTTGAATAGAATATAATTGGTAAGTAGCATTATATATATAAAAAATATGAAAAGAACTAGCTTAAATTATCATCAGTGATGGATTTCTTACAAGGCAAGATGGCAACTGCCTAGGACTGTTGGTATGAGGAAGATATCTCAGAAAAATACTTAAAAAATGCTAAAGTGTAGTCGCTAAATAAATAAATTTATAAAAAATAAAAATTCATATATTATAAAATTATCAGATAATATTAATGTTTTGTCATGTATAATTGGTCAATTATTTGGTAACGTTCATTTAGTTATTGCGATATTTATAAACATGCAGCATCTTCTTAAATGATAGCTCATATTGCGGCACAGTTTTGAATAATTTATAAAAACATGCGTGTTTTCACAAGGTTATTAATATTAAAGAAAATCTAAAATGTATCATTAACAGGATGGTAATTTAAAAATGTTAAAATGCGACGCTAAACTGATTACTTTATTAAAAGATGGGTCTCGTAGTGTGCACTGCCTAGGGCAGCAAAATGTCTTAATTCGCTACTAATTATTATTAAGTAATTAAAATAAACAGCGTAAGTTATCTAAATCATGAAATTGTCAAGTTTTTCCATTTATGCATGCTCAGATTCTCAAATAGAAAACCAGAAATATCGTGTTTTTTTTTGTCAACTCTTTGACAGATTTGGTACAAAATTTATTTAGAAAATACATTTTAAATGCTGCACCAAATTTTATCTATCTAGCTCTTTATAGTTACCGTTACAACAGGATAGACCGAATTTCTTTAAATAGATCTCGTTCAAAATTTTATAGAAATCTGCAAATTTAGTGTGAAGATCATATGCCAATTTTCATACGTCTAGTTCAAATCATTTCTGAGTTTTGTGCCCATGGACATGCAGTCGTAATTCCAAAAACGTATTATTTTGGACTCTGGTAGAACTGAAATTTGTAAATTTGTTAAAATCTGGAATTGGAATTGTTTTCACAGTTACAATACTTTCTCTTAGTACACTTAGTATATAGAAAAGTAAAAAAGACACAAGCACACGTTATTAAATTTAAAGTATTTCGCTCATATTCTATTTATATCGAATTAACTCTAAATGTAAATTAATTGCTGATGAAAATGGTCTGGCTTAAAATCCAGATTCCATTAGATAAAATAACGACGGACCAGTGTTGCCTTTTTCCAAATTATTTATTGACATCACACAAGACAACACAAAACATTAATATAGATGACAGTAAATTTTGTTATTGTGGGTTTCGATTCATACTTTAGCACCGTGATTACCCACGTCAGTTATTGCCGAAATCCCGACGACGTCTCCCCCGGTTTCCCCTTGTTTACACTCATGATCACATGACCGGTTGGGAGCGCGCATGCGCCAACAACATCTCTGTTTTTCTATTTATTGAATTTGGTTATATTTCACAGTACTGATAGGGAATTGGTCAAAGTGCAATGTATAATCTTTCTTTGCATAAAAAATTCAACTTTAATAATTAGTACTGTATTTTCAATATTAGCAAATTTATTCTATACCAAGAAAGAATTAGTAACCTACATGAATATGTAATTCAAAATGAACTTCTATTTTCACCTTTTCAGCTATAATATTGGTTCGGCTTAATTTCAAGTACATTTATTATACATAGCTTGATGTTCAAACCTCCCTCCCCAAAAGTGTTTTTAACCCTTTCTTGCGCCGTGGGAAGTATGCTTCCCACCAAATTTATCAATCATTGTATGAAATTATGTAGGTTGGCATAAGTTCTGACAAACTTTTTTAGTAAGTCAGAAACTTAGATGCTTCAGTTCTTTATCTCAGACAAAATGATGTGTCTTGATTTGTTACTTAATTATTAATTAACCAAATTAATTAATCAAATTAAATTTATCTAATAAGCTAAATGAATCCCTTTTCTTATTCTAATTTCAAGCCTAAAAATATTTTAACATAATATGACTAGAAAAAAATGGCCTTTTAAAGGATTAAGCAAGAAAATGTTATAAGTATTATAGCCGTGTCCTTTTAAAAACTTTTCATTTGTGTCTCTTTGTTGTGTGCATAAACCTTTCTAATGGAATCGAATCCCATGACATTATACAGCCTTAAAAATTTAAATGCTAAGATTATATATTTTTTCAAATTGCAAATTGTCTTCTGCGTTATGTAATTTCATGATCTGATGTCTAATGTAAATTGTACTCATAATAAAAAGAATCATTCTTCCTTAGCTTCAACAATGGGAGAAGATCGCGGGAAAAAATCTCTATTACTACTACTAATGATAACAACAACGGAGTGTTATATGCTGTTTGTTTTAGCGTTCAACAGGACAGACCGTTTGACCTGGACATGCAAAATTTGCCTTAGATATACGTTGTAGGCGAAAATGAGAGCCTAGATTTTTTTTTAGAAATTTAATTATATAATAGTCCAGCAAGATTTCGTTATTTTTTAGTAAATATTATTAAACAAAGTTGTTTTTGCGTCATTTTAAAATTTATCTTTTTGTTGATATCTATTTAATAGTTGAACGAACTTTTCTAAAATTTTCACAATTTTTTCCAAAAATATTTTTGTACAATTTTCAGCAATACATTTTCATGCTGAAATGAAATTTAAATTGGTTTCATTGCTTCATGAAATAATAAATCATTTTTTTTATCGTTGAAGGTTAAGGAAGGAGATTTCCGTTTAATGATTGTATATATTTAAATACTGAAATAAGAAAATGAAGTTGCAACAGTTTGAAAGATAGAAGGCAAATTAACTTGAAAGTTCTTTTTTGATAGCACTATGATGTCATGGGACATGACTCTAACAGTATTTCATGTACACAATGAAAAAAAGTTATCTGGTAATAAGATAGTACAGCTTTGATATCTAATATATTTGGAAATATTAGTGAAACATGAGCATTAAATTTCTTATTTACAACTTTAAAGTACGTACAACCATTCTTCCTGGTGAATCAGCTTGTCAAAAAAGAGTTAGTATTTCATAAAACACCAAAGAATGGGAAGATGGATTTCATTGTAACAATGAAATCCATCGTTGAAAATTTCACAAAAATATTTTTAAAGAATTGCCAAAAATCAAGAATGTTCTGTACGGCAACTAAACTGATAAAATTATTTAAAAATTAAAATCGAATAAAAATGTTTAATACAATAATATTTTCGGGAGTTATTGCAGGGAAATTCCCAAATATCGTTTAATTTTTTATATATTATAGCTATAACAAAAAATTTAAATAAATATCGCTCCTGATGGCACATTCCCTCTTCCAAAGTATATTGTGCCTCAAACAATCTCTTGATAGAACGTACAAACACATGCACACATTCTTTTTTATTAATATTAGTGATATTCTGTAAGTTTCTTTCATATCAAAATTACTTTCTCCTTTTCTCACTGATTGTACCATTGATATACGAAGCCTTTCTTGTTTGTGAGCGACACCATAATACTCCGATTTTTCTCCATGCGAATTGTTTGTCCTGGTATAAAGGCAACAAGGTATGATTTCATAAAAGTAAGTGGATGATTTTGGCACATTTAGGGGAATTAAGAAAGTGATGTAAATAACTGCATATAGAAAAAAAAAATGCGAAAATGCTAAAATTGGGAAAATTTAATATCACTTTAGTTCATAAAAGGATTTTTCATATTTAAGTATATTCATATTGTCTTTCACTCTACTTGTAATCTAAATGACACACATAAAAAAAGTTCCATGAAATTCTAAAACAAAGCTGCAAGACCGTAGGAGGTACATCCAAATAAAAATCTTAATCTTCTTCTAAATAAAAATGATTATTTGTTAATGCATTTCCCGATTTCATTCTGTTCCATAATAAAAAAGAACAATGTGGGTGTCTGTATGTATTGGCTTTCTGCAGCCTAGACCATTTGACCTATAGCCACCAATTTGATTTGTCATTTTTATATTTTTCAATTTTTTTAACACAAAATTCGTTACTAATCCGCAAAACAATCTTCTCCAACAGATAAGAGTTTTTTTAAAAAAATGTGTGTCGAATTTCAGATTCTTGATTGTTTCAAATAAAAATATTGATTTGTAGCAATTTGCCTTTTGTTGCGAAATTTCAATTGTTATTTTTAGAAAAACAACTTATTCAAGCCTATCCAAGTTGTAATCTAAATTAGGAAAAATAAGTACCGAGTAGATTTGAAGCATCGTTCAAGAAATATCAAGTACATTTCTTGGTTGTTGAACACTTAAACGAAAAGAAATAACATTTTGAGTAAGTAATTTATTTCTTCTTTAAACTTTATTCTCATGCTGTATACTATATGTTAACAATTTAATTTTCGAAGTTCAACAACAATCAATGAAATACTAAATAGTCTGAACTTAATTGATTACTTATTGTTTAATTTCAAAGTTTGAAAAATGAAAAAGGTATGATCTAAAGAGCAACTTGTTAACATATTGTGATATATTTCGGAATGAATTCAGTAACTTGGAGAAGTAAACATTTTTTTGGGTATATTTTTTGACAATGATTCTTTAATTTTATTCTATATCTTTAATTATTACATTTTTCGTCTTATATACACAATATTTGTTGGATTGGAAATCTTTCAAAAAGAATATTTTCTTTTCTTACTAGAACATTTTGGATGAGCAAAATTCTTTGACATATAAAATATGGTGAAAAAATCTATGGTTACAGAGCCACCTGAGTCAATGTACAATTAGGTTTTATATAATGGTGAAAATTATGATTCACAAGTGATTTCAATATGTAATTAAAAATTACTATTAATAAAAGTCTTAAATATAAAGAGTAGAGCAGATGTAAAACAAATAAAATAACACATAAACTTATATATTAATTTGAAGATTAAAAATTTTTACTGATAAAAAAACCCATGGATATTAAATAATGCATAAGCGGTTTAATAGAGATCAAACACAATAAAATACAGTCAACCCTCCTATAACGCGGTGAGTGCGTACCGCGTTATATGGAAACCGCGCTATAAGAAACTCGGATTTAACCGTACAAACCAGGCTAATTCGTAGCGCGTTCTATGGAAATCGAGCTATAAGAAACTCAGAATTAGTACAAATGACATCATTTGTACCGCATTATATGGAGAGCAATAAATACAAAAGACAAGCGATATAAACTTTCTTTTTAATCCTTTCCTTGTTTCTCTTGTGTTTGACATGATGCAAATCTAGGGTTAATAATTACTTTATTATTATTATATTAGAAAAATTGAAGAATATTACTTACAGTATTGTGTAATGTTGTCCAATTATAAACCACAAATTAAACAGCAAAAAGCTAAACGAATAGACGGTGCAGACAAAATTTTAGAAAGAATTGATCACCAACGAGACGTACTGTGAAAGAGCTCCGAGTACTGTGAAAAGTACTGTGAAAGAGCTCTGACGACTAAAACCGATGCCGTAAACGGCTAAGAGATAAGCTTGAATATTTATATAAACATGTCCAGTTAAAACCATTCATTGGATGCACGGAAAGAACTGATGGGACGTTGTTGAACGGAAACCGCGCTGTAAGAGTACCACGTTATAGGAGGACTGTCGCAATTTCAGCTCCGCGTTATATGAAAACCGCGTTTTGAGAGTACCGCGTTTTAGGAGAGTTGGTTCTACTCCATGTGAACCAACCATATTCCAAAGATGGCTGATTATTAATAAAATACACATTAATGATTTATGAGAGTTCGTTTTTCTTTTATTTTGCACAATAATGAATGAATAATGAATTTCTCAGTTATACTATTATTGCATGATTCCGGTTCGTTTATGAGTTAATAAGCGTTGTCGTATTTATTTTTCACCCACAACTTGAGGCTAATAATACACGAGTACCGGTTCCTTTGCTATAATACTACGAAGCATGCAATTGTCTGTTTAGAGCTCTGAAAATAAATAACTGAGTACTTATGGTGTTCACTGTCTTGACCAAGTCTACAATTTAATGCGAGAATTGAAAGGAAGGTAACACTTTTATTAGTGAGTATGCAAGAAAGTTTCGGAGAGACCACTCCCAATAATTGGAATTCCATCTACTTGCAAACACAATCATTCATTCAGCTAGACAAATGAAATCTGGTTTGTGGTCTTAACATCCCTTTTCTAGATTTATATCAAATAGATGCACAGGAAATCTTTTTAACTATTCAAATATATATGAACATAGTAACTACAAAAGATAAAGGGCTGGATAGATAAAGTCTGATGAATAAATTTGAATTTTATTTGTTTATAAAAAAATAACCAGCAGAATTGTTATAAGGTTCAATAACCTAATAATTATAACGATTTTATATTGTTTAATAAATAATATAATTGATTATTACAAAATGTGTTTCTAAAGAAAGCCTTGATTGATGAAAACTGTGTGGTTTCACATATTTGTAGAAATAAAAATTTTGTTTTTCAAAGACTTATTTTGATCTTAAGGAAAAACCAATTTTTTTGCCTCTTTCCGTTACAGAACGAAATATTCTCCTGACAGGTGTTCACATTAATGTTGCATAATGATCGGGGCGCCCGTTTCTCTTCGAACATATAATTAAATCAATGTCTCGAATCGGTGCTCAAAAAATCGTTTGATTTTCTCTTCCCTATCATTGCCACAAAATGTTATGGATAAAAAGACTTTGCTGAAAAATGCACTCTTTTCTAAAATTATGTTCCATTCTCTGTGCCGAGAATAGATTTACTACGACATCGAGAATGACTCATTGTTTAAGAAATCATGGAAGTATGTTCACACAAAAGGCGCTAGAAATCGTGAGCCTGAGTTGCACATATCAGCCCATAATCTTTTCGCATTTATCAGCATTTCTTTCGTTTGTTTTGTGAGGCTGTCCAACCAAAAGTGAATGTATAAGTGCAGATTGAAATGTTGGTTTAGTTTAGTTATATCTAAGTCCCAATTCGAAGCAACACAAAGGCTAATTTAAAGTGTTGGTAATTTTAAACACCTTCCTGCTTTGAAGTGAAATTTGAAGGTAACACGTATGTAGTCTCTTTTCTTCCAAATGAAAATATTATTAAAATATTGTCTTATATAGATGGTTAAAAAGTCAATTTTTTGCAAAAATATCATTTTTCTTTATTTAATATTCTTAATTTTTGATTAGTATTCTACGTAAAAAAATAATTCAACCGATTTTAAGTTTATTCTCCGGAAAGTTACATTGATTGTTATATTTGCACAATACACTTTTCCGAACTTTTTTGCATCTTTAAATGCAATTTTCTCAAATTCCAAATTTTAACACAAATAGATCTTGTTAAATAAAGTCTAATGCATATTTTTTCTTCAAATTTGGCATAAATCCTATGTTTTAAATTATGTTTTGCAGTTCCTAAATTGGAGAATAAACAATCTGCTTATTTAAAAATATTCTACAGTTATTTTAAATTATTCGGAATGGGAATTTTTTTTAATTTCATCTTATTTACTAATCGAACACTAATCTTTAAATATTGGTAGAAATACAGCTTACTTTTTGGTTCAAGAAATGGATAATACATATCTTAAACTATTTTCAACATTTTGAACAAATCTATTGATAAATTTTAAACTGGATGGTTATATCTCCTTTTAGCCAGCCCACCATCCTAATTTTTTTAAAATAAATTATGAAAAAAAAATTAAAAAAAAAAAACTTTTGCCATTTAACTGGCATATTTTGATTTCATAGATCGAATGCATTTTATGAAAAAATCCCAATGGTATAATTATCCAATTTAGGGTATGAACAATTTGCCTTAAACAGGACCAACTGGAATCAGCAAAAAAATAAATACATTTATTAAAACCAAAGCCAAAAACAGCTAAAAGTTAAGTTCGTCAAAGAAAATAGCTAAATCAGGCAAATGAAAAGCAGTAAGAGAAATGGCAACCAAATGCGCTTAGCGTATTATAAGCGACGTTTTAAGTCGAATTGTTCATACTCTAAATTCGATACTTATCCCAGTGATCTTGTTTGTAGAAAGTACTACACATTCTTCCCTAAATCTCAGACTCTTTAATCCTCCTTAAAATATGAAATATTATAGAGATTATATCTGAATATCAATTGAAAAAATATGTGAAACAAGTATACAATTTTCATTTTGAAAATAGTTTCTTACACAAGTAATAATAGTTTCTTACACAATTTGTAAAGTATATTTCAAGTATTTATATATGCTCTTATTTTTATATACATATTTAATACTTTACAAATTTTGATAACTATTTATGAAGACATTTTATAATATAAAATGCCACCTCATATACTATATACGCATAACATTTGATGATAAATACCAAAATTAAAAAACTATAGACTCGAATTGCTACTCAGGTCTGCAACGGATTTTTAAACAGTAAGGCAACCCAAATGATTATGGTTGTTTTTTTGTAGAAATATAATTTAATTTCTCTTTCGCAATTTCAAATGGTTGCTAAATGTAACAATGAATTTTAAAGTTGCGATTTGCTTAGAAGAAATCTGGAGATTGAGAAGGAAACAAATATTTATGTGTAAAAAGATGACGCAAATTATTTATAAACTGATAGCAAAGACCTTAGTTTATAAACTACCAGTATAAAAAGATGAAAAAAGCATTCTTCGTTTAATAAATTTGTCTCTGGAACTGAACAATTAATAATTACATGTACGGCAAGATATAAAAGCTTAAAACAAAACAATAAAAAAAGGTACAAATAGATAATACATTCGATGAGCCCCTATCCTTTCTTATACCTGTATAATAAATACTAGGTAAGAAATGCAGAAACACTTTTTCAGAATAAAATATATTTATTCATAGATTTGCTATCTCTACGGAAAATAAAGATATGTATGTGTGTTGGCACTCTGCAGGCCAGACTGTTTTGCCTACAGCTACCAAATTTGGCATATATATATATATATATATATATATATATATATATAATATACTTTGGAGGGTTCGAATGTACTCCTCGAAGAAACATTTTAGAAATTCTAATTAAATTTTTAATTAATTAAAAATTAAGCTGAATTTTGACGTTTTCCAGGGATAACTTTTGAAAATGTTATTTCGCAAAACTAATTTCAAAC
Organism: Argiope bruennichi; assembly: GCF_947563725.1. NCBI lineage: Eukaryota > Metazoa > Arthropoda > Arachnida > Araneae > Araneidae > Argiope > Argiope bruennichi. Next base: position 76,232,347 of record NC_079151.1, read on the forward strand.
TGTCTCAAAATATAATAATTTATCTTTTTATTGATACCAATTAAATAATTGTGCAAATGTTTCCAAAATTTTAGCATTTTATTTTAAAAAAAATTTTTACCTTATTTCCATTAATAGATTACATAGTTGCATGAATTCAAACCGCATTCATTATTTCATCAAGTATTTAATCACGTGATTTTCTTCCATCACTGAAAGTTAAAAAAAGAGTTTTGCTTAAATTCTGTATAGTTGCAAGACGAATTAAAAGAAAGAAGTAATAATATCGCAAAATTTAGAAGATGGATAAATTGTACATTTATGCTTTTAATAGCACTATTTTGCTATGGAATAGACTCCGTTAGCAAAGTTCTTGTACAAAATGAATGGAGGACATGCAATTAAAATAACACGGCTTTAATGTCTGACAATTTGACTGTATCATGGACATGAAGTTATAGCTAAAAGATTTAAATGGAATTTAATGTAATCAATTGCCCAGCAATCCAGCTTCCAATAATGAACTCCTCTCTTGATTTCACATGTATATAAGCATAAGATAAAATTCGCATTTAAAATTTATAAGTAACAACAATAAAGAAACAATCGAATTAGAAGGAGACTTATCGATTTTGTTGCTATGTATTACCTAAGTTTACTTTTTTATCAGTGTTAATTAGAAAGCACATTCATGAAGGAGATTTACTTATATCAAGTATTAATTTTCTTAAAAGTTTGATTCCAGATATGCCTTATAATGCTCAGATTTTTGATTTTTTTTTTATCAGCTGCTGTCAGACTGCATTCAACTGTGCCAACTGAGTCAACATGCTGAATAAAAAATTAAAAAGATTAATTTGAGAAAGGTTAATTAATGAGCGATGTGGATTCAGCTTTATTGGTATGCACATTAGAATTTCATAGTCATAAGCTAAAGAGTTCAAAAACCTGAGTTCCAGCAAATGATTATTACTGCAATGTCTCGTGAAAGGTACTTTGGCTGTTGAAATGTAGTGCAGTCACGAATGTCGTGTTACTAATAAGAATGAAAATTATTTGGACATAATAACGTCCCACACTCCTGTGTCTAAAACAATTTCAAATGTAGAATAATTATTTTTGTTGTTCATAATGTATTAGAGACCTGTAGATGTTTTTTCGAAGAAAGTTTGATTTGGTATTTAAGTTTGGTAATTAGGGTAACTAAGATATTTAGGTTTGGCATATTGGTAACTAAGAAAAGTTTGATTTTGGTATTTACTTCAGTCATGTCCTCATTTTTATAAGTCATTCTCGTTGAGCTGTGGAAACAGTTTTTAGTCCTTTGCGTTTTAAATTAAGACAAAATTATTGGCCTTAATTCTTTTTTCAAATTAATTCACAGAAAATAAATTTTTTCAGAAATTTATATCTTTAATAAAATTAATCAATACTCCCTCAATGAAAATTGACAAAAAAGAAAGATACATTTCCAGATCTTTGCTTAAATTTATAGATGTGCTATAAATTTAATCAATCCGGTGTTGAATAGGCAAGCGAATAGTAATGATTTATTTTAGTTTCCGAATAAGTGTACAAAAAAATTTATAAACTTTTATTTAATGTGAAATTTTCGGGGAAATAAAGTTTCAGTTAGATAAAATAAATCAAACCAAATAATGACAATCGTTTTATTTAGTTCTCTCGCATGCATGGTTAGGCAGCTTTATCGAATTCAAAATCAATCAATCCATTCTGACTTTTTGATCTTTAAAGCATATAATGCTTTAAAGATCTTAAAACATAGGTTAAACATAGGCCTCTTGTATGTTTAACAAAAAAATGTTGCTACTGGTAAAGATAGTTCGGCAATGTTCGAAGAAGAACCACTTTATTCATTCAATTGATATATATCATATCAACTGGATGCATTGAATTCTTATCAGAAAAAAAATGTTTGGAACTTTTCAATTATTTAAAACATTATAAGTTCGGTTTTACGAATACAATTATTCTTAATTTATCCATCGTATATTTACACAATTTGAATGTTTTGAAAGTGAATGCAATGCAGTAAATGTTTATATATAGTCAGTATGCGGCTAAAAGCGACAAAGTCATAAAAAAAAGAAAATTGAATTAATATATTCTTGTTGCTTAAAATGCCATCTTAGTAATAGAAAATCGTGTGCATATCAATCAATCTGTCAATATATTGATAAATGGGTGGCTTTTTCCGACTCGAAATACAATTTTAAAACACGAATACATCCATTATTTCCTTTTTCATTCTATTTGGTCACTTTCTGCTGCATACTTGACGATATAAAAAAATTTATACCCGCCTTTTAAATAAATTCTTTTTAACATTGCTTAATTTCTTAAAAATAAAACCACTTTTCTTTCTACTTCAACTTATGCCACCCATGAACCTTTAGCTTTTCTCACGCCTTTCAAAATTTATAACTTCCTTTATATAGGGATGAAAGCTGCCTTTCTAATTAACATCATTAAACCTTTAAAGATGCTAAAGCAGCAAAAACACAAGGATTTTCCAATCTGAAAAGCATAAAATACGAATGAGTATGAATTTCTTTGTACTTTGGACTCTTTCTGATTCGCGTCGTTCTGTGCTCAAGTTTTAAGTTAGGACTCACTCTAAGGATTTTCTAAGGATATTTTTTTAATACTCCTTCATCGGTAATACGAATAAATTAAAATTTGACTAAAATTTCGTAATTATCTTACCTTTCTAAAGTAAGATTCTTGTAACATTAAGATCTTTAAAGGAAGATCATTGCAACATTTTTAAATCACCTTTACTCCTCTAACCAATTTTATATATTGTAAGCGTTAGAGTGACAGACCTGAATGAGGAGTTCAATTTAAATTAACACTTCAAAATAAAAGAAATGGTGATAGACAGTTCGAAAAATGGCCAAAGCATTTTTTAATATTTGCTAAAGTATTTTTTTAATGGTGCTAACAGAAAGATATAAAGGAAGAAAATATTCTGATAAATAATCTAGCTGCCACTAAATGACAGTAATAGTAATAACAACTCAACTTCAAAAATTTATTATATAATATTGGCATCACCTAAATTTTACTACGAGAAAATTCTTGTAATAAAATAAGTAAAGAAAATAAATCGCTATTCGATAAAAAGATCATAGTTTTTATGTCAGTTGGAACTGCTACTAAAATATTGTAAATATCATTTATATTACGCTCGAATTCTCTTTTTATAAGCATCATCTATTACACCGAAACTGAATTGACCAAAACATGATTTTTTTTAATATCTTTTGCTGCTACTTGATTAATGTTCATTGGGATGGTATACACCATGACTAAAGAAAATCGTTAAAAAAAGTTTTACTAAATATTTCTATTCATACTCAAATGTTATTACAAATGTACTCCGGGCGTTATTATGTTGTTCCAATTTCAAAATAGTTTTTTCACCTCTTTACTAATTTCACAATTTTTCTCGAAATTTTTTCATTTTTTTCTTTTCGCATTAAATTGAATTCGATATTCATTAATTCGAAATCCGAAATTTGAATTTTGATTAATTTGGTACGACATTAATCAAATTGCTTAATGTCGTAAACATATTATATAATATAAACATATTCTGTAAAAAAATATACTATGGAAAAAAATATGCAATTTTATATAAAAAAAATGATAGTAAAATATGCGACTATGAATATTCAATACAATTTGGAATAATAAGTATTCCTGTTTTTCAAAATTTCTATTTGATGACAAAATTGCAATCAATGGATTACGAATTCTATAAGATAGATAACTGATTTATACTAAGTTACCGAACAGTATCTTTTATTAGTTTTCTGAATAGAGCTTGAAATCTATTTTAATATACTCTTTAAGTTAATCACCATTATGGCATTCCAAATAATCAATTGGAGTAGTTCCACTAGCCAACTCCTTTGGTAACTATTTCACTGCATCGTTTACCTTGACAGGGATGTTGCATTTTGGCATTAGCATGTTGGTATTATTAGCGAAACGAAAGAACGTACTAAAATAGATTTCAACTTAATTTCGTATATTATCAAAGGTTTAAAGCCGTGAACATAAGTCTAATCTAAAAAGCCTATACAGTTGATTACAGGGAACAAAAATTGGGAAAATTTTCGTTTTTAATTCATTGATAACATTTAAGTAATACGTAGTTTGTATTAATACATGTTAATTTTAGGAGAAAAAAAAGAAGAAATGAGTAAATATTTTAATAACCAAATACAAAATTATTTTCACTAAAATTTACAAAAAAAACCCCAGAAGGTATCAAAACCGCATTGGTTTCTGAAAGCCTAGTATAATGTTTAAATTTGCGGTAAAATATAGTTTATCATGCAAAATCTCGAATTCCAAATGAAAAATCTCCCGGATAATATAGTATCTTCTTTGTTTAAAGTGTCTAAGGATATTCATTGGAAAAGTAAACTTCTGATTGTAACAGATACTGTCAAGAAAGAATATAGTAATTCCATAGCAAAAATTAACTTGTCGTCGTACAGAAAAATTTCAGGAGCAGTTTCCAACTTCAATATTTTTTTTTCAACTAAGTCTTGGCAGTACTAATGGCACTATCTCATGCTACATTACGAAAGCACAATAACTTAAATCTTTTTAGATAGTCACTCAGTATTCATTGAATTAAGAAACTTTAATCACAAATATCCAAGGATTATAAATCTTTTACAAAACTATTTAGTAAAGCAAATGAATGATCACACCCTTTCTTCAGAATTTGTAAGAAACTTCAGGACATAAAGCTAACGAAAATGAGATGAGATTATTATTCTAAAATTTTTTTTTTCATATATATAATCGAATTCTTTCTTGGTTCACGCCTGGAAATCTAATTAATTTCAAATTAATTTCTAGTTAATTCAAACAAGGAGATTTGAAGAAATATCAGAAAGGAAAAATAGCTATTACAAACTACACTTCCACCATCTAACCTTCCTTCCCGACGGCTTATGTTTCTTTTAAACCGAAGTATGGATGTTAAAGTGATTTATTACCGTCTTCAATGAACAACTTTCGCAGGGAAATAGAAAGTGTTAAATATACAGTACACTCCCGATTATCCGCGGAATTGGGTGGCGCGGCCGCCGCGGATAACAAAAATCGCGGATAATCCGAAAAAAGCTAAAAACGTTTATAGAAAAAGAGAAAACAGTCAGTCCAACTTTGAAAAATCGTTTTATGTACAATAAAACGTAAAATAAACAGTAGGAAATGTTTAACTAACACTTAATATTTTAGTATATCACTCAAAACTAACCTAAAATGCATTTTGTTAATGAAAACAGATAAGTGCTTTGTACTTACGAGAGGCGTCAAGGATACAAAGAAAAATTAATACATTTGTACTGTTTTAATACTGTAATGTATTATGTAATTACAAAAGCATAACTGTAAAACTACACCTTTTTGAAAAAATCAGTCATTTGTGTTTGCTTCTTGCTTTGGAAGCATTTTCTCTTTGCTTGAAAGCAAAAAAAAAAAAAACTTAGTGCGGCAGGCGCGGATAATCGGGAGTCTACTGTATATCGTTTAATTGTCCAAACTATGAAGTAATACGGAATCAAAATCAAGAATTATTTCACAATCTTTTGAATAGATATTCGATCAATAAAAAATATTTCTTATCAATGTGCAGAATAAATCACCCCTATGTCTTCATAAAAATTTTTCATGTTGACCCCTTTTTCTTTCAGATAAGACAAAGCGACTGGAAGCAAGCATAAGTCTCAAACACAACAATTCTACCATCATTGTCCCCTAAAAATCAATACAATATTTTTTTGTCTTTTTACTATTGCTTGTGTCTTCATTGGTAAACAACCGAATTTAGCTTAATAAAAAAGTGGAAACAGAATACTATATATCACCATATTAAGCCTAAAAATATTTTTGATATTTAGAATTACTTACTGAAGAATTATTAATTTTATTATATTATTAGAATAATTTTTATCATTTTTATTACATTGTTAGAATTGTTAATTTTATCATTATTTTTATTACATTGTTAAAATTGTTAATTTTATCATTATTTTTATTACATTGTTAAAATTGTTAATATTATAATTTGTATCAAATTTTATTACTATTAATTTTATTACATTGTTAGAATTATTATTTTATTGTATAAAAAATATTAGTTTTCAATAATCTTCAATTCTTCATGTTTAGTAGCATAAATTGAAAAGAAACATTTCATCATTAAAATTATATTTATAATACATCCAAAAAGAAATGTTTCTTTCAAGTTCGTAATAAAAAATGAATTTACAGGAAATTAGAGAAGACTGTGACTGTTATAGTTATTGAGAAAAACGTGTTTCAATCTAATAATAGTTAGTCAATGTCTTTTAACAATAATTGCTCTTGTCTTCTTTAGATGAGATTCAATAGGAATGAATATTTGTTAGTTAGAAAATCAACAGGGCTCCTATTGCAGCCCGATTTCTTAGAGAATTATTTACTTGGAAGCTTCCTGATTAATGATTCACTTAATAATAGTTCAAATTTATTTCAACTTTATCTAAATCTTTGAAAATGGTACATTTTATTCCACTTCAGAGTGTGAATTTAGAATCCATTGATTTAAAAATGATTGTGTAATCTGTGTAAGTTCTTTAACTTTCGAATTTAATTTTTATGAAATGATATGAATATAATCTGATATTTACGGATTTATTTTAACGTTCAGGTCAATTTTAAACAATTCAAAGTAATTATTTTAAACGGATTGCCTTTTTAATATTCAACAGCTACTAATCAAGGCTTTATTTTTTAGCGCCAGCATTTTTTTTTTTTTTTTCCTAAACATAGCATCAGTTGCTTAATGATTCTTCATCAAATCAAAATAAATCTTTAATTACAAAATAAGAATTTGTTATAATGTAGAAATGAATGCTTTAAGTTTGGTTTTTATATTTATGTTGAAAAATAGTTTCGATACAGAATGTTTTACTATTAAACCTTTGTACTCGGAAAAGATGCAAAATTATTCGCCTAATACAAGGACTTGTTTATTGTTTCGAAAAATAAATATATTTATATATAATTGTTTCAAGTTAAATTTCCCCGAAAAGTTAATTTACATCTTTTTATCCTTCTGTAGATATTTTTAACAATCAAAACTGAAAAATAAATAAATAAAATGTCAAAATGATGCGCCGTCTTGAATGGCGACCATGAGTCACCACTCGAGTGCAAAGAGTCAATTGTGTATCACTTCTATTTAATGGTTGTAAATTTTCAAAATTCGTTTATAATACTTTTGCAAAATTCATAGTTTTCAAATACCAATACCGATTTCATATTTTCATCGAAAAGTAATATGCGATAACTTTCAAATGATCAACGTTTGATGATAACTTTATTTTCATTATAATTTAAGTATATTTCAGAATTAATATTTCTCATCACCTATAACAAAAAAGGAATAATAGAATTATGATTTTATTTCATTTTAATAATTTATTTATAAATATAAAAGGCAAAACATACCCAATGCTGAAAAATAATCAAATTTTCTTTGATTCTTAAATTGGGAAAAATGTCAGGTAAAACAAAGGGAAAATAATTCATCAAATTGCCCCCATTTCTCATAGCTTCATTTCTCTATATGTAGTCTTATACCTACCTATACACCACTATCTATTCAGATTCTATAGATCTCGTAAAATCCGCCAACAGTCGTCGAATTATAAATATTTATTGCCCCTACATTGGAGCTATCGTTTCCCTACCGAGGTAGAATCGTCATTGTTTAAATCTTTCTATTAGCCTCCATAAAATAAAGTGACGGGAAATGTCCTATTCTCCCAGGCAATGAAAAATTCAGGCTGCGGATTTGGTTCTTTTTTATCAGTAGATTGTGAAGTTTTGTCTGAGACGTATCAACCTCTCGGATTGTGGATTATTTCTTGATTTTGCTCTTCTCTCTTCATAGAATTCCTTCCGGAATGTGTACACTTCTTCCTGCAGTCGCGCCCTCAAGTTTCTAGGAATTATATCTCCAATAGCAGAAATTTTCAATTGCCAGAATATAATGATTTCTCATCGTGAATTTCATTTGTCTTATCATTGAGGATAAACTAAAGAAGGTAAGTCAACTTACCTCTGTTGATTCATTCCATTCTACAATTCATTTCTATGTAATCTGTGGTACAATGGGACTTTGCTAATTAAAAAGTAATTGGTTGATAATGAAGGATCGATTGATTTAAAAATGCAAACTTAGAACTAGACCTATAGTTTCCCACGGCAGGGTTTTTTTTTTTTTTTAATATACAAAATCGTATTTTTTCGGAAAAAATATTTAGATACGAATCAAATACTGATTACATATGAGTATTTTTCCATCTTGTCTACATGTGAACTGGTCATTTAAATTTAAAAAATGATAAGGAATTCAGTAAGTTAAAACAATTTTTCAGCGCCGTTTTTAATACTTAAAGCTTTCATAAATAGTACCTAATTAATAAAGAAACATTAATAAAGTAATTACAATTATTATTAAAAATTTGTAATAATTATAGTAATTTTAATTAAATAGGTAAATTTTAATGTACAAAAAGGATGCAGAACTTTAAATATAAAAAATAAAGAATTAAACTTCAAGATAAACAGTTCAATTTACATCTAATATAAAAAAAAAAATTTTGTCCTTTTCATTGAACACAATACAGTAGTAAAACTTTTGAATAAATAAGGACCATGAAAAATTTATTTGCAATCACAAATAATTGCATCTAATTAGGGAAAAGAAAGAAAACAATCGAAAATAGAAGTAGCGTTTAATAACTTAGTTTTAATTTCAAATTATCGACAATTTTTCAATAATATATAAATAGATATTCAAAAATCTCTTAAAAAATTTGAATTATAAAGGTTTGAATTCCGCAAGTTAATTATAACTTATATAATTATCTGTTTGCGATAATTCCAACATGAAGGTTCTTCATATGGGAATTTTTGTAACAACGAACTTCTATAACTTAAAATTTTATATTTACTCAAGACTTGTTTTGACCATCGTATCCAGTTCGTATATTAGTAATTCGAAAGTATTTCATTGCTTTATACAAAAACTTGTATTTTAGTTAAGTTAGTCTTTAATATAATTTTTTAATTAAGCGTTTATTAGAACAATTTGTGAAATTGTGCTTTATAAGAAATCGTATTCTGCGCTTTGTTAAAAAAGAGGATTATGATACTCTTAGTGTCACAAGAAACATTTTACAGGAATTTAAAAAAAAAGTCTTTTTTTTTTAATTAAATAAGCAAATATAAAAATTCATAGGAACTTGCCAATTAGTATATATTAAACTTTATACGTGTATTCTTTTTAAATACAATTATGGCATTTTAATTAAGCCTCGATAATAATATTTTATTGTAAATAATTTCAACATTTAAAGATTAATTACCTACAAATTACTAATTAGCTTCATTATTCAGAAGTAAGCAATGAAAAAAAATATCTTCTCGAATTATTCTTATAAAACAGAAAAATGAGATTTAAATTAATCCTAATTTTTGCATTATAAACTTATGCAAAACTAATTTTTGAATAAAAAGATTACGATGCTGAATATAAAGAGTTTTAATTTATTTACATCACTCATAAAAAAATTATTATTAGTTCTTTGATATTAAATTTATTATTAAGAATCTACCGCATGTATTCTCAGAAATAGAAACTTCTTATTCATTTTTGTAAGTTGTGCTGTTTATATTCATCTAGAAAGTGAAATCATATCAATAACAACATGTTAAAACAGACAACTTTACTATTGCACGGTTCTTTTACAATCAACTTACAAACTTCGATATAATGTTGCGTGTCTCAAGTGAATAAAGCTCGTAAAGCATTTAGACGTTAAGCGGAATAGTAATACGAAGTACTGACGTTTCTTCTTTTTTTTTTATTTCTTACTATAAATGAAATAGAATTGCCATATTTATTGCAATTTGAAGAGTAAAACCTACCTTTACAGCACTCGACTAGTAAAAGTCAGAGAACCGGTTTTGAATTCAATACAGATAACATTTTAAAAACTAATATGCACAATTTCCTATTAAACCGAGCTGCTATTTTACGCGATACCTGGGAAAGGGATTATTTTTTGGAAAATTCTTCTTATTTTCAAATAGTACTTATAAAATTTTATTAAGATGACAAATTTTGGGAATAAAAGATCGTAACAGCGTAACATGTTTACATTACTGAAATGAGAAAACAAATGCTGATATTTTCTGTACAGTTCTCGATATTAAAGTGAGTGTTAAAATTCTTTGATCTTGGAAGATAATTTTTTCTGAGTTTTGATGTAGAAGGCAAATTTTTAATTTCATATTGTGTATATTTTAGATAGTTTAAAAATACTGGATTTGTATTACATTATAACAATATACAAAGTATAAAAATATTTTAACTAACTATGATCTATGTATTTTTTTATTCCTTGTTAATACATTACCAAACATTTTACAACTATGCGAGAGCAAAATAATACAATTAGTTTTAAGAATTTCCAGAATTTAATAGAAATCTCATTTCTCAGAAGTTGCTCTATAGAAGTATAAACAATTTTTTGAAAATTAAAAATACTGAAGTATTTTTTAAAATTTACTCTATGCTTGAATTTTTTACTATGCATCTCCAAAATTTTGAATGGCGAAACCACGAGTGATCAGTTTTATGAAAACGTTTAAAACTTATTCTACTTTTATAGCCTTAATATCAGAATGAGTCATTTGAATTGAGGCAACCAGTAGGAATATAGAACTAATTACATATTCTTTGAAAAGTTCGATAATTTGAAGTGTAATTAAAGTAATTAACAAAAGAGGCAGATTTAAAGGATAAAAATAAACATTTATATTCTACTAAAAGCAATTTTTTGAAGTATACTTTTATAAACATAATAAAACAAGATTTTTTTAAATAATTGTTTTCCTTTTTTATTATTTATAATTCGTAACAATTATTATTGAAGCCAGAAATAATATTTTCACAAATTCACTCACAAGTGCCGCTGCTAGTAAGAGTCAAATTCGATTAATCAATTGATAATTAAGTTGTAAAATATTAAATAACGATGCTATCAACAAGAAGAGTCGTGTGTGGAAAATTTTATAATTCTAGTCATTAGGATGAGAAGAAAAAGCGATTACAAAAATTCAATTTTCAAAAACATGGACTAAGTCAAATAAAATAAAGTTATATAAAACAAACGAAATTTGATATCATTGTAACTAAGTTTATAAGTTGTTGTTGTTTTTTAACTTTTTCAGAAGTACATTTAATGACTCAAATAACGTGAAACATAATTATTCATGCCATTCGGAACATTTCTTTTAATCGGAAGTATTTGTCTCTAATAGTTTAGGCGTAAGATTTTAGGCGAAGATTGAATGGGCATCCCTTAATATCTATTTCGTTAATTTCATCTTCATTTATTAAGAGTTTGACAAATCATTAAATGGAACAATATTGCTCATAGGAATTAGAAAACTCGAAGGCAATAATGATGCTCAGCCTATAATAAATTTATAAATGTCTTTTATCATTTGGCGAATGTTATTTCATAAAGAATAGGAAAAAAGATATTTACACCTCAGTGTTTTCGTCAGAGACATTTATTTATTATATTTACATTAAGTAAATAAACGCACTTGTGAAGAGATAAAATGGAATGGGTTCAACGTCTTTCGCTGCCGTAACATTTGAAATGAGTAAATATACAACGCATAATTTTCCATGTTGAAATCTATTGTTACATTTCAACGCAAAAATTTAGACAAGGAAGAAATTCATACAGATTTCAAAATGCTTTTAATCAGGTTTCCTAGCATAGCTTCTATATATACATATATATTTATAATAACAACATTTTTAATATAACATATATTGTGGCAGTATAAATATAACATCATAGCGATAGATAATATGACAATAAAAATTGAATGAACGTATTGCAAGTTATAAAGAAATTTTTTTAAAAAATTACCATTTTCTCAAGAGATTAGATAAAAAGGAAATTAAATGAAATGAAATTAAAATAAATAGGATTTAAAACCTGATGGCGCATCTATCTTTGTTGATTAATTGATGAATACGAATTTCTATCGAAGAAATGACACCTTCCATGGTTTGGGTCTCTTTTTGGTATCATACATCCTCATTGGATTTCGTGAATTCATTTATAGAAGAATATTTCCAACCATTAATGTAAACTCTACACAAACGATGTTCCAAAAATTATCTGCTGAGTTAAGTTCTGGGCTACATGTGGTCGATCCGAAATTTTTATGTTCTGAGAATTAAATTATTTTTTTTGTGTGTTATTTGCGTTATAAATCGAAATATCATCTTACTGTTATTAGAAAAATTGTCGCGGGAAAACACCATACTCCCATTTAATTTTTAATTAATTAAAATTTCAAAAAAAATCGCTTTGAAGTGCATATTTTAATTTTCTAGTATTTCTAAATCCGATCCTGTATAAAGTCAACACATATTCGCCTTTATTTAAGCTGTCGACAGTAAAAATAATCGAAATTCGAACTGTAAATAAAGGAAATTTTTCCTATGAAAGAATTACAGCTGATATACAGTATAGTTTATAAAAAAAATATTATGCTTTTATTATAAAACAAAATAAAAATGTTTATTTCATAATAGCAAATCAAAAATGAGTTTTTATGCAGTTACTGCAAATTCGTAATCACAAATCGGTAAACTCAGGAAAAAATAAGCCTAAACAAATTTACATTACAATTCGCATAACGAGTAAGGAAATATTTAATCATTACAACAAATTAATTTTCATTTAAAATAAAAAAAATTTAAATATGGAAATTAGTTAATTTAAATTCGGAAAAATGTCATTTTAAAATATATCACTACCAAAAAAAAACGTTTAAAAGATGCACGATGACATAAATATTATAGAATACGATTTCATATCCATACAGTGAAAAGAATTTGATGTTTTCACACATAAATTTGAAAAACGAAATATATTTTGAAAAAAAAAAAATTTAATTGTATTTTTATTTTACACTCTTCAGTCTTATGGTTCTGAAGTATAATAATTGAGCTTTCGTTTTCTTCAAACTATTACGTAATAATAATAACTAATACTTACTAATAATTAAGATAATGCTTATAAGTTGATATACTATGAATAATTGTAAATTGTGTTATGTATTTGAACGGGCACGATGAAAAATTATTCAAAATGCTCTACAGGTTGGACATTTGGGACTAATTTGACATATTGAAATGTTTAAGTAAAAAGTGCTCTCTAAAAAGTTTCAATATTTTGATAAGATAATGATCGAAATTTGAATGTTCTTCCACAATAACTTCGGATCATATTATTGCACTGTAATCATATTACAACACTTTAAAGTAAAAAAAAAAAATCATTTATCCCAATTTTATTCTGTAATTTTTTTTCTTTTATTCTACAGATATTTAAAAGCAAATTTAATAATATTATTTTTAATTATATATTATAGCAACATTTTTTCTTTGTTTTAGTTATTATTTTCAAACTAACGCCCCTTTTAACGATATTAAATGTGTGTCTATATTATCTTTGCTATATAATTATGAGTAAGTTTTAGGAATAATATAAAAATAAGCGAATCAAGCCGGAGACATTATCTCCCTAGGTTTGAATCTGCTTCAAACTTTTATATATTCTCTGTTAATGAAGCTATAATTGAGAAATCAACTTTTTTCACACAAAACGCTCTTATTCTTTTACAGTTTTTACCTAGAAAACAGAAATTGATCAATTTTTGATCAAATAAAATACGAAATCATTTCACTTGAAAACGACATAAAATCCATCACGTAGAAAAATTTAGAATTTGAAGCGTTAAAAGTAAAAAAAAAAAAAAGGAATTTTCTTAGAAGAGATAAGAAAATTGTACTATTTTTTAGAAACTAACCCATACAGATATTACAGTGAGAATTTTCTAGCCTTAATACGACGAAATACTTCAAGGAAGTCGTCATCGTCTCCTTTCTCTTGAATTACTGATTGATGGGGAAGAAATGAGAGAGATTTCTGATTACCTACAGCTGTACAATTTAACATACTTTTGGCCCGTAGAATTTGAATTCCCGTAAGAATACTAACCTCAAATTCAAATTATGTCCTTCAAAATTTATTTTTATCATGATAAAGTCGTTTTTATTTTACTGTGCGGTCATTTTATTTCTTGTAAGTGACATTTTATACTTCGATTTATACCTACAGAGTCTGTAGAATGTAAGCATTATTTTCTTATTTAGTCACTTTCTTATATATATATATATATATCCTCAGTTTAAAACCAGTTTATTTAACAAACGATTTATTTAATAAACTGCTTGAAATTAACTATTAATTATTAATTGCAAACCAATGCAATGAAAGCTATCAAAGAACTTTCTATAGTTATCTGTTCTTTGTTACACAAGCCTTTAGAAAATTCTTTATTAAAACTAATATTGTAAATATATATTAAAAAATTGTATAAAAAAAGTATTCTCAAACAAATTGTGTAAAAAAATATTTTTATTCGGTTTTAATTAATTTATCTTACTTTTTATTAACAAAATTTGAAATTTTTTAAACGATTTTTTACTCATTTCTTGATGCACTATTAGTTTTGCAATTTTACGTATATTTAAGTATTTCTGATAACAGTGGATTATTTTAATATTTTAGAACGTAATTATAAGTTCATTGATTAATTAAATTAAATTTTAATTCCATACAAATTGTCACCATCTAGTCAATTTGAGCAAAATTTGTATTCAATAATTCATTCATTAATGTATGAATCTTTAATGCCATAAAAAATGAGTTGTAAATTAATGAGCAAACAATAGAAAAAATATTAAAATAAACTTTTTATTTCACTAATCAAAGTGTGTTTTTATAACTGTTTTCAATAAATTTATTCAACACTTTTATTTATCTTTATTTGTTTAATGTTTGTAAACTGGTTTTTCACTCATTTCAGAGAGTGCTAAAATTATGAATTTTTGTACAGTTTTCTGTTTTTGATAATAATGGGCTATTATAATATTTTCAGACTTTAATGATAAATTAATCGACTAATGTAATTATGTTTTGACACCTTATATTCCATTTGATAATAATTTGAGTGCAAAATTGATTCCTGAATTATCTAATGTTTATAATAATGAATTACAAATTAAAGAAAGAATTAAAATAAGGAAAATTTTATCTTTTAGTACCCAAATAGTAATGTTTTTACAAAACAATTTTATTAAATTTATTAGAAAATTCATTTCAACCACGGCAGGGAGAGACTATGTTTTCTAGCCATAGAAACGATACCTTTTATTTTGTTACCACTTTTGCTTTGTTAAATCCCAAACTAATTATTTCTCCAAATTATGCGTTTGTTAAACAGTTGGCTTTAACAAATGCAATGAATATTTACGCAATATATCTAATTTCAATAATACGTATTGAAATTATATATTCAATCGGTCCAAATTTGGCAATCATTTGAATTTGATAAAACGGTCCATACTAGGCAACAACGTTGTTGTTGTTGCCTAATATAGAGCGTCCTCTGGATCACCTGATTGAAAACGTTGCGCAAAAACATGATCTTTCTATTATTTTATTAGAAAACGTTTATTCTAGAAATATTATTAATGATTGTAAAACCAAAAACAAATCCCTTATTTTAAAAGTAAACTAATTACATTTAGAAAATTCAATATTGATTGTCTTTGTCCTTAAGTGGCACAATCTTATTTTATATAGTTAAAAGAAAGCTGGCGAAAACTTAAGGTTTCTGATAATATTACTAATCCATTTAATTAATTGTTACAAAAGTAATTATGTAAATGTCATAAAAAGTGAAATTTTTTTAAGTGTAGCAAGTTAAAATTCAATGTGTCTGAGACTTTTCCTTTTTAACACAAATACTATTTGAATTGTTACTACTAGCAGCTTTTGGCGATAAGAAATTTCTCCAAGATTATTGGTTATGTTATTTTCAGTTGAATATCTAATACAAACTTTATATTCAGGATTCTCTCAACAAAGATTTTTTTAAATAAATTGTAATAGACATTCATGCCGTGTTATATTTTAATAAGCTTTCACTTGTTCTATTCATTATGGCCACGACACTTTCTAATGACGAGAAGTTCCCATGTACATGAACCTTTCTAATGATAAGACATCAAAATGCCGTTGCAAACGTATCTGTGTAAGTAATTTATTTTTCAATTGCACGTTATCTTTCGAGACGCTGAAACTTCACTTTCTTATTCCTCATACAAACTAAGCAGACAACAAGCATAATCTTTCTTTCTTGGATTTTAGCGGTGGGTGAAAATCATGCGATTATGTATTTGGTGAAACAATAAAAACGATTTGAATTTTATTATAACAATGAAAACTATTGTTGAAAAATTCTGCAATATATACTATATATATATGAAGAGACATGTAACTCTGGTTCGAAAAACAGGCCTCTACTAATCGGATTACATATCAAATCAAATATCTTTCTCGGGCCCTAGGGGAAAGCCCGGTTGAGATTAATACTTAGAGATATAGTGTGTGATTACAAGAATCACACGCTATATGATAACAAATGAATTCAATGAACGTGACGAACGGCTGGGCCGTTTTACATCGACGAACGCTTTTTCATGACTGAATACAGTTTTAATGGCGGGAATCAGATAGCTTCTTATTGGCTGTTGAGTGATGACGCGAGCGACGGCAGGATGATGTTTCAGACACCACACATATAATATAAAAATCATCAAAATTCAGTAACAAATTACAATTAGTAAAAATAAAGCCTGGGTATATGTTATTTCATTTTCTTTTATTATTATGATTATTGATATCAGTAAACATCACTTAATCTAATTATTTAAAAATTTTAAAAATCACTCCCAGATACACATTTTCACTCTCCAAAATACATTTCTACCAAATTTGGTTTCTCTAAGCCGAATATTTAAGACTGTAGAGTGCCAACACGCACACATTTTCCTTTATTATTAATAGAGATTTTTCACAGGAAATTAGCCAGATCCTGATTTAATCCTTAATCCGAGCTCCTATTCATTTTGCGATTAAACGAATTTTTCTCCACCCCCCGACTAAAATGAAGACAAAAATCTCTATTTAAGAAATTATAAACCCTGAATTAACAAATTATTACAACAACAACAACACCTTTTTTTTCTTTTTTTTTTTGCTGGTTTATGTTAGAAAAACAATGGACTGCAATGACTAAAGTCATCCATCTTGTGCAGAAGAGATGAGCAATGAATGCAGTCTGTCACGTGGATTTCACGTAGTTAGCACAGAAAATTCCTTTTGAGATCATAATCGAGTTTTTAAGTTTAATTGTAAATCTCAATCTGTACTTATAATAAAGGTGTGTGTGTGTGTGTGTGTGTGTGTGTGTGTGTGTGTGTGTGTGTGTGTGTGTGTGTGTGTGTGTGTGTGTGTGTGTGTGTGTGTGTGTGTGTGTGTGTGTGTGTGTGTGTGTGTGTGTGTGTTACTGTTTGAACTTACAACTACCAAATGCGGCACATACTTACCTTGGAGGGTGGGAATGCGTGCCTCAGAGCATGTTTTTAAGATTTTAATAATTAGAATTTTAGTTAAATAAAAACTAGGCAAATTTGTGGCGTTTTTATTGCGATAACTTCTGAAAATGGTATTTGGAAAGAATAAATTTTATATCATTTCAAAATTTAAAAAGTTGTTTTAAACAACATTTAGAGAAATATTTGTTGTATTATTTCGAATAATACATTACATTGACTCCCGGAAACTGAATACGTTTTTATTAAATATTTCATCACTTAATTTCATTCCATTGTTTACAGCTAAAAAAGAATTCTGTTTAATATCCACGTAATTTACAAAATGAATTAAAAAAAGTGAAGTTACAGAACTGCGAAATTCAAAAGATAGATGAACTGCATATTTACTTTTTTAACAGCAGTAAAATGCCATGAGACTGGTCTCCATTAAGTTTTAATGTCTAATAATTTGATGGAATTATGAAGTCTCATCTAAACAATTTAGCTGAAATTAAATGTAAACTTTATCTCCGGCGAATCAGATTATCTCCACAGGTAACTAATAATAAAGATGAATGTGTATATGTTGGTGCTCTACAAAACAGACCATCTCGCCTACAACTATAAAATTTGGCACAAACATATTTTAGAAGACGGGAATGTGCACTTCGAAGCGATTTTTTTAAAAGATTTTAATTAAATAAAAAAATTTCGAATTTTTTTTATAATTTCCGAAAATATGTCAGCACAAAAATGATTTTTATGGCATTTTAAAATTTAAAAGATTTTTACAATGTTACCATGATTTTGTCGTGTGACTTTATTTTTTCCTATTTTTAATGAATTTCTTAACAAATATTTTATTTTACAATAACATATTTAATTGTTGAAGTGAAATTCAAATAGTTTTCATTGCCTGGTTTGTTTCCTATTGTTGGTAAGAAAGCATGTAGTTAAAGCTTATTTCCTCATAATGTATAGATCGTTATTTAAAATATTCTTTTAATATTCTTTTTAAAATTATTATGCTTACAAATATGGGTTTTTCGTAAATGAACAATAATTTTTTAAGCGAATCTAATTTTAAACAGTATTACTATGTAGTGTGCTATAATTATATGCACAAAGATATATTATTCTTATCGCTTGAAAATTGATTTCTTATTTTAGAATACTAAGTGTTTTGCTGAATAAGAGAAATTTTTATACAATAGCTAAGTTAATAAACAAATTTTGAAAAATATTCTTAAGTACCCATGAAACTTCAGTGCCGAATATTCCATTGTCTTTTTTTATATTTTAAATTAAAATCTTTAATTTAATCAAGAAAGTTTTTGCATTATTTGAAGTATAAACACTTTTATTTTTTTCAAATTAAAGTTCACATTTTAGGTGGGATGAAAAAATTTAAGATGATTTGCATAGTGAGAAAAACAATGTAAGGCTTCTAAAATATTAGGTATTTATTAAAATTTCAATGCAAAAATACTTCACTCAGTTAGCTAGCTATCAAGAAGAAACTAGAAAAAAAAAAAAAAAAAAACATTTAACTAAAATTTTTAACAAGCTCTTATCTTGGTGGAACTAGCTGATGGCCAAAACTTTAATTAAAAAAATATCTTGAACTGTTCCATTTTTATGTTGTTTTATCCCATAAATTCAAAATGTATGTATACGTTAAATAATGTTTAAAGAACAGATTCTCCGTATTCCAATCCGGCCTCTTTTGTTCAGTGTTTACAGCAAAACGATTAAAAAGAAAAATAAATCACTAGATGTGGATGTTAATGCCCTACAGGCCCATACTCAAATTTTATATGATATTCTGTATTATATATTACAAATAGAAGAATTTTCTCTCTATTTTTATATCTTTTACAATACTTTGTTTTATAAACATAGAGATTTGATAGAAACATCGATTTTTGAGGTTAAAATTCGTTTTTTAATGAACCTCTGCCAATCCCTTGGATCTGGTATCAGCCAAATAATTGAGAATCTACTGTGTCGATAGTACATATATCCACTTATTCAAATATAAAATATTAGAAATTCAAGAGTTTTAGGTTCTTTGTTAGTCAGATTTATTAGTTTTGCATACTTTTTTTCCAAAGCAGAGTATTTTCTGTTTTATTTCATTGATGAGAAAATCTTTACAAATCATTACTTTGAAACATTGATTGTTAAACAGATTCGCGGAATCGGTGAAGGTCATTTCAAAATAAACATTCCATTTTGTTTTCATTCGAAATGATATACTTTTTTCGATTCACCTCTGCATTTCATTACAAGTGGTAAACATTTAAATAGTTTTTACATTTATTTAACTTTAGAAAAATAACTATTCAAAAGTTTCAAATTCTGTTCTTCTCGTTGCAAGGTTAAAAAAATGCGTTTAATGCGTCTTCGTTTCGCCCTCCTTGCCGGCGTCGCTTTCGCCATCATCTGGATGCTGCACTATGGAATGCTTTTGCTGACGAAAGATGTGTTCTCGGATAATCAAATCGAAGAGAACGTTTGGAAAGACGAGAAGGAGGGGCCACTGTCGTGTCGTCATCCGATTCTAGACGTTATGAATCCTCTGATTAAAAAGTAAGTTAGAAAAAAAAATTTTGTAAAGTAGTTCAAAGCTCTAACCCGAAACGTCATATGATGATAATGTTTTTAAGATTAATTCTTTTGTCTATTTTATTCTTGAAAGTTACTCTTAATTAAAACAACGATGGCATACACACACACACACAAAATAATGTATTTTATTTCGTCGTAACACACGTGAGTATAAAAGAATCTGAAACAATAAAAAGCGCTGTTATGAAACATAGTTAAAATTATTTTTTAAACTATGAAGAATAAAGAAAAAAAAATCTTATAGAAATAAAATGAGTACAATTGAAAAAAGATTTGATGTGATTAGTAAAAAAATAGTTTTGTTCCGACTTTTGATTAATTTTAAATTAAAAATCTGATTAAAACCTTTTCTCAATGAGCAGCTATTAATCAAGAAATAAATGTCGAATTCGATAGTACTGGGTCTAATGATTTACATTATATATCGTCTCGAATAATTTTTCATTCTGCATATCGCAGAATTCATATTTATTATTAGTAGATATATTTATATTTGCCAATTTAACATCATTGACTACCTTTACTACTAATAATAAGGAAATGTCTGTGTGTGTGCGTGTTGGAGTCGTATAGGCCAGTCATTTGACCTACAGCTACAAAATTTGGAACATTTACATTGCCGTGTGGAAATGTGCACATAGAAGGTTTTATCATGTGAGAACATGATGTTATTTTGCTTTGGGGTTTCTGAAGAATTAAAATAGATAAAGGTAATAATAATAATAATAATATATAATTTTTTTAAACTTTTGTTTTCGATTTTTCTAGCTGACAAAAAAAAGTTTTGGAACCCGACCGATTTTGAGATGGCGGCGGGGGGAACCCATTGTTTTTCCAAATATCGATGCATGCGAAATCTGATAGTCACGTGATTGTTTCAAACCGGTTTAAACTCGCTAATGACTTAAATTAATTAAGACAAATAATGACTTAAAAAATAACAATGTTCTTACATGATAACTTGAAATTTGCGATAGCAGATTTCGTTTTTTCTTTCTTTTTTTAAAAATTTTAATTACAAATTATAATTTATAAAAAAAAATTTTAGAAGAGAATTAAAGTTTTAAAAAAAAAGTTAAAGAAAGAAATTAGTGTTCAGTTTTTTTTTTTTTTTTTGAAATTTTAGTTAGTAATTAAAATTTCTAAAAAAAAATAAATAATCTATAAATAATACATTCTTAGAAATTAAAATTGTCTTAACTAGAAATTTAGTTAAGCTGAGTTTAAGCATTTTTTCGTGATAACTTTCGAAAATATTGCTGCATAAAAATGAATTCTACACTGATTCAATAATTCTGAATGAATTAAAATACAAAATTATCTTTTTATTTATGCCAATTTAAAATCCGTGCATATTTTTGCTGAATCTTGACAATTTGTTAAAATACTTTTTTTGCTTAATTTTCAATTACACTGCTACGCAAAAATTCAAATATTCTCATTGTTTCATCATTTTTATTCACATGATTCCCCCCCCCCCCCCCTTTATATTAAGTTAAGGAAGAAGGATTTTGTTTAATATCTCTGTAGTTTGCAAGGCAAATAAAAGAAACGAACTCACAGTATTGTGTAACTTAGACGAACCGAATATTTTCATTTTTAATAGCACTGTAATATTTTTGGACTATCTAGTGTAATCACGGGGATGAAATTATGCCTAAACGGTTCATTTATCTGAACACAAATATAGCCAATATTCCTGCAGAATCAACAAGTCGCTTGAAGCGACTAGTATGTAATAATGAGGAGTACAATGATGATAATTTTTGTGTATGTATGTGCTGACGTTCTATTGAGCAGACTGTTTAATTAATCTGCAATCAATAAATTTGGCATATTTGACTTAAAGGCAGGGCAGGAAGATTAATTGCGCAAAATGCACGACTGCCTAAGGCCCCGCAAATTTAAGAGGGTTCATTCTTGATATTTAAAATTTTTATTCATATTTTTACAGTTTAATAAAAAGATATTTAATTTTGTACTTTAATTCAATTATACCGAATTCAAAATCAAGTATTGTGTGAATCAATTTTGGAACACTATTCTAGAATTCCCATGAAACTAAAAACAATTTAGTTTTACATTCAAAAGGACAATGAATTAATAAGAAAAAAGAAAGTCAATAATTCATAACTTCTTTAACAATAATGGGAGAAAATGCAAGATAAAATAATAATGAATATCTGTAACAACATGAAAATGAATGCAACAACAATGAATTTCATTAGATCAGTGAAAAAAGATACAAAATATATTTGACAATATTTTAATAATTTTATTAAATTTGGGAAGTATTAGCATGGTTATTTAACTTTTTGGATTTTCAGATGATATAAAAATCAATTTTAGGTTGTAATATTTTCAGAACTTGTCAAGAGATGTAGTAGAATTTCGTTGAATCTTTAATTAATCAAAAATCTAATCAAAATTTCAAAAAAAAAAAAAAAACATTGTTACAAAAAATGTTTTTAAAACAATCGGCATTGAAAGTTTCTATTCTTTAAAATATGCTTATTCCAAATTTTGTACTTTTAGGTTTAGCAGTATGTCTTATACAGTGTAAATAAGACAAAAAAAAAGAAAAAAGATATACATATTTTCTTTTATTATAGAGACCCAAAATTATTTAAGTATAAAACATAATTGTAAGTTTTCTTTGTAAAAGTATTCAACAACTGTCAACGACCCAAAAAATAACCAATAAAAACCTTATAAATAAAAATCATCCTTGAAAACAATTTGGAAAATATAAATATGCGAAAAGAACATTTGTTAAAAGAGAACAAAGGAAAATAAATCAATTACATCGTATTCAAGGTAGCAGAAACGGTAATAAATAACTTCAACGAATTTTTTTCGTGTTTTTAATTTACAAAATAACCGTACAAGAAATTTTCGCAATTCCATTCAATTGAGTTCACCCAAGACACATTTTTCGCTCGCAAATTACAAATTACCAGAGAGAATTTCCCGAAAGAATGTATGTCGTGTTCCGGTGATTTATGAAGACATAAATCATTGAAAATTATTCGCGCTGCATTCGTAAATATTGGCCAAATGTGCAAACGAATTTTTTTCCTAAAAATACAATTTAGAAATTGTTTCTTGAACTCGGAAGAGAAGTGTTTTTATAATGTCAAAAAGTAAATGCCAGAGAATTAATTAACGTCAGCATAACGATAACAGCAAACGTGCATTTGGTACTTTATTTTTAAGTGAAAAATGCAATCAAGATTTTTTTTTTACGTTTTACTAGACGTTTTATGTTAGTTTTAGGGTTATTTTCATTTCAAAATTCGTACAGAAATTTTGTACACTAAAATTAGTCTAGTTTTTATTTGTTTTACAGACTGTTTTTGTTAAAGAATAAACAAGAACTGGAGTATTATATTCATATGAATTTTTTTAAGTTTCTTTTAAAAAAATGAAAATATGCTGTCATTAATATGTTGTCTTGCTTCTGAAAAAAGAAATTGAAATTTCATAAATTTCATATTTCACATACTGATGAGTCATATCATGGAAAACACAAAGGTGTAGCAATTTTTCTCCGAAAATCACCCTCCTTAATGGTTTTCTTTACTAATTTTAAGTAACATGACTGACTTTCAAATCGAAATTCCTAAATTCGACTTACTCAAAAAGAATATTTAAATACAATGATTCATAAATCGTCAGTTTCTAAGATAATAATCATCTCGACGACCAGCTGGTTCGCCTGGAATATTGGTTACATTTGATTTCATTTAAATCGTATAGATTCATGTCCATGATTTCTCCAAAATTGTCCGACATTAAAACTATGTTATTTTAATTATATTAAATTTTTTTAATTATCTACATGAATCTTTCTAATGGAGATAGCCCCATAGCATTATCGCACCATTGAAAAAGTAAATATCTGTTTCAATTATCGCCTAAATTTCACGATATTGTAGTTTTACATTATTTGTCTTGTAAAGACTTAGATATTAACAATCCTTCTTCTTTAGTTTTTAGCAATGAAGAAAATCATATAATTAAGTATACTATGTTGAAACAATGAAAACGGTTTGAATTTCAGGTTAACAATATAAATTATTGTTGGAAATTAGGAAAAAAATATTTTTTATAAATTATGAAGAAAAATATGCACGATTAAATGGTATCATTAAAATAATATTTTTATATATATATTTTGAAATGCTGTAAAATGTGTGAGGTAATATTTCTTCGGGGATTAATTTTAAGGAGATTACTTTTTCTCAAAACTCAGTTTAATTTTTGTTTAATTAAAATTTCAAAAAAATCGCTCTTAAGTGCATCTTTCTATTCTCCAAGGTATATATGTTCCAAATTTGGAACCTGGAGGTCAAATGGTCTGGCCTAGAGAGCTCCAATAAACAAACACACACTCACACACGTTCATATTTATTATTATTATTATTAAAGATAGACATTTTCTGGACTTATTTTTAAGGAAGTTTATTTTCAGTTTTTCTCAATATATTTAATTTATGGCTGTTTTAAATCATTAAATCACTTTTGTAAAATGTAGTTTTTTTTAAAAAAAAGAAATTTTTAGTGAATGAAAATAATATATTATCTCTTGGATTTATTTATAATTCCAATGTGGCGTTTCGCATTTTCTCCTTATTCGTTACATAAAAAAAGATTACCAAATCAAATTTTATTATAAATATTTCTTATATCGTTCATTACTTTATAACCAAATATATAATTTGAAAGTTAATAAAGAAAATGCTTTCTAACTCTCTTGACTTGATTTTCAATTATGCAGTGGGGGGTATTCTGTTACTCTTTTAATTTACTTGAAGAGTAACTTTACTTTACTTTTCAGAGTAAAATATAATAATTGAAACTGAATACGGTGTTTGATTGTGTTGTAGTCTTTTTTTTTTCCCTCATGCAAAACTTTTTCACTGTACCACTATTTTCCACGAAAATCTGAAAACTATGTTTTCTCCCATTTTACAAAAACACCAGATATTTGAAAAATGTGTATTGGCAAATGTAAAAAATAATGCCTTTTTAGATCGCAAATGCTCAAATTTACTCTTAAGACTTCTGCAAGAATGCTTATCGAAAATCTGAATTACTTATTTGGTTTCGAAAAATAAAATGCAAGAAATCTGTCCGAAGAGATAATTGAAGTTTACTTGAGATCAAGAAATTTCATTTAATCTATGTAGATGGCTAAACGTGGCATATAAAATAAGTAAAATTTAAAGAGGTTTCCTAAAAATAGCAAAAAATGGTCGATTGTAGGTACACTGTCAGCATCTAAAAAATGAATGTTGAAAACGAATCTTTGTTTATCAAAAATATTTAATGCAAGTTTTGTCATTTATATAACTTTCCAATAGGAACACGTCGTGAAATGTCATCAATGCATCGCATCTCTATGAGCCTACTTTTTTATCTTCATAAAAAATTTTGGTCGCAAACATCCATTTTTATTTAAAATTGCGTTTTCCTTCTAGAAATCAATCTGAGATTTCAATGCCTTCTTCTCGAATTACATTTTTAAGACAATGCAATCAAATAAATAATATTATGTTTCATAAATGTGTTCAAGATTACATACCTTGATTTTTCTAGAGTGATTCCTATTTTTAAAAAAATTATTATTATTACAGGCACATTAAAGACATGGGAGAATTGAAATGCAACAGGGAGGAAGACTGGGTCGAAACTCGTAAGGGAACTGTATTTATCACCACTGATGCAACCAAGCTTCATGGAAAAATAAAGTGCAAACTTTCCTATATCGAGAGGGTGGACGATTTCAATATAAAGCTCGGAAATTCAGTAGAGTTAGTTTCGGGTAATGCACCTGTTAAGTTAGAACAGGATTTTTTTGTTGTGAAATGTGAGGGAGCAGACAAGAAGCTGTGGAAGAATCTTATGGCTGGAATCCACAGAAACGAAACGTTAGTAGAAGAGTTGAAAGACATCGAACCACCTCCCAAATCCATGAAACTAAATGTGATCATGTATGGGCTCGACTCCATGTCCAGAATGCATTTCATACGTAAATTGCCAAAAACATACAAATATCTTACAGAAAACTTGAAAGGCATTGTGCTAGAGGGTTACAATATTGTTGGAGATGGCACGCCTCAAGCCCTTATACCCATTCTGACGGGATCCACAGAATCTGAATTGCCCGAAACAAGAAAAAGAGTGAAAAATGCAAACTTTGTGGACATTTATCCGTTTGTGTGGAAAAATTTCAGTGCTAGTGGTTATGTGACCGCTTGGGCAGAAGAGCAACCGACTGTTGGAACGTTTACTTACAGATTAAAAGGTTTCAAAGAACAGCCCACGGATCATAGCATGAGGACGTTCTTTCTCAAACTGAACAAGGTCATAGGAAATCATCCTAAGCTTTGCCTAGGTAACAAACCTCGTCATACGGTGAGAAATTATTTTATATTTTTATAAATATTTATTTCTATGAAGTATTTTAAATGTAACAAAAAGTCAGAACTGATCAATCATAAATAATTATATAAAATCACTTTTTGATTTAACCTGTTCAGAACCGTGGTCACACGATTCTCCCTTCATATCACGATATCATATATGAGACGCACCTTTCCGAGTTTAGCGGAAAGATATATATATCATGAACTTTGAAAGATATATATGCTATCATGAAGGGAGAGGGGGTCGCGTTGTTGTTATTGAATATCTAATGGTAGAAATCTAGTTTAGTCTGCTGTTTTGAAGGTATGTTTGAAAAATCGAACCATGAGAGAAGTTAGTAATAAGAATATGGAAACTACATTCATTCCCTATATTCCTTTCCAACAACTTTTTCTTAGTCCTTGTCTCTACTTTATTAAATCCGCATGCCTTTTATATGCAGAATTAGGGCTTGATATGCAGGAATCCGATATAATTTTCGGTTTACCAATTTCGTAATATTATGTTTGCAATCGATCGTTAAAAAAAGAGTTAGGAACAAAATTATTATCATTGGTTATGTACAATTACGGCTGCTTTTCAACACAACAACATTATCATTTGTTTCAACATAACAAATGCGTGAAGATTCAGGCATTTGTTATATTGGTGAATCAGGTTTCCTATCTCCTTTTCGAAAAACATTGTCGAAAGCGATGTGTCATAAGCCAGTGATCCTTTAAATAAAATAGTATATTCAGTTTTTCATTTATTCACCCATAATTACGCAACACCAAACATTGTGAACAGCATCTGTAATGCTACGGCTGAAATTCAAATTCATCCATTTTAGTACTCATTCAGCCGTATGCTTTCGACAATGTTAAAATTAAGATTACAAAAATTGCTTTCTATGGGCATTAATTCCAAATAGGATTATGACTTCCGCTTTTGTATGGCGGTATATACACTCCTTAATTTGTACCTATATATATTCAATGAAATTCATTTTTTAATCGTATTAAATAACGAGAAAAATTAAAAAAAAAAAAAAGAAAAAAGGAATACATTTCATATACATGATTTTACAGATGGCCGCATAAGATGGCTCACCAAAGGCCATTATCAGTGAGTAATACCGAAGTCATGCTATCTGCATCATAGTTAAACTCTTCGAAAATGATATCAATATGACACAAACGAAACGTAATGATTTCGAATGAATCAGGATTGTGATGAAACAATGCATGAATGTAAGCGACATGGAATTGAAGGAAAAAAAATTATAAACTTTGGTTTACTATAAATTTAAGAAAAGAGAATCGGTTTTTCTTCTTCTTCCTTCTATTTTGAATTCGCCCTTGAATATTGTTTTCCATTTTCCGTCGAATACAACAAACATACTTTTCATGTCTGCAAGCAAGCAGAAATCGCATTTTGAAATCACGAAACTCGTATAAATTTTCTCTCTTTCTGACAACTTGCTGCGGAATGAGGCTCTTTTCACGAACCTCGTCTACAAAATCCTGGTATCGTGATTTAAGCAATCAGGGCTAAATTATGTGTACAGATTGTTATTACTGTGCATTTGTGACAAATTCTGCTTTTTCTAGGATGCAGAACTTTGTTCTAGCGATGTTAAACACAAATTTGTTTTCTTGCAGTTCGGTTTCAAAACGGATATGACAATTTGTTCTTTCTTGCATTCGACGAATGAAAACAGAAAATATTACAACTGTAGAAAAATTCGACCTCGAGATTATGATAACTTTATAGTTTTCAGATACCTCTGCATTCAAAACACGTTTTTCTTTTTCGGAATTATGTCTACCTGCCTACGACCTTTTGTATACAATAACTTAAAAAGGTAACGAGCACCAAGCATGAAATTTGATATATTTATCACTTTTTCACGAAATTTGCAGATTTCTGTCAATTTTGAATGAAATTCATTAGGCTGTTTATTCATGTGAACATGGTAAATCAAAAATTCAAATAAATCTATGAATAAGATGAAGGATATTATAATATTTTTAAAAATATTTTTACTTTTTCGTATACGAAGTATAGAGAAAATACTGTGATAGAATTTGAGATTTTGACGGATCCTCCCGAGACCTCTCTGAGATCGGAAAACACATTTCTGGAAAATGTCTGTATGTTACAAAAATAACTCAAAAACACTTTGAGCTAAATGGATGAAGTTTGATATAAGGTCTTTACATTAAATTTGTGCATTTCTATCGAGTTTTGAGCAAAACTCATTCAGAGGAAATCTGTCTGTCCAGAGTTCGGAAAAAAGTTTTCTTTTGACACTTGCCATTGACAAGCCCGCTGTTACGAAGACAGCGATTTTAAGCCGGTGGGGGAGCGTCTCTTGTTTTTATAGTAGCGCCATCTAGGGCCAAGAGAACGACTTAACTACACACATGTCACAACCCTTTTTACGGAGCGGACTTCATTCACGCATTTCATTCACTCATCCACAGATCGTAATTTAGACCTGCATCAGAGAACGATCACCCCTGATCCAGTATCCCCAGTGGTATTACTTTCGACGTGGAGGACTTTATGATCACGACAGATTTATACGCGCGTCAGCCACCAAGCACGCGGTGAATTTTTGGCCGGCGGGGTTCGAAGGGACGTGAATCCAAAGCTCTACCAACCAGGCTATCCCGGCCTTCGGATATAAGTTAACATAATAATTACAAAACGAAGAAAGATAGATGAATAAAATTCAGTACACAGATTTAACATCTAAAATGTAGACAGCTATCAAATTTTGAGCCAATGCAAAAAAGGGTGGAAAGGCTTTCGCTCTGTATTTTCAGAAATATGTAAACACGATAATTCAAAAACGCAATGACTTAAATATGTCGGATTCGGTATGTGATTTCGCGACTACAAATGGAGTTCTGTGTCACATTTTTATTTCAATAGATTGAGAAAAAATGCAGCAATACGCAAATTTGCAGCAATCGCAATACTCGATATTCGAATACTACTAACCACATTCCAAGGATTAATCGCCAAAATATTCGGCCAATTCGCGACAATGCCATGCAATTCGTTCTCAGGGATAACACCTTAATTAGAGAGAATGCGAGAAAGTTCTTTGGGGAATTAGTCCCACTGGTTTATCACTAGGAATGCCCCCTTGATAATTCGAAGAATGTCAAAACGATATACTATTTCTCGTCATGTATTATCCAACACTTTGGTTTCAAACTTAACACAGCATCTATTATCTTAAATTTGACTGCATTAGTATCTTCATTTGGTGAAGGAAGTATTCTCTTCTTAATGTAATTCCCAAAAGAAAAAATTTAGTGGAGTAATATCGAGCGAGAGTGGGCTCATTGACGCTATTTTCATCATTATTTCGGTGAGATTATTTTTAAAGGAATTGAATGTAAAATCACTATTTTTGCATTTGTTGCGCCATTTGCAGGGCTAAAAAAGTTTAATAACACTACTTCTGCAATTAAATGGAAGTTAATCGCTCTTCGATTTAATATTAATAATTTAATAAATTAGGAATGGGAATTATTTTTCTTTGTTTTTGTTTTATTTTAGATGACTATATTTTTTGCAAAATATGACATTTGAACTTAAAACGATTATGAACAACTACAATTTTGAGAATGTCAATAATTTTGAAAATTAACCAGTTTCAAGAAATGAACAGTAAACAATGATCATTATCTCTTCTAATAATAGGGATCCATTCGTATTTTACGGGGCAGACAGTTTTATCTAGAAATATCAAGTTTGGCACGTTATGTAGAAATAAGAAAGTCGCAGTAATTTTTTTTTTTTTTTTTCGAAATTTTAACATCGAAAGCAAGAAAATTCTTGGCGAAAATATTATTGCACAAAACGATTTGTATGCCACCATAAATATATGTATTCAACGATACCAATTTAAAATATCGTCTCATTTTCCTCCCAATTAAAAAAAATAATTATTATGTGCAAGATTTACAAAAGTATTGTTTATTGTTACAATAAAATTCAAGCCGTTCTTAATGTTTTTGAAACTATCCAATTTGTGTTTTCCTTCTATGATGAAAACTAACTTGATGATTATAATGTTGATTGACTATTATTTAGCTGTTTTTTTCAGAAACTTTGTTAATATCGTAATGAATTTTATTCATTTATTTCAGCAATTTTTGTGCAATCTGTATATAAAAAAAAGGCCTTCTAACATTTAAATAAGTTATGAATGGAACGAGAGGTAGAAAGAAGGAAAATAATAATAAAAAAACCCGAAGAAGGTGCATAGTATGCAATTAGATGTTAGATGATGCAGGTACTTACGTCATTTGACGGAACTGCATTGTGCGCTTTCATATACTCAATAAGCATAACAAGTGACTGTTCATCTTGATGTGGAAGTCAAAAATATTTTTCTAAGGAAACCTTGTATATGAAATTATACGTAAAATATTCAAATCTAGTTATGCACAATCAACATTTCAGGTGGACATTAGTCAATGGCAATAAGTCAATGTTATCCTAAACCAGTGACTGTAGAGTTCTATAACTATTTTCGAAACGATTTTTTTACCCAATGAGCATGAGTAAAAAAAAGGTATTCTAATTTCGAAAAGTGTTATAACAAGTTAAAAACTTTTACGCCTCTTACTTGGGGAAAGTTGCATGAAAATGTCCTTTCTCTAAAGTTATAATATCTCTCATCTTTCAGATAATGCTGGATTGGATTCGACAGTTTTACGATGTATACAGCGACGTTCCCAAATTTGCATTCTGCTTCAATTCCGAACTAAGTCACGATGATTACAATTACATAGGATACGCTGACAAGGACATAGAAAATTTCCTCAAATATCTCGGTGACAGCGGCATTTTGGAAAATACCCTACTGATTGTGATGAGTGATCACGGACACAGGTACTTCTATTTGCTCTCTTTCAATTTGTTTTAAAAGTTTGCCCATTGTTTTTTCCCTATTGAATGCTTTAACGTAAGATATAGGTAAAACATCTTAAAGGAAATTTACTTAAAATATCTTTCCTAACACTAAAATCAAAGAAAATATTGATTTTTGAATTCTGAGTTTAAAATAATTTTTGGAACCTGTCTAAATTTTCTGAAAATTTTATAAGTGTTAGACAACTATTTTGCGAGATACGAAATCATTTTGACAGACTCGTCATCAAAGGCCATGCCCTCTTCCAATTAGTGTGTGTGTATGTTTGGAGGGGGGCAAGGCTTTGCATTTTATTTTATTTTTTGCTTTGAAATGAAATAAATCACTTTTCTGAAAACTTTATTATTTGTTTGTAACTTTGATAATTTCACTAGTCTTTCTGCTCATCATGTTTGGAGCTTTTATGAAAAAAAAATCAGCTTTTTCAAAATCGCAATATAATTTATTGCTTATTCTAATTCCGATAGAATTGGAAATGCCATAAGTTAACAGAAAGCTTATTTTATTTGAGTGATAAGAGGTGTAGAACCTGTAAATTAAATCCCCCCCCCCAAAAAAAACAGATTCTCAAAACAGTTTTAAATTTGGCTGTCAAAGTCGTTAATGATACTGAAATTGATGATTCTGTGCATATTTACTAGAAAATTTTAATTTAAACAATGCAAAATTTGCAACTGCTTTTTATGATATAATTTGTTTCATATAAAAAAATTGTTATTAAGAAGTTTGTTATTAAACCCATTTTTATTCAACTCGCTTTTCTTAAAACATTGCTTGTTTCAAATGGTTTTTACAGTTTATATTTTATTTAAATCGTTTAAAATTATTAGACATTACTAAGTATTTGAGAGAAAAATTAAGAATGATTTCCTAAATATATTGATTAAATAAACATTAAAATAAAATTTTAAAATTGATTTTTAATTTTTTTCTTAATTATAACCAATTTAAATTAGAGAAATTACCAACCATGGAAACAATGAAATTTTATGAAATTATTGCTTTCTCACTTAAAAACGTTTGGTTATTGTTGAGAAAAATAACCGGTTAATTGTAATATTTTTGTGTTTGATTCTTTAAACCTGTTTTTCTCAGTTTGCTTTTTACGAAATCATGTTTACTACACAATGCTAAAAGTCAAATACATTTTATTCAAACTACTTGAACTTTTTTTCTGTAAAATCAGAAATGCCAACTAAGCAGAATTAACTATCTATTTTTAAAAATACTGATTAGAACACTTTTTAAAAAATAGTGAAAGTGAAAAAATCGGATATTTCCCAAAAACACGTACGAATTTTATTTCCGAAACTAATTAATAGTTAAATTAGACTTCCGGTTTTTACTAAAAAGGTTCTTCAAAAAAAAAAAAAAAATGCTATAATCTGGAAACAGGGCGTTATTACAAGATACGAGTTCATCTATTACTAATTTTCTGTAGGAAAGGTTGGTCTAAGCATCGCAAATTTATGTTCTCGTATTAACCAAAAACTTTCTTATGGCTGAACATCCATGTATGCCAAATTGATTTCAGAGTTTGTCGTACAATTTTCAATGAAACTAAACTGTCACTTAATTCTGTGGAAATTGTTACAGAATTCAATCTGGATTTTTCACAATCAAAATTAATCTTTGATGACATTGAGTAAACTTTGAAAATGATTACTTCTTGTTCCAAATTCGCAATTTCAAGGCGTTTTATTTTAATATAAACAGTTGAATGTATTCGTTAAACTTACTATCCTTTTTAGGTAAATAAAATATTTCTTTCGGAATATTTAAAAAAAAAAATCAAACGAGGCTTAAAATGTTGCCACTATACTAAATAATAAATAAACTGACGATTGGATTTTGATGGATTTATTCGAAAATGCATTGATCCCAATAGCTTCGTCAATTTTTATTTTATCTGTTTGGAGTTTTATTTTCCGGGAAAAAATTATTCATATTTAAATAATTACAAGATTTTGCTCAAAATTACATTTAGAACACTTTCGGTCGCTACTATTCTTTGTACATACTACTGCATGAAATAAAATGTTTCGTAAGTTCAAATTCATTTTTTTTATTTATTTTTAATTCATTTTTTATTACTTATACTTATGAATTCCAATAAAACAGTGAAACTAATGGATTTTTATTACATTTTATTGAATGTAATGTTGTTGGTCAACATTCTGAGTTATGTGTTGATTAAATGTCAAATTCTAAAACGACATCTGAAAATGTCTTTTTATTTCTCCTAAACGTTGGTTTCTTAAAATGTTGTATCGATTTTATTTATCAATTATTAATTTTTAATAAATGGAGATATTTTATGCTCACGTTGCACATCAAATGTGCTTAGCCAACTTCATTTTCGAAACCATCAAAAATTGCTTTCATCATGGATCGCTAATCAAGTGAATGCGATATTTTACCAATGTGTGAAACCACAGCGTTTGTAAAATGTATGCCCAGGATAAAAATTTCAAATACTCATGCACAGCAAAGCTCTCTTTTAATATTTTGAGTCATTAATCACGTGTCTAGTAACCTTTGGATTCCAATTTCTACTCATTACTGTAACGGTGATAAAAAGAAGCGCTTCATATGATGATTTTTATTGAATTGACAGGAATTGCCAAACTCTTCTTTTTTGTGTTTTTATGCGTCTGACCAGAAACGTACTGCATAATATCCTGCTTTTTTTCTCCCTAGATATTTTTCCTTCTGTCGAACGGGATTTTATAATCTTACATATTAATTGCTATCTTTTTTTAAATCTAATAATAGTTATTTTTTCCAGTGAATTCGTTAATATATAAATTATATCCGTGCGCTAATTGTTTCAGAAATTATTGATGAAAAAAAACATCGTTTAATTTTTTATTTAATTAAAAAATAAAAGAAATTATCTAATTTAAAAGAAAATAGCACAGCCATTCTAATATTGGAAAACGGAACTATATGTGCTGATTTTATATCACTGTTGTTCATCATTTAAGGGAAATTATCACGATACAGACAAATAAGGGTATTTTCTGCTTTATATAAGAAAAAAAAAAAAAAAATGAATGAGACGAAGAAAATCTTGCTTCAGTTTTCCCTGTGAATGGTCAACAAATATTCTGTGTATATATATAATATATATATAAAAGCTTTTTTACAACCAAATTATTTTCAGTGACATTTTGGCTAAAATCACAGTGTAATCTGATTATGCCATTTTAAAAACGAATGTTTTACTGAATTGCTGTTTGCACAGAATCTTTGAAAATTTAAGTGCCTGTTTTGTCTCTTTAAGTAATTATTCAAATAAGATGTGAATGTTTTAAAAAATCCTGAATTACTATTATATCCATTATTTGCAGTTTTAGTATTAAAATTGGCTGTTCAAATTTCTTCCTAGATTCGCTCCCATTCGTGCTTCACAACAAGGGAAGCAGGAAGAAAGGTTACCATTCTTTTCATTCGTCCTTCCTCCTTCGATGCAAGAGCAGTATCCCCAATTTGTAGAGAACATTAAAAAGAACAAGAATCGTTTGGCGACACCCTTTGACATTCACGCCACGTTTCTAACTCTCTTGCACCCCGATATACCACTCAAAGGACAGGCCTCCAGTCGAAGCATCAGCCTCTTTTCCGAAATTCCCAAAGAAGTAAGTTGTTGAAATTGTGTTTCATTTTATTTTAAGAACTACAGCAAATTATCACAAAACGTATAGGTCGCGGTGTTTAAAGTCTCGTCTTCGGAATCCATGGGGTTCGAGGTTCGATTGCAACCCGAAGAACCGTCGTGTAAGTGGGTCTGGTGCACGTTAAATCCGCCAGGGCCAAATGTCGTAGCATTTGTGTCGTATGGAATTTTGGAGAGGGGGTGCCAGATCAGGTGTCGTCCTCGTCATCTGACTGCGGTTCAAAATTACGAGATCCGACCCACAATAGCCCTAGTGTTGCTTTAAAATGGAAGGTTAATGTACCTAAACTAAACGCAAAACATATAATACTATTCACTAAGCATAATCTAATATCATCGCCTAATAAGTTGCAACACCCGAAACAATCCTTATAACGTGATATTTGGTTAAACGTATGCTAAAATTTTGTGTCATGAGATTCATTTTAATAATCAAATTACACGACAATAAACAAAACTAAAATTAAGCTATAAGTATCATCCCATTTACAGAAAATGAATTAAACATCATATACAACTGAAATTAAAACGGTGAAGGAAATTCTTTTAAAATTTCGGCTAAGAGAGAAAAATTTATAAAAATATATTCAAATAAAGGAAATGGATTAACAGAAGGTTACCCCCCCCCTCTTTCACAGATTCTGTCATGAGAAATTCATTCAATTGAGATTTAAAACGAATTATTTATGGAGTTATATTCAATTCATCTGAAAGCGAAAATATTCAAATTACAGGACTTTGGATTATTAATTTGCGGTTTGATAACGTAAATATAAAAGGGGTTTGGATAAATGGCAATTCTGAAAAGCAAAATTTCGATTATTTAGAGCAGTTTCCAACAACAACAACAACAACAAAAAAGTTAAAATAATATTTTCCAATAATAAAATTTTTCTTGTTCTTTTAAAGCATATAAATATTGAATATTTATTGTATCACTTTGAAATGGCAGTAAGGCTGCACAAGTCTAGTTATTTTGAATTGTGGTCATATGAACCCACTCATTCTCCTTCCAGATCATGATAACATAAGAACATAAATTTAAAAGCACAGCAGACTTACACACATAGTGCTGAAACAGGTTTCAAACCCATGGTCTTCTGCTACAAAAACAATTCTGCTATAGTCTTTTCTCACTAATACAGTTTCTGAAATTACTATTTAGTGTGAATAAAAACTGTTGGTTCATAAAGTGATAGCTTTTTCCCCTAAATATAATAGGTGTTTGTTTTCAATAATGATAGATTACTTTGTTAATACCATTTATAGTAATTCTTCAAAAGGTACTAAACTTGCATTATTAATATATACAAATAATTATGAAAGTGAGTGACATAGTAGTATATAAATCATCAGGGAATATCAGAAGTTGTTTATTTTTCTGTAATTATCAATATCCAAAACAAACAGAAAAATTATTCCCATATTCTAATTCCAATGAAGTGCCAAGATAGAGATGATATTTCAATGATGGATTACTTCACCGTTTAAGAAGATTAGACATTGATTTCATAACTTTTTATAGTTGATTTTGTTCTTTTCATATTGCTTTATACTTCATTTTAATCTTTTTCCAAGAATGTTTGTTACATCTATTTTTGAATTTCAAATATTGTTTTATAAGAAATCATGATCCCGTTTATCTATCAAATATTTGTCAAAGCATGAACAGAAAACAGTTCTTGTTCTGTAAAACTCAAATTTCCATTTTATGAGTGTTAAAATCACAGTTTTTATTTTCAGAACAGTTTTCACATAATGTTTAAAAACTGATATAATTGCAAATTGTAACACGTATGAAATGACTTCACTATGGGGGAAAAAAAAAAAAAAAAAATTGCTCAGCTTTAAAGAGTAGAACATTTGAAAAAATCTAGAAGTATCAAATTTGCCAAACAATTAATTTATAGATAGCACCAGAAAAGGGGTATTATTTTTAAATTTTTAATTGATTTTCAATAAATTAAAAATGTTAACATTTCCTCCTCAAATATCATTTTATTATTACATAAAATGAATTCATATATCCTTTTAATATTAAAAAATAGGTTTTTCAAATGTTATATTATTTCAAGGCAATTTTTCTCTAATTTGTAAAATGATTTTAGAGCAATACTTTTCATTGTTTCACCTATAAAACTGGATTTATATCCTCAAGTAAGTTATAATGACATTAAATGTTCTTTAGTAAAAGAATTATTGCTGTTATATAATATCAAGTAAATTTTTAAAAAATACAAATTGAAGTATTATTATGCTATGATTTTCGGGCTGGAAGTTTGAAACTTTTAATACATTTTACCGCATGAAATAATTGCGACTTTTTCCCTCCTTCCAGAGAACCTGTCAATCAGCTTCAATAGAATCGCACTGGTGTGCATGCTTGTCCTGGTCTGACATGCCTACAACAGCTCCTCTGGCCCAGATAGTAGGAAATTCTGTAATACAGTTCATTAATAATCTCACTCAACACCAAAGAGACAAATGCCAAGAGCTTCAATTATTCAAAGTCATGAGACTAGAGAAATTTATACCAAACAAAGATTTCTTAACATTTAAGAAAAATGCAGACTTGGATGGCAGAGCTGGTGAATTCAGTGACAACACAGAAGTGACAGAAATCCTTTACCAAGTACAGTTGATGGCTTCCCCAAGTGAGGGAATCTATGAAGCCATAGTGAAGTACAGCAAACTAGATAATACATATCGAATAAACGAACATGAAATAAGTCGAATAAACATGTATGGGAATCAAGAACATTGCATTCATGATGATTATCCTGAACTAAGGAAATACTGTTACTGCAAAATCCAACTCCCAACTGGATGAAGAAATACTTCAACTGTTTATCTTATAATCAGAAAACTAGTCATCGTGAAATGTGGAAACATTCACAGTTATCTCTTCACCTGAGGATTTCAACATTCATTAAATCAAAGAGAATATAGATTTTTTTAATAAATCAAATCTCAATAAACTTTTAAAGAACAATCATGATTAAAGTGCCAGAAGTTGAACAAAGGTTTCATGTGTGAATAACATATATATATATATATATACAATAATATATTTTTCTATTTACCTAATAGTAGTTAAACAGGAGTTCCTTAGTTGATAAAATATGGATGGCTAATGTAAATTATACTGAAGACTATACATTGCATTATATATAGTGATGGCAGGCTACAATTCTTGGTTCATTTTCGTGATCAATGGGACACATTTGGCATATATTTAAGCTGCTGTTAAGCTATTGGAAAAGCACCATTTTGCTACCAATCATGCAAATATAAATATAACTCTCCATTTCATAGAAAAATATAAATGTTTGCTGTGCATATAGAGGTATGGTCACTTGTTCTAAAATGTTAAAATAATCTGTAAGCTTTTTATATAGAGGGTATGTTACTATACTGATATCAATTACCTATATTTTCTTATCATTTCATTTGCATAATTAAGCCATTACTACAAAGAAAGATTTGTTTTTCAATTAATTACTTTTGTCAATTCAAATACTACTTTATAAAATTACCATGAAAATTCCACTGATCATATAACATTTGCATTCTCTGTGAAATTCTGTAATTTGATAGATCAATATTTAAGAAAAAAAATCTGTTTAAAAAATTCTTTACACTTGCAATTAAAAAAAAAAATTATTAAAATGATTTCTTTCTTCCCCAGTTTAATCTGCATTAATCTTTAAATCCTCTGACAAATAAAGAATAATGATTTAGAAAAACAGTTTATAACATAATGAAAATTATGAAACATTGTCAATAATTAAAATAACATTTACTAAACACAAAAACTAATTTTACAAAATTCTATATCATTGATTTTTATCCAACATATCTTTTGCCTCATTAATTTTTGCAGCTATATATGGAGAACCACCTAATGAAGAAAGCAGTATATTAGGAAACATAATATTTGAAATACAAGCATGCAACTGATACATATTAATGATGTTAATAATTTACATATAATGCAATATTTTTTCAACTTATTATAAATTGAACAACAGCAAAAATAACTAAACATAGTACTTTTACTACAACATAACATGTAAATTAAAAACTCCATGGAATTAGAGATTGATGATTTTAAATTATACACTGATGAGAAAAACATTTTAAGTAATTGATGTAAACCTTTACTAAAGAAATATGAAAAATACATCTGTAATAATAAAGGAGAATTTATGTATCTATATTAATGCTGTAAAGAGCATCAATATGCATACAATATATATCAATAAAAAAACGTATACCAATTTAGTTGCTATATAAAAGTGTGATGAGCTTCTTATTCTAATATATTTTTAAAAACATTACTTATTGAATTTTACAACAATGCTTCTCATTTTCATTGTTAGTATAAGTATTTTATCTTGTTTTTCCTCCCGCCCCCTCCATTATTGATAACCAAAGTAGAATATTTGATTCGTTTTTATATTCAGTAAATTTTTTTTCTACATAGTATTATTAGTAAAATTGATGATTTTTTTAAAGTTTTGTTCTAATTACAGATATTTTTAAATACTGCTGTTTGTTTTTGTAATATATTTTTATTGGTCTGAATTTTACTTTCTTACTGAAATGCATTCAATTTTTTTTATGAAATATTTCTAGTATTACACACACACAAAATTCTGATACTATATTATGATTCAGCAAGTAAGTTACTGGCTTAGTTTAATCATTTCTTAATCAATGTTTCATATTATATTTTTACATCATTATGAATTAATAATCATGAAAAATTGGAATTTTTAAAATATTTTATTGAGTTAACTATGAATAAAAGGTTTTCTAGAAATTTTTGCATACAATAATTCAGATGAACTAAATGATTGATGAAGGTGATTGGTAATAAATATTTAATTTTTTAGAAAATATTATTTGTATTAAAATAAAGTAAGATAATGAATCGTGTATATTCTAATAAACATTTGTAATGGATTAACATCGTAAAAGTAATGCACAACAACTGATACTTTTGGAATTTATAGGATTAAGAACATTTAAAAATTCTACTGCTAATAAGTGGAACTTTTAAGGAAACAACAACAAAAAAATCATCATTTTACAATGAAGTGAAATAAAACCCCGTGGTTTTGCTGATTTATGAAGGAAATCTGTAGTTAGCATTAGACAGGAAACAAACACAAATATGTTCATAAATTTTTTTAATAAAACCATTTATTCCAATTAATGTTTATGTATGCTGATAATGGAAAAAAGAAAATATATCAGAACTTACTGATAATTGTTCAGATTAATTTTAGAAAAATTATATAACATTGCATAATCTCTTGCCCCCTCTAAAAATATCTATTTTCAATATAATCGTTCATGCTATAATGATGTTACTATCTTATAGTAGCATGAAAGAAATTGCAATTGTTTTATTATACTTCAGTAACTAATGAATTTTGATCCTTTGAGGTATGCCTCCAATGAACTTAACAGAATAATAGAACTTAACAGATGATGATAATAATGAACTTAACAGAATTTTTCTGTTGGATAACACCATAAATATTTTGAAAAATCTGAGCAAGAAAAAATATCAGACATCCCAAAAATTTAATTTATGACATTACAATGCTGCAGTGTCAAAAATAAATAGTTGATATTCTGAGCTTCAAATAGGAATTTTTTTTTAACATAATGAAAATATATATATATATACAATCAATGCTTAGAATAAGGAAAGTGGCAAGCCAATGCGCAATATTTAAGTTAGAATAATTATCCTATATCTCACTTTTTAAAAAATGAATAATAGAACAAATTAATATCATATAATTAGATATATGATTAATTTCAGAGAAGTATTCATAAATTGATTACCTTTATCAGGATGATTTAACAACATTATTCTTTTATGAGCATCCTTTATCTTGTTTTTGCTAGCTGATGGACTACAAAAATTACAAGTATAAAAATTAGATTCATGACAATTTGAATTTTTAAAAAATGATTTGAATAAATTGCATGTAAAATTTACAATAACAATTGAAATTAATTTTAATTACTAGTTCCATTGCACAGCTCAAATAGAAAAATTTAAATCATTTCTATAATATTTCATTAATGCTTTTTTTGAAATTTAAAATTTTTTGTCTTATTAATCAATTAAAAATTAAGTTGGATTATGCCTTCTCTCATGCTAGCTTCCAAAATATTCTTGCATAAAAATAGATTTTACACTACTTTAATAGTCTTTTTAACAATACCAATTAAATAGCCTTGTAAATTTTTCTTGCAGTTTGGCTATTAAAAAAAATGTTTTTCTTTTTTTCTAATTTTCAAAAATAGGTTACATTGGTGTCCTAAAATTCAAATTATTTTCCATTGTTCTAGGCAATATTTCATTGTATGATTCTCTTAAGCATGACTGCATGAATCTGAAAGAAGAAGGATTCCGTCTAATATACATGTAGTTTACAAGACAAATAAAACTTAGAAGACAGATAACATAGATATACAATATGATTTGTAATAGCATTATGGTATCATATGGCTACTTTCTATTAGTAAGAGTCATATATAAAATGAATAAAACATATACAAGACTATTGAAATGGCAAATTTTAATACCAAAGATAATTTGTTCCTTAAATATTTTTTGTTTTTGTATCATAAATATAAAGTTATATCTAAGACTTAATTGAAATTAAATAGAACCAACATATATTGCAAAACAGTAGATCATTGAAAGTTACTAAAATATACATAAATTTAAAATTTTCAATCAAATGTTTAACATTTTTGCTACAGGACATATACATAACAAAATTTATACATCTATAAGTGTTATTTATTGCATAAAATAAAATTTAAATCTTGCTATAAAACCAGAAAAAAATTCTTAAAGTCAATTAAATTTATTGTTTTATTTTAAACTAAGCAAACTGACAACCACATAAAAAGAAATTAAGATTCCTGAAAAGGTATTACCTAACACCCAGAATTAAACCAGCCTCACGACGAGTCATCTTTGGTTCAAATCCGCCTTTATAATATTTACTATTGGCAAAACTCTGTAAAACAATAATAAAAATATTCAGATAGCATATTAAAGAGTTCAACTACTGGTTGAAAATGATTCTAAACTTTTTTATATATAGATTTTTAGATCTTAAACTATGAATGATAATAAAGCCAAACTAAATATCTCATTTATATAAAAATATTAATTTAACAAATTATAGCTATATTATTTCTATAATTTTCAACATGCTATCATTATATATTTTAAAACAATATGTAATATAACAGCTGTTCTGGACGGAAAATTGTCAGCAAACTTTGATAATTTATTTTAGTAAATTCTAAAGTTTGTATGAGAATCAAAAAACAATAATAAAAAAGTTACAAAAAATACCATTCCTAAACAAATACTTGTGGGCTAATTTTTTTCCCTCCAAAAAGAAATAAATGAGTCCATAATACAAGACAGGTTAATAATACAACAAAAGACTATACTGGGATATTTCACTGATAAATGATGCATTTGTATTATTATGTGTCTCAGGGTTATTCTCTGTTAAACTTTGACAAATGCAAAGCATTCCCCACCACCAACACCATCTACCCATTTTGAGTTCGCCAAATCTTTGCAGCAACATCTTGCTTTCAAAATGAAATAAAAAACTATCCAGTGGGTCAAAAATTTATTTTTAACATTAGAATTAAATACAAAACCTGTGCATTATTCATTATAGAGAAATATAAAGCATTTAAAATCATAAAGAACTGAAAATTTTATGTAAAAATTCAATTGATTACTTCAATCTTTTTTTCATATTGTTATCTTGATATAAATGAAGTGTTTCTACAACTAAAACCGAAATATAATTTTAAATTAAAATATTTACTTTTAATCATCATGAAAACCATGCATATCATGTAATTGAACAAAATTTGAATAAATGTCAAACCGCAATTTTTTTTTTCAATTATACATAAAACATTTTTTTTTTCTTTCAATTTTCTAATATCCAAGGATTTCTTTTTTCTTTCATTATTTTCTTTAGAAGCTAAAATAGCATTGCATTAAATATTTCATATTTATATTTATACAAAACAATTACAAGCATCGCATTGAATTTTATATATTTTTTCATTAGCTTTACTATCAATGGACACACTTTCACTCCATTTAAGTCTTTTAAATATAAATTTTACTGTATTTTACTTTTAAGTGCAAGTTAAATCAAATATATAACATCAATTGAAATTATTTGCATAATATATTACAAAATTAAAATACTGACATTTAATAATTATAATATTCATGTCTAAAACTATCAATTGAAATTTTCTGTTTTTACTAAAGTTTTTTGCCTTTTAAAATATTTATTAATTTAAATACAAAGAAGTAAACCATCACTTCAACATTTAGTATTTTCTGCTTTTTTAAACTTAATTAATTAAATTTTAATTTAACTATTTTAAAATTTAATGAAGCAATGAAATAGAACTCACTTAAATTTCAACAAATGAAACTATTATTGCAAATCATACCGATTTTTAAAAAAAATCATTTAAAGCTGGGGAGAAGTACACAATTAAATATATCATTGTAATAATGAATGTTTGAATTTTAATTTAGAGGTGTGTGTTTTTTTAATATTAAGATTATATAATTGGTAACTATCTTTGCACAAAATAATATTTTCACCAGTTATCACTAAAATTATTGAAATTTAGCTTCACTCTTGATTAATCAAAACTAATTCATCTATCAAATAACTGCTTTGATGTATACATTTCCACCTTTCAAAGTATATTGGTATTAATTTTTATAGGTTTAATTGTAACAGTTTTGTCTAACATTACAGAAAGACAAGAGACACATTTCCACGTTTAGCAGTAATAAATACGAATGTAAATAAGCATTAAATATAGATAGCTTTTTCACTCAAAAAGTTTCATACTGATATAACATAAAAACACTTTTTTTTTTAATTTAGAATCATTCAGAAAGTTTTTAATGAAATTTTACTTAAGAAATGTTTGATATTTTAATAATTTAAACAGTTTTTTGAATGAAAATTCTGGCATATTAGAAAATAATAAAATCAATATGCTTTCTATTATCTATTCTTGCTGAGGGTCCATGGTGCTGCTGTTCTTTAAGTCCCTTTTTGAAATTATACAGATATAATGTATATCTTAAATTGTCAATCATTACAAAATACAATTTCCAATGCTGTTAAACATCTTAGTTATATATTTGTCAACAATTGTCTTTATAACTGCTATTACTTATTTTTTGTAAGCAGTTTAATTAATCACTTGAACAATTAAGATGCATTGACAGCTGCTAAGTCATATTAGTTCAAAAATGTTTTATATGTAATTATTTAGCTTAACTCTCATCCCGGCATAAAGATTGTAGTTTAAAAATTATGAAGATTATAGTTTAAAAAGAATTGGGAGCAGTGCTGTTAATATTTGCCTTTGGGGCCA
This sequence comes from Argiope bruennichi, assembly GCF_947563725.1. NCBI lineage: Eukaryota > Metazoa > Arthropoda > Arachnida > Araneae > Araneidae > Argiope > Argiope bruennichi. The sequence goes on from NC_079151.1 coordinate 76,277,140, forward strand.
TTCTATATAGATATGCTTCTGGTGTGCAGGGACATAGATTTCTAGAAAGTCAGAATGAAACAGATATACTTTTTGATAAAGAAATAATTGATTTGATAATTAAATAGGAAAATCAAATCTCAAAGTATCTCTGATACATTCTATTTAAATTTTATGCTAGCTGTTACTTTAATTTTCTACTGACATTGTTACTACCCTTCATCCCTTTTAGTGTCTATATATATATATATATATATATATATATATATATATATTTGTTGTTGTTGTTGGTTTTTTTTTTTTTTTTTTTTTTTTTTAATCTGGAAAGTAGAGTTTTAAAAATTATTAGCATAACTATTTAGTAAATCTTGTAACATATTCATCAGCACATGAAATCTTTTAAAGAAAGAAATAGTGATAAAATTAAACTTTTTGAACTTTATGCCTGAATTTGATATATTACAATAAAAGGGAACAAATAATTAGTCAAGTTTCTCCAAAAAAAAAATCCATTTAAAAATTTTACAAATTGTGAAATTTCAATTTCTTTTCTAATACTCAAATCTAATTTCTTTCATTAAAAAAAATACAATTTATATTTAAAAAAAAGCATACTAGGATTATTTCTGAGTGTATTTTCAACATTAAAAAAACTCTTTATACCTTATGTTGGTAATTTACAGAACAGTGTTATGGAAAATTCATCTGATGAGAAGTTTAACAAGTTTAATAATAGATAACAATGCAGCAAAACATAACCGAAGCATATAAAGAGAGCATTTACAGAAATCCTTTAGAAGCTTAAAGACAGCATTTATATTACATGCACACAACAGAAAATTACTTAATTAAGTAGCAATACAGCAGAAAGAGCTGAGCATTCAAAACTGAAAAAAACTGCTCCATTATTCCCACACCAAAGAGAGAAATCATATCTTGACTGATAGAAGCTTTCAGAAAAATCTGGTTTCTTGGCTGTAATAAAGATATCATCAAAATTCCTATATTGAGAATCTCCATTTTTATCACCAATTATGGAGGTTCTTGGGTCAGCATCCAGTTTAAACACAATTATGTGAATCAAAGTTATATTTCTAAATATCAGGATTTTAATTAGAACAAACAGTGTTAATTTAGAAATTCCCCTCCACTTTAATTAAAAATGTATCAAATCATTTTCCATTGTTAAACTGTTGTACCATATTTAATGTAGGCACAAGTCAAATATTATGTCTCTAACTATTACTTTCTATTTCCAAGCAGAAAATCAATGACCCCCCTGAATATATGCATTTCCCAAGAGCCTCAAGTATCATTGGTTATAAAACTCTCTTCCTTACTGTAATACTAACTGCACAGGAAAGCAATATTACAGATATGCAATAATATAAACCACTAATAAAATAATTATGTATAGTATCTAGACATAAGTCATAACATACAGCAAAACCGTTCATAGAGAAGAGGATAAAAATCCTCAATTCAACTTTTAAATCTGTTAAGATATAAGCCTTTTTTTAATAAGACGTCAACAAAATGCTGAGTAACAAACAGGAAAAAGGAGAATGAAACAGATTCATAGGTTCTATGAAAGACAAACTAATAATTTAGAACAAAGCAGCTAAAAATTTATTGTCATGTACAATCAGTCCTTTTACTTTGTTATAGAAAAATTCTGAAACGTTCTTTTTGATTAAGATCATTCAAGATTTTTAAATTGTAGTTTACAAAAGTATTTTGGCTCACAAGATTTCAACAAAATTTATAATTAAAGATTTTTATTGAATTGCCCTTTATATACTTTGTTTTCTTATATAACTTCAAATGCTATTGAAATGGTGAAAAAAATTTCTTAAAACAATGGTATTTCAAAAAAAAATCATCTCAAAATGATTCAAGATATAAGAAGAAATAATTTTAAAATCTGATTCTGAAAAGAAATCATAAAATATTTAAAAAGCAAGTAATTCAAAATTACAAGTATTAATCATTAAGAATACGATGAACACAAAGCAATATCAATAAAGCATTCGGTAAAGAAAATGGATAAAGTAACTGTAAGAATAAGTATTTAAAAGTATACGTCTGGGCTCTGTTTTGTCGTCTGTGTATTTGTGTCTTTGTGTAAATAAACGCTGTCATTTGTTATCGAGACCTGCTTACTGTTTTACACCTACATCCACTACAAGGTGAACCCATAGACTTAGTAGAGGAATTTTTATAACAATATATATATATATTCATTACTCAGAAAAGAAAACATCTAAACTTGAATAATATTAAATAACTAAAAGTTCAAACTTCATGCTAAAAAATACAAACTAGAAATATAAAATTTGTTTTCTAAAATAATTAAAGAGATATTGCACTCTTTAAAACATTTTTTGGTCAGAATCAAAAAAGAATTAACAATACTTACAGCTGAATTAGGAAGGGATTTTAAATGCTTCTCTAAAGACTCAGCCCAGACTTTAGAGTTCCTAGCAAGAAATCTGCCTATAAAATAAAAAATAAGACAACATTTAAACATTTTACAATAAAAAGAAAATTATTTCAAAGAACAGAAGAGGTGTAATCATGGCAATACCCAATTAAATTTTTAAAAAATAGATAAAATGTACAAATTAACATTATATATATATATATATATATTAGTATTTTATACATTAAAAAGAATAACTGTTACATTGAATAAACTTTTAGTATAAGTAGACAATTATAATAAATACACAATAACTTTTTACCTGTATATCCAGCTGCTGCTAAAGCTAATCCTGCAAGAATAACACCAGATGACTGAAAAGGAGGGAAAAATCCTTATAATGATAAATAGTTAAAAATTTTAATTTAATATTTAATAAAAGACATAAATCAGATGAAGAAATATATTTTAATAGTGTTTTTGGCAGGAAAAAAGCTTTCTTACATGTCAGAAGGAATCCAATATTTCTTTTTTTCCCCTGATTTGAATAAAACTGAGTTGAAATTCTATAGAATATATAAGCAATCATGAATTTGGCAAATATTTTTATGACTTAATAATTTCTTTTTAAAAAGTAGAAAATTTTCAATAAAGTTTAAAAAGTCAATTATAGATTTTGACAAACTTAGAGACAGTTTATGTGCCAAAAGTCAGCTAATGTTGTCAGTCAAGGAGAGAAGCTTGGAGATGGAATCTTATCTAACAATTAGAGTCGGGCAATCACATTTGACAATCTTCATCAAATTCTCACTGCATTGAGAATTATAATCATTTAAAATTAAGCTGAATAAATAGAAATAATGGTATTTGTATATTAATTATGCAAGCCATTGGTAAATTTTTGACATAATCACATATCAATAAGGAACTTTAATTTTAACCAGTCTCCATTGGTGATCATTGTCAAAATACTACCTTGATGTCTATGGTTGCAACAAATCTGATATTTTTGGCTATTGATTAATCACTGACATGCAGTTAATACAGAAGTACCAAAAAATCAAGAATATTATGACCTTTTTTCAATAAATATAGAAAATACTATATACAATATATTTCTGAATGTAAATCAATCCATGTGTAATCCAAGCATGAGATTTTTTTTAAATCAAAAATTTACTCAACATTCAAAACCTGCATATAAACTGAAATGAATACTTTAAAATATATATATCATGACTTTTAAGGATATTATTGGAAGGATGAAATTATTATCACCAAGCCAGTAAAATAGGAGAAAATATTTTTCAAACAAATCATTGTGAAGCAAAATTCCAGATTCCAATGATGATAGTTTTAAACTCTGATAACCTTATTTGAAGCTGTTATTTACTGTCTGGTATAAGATTGTATGATACTATAATAAAATTGATTTATCATTTACTGCCTTGTATACAAAACCATTCATTTACTATCTTGTACATAAAAATGTACAAGCCTTATCTTCAGTGGCATTTTATTTTTTGTCTGAAAGATGAATGGGAAAAGAAATTCTTGTAATCAAATTTCAAATTATTGCATATGCAGAAAATTCTTTCTGGGAAAGTCCCAGAGATTTTACAAGATAAGTAAATCCATATATAAGCTGACTGCCATAATTTAACTTTAGAAAAATTTCCAAAACTCAGCATTTTATTTAAAATAATAAAGAGTACCTAATAAGAAGCAGCCTTCAGATCCAACCACTGATCTGATTTCATTAATATTTGTTTCTTATGAAACAATCTCCAAATTTATCGACAATCATTGTTATTCTCCACCTCCCTCTATTGAAAAGTTTCAACCTTTCAATGTGCATTCTCTATTGAAAATAAGCTATGATACGGTTCTTTGGCCCTTTGTACTGCACCATTCCCCCCTCCCACATATGAAAGATCATTATCAACAGTCGTCTGCTCCCACCACCATAATTTCAAAAGAAATTTGAAAAACACTACTTCACTGCATAAACTCTATGGTGGAGGAAATCCCAATCTATGATTTGGCAAATGGTTTTGCAAATTTATATTTTATATGTGAGTTCATACCCTCATCTAAGCTCTCATATAAAATATAATGGAAATAGTTGATTTTTATGATGGATATATCATACTGATGAACTACTTTTCCATACCCTTCATTTTTTTAGAGATATTATAAAATAAAAGTGTGAGACAGTTGGGCATTTTCACCAATTTTATTTCCCAATATATTTAGAAGAATTAATATGAAAACTAAAATGCAAATCCATATGCCTAACAACTGATTCCCTTTTATTTTCTATAAAAGCTCATCTCTAGATTTGTCATCAATCACCCCCTGCTTCCCTTCAGTTTTAGATAACTCTCTAAAAACCATATCATGGTATATTTTCTATTGGGGGAGAGATCCTCAACAGAGCTTTGGAGCCCTAATTAAATTTAAAATATTAAATAACCTGGGAAATAACCATTTATTTCATAGACTGAAAAAACAAGTGAAAGAAAATTGACATAAATATTCTTCAAAAATAAACTGTATGTTTGAAACTATAAAAGAATACTTTTATTTTAAAGTTTTTTTTTTTTTTTTTTTTTGTATATAAAAACAATAGTTTGAGATAAGGGAAAAACTTCACATGGTTTGAAATTAGACTCATTAAATTTTAAACCAAAAGATAATTTTTTTTTTTTTTTTTTTTTTTATCATTCAGAACTTTTTCTCCCTAGTTTTCGTATCATTCTTTTCCTTCTCATATTGAATGAAAATGCAACAAGATGTATAATGCTACAAGATTCTTGCCCAAAGTATGAATATTAAAGCTTTTGCAATAAAATATATCAGCATAAGATCATTTTTTTCAGCCGATCACTTTTGGAGGTTACACTGCAAGAGGATATTCACTAGAAGGACACAAATGGCATTTTTCTCAGGTTATACATTGCAAATACACCAAATAAGTATAATAAATATATATTCTACTTCAAGAACAACAATAGATTTAATTTTACAAAAAACCAAATCATTAATAATAACTGCACAATATATTCCTTAATTATATATATATATATATACTTGTATTCAGATGAGTTAATATATTATAATGGAGTACACTTAACAGTATTTAAATTCTAAATCTTAAAAAAAAATACAGCTAATATTATAATTAAAATAGGAAAAATCTAGGGTGTAAACATTATATTGCCAAAAAAAATCTAGTATTTATATGGAAAATATTCATAAGATAATAGGTATATAAAAAAAACATGGGAAATATGGATTGACCAGGCTTTCATCTGGCTCAATGGCAAGTGGGCCCATTACATTTTAAGACAATATGGATCTTCATGGTTGTGTTTGTTGATATAAAAGTATGGCATATCAAATTGTTAGAAAATAATATCATAGCAGAGTGAAATATAGAAATAGCACAGTGAACTGTGAGAAAATAAAAATTACTTCATCATGTAAAGGAAAGTTTGTCTTCTAAATAAGTATTAAAAAGTGCTGCAATCAAATCCAAATTGGTATCAGATGTACATGTCATATGTAAAGTTTTGAATCAGGTCTTATAAGTCTCAATTGTGTTGCAGTAACTATGAAAACTTAAAGAATGGGGTGATAGAGCATTTTAATGACTGTTCCTAAGTAAGGTCAAATATTATATATTATAAAAGATTTTTAAATGTCATATTTGCCTAAAACAATGAATTCTGGATGTATTCTTTTCCGTATCTAAGGAATTTTATGTCCACTGATAAGGATAACTATTTAATAACTAATAAACATTTAATTGTCCTGATAAGAGATAAAGAACCTCTTCATATTTAGTTAATAATTTTATTTTATTTTATTTAGTTAATAATCCTAATTATGTTTGAGATCTTTCTCTGTAAATTTAATAAGTGTGCTTGTTTTTGTTTTTCCACTCATAATTTTAAATTTTCTTTTTAAATGAATCTTAATAAGACCTGGGTTAATTAAAAATAACAAAGAGTAAAAATGAAAATAATTTTAAAATTTGAAGCACGTTTTTAAGATATAATAACAAAGTAAATACATTTGCATAAAAAAATGCTGATGTTTTTTTTTTAATGATTAGTTTTTGAATTCTGATTCTTTTTCTTCAAGCTTTCTGTTTTTTCATAAACCGTCAACAACTAAATGCTAAATTGCTTAATAATTGGAAATAAAAATTTTCAATTATTAAGCAATTTAGCATTTAGTTGTTGACGGTTTATATGTTACAATAAAACACTGTGCTGTATATTTTTTTTTTGAATTCCTTTATATAGTAACATTGTACATAATACACTTTTATATTTCTGAAAAAGAATATATATATATAATTTAAAGATATTAGTGAAATTTGTAGAGAGTTTGATAAAAAAAGTTCCTTAAATTACAGTATCTACTATACAATCATCAAAAAGCTATTAAAGCTTCAGTCAAAAAATTATGATTGTATCTTTTATTTACTTCTAATAATATATATATATATATAATGTAGTAAGTAATATATATATATATATAACAGATTTTCAGATTAGGAATAGATTAGATTAGTTTTAACTTATTTAAGCTTATTTTTTAAATTACCAGCTAATACATCCAAATAGGATGATTTTTTTTTAATGTTTTGTATTAATAAAATATTAATTACATGATCGCCCCAAAACAATCACTGACACTTTTCTCATAATAATTTTATTAATAAGCAAAAATTAAAAAAACTTATGGCATGACAAAATCTACATTTATAACATTAGATCAGCTGTTGTTAGGTATATAGTGTAAATTTAAAGGAAGTACAAATATAACATATATCATTCACGAAAATAAATGTATTTAATATATAATATTTTCATGTGAGAAATAATTGATAGTAAATTAATAATGCAGCAATTACATATTTCAATTCATAAATTTTTGAAAATTCTATCTTTTTTTAAAAAAAACTGAATGATAGCGTTGTTGGAGTGTGTGGGCCCCTATTATTTCTCGGCAATAATATTTTTAAAAATAATCCACCTCTGTGCGTAACTAAGTATCGTTCATATTTTTTAATCAGAAATTAAAGCGATAACATCACACACATAATATAAAACTGATATAGAATTTCTAAACAATTTAAACAGTTGGACATATGAAAAACACTATATACCTAACATTATATTACCTTTATTGTCTAGCAATTTACTTAATTTTTTTTAGAAATGGGAAACAGCAGGAAAATGAAAGAATCCTAAATAGACAATGGTAAAAATACAATAACTAAGGAACGAATAAAAGACTGGGTAAAAAAGTTAACATGAAAACACTAAACAATTATAACTTACCATTATTTATTATGTGTATTACGTTTTCATTTAAAAACAACTGTTAGAATTTGCAAAATTAATTAAAATTTTCTCATGCGCTGAATAACCTCAGGAAATTATTTCTAATTCAAAGTCTAAAAGCAAATTGCATCATTCCTCACTCGGTCAAACGAAAACAAATATTTTAAACAATTACAGTTAACAATTGAAATTCAACTGAAGATTGTCTGAAAACAGTGGTACAAAAAAAAACACTCTTCTACAATTATATATTAATGATAGTAAGAATGAATCTAAAAATAAATAACAAAAAATATTTCTTAAATTATTTGTTTTGGATCATTAAAAAAGAAACCATTACATTTTATAAAGCATTATGGAGCAAACCGACTAGATGGCTGCTCCGTTTATTTATTTTTATATTTCATACATCCCGGTATGTAAATATTCTAGAAGTAAAGGTGACTTTTATTCCTATTACTAGGAGAAATACTGAAACATTCGAAGGGAAAATTGTCTAGAATCATTTTTATGCTTATTCGAATATGGTATTATCATTTTTATAAATTCTTATGAATGATTTTTTTTTTCGAATAAAAATCTTGGGGTTAGGAATTGTGTTTAACCAACATAATTCGTTATCGAATCTTACTCATAATACAAAACATTCGTTTAAGCGGAAAAAAATTTTCAATTATCCATGTCAAATAGGACAGTTCATTTTTAAATGCTCAGACAAAATTATAATAATATAAATTATTTTTATAATGTATGCTTTTTTTACAAGAAAATTGCCATTGATTGCGCATCAAAATTTGGTGGAAATGCAACACAGCATGATCATTATTTGAATTTGTAGCATGCATAGTTGCTGCCGTATCAAAGCGATGCTTTACAGTGTAAGAAACAATAACTTCCTGTGCTTTCAACATTTTTCTTATTTCACTGAAATGATATTACTCTGTTTAAACAATTATTTTTTCTTGGTCAAATCTCTGCAGCTTTTTGTTGTGACACAGAATGCAGCTCCATAAATTTTTCGATAGTTCTGACTATGTTCTTCTATCAGCACATCAACATTTTTACTATCTTCCTCAAACCCTGTAATTTTAGTCAGAGACACAATCTTGTTAATTATGGCTTCACAGGCATTTGTTCAATGCTTTGTAGTTGCAATCAACAACGTTATCCTGCTAAAACTTTGTTCAAATAGATATAAGAATTCTCTTGAAATAAGGATTTATCACAGACTGATACCCGGTATAGCTTGTGACGTCATATTGTGTTCTCACCACACATTCTATGAAATGTCACTTGTTAAACAGGTCACTTTGTTACATTTTGTTTTGCTTTTATGGGAGTTTCTTGCTATTTTTTTAAATACTAATTGAATAATAAATAAATTATCCTCTACATTCAGTTAAAAAAAATTAACTGAAAATTTATAATGTTTTGTGTTAATCCACAGAAATGATTCATTTCGCTTATAATTTATCCATTTTTTTTATTGAAAAGTATTTACTTCTTATATACCATGTAAAAAAAAAATTGGTAAGAAATTACATTTAAATTATGATGAATAAGTGCTTCTGATAAATTGTGTTTTTGCTTTGTATTACAGAAAGTGTAAATTTGAATGTGTTTTTTCTGTAAACCTGTGTTTTTCCATGTTTCTTGAATGCATGTTTAAATTATTTTATTCAATTCTAGATGAATTTAATAAACATGGGTTTGTTTTATGGAGTATTGAAAGTCTGTCTTAAATGTTACTCTAAATTTTCATTTGAACTGAATTTTATTTTGCATAATAATTTCTTTTATATTAAGTGTTTTACATTATATGCAGTGATTCTAGAAATAATTCCAGGTTTCAGAGAGTTCCATAAAAGTTGTTAAATATTTTCATTTTTCAATTTAGTTTTTTAGTGGTGTATTTTAAAACAAAATTTATTTTATAATTTGAGGTAATATTTTATATCATTTTCAGAATACTTTCTTGAGAACTTGTAAATGTCTTCCTCTATTGACACATCTTAGGCCTACGAACCGTTCTCTGACTGTAACATCTGTGTTATCTAAATATATTGATGAACCTGATTATATAAAGGTAAATCAAAGGCTATGTATGCTGTGTACCAAATTTACAAAAATATATCAACATAAGCTTTTTATAATATAGAATTTTGTTCAAAAATAAGAATTTTTAATGTAAGATTGTAGAGTTTCTGAATATTACTCATCATATAATAGATTTTATGTAATCTGTATCTTGACTTGAATTCATTTAAACTTCTTGTTAAAGTAAAATCTGGATGAGAGTAAAATTTTTTATTTTAATTTTGTTAAAGAAATTTTAGAATATAGGCATAATGATATTTATATTTTCTAATAAATAGCATTCATACTAAAAGCTCATTTAGAAAAAGTAAGAGAGAAAAATTGTTGGAATTTTTCTCTTCTCTTTAAACTTTCCATATGTAGGGTTATTTATTTATTTTTGGAATTCTCTTCCTTTTTAAATGATTATATAATATGCAAGGAAAAAGATATTCCTCTTCCTGTACAGTTAAAGCTATGCATTAATTCAATTAATTTTGTAATTACAAAATTTTAATTGATGAAATAATCTTAAATATAGAAATGTTTTTTTATATAAATAATAGAATGTCTTAAATTATATTGCTTTGCAGAAAAATACAAATGGTACCCTGGATTAGTTCCTTGAAATTTTAAGAATATTGTTGGAAGGATATATGTTTATATATCTGTGGTGAATAGCATATAAGCCAGTTAACAGCTCTGCTACCCGGGCAATTGTTTTGGTATCATGGTCATGTTACTGGACTGCAAACCAAGGTCCCAGGTTCTATCCTCGCTCATACTAATCCCCTAAATTGGTGACTTCGGACGATGAACCTTCAACCTTCGTACAGCTGTTGTGGCGCCATCTACCTGCAGCAACCCAAAATCATCAGACTCACTTGATGCAGCAACCCACACACACTCGCCATAACGCTTGGTGCTACTCAACTAGGTACAGGCCCATTTAGACAACAGCTAAATACATCACCACTCAACAACCATATCGTTCGTCCCACCTCCGATTCGGTGGTGGGAGAGTCTGTGATGAATAGCATTTAAGCCAGTTAATAGCTCTGCTACCTGAGCAATTGTTTTGGTATCATGGTCATGTTACTGGATTGCGAATCACAAGGCTCCAGGTTTTATCCCCGCATGTCATATCACCAAATATCTATAGACATATCCTTCCAAATGTGGAAATATATGTTTTTATATATATAAACATGTATTCTTTCAGCAATTTAATGTCATTTATGAAATAGAAAAAGAACTTTGTGAAATTTAAGAAACTATATCTTTGCTTTGACTGTACTGCCCTTCCTTTACTGAAGAAAAGTTTAAAAAGGCAGAAGTAAGCATTAAACAAAAATACATTAATTTAAAATGTGCTAATTCAGTGTTTTTAGAAAGTATCATAGTGAAGGCCAATCTTTGGAGGACATGTAGTGTAAATAATTAAAGAAAAGGAAAACAGACTGTATTAGAATTTATGACAATTCTGCAAAGGGGAAGATTTATCATGCATATGAGCATATGTTGTAATGCATGTTTTTAGTTAAAGGTTTATAAGGACTTTTGTAATTTTTAGATTATTTTATTTTCTAGTAAAAAATTATGTATTACTCTCAGTAACAATGTACAATAAGTTATGTATATCTGAAATTCTGAAGGCATATTTTTTTTTTTTTTTTTTTTTGCACTTATAGTGAAAGCAGTACATATAGCAGTAATTTAAATACCACTTATTGCTATATGTACTACTTCTGCTATAAGGAAATAACACTTATTTTTTACTAGTACATACATATAGCAACAAGATATATAACCCTTGAAATTGATTCTTCTCTGGGAGTAAAGTGTTTTGTTAAGTATTACAAGAAGAAAAAATTATTCAAGTGTCAAGTCAATTTCTTGATGAGAAAGTGATTTTTGATAGTACCCATATTCACTAATTATTTTATTCCTGGATGAGAAATTTTAAACCAGGAATATTAAAACCATATCTTATTTGTTTGGGTCCCCCCCCTTCTTTTATCTTTCCATTTAATAATATTTTTTATATGAATCGTCTTTTATTTAAAAAGTGTGTATCAGTCTCATAGTTAGTTATTTAAATGCTAACAGATATTTGCACTTATTTTTTAAAAACTTAAATGTTTGTATTTAAATGGGTAACACAACTTTCTTGTTAATTTTAAGGTACTGGTTAATGATTTTATTGTATGAGAAATTTAGCGAATCTTTTATATGTTTCAGCTATGTTACAAAATATTCCTTAATAAAATCCCCCACCTTCCTTTTCACTTTTTGAAGACTGAATTTTTAGTGTCATAATTTTTTGATGCATTTTTATATTTAAAATATATTAGTGTTTATATTCTTGTATTTTAATAACAATGAAAAAATTTAAATATTTAATGCAACTGAATATTACCTCTCTTTGCTAGTATACAAAACCTCAAGTGCCTGTTTATGAGCTATTAAACATTCAGATAAAGGCTTATGATTATACTGTATTGGAACATTACGCTAAACATGTTCATAAGATAGCTCTCAATATGGATTTTGAAGTCAAGGATGCGTAAGTAAAGTTTTATATATATTTTTCTTTTTGTTTTTCCAAATGAAGCATAATAATTTTCCTCCTTATTGTATTTATTTGTTTATCTTTCTTTTGATTTTAAATTGTATCTTAAATCTGTGTCTTAATTTATCATAATTTCACTTATGAATTTCATTAAAATTTTCTTTAATCTTTTCCCCTCCTTTTCTATTGTCTGCTTCATTCATTGATATACAAGGACAAAATATATGAAACAAATAATTTTTTCAATCATATCATATTTTCATTCGTTGTTATCTCTTACTATCGTAATACGTACTATAAATATTTGGTTTTACTTTAAAAACATTGATTTTGTTATTATTGATTTTGAAATATGAAAAAGCCTATACATTAGTTTATCTTGAAAGAACATTCTTTCTTTCTTTATTTTTTAATTAGAGGTAATTGCTTTCCAAATGAATTATATTTATGGTGAGTATACATATATATATATATGATAAATGATTTCCAGTTTAATCAAAAGCATATAAAATCTTCAAAAAAGCAAATCATCACTTGTCAAATACCTTTAATTTCTTATTAATAAGTATGATTTTAGAATAGATATTCTTTGCATTCTTTCTTTCATATTATCATTTTTTCCATTGTTTAATTCATTACTTGTCCTGTTAAATTCTTATTTTGATGAGATAATTGTTCATATTTATAAATTAAATTACTAATGCAATTTGTCCTTATAAATTATATTTACTTTAATTTTAGTTGGGCAACTCCTCACCAATCTTGGAAAATCACAAATTTTGAACCTGGTTCAAAGAAAGTTTCAACAGAGTATCATTTAAATAAATATGAAAGAAATATTCAGGTATTTATTTTAACTTCTGCCGTTTCCTATACAAAATTAATATAATAAACTTTATTAATATTACAGTTTTAAAGTCTAGAAAGAAATAATAATAAACATAAAAATAAAAGTTATGAACCAACTACTGCTTGTAGATAAAAATTTTTGTATTTTTTTTATTTCTATCTTTTAATTTCTTGTAAAAAAAATAAAAAAATATTGGGATTGTAAAAAAAAAAAAAAAAAAAAAAAAAAATTCAGCTGTGTAATTTTTATGCTAAAATTATATATTTCTATGAAATTTTAGACAATATCTGTAAATAGGATGTTTGTCAGTCTATCCATCATTGTGCATATACAAACATTATAACTCAAAAATACGATGAGTTAGATAGATTGAATTTCACATATGATTTTATTGATGAATTGCTGAATCATATTAAATTTTAGATTCTATCAATGGGTTAATTTATATCTATTTTTACTTTTATGTTTTAAAGTGCTACAAGCTACTTGAGTTTATTTTAATATATGACCTTTACATTAAACTTACAGGAGAGATCAAAATTACAACAAGTAATTTTAAATAACTTTCTGAGAAAGTTTTTAAGATCCATAGGAAACTCTTGATTGGTTGTCATCTGGATAATGCCCATTTTTAAGTGACATCCATTTCTAGAATTGTTTGAGAAACTTGAAGAGAGAATTCTCTTAATCTTACCTTTCATGAGATAACTAATCCTTTGAAAATAACATTATAATATTTACATTAAAACAATCATGTATATATATATATAATTTTGAGGAATTTTTCTTTTTCTTCTTAAAGATCAAATATTATTAAAGAAGCTATTATATTTTTGTTTAGTTTTTCAGTTGTTTATCAGCATATCAATAATCAGACAATGAATGTTGAATTAATGGTTATCAATAGTGAGCATTGAATTAATGGGGAATTGAAAAATATTGCCAGATTTCATTGATTGCCAACTCATTTATTAAATTTGGCAATTTTTTTTACATTATTTTGTAAAATTGCAAACTAAAAAAAAAAAAAAAAAGTTTGTTGATTTTAGCTATATTTATAAAGAATATATATATGAATTTAACTGTAAAACTAAAATTAAATTATTTCATCCCCAGCAGCTCAATCTTGTGAACAACGTTAAATTATACAATTTATGTATGTTTTTTTCTTACCACAGTATATATATTATGAAAGATAGTATTAAAATTATTTATTATATCAAGAAAAAAGGGAAAAGAATTTTATTATTATTTCACTACTTAAAAAGAAATCAGTATTCAGGTGATAAAAAAATTGATGCAATAACATCTCATAGCTTAAAAATTGAACTCACTCTTCCTGATTTGTTTTGTAATGAACAGTAATGAAGAACCCAAAAATATACCCTTTGATTATTTTTTTAAAATCATATATAAATTCTGAATTTAATAAAAACACATTATTTGAAATATATCCTCTTTTTCTCATAAAAATATTTTTAAAATAATTAATTGTTCATTTCAATTATATTTTTGCCAAAAAGATAATTGAATTAAAAAGTAATCATGTAACATCTGTTTTAAATTTAAATACCCTATCCATTACTCTAAATTGAAGTTTTAAAAAAAATATTTCTTCTCTTTTCAAGAACATTTAAATCTGTCACTTTTCTATCAGACCTTTACTTTTGAGAAAAAGTTTGTAACGGCTGATTATAGGATTAAAACTTCTTTATAAATTTAATTTACTTCTATTGATTTTGGAGACAAACAATTAATGCTGACAAAAAAATTCTAATCTTTTTCAGTGTCAAATTATCTGTTATACATGTTTATACCATTTAATATTGAGAAAAACTATTGAATGTAATTTTTATTCAATGAATAAAATCAACTTTGGAAGTTTTTTTTTTTTTTTCTTCTAGTAAAATATTTATACCCTATGAAAAAGGCATTTCTTAACTTACCTAATACTTTCGTGAAACAGCATTTTTAATTTAACTGTTATGTAAAAAGAATAATATTAATAATTAATTAATAAGTAAAGGAGAAAAAAATGAGAATTTTCTGCCCATAAATGTCCAATAAACAATTACCCATATTTTAATTCATACAGGAAGTTTTGAACGATCTTAAACTTTATTAATTATTTAAAATTACTTCTAAAATCTTGATGTAAATGACTTTTAATCCTTTCATTAATGAGAGCCTTTATGTGCCCCAAGCATTTCTTCTTGAAAATAAGAAATCATATTTCACCTTTTCAGCTGAGCAAACCTCTTTCCTGATCCCAGGTGAGAAGATTTTGCCCCTGTTAGTCTGTTAAAGTTTCTAAGTTTTAATGATTTTTTTTTTTTTTTTTTTTTTTTTTCCAAATTCTGAATTATGAGAAGTTTTCATATTCTTAACCCAACATCTGTTAAGCCAAAAACTGAGAGCTATTGTTAATATGATTGAAACAAGGTAAATGTGAAATGTCTAAATCAAGCAATTTGTGCCTCAGTTATTGGAAGAAAGGATAACATTTTGACATTGTGATTAATCTCTATATTGTTATAATTCCTGTCTTTAAGAAATGTGTGAGAAATTTGATTCAGATTTCTTAAGAAATATTGAAACTTATTGCATGCTATAAATTTACAGAATATTCTATTTTATTTTTAAATTAATATAACTATGTAGGCGTGAAAAAATTGAATGTATAACTTCTCTTTCAGATAGCAAACTTACCAGCATACTGTGCTACAACCTTTTTTGAAATAATCCAGTCATCTCTACCAATGGGTGTGTTTGTTAACATTCATCCTCATGATGAACAACATACTGAAATTCGTTATATACCAGATTTTGAACTTCTTATATTGAAAAAGCAATTAGATGAATTACTGAACCCAGAAGAAAATAAAAAATAATTGTTGATTTTGTTTATCTTGATAGTTTAGATTTTTTTAAGAAAATCTCTGTTCATATTTTACAGAAATTATAAAGAAATTGTTTTAACTAGTTTTGCTTACATTTTTTCAAAAGCATTCATATATATATATATATTATATATATATATATATATATATATATATATATATATATATATATATATATATATATATATATATATATATATATATATATATAATCCTTATTTATGGATAGCAAGCAGGAGTTTTCATTCAGTTAGTTTTTACAAGGGGAAAAAACAAACCAATATTATGTGGAGATCTTTCTTATAACAAGAATAAGAATGGTCTGAATAAAAAAAAAGCAAATTTTTTGAATAAAACTGAATTTTAATTTTTAAATAATATATTGCCTTTAATTACAAACTAACAGAATAGCAAACTTGCTATTGCAATAAATTAAATGAAGTGTTCACATTTTTATGTTATGTGAATGAAAATACAGTTGATTCTAAAGAAAATACAATTTTTAGAAAAGAAGAGTGAAACACTTCAATTGTTTTAACATTTACTTTATTTAATATTTGCTACTTTTGGTGACCAATTCACTTTCTGGGATTAAAAATTTCAATGAAATATTTTATGTTGCTTGATTTTAATGGTTCAGCAAATTATATTTAAATGTTAAATTTTGATTGTCATATAAACATGTTATTTCAGAAGCCTTGAATCATTTTGTTCACTGTGCTATGCATTTTACTAATTTTCGGTCTATATTTTTATAACCTAATTATAACACAGGAAAAAGCAACAATATTTAAAAACGGACACATTTTAAAAAATTTCACTATTGCTTAGTTCTGAAGAATCTTATTTTAATTGTTAATAAAACAAAATTTCAAAATAATTTTTATTAAAATCGTACTTTAAACTTAAACTTACTCATCCTGTTAAAAATTTGCATTATCGTCATATCTTAATTTGGATTTCATATCAATTGCAATTATTTCATTCTCGCTTTTTAACACATCTAAAACTTTGTGAAACATTAGGTTATATTTGGCTATTTAGAAAAGAAATTTAACTTTTTAATAAAACATGATAAAAAGATAATTATAATATTCATCTAAATGCTTCTTTTACAAAAATTTATATAGTATAAATATTTAATAACAGCCTTAGAAAAATTATATGTTGATTGAAATTATTTTTATTCGATTAGATGTCACTTTGAAGTGAGAAATTAGATGATTGAAAAAAAACACCTGTGCATTAGGGATGTTGCCAAATATGAAAACTAATGCATAAAAAGGCACTGAACATTATTCATTTTTATGTGCAAGAACTTTACAAAGGGAAACATTTACTACTCCATGGAGAAACATGTCTCAATGAACAGTCTTATTATTACTTTTTTTTATACAAGTGCACTAATTATTGTAATTGTCACAAAATACAAATTCGAGTTTTTGATGTATCTCCTTATTTCATAACTTGCAAGAGTTCTGAAAACACATTTTTGGATTTATGTGGACTTGTGAAGATAACATGTGATAAGCGAATTAAATTTGATGTATGAAATTTGATATAAGATCTTTATACCCAATTTATAGGTTCCTATCAAATTTTTAACGAAATCCTTTCACAGAAAATCTAGCTTTCCAAGCGAGGATAACTATGAAACGTTTTTTTATTTAGTGCACCTGTTTAGCATCTAAAATGTAGATTCTATCCGATTTTAAATCAGATGCATCAGCGATTGACCTTCTATCAATGTTTGCTTTCGCATGCATGTAAATTTTGATATCAATCAACCTCCCCCCCCCCAAAAAAAAAATCAAAATTTATAATCAGATTTCATTTTTAGCACAAAGTGCTCATACGCGGGAGTCTGAAAATAAAAAATCCGAGTACTCGTTGTATCCACGACCTTGTTTAATGCTCATGATTTTATGCGGGAAGAGAGGGATAACATCTTTAATTGGTAGTATACGAAAAAGTTTTAGGGAGACCATTTCCACTGTTTTTTATTATAATTTTTCACTACTTTTAATGTAAGTTGCGTTTTTAAATTTAAATCCTTTAGTTTCAAATTTTTTTACTTTGAAACTCATGATATTAAATTTTACCACAATAAACTCCGAGTCTTTTTCTTTTTGTCATTTTTATCAGGAAATTCGTTTCCGTGATGTCTAATTATATAATTCAGAGCAATAGGATTTATTAGTATGAGGATCATCAAATAACCAAATACTGTTAAAGGCAATGCAAACCTCTCCATAATTTTTAAAAACTTTGCTTTAAATTATGGTGTAAGATCAAAGACGATATACTATATTTTATGTATTATTGATCTCTCTACTATATTATGATCAATAATTACTCTTTCAACCCTGAAACAAGTACCGAATAGTCTAATCTGATTGACAGCCTTTCAATTGAATTATGATAATCGGCATATCACAAATACAACAGTACATAAAAGAATGAAATGTCTGGCATTGCTTCACATTATTCATTTGTAAGGAACCATATGAAAAGAAATGAAATTTTCTAAATGCATATTATAATGGTTCGACAATCTTTCAAAAGGGTTCACGAACTTTATTAATATTTGGATCTAAACATTAACAGGATACCATTTTCAACACAATTTTGAAACAGCATTCAGGTAAAAATTATTATTTGACCGTTTCAAAAGTTTGAAGTCATAATGCTAATCTTTGCTGTATAAAAATAAATTAGGATAATTTTAAAAAACTGTTATCCAGCCAATAAATATTTAAGCATAATCAATAGCATTTGTCTAAGCAAATGTTTATGCTCATAAATTTTGTTCCTACCCTACGAGTATATTTATCATCTCATCATATATATCAGTGCACTTTTTTCTCCAATTAAAATATTTTCTTGTTTAGAAATCATAACAGGTAAATTCTGCCTTTCTTTCTTTTCTTTTTTTTAGTTTCTGAGCTAGACAAAGGAAATTGCAGAATTTATGTTTACAGTATAGGTATAATAGAAATAAAAATAGATCAACAATGTTATCCAAGATTATTCTATAGAAATGGTAATTTTTTTACCATTTCCTATTATTATTGTATTTTAGTGTTTTTCTTGATATTCTCCTCATAAAATGACTGAAACTTTTAATCATTATTCTGTTTCAGTTGTAAATGTTAGCCAAAATTTCTAATATATACTGTTTTTCTTAAAGCAAAGAAGATTAACATTATCGAGTTCAAAAATCTTTGATATTCTTGTTACCTCATAAATTATTTTTATTTAGTCTCCATGGAAATAACCTGCTCTCTAAATAATAAACAATAATATGTTTATTGTGGCAAGTCAGAATATTTTTAATAATTAAATCAATGTCATTTTTCATATAAATGGATTACTACATGAATTACAGAATTTCAACGACTAGATACAAAATAGAATATTAGAGTAAATTAAAGATGGGTTTTTTTAATAAATTATCAAATTAGTAATACATATAAACATATTCTTTCAATTCATAATTCGAAGTAAAAAACAATATGTATATTTTTTTCATCGGCATTAAAGCTTTGCGCTGATTTAATTTGACTTTGATTCTTATTTAACTTATGACTGAACAAAGCATTTGAGTCCAACTTAAAATTCAAATTTATCTAAAAATTAAAACATTTTACAAATTAACAAATAGCTTGCTATAAAATGATTATAAGAATCAAAATGTCAAGTAAGAGCTTTCTAAAAAGTTAAATAAAATATTTTGTTAAGAAACCAAAAATGCAAATGCTGAATATTTCTGATGTAACAACAACGATAAATATATATTAGGTACACAACTTTGCTTTCACTGTTTTTATATAAAGGGTTACAGCAGTAAGTGCTGGTCTAAATAGGCAAATTAAGAATACCATACAGAAAGTGTGGACATTTGTCAATATAATGACAGCACCATATTAGTAAATTTTTATTTGTATAAGTTTATTCTAGGTTGGACAGTTCAAGTTTATTCTAGTTTTCAAGCCAAATTCTGGTCAATTGGGGAAATTTTAATTTTCTGCTCCCATTTGAAAAAAACTGTAGCTGACATGCGTTAAATGTTCTCAAACACTTATGGTGAACCTTCTCTTAGTGAAAGAACTTGTCTTGTCACGAGTGTTTTCAACATTTCAGACCGAATATTCACAGGTTAAGGTTATACTCTGCATTTGGTGAATGAATTGTTATTAAGAATTACTGACAACTGAATGAAACCATCACAGGTAATCGGTATGGAGCGCAATTAATGCATCTGAACTCAATAGTGAAGGAGGAAAGGTGACAGTATTAAGACAGATATGACAAAGTTATACTCCAGCATTACAATGCTCGGTTTATGTCTTGAGACCAATGAAGACATACTTGAAAATGGGAGACCTTACCCCAGCAGCTGTACACTTCAGATGTTGCTGTTTCTACTATGAATCAATACTTGGATTGCCTCAAAAGACGCAGATGCTTTTTCAAGATGGTATCTGACAATTGTCAAAAAGACTGGGGAAAGTAACAGCTAGCGACTGACAGTACTTTGAATCATGGATAGATAAACACTTTTTAAGAATAAAGCCTCAAATTTTGGAGAGGGAAAAAAAAGATTAATACAAAGTTGTGCACCTAATAGAAAATATACTGACTTCAGGAATAATTCATTTTTATTTATGGTATCAAAAAATTGTTTCACAAAATTTTGAAATAATCAGAAATTAAGTATGTAGAAACACATGGTAGCTAGAAAAAGTTATAATGTGTATTAAGATATAGTATAGGAGTTATAGTATGTAGAAAGATATGGTTACTCAAAAGGAGTTATGTATTTTAGTAGTTATTTAGAATTGATAAGATTTAGAGAACATCAATTTGCCTCCTTACTAATCAATGTATAAACTTTTGATAATATCAGTATTTCAAAAGATCTCTTGATTCTTCTATCAAAAATCTGTCATCAAATCATTATGATCTGAAAAACTCATGGGAAAAAAAATTTCAAACAAATTTCAGAAAAGTGTAACAAAAAAAAAAAAAAAAAAGATATTAATCATGATATATATTTTTTATATGGCAAAAATTTAAGATATTTAAATGTATTCATCCAGAAATAATAAATAAAATAATACAATGCATATGCAGTTTCGAAATGAACTTATTTTACTGAAAATATGGCTTACTTTACAGAGAAAATAATAAAAAATCACAAGTCATATTCAACATAAAACATTTCAATGCACACCACACAAAAGTTACATGTAAAACATATCATTCATAAATAGATTGTCTTTATACATCTGATGTAATAAATGCACAATTTATGAATAAGAATGTGCAAAATTTCAATAACCAAACAATTCAAATTAAATTATTTCAATGCAGAACAGGATTAATAAAAATTCTATTGAAAAATATTCTTTGGCAAAAAAAAAAAAAAAAAAAAAAAAAAAAAAAAATAGAAATTCGTTATCAAAATAAGCTCATACTATTACAATATGTAAAGCATTTCAATATCCAAACATTTATAAGTTCATTTTCAATTCATTGTCTTGCAAACCATCAGCTTTTCATATGAATTTATAATATATGTATGTACAATTATGCATTATAATGTATGTATTCATTATTAGATTTACTAAAAATATTTAATCATTTATTTGCTTCTAAATCTACATAGAAAAAACTTGCAAGAAAGCTATTTTTAATATACTTAATAAGTACCGAAATTTTAAGTTTGTGATTAAATATAAAACTAATATAATTTGTTGATAATAATAAATTAAAATAACTTTAAAACCAGTTGAAATTCTTTATATACTTTCTGAATACCCAAACCATAAAAAATGAGAAATTTTCTAAAAAAGAAAAATAAATAAATAAATTCTGAAAAAAAAATAATATATTAATTTTTTTATATGATTTCAAAATTCAAAACAGTAGATCACAGGTTTATTTTCATATAATTACCTAAAAATTATTCAAATCACCATTAATTCATTCAATTAAATTTACCTATGTTTCATTTGAGATTTGAAATTAACAGGGAAAATATCCTGGCATCAAATCATTTTAAACAAGTACACTTTAATAAAGTGTTCAGTATGAAAAAATTTGATTCAGACTTTTCAAAATTGCTTTTAAAGATTTTTACTTAACTTTGTATTAAATATTAATCAGAAAGAGGGGGGAAGGTATTTGAATCAGTAAAACAATATCTTTCACCTATTTGTTCAAACGAACAATAATTTCAAATTAATTACATCATTATCAATATTAAACAAAAGATATTGGTGACATGATTACAAAATGCTTTTATTTATACCATCACTCTTCCTTTATTAGGTACCTGTTTTTCTCCAAACTTTTTTGAAATAGAATTAAAATGCTCCTACATTTTTGTTCCTTCTTACAATTTGTTTCAAAATTATAACATTTTCTTTCAGCAAAATATAAAATTGCACACAGGATTGACAAAATGTATATGGTCTATACAAATTGTAAGAATGAGAATTATTTAATAGCCTATTAAAAAAAACTGTATAAACTATTTCATTTAAATTAATATATGCATAGATATTTATTTCTCACTAAGATATGAACAGTTCTGAAAATTAAAACAAAAATATGTAACTGAAATGGAATAATCCATTTGAAAAGATCAATTCCATTTAAAGTGTACTTTACTAATAACTAAAATTAGAAATTATATATCTATTTTTTTTTTTTCTTGTCAATAACACAATCCTGTTTTCTATTAACTAATCCTAGTATTTTTTAAATATAATTTAATTCTTTTGTAATCGTTTTTTATATATATATATAAAACTTTTTTTTATTAGTTTTAATAAGAATACAAATTTAGTTACACATTTTTTTAGAGGTAGGGAGGTTGGTATAATTAATTTATATACCAACTTATTAGATAAAATAGATTTACTATTTAATAGGAAAAAAATCACAATTTAGAAAGAATTTTGAAATTTTATTTTGACTTGAAATGGTAATTCACAATTCCAGACATCCATTTCAAGTCTTTAGTTATTAAAATGTCCATTTCACAGATAGTAATATTCTAAAACAAATTTTGCATCGTTAGAAGTTTCAATATTATCCATAATTCATATTTCATAACAACATCATGCATACAGAGAGGTGAAAAAACATTTCTATATTTTTTCTATAAGAAATTATAAAAAAAGGTAGGTTTCTTTTTGCACATTCTATAATTTTATTGTGCATTTCTGCAGTGAAAAACAGAATGTATATTTCAAATGAATGGAAAGTCACAAATGTAAATGCAATGTATGATTTAAAAATACAATGACTTTGATCATAAAATACATTCCTTTAATCTCAATTAAAAAAACTTAATAAGTGTGTAATTAATTTCATTAATTCAAAGATGTGCAATTAAATCCATTGAAATATTCTAAGGAATACATTTTAAATACCCTCAAGATTATATGTGCATAAATTACCCTATCAATCATTTTAAAATTTAATATAAAGAAAAGCAAAAAAAATTTCATCAATAAAAAAATACCAACGAGTGTTTCCGCAATTCTGGAAAATAGCATGAAATATGTACAGTACAAAGATTTAGAAAAAAGTGATATATAGTTATGAATAATTCTTAATTTTTACGAATGATAAGTCAAACTTGAAATGTACATTGAAGTATAAAAATAAATACGAAAAATCCCAAGAAACAAAATAAAATTAATCTGAATTTTCAAACATGAGATCACATAAATAGCAAATAATACATAAGTTGCACTTTGAAATAATACTCTTCAAATTGTTAGGGTTTCTCTAAATATAAAATTCAGATTTATGTTGGAAATCCTTTAAACATATTGAATTAAAGCCAAAATTGCATTTATATAATGAAATTAAACTGTTTCATAAAAAAAAAGTTCTTTATGTTTATGATAAACTATTACTAGAAGTATAACTAATTAACTGCTTTTGTTTTAAATCCAAAATCGAATTTAAAAAATTCAGTTAACATTATTATAGTGAGAATATGCATATATAAACCAAATAATATAAAATGCCTAGAATATTTCTTTTTTTTTTTTTTTTAATCTTTAAAATACACATCTTTGATTTCATGTATTAAATTTGTCAGATTTCTTTTAATAGAATAGCTTCTTATCAAAAGAATGGGAATCATAACACATTTTAATTACTTTAAAAGTTATAAAATAACACTTCTTAAAAATGAAACTAGAAATAAAAACCTAATTTAATGAATAAAATTTTAAAATTATTCAATAAACTAACAATTGAATACATTCAAAATTTAAAACAATTTTGAAGTATATCAGCAAGAATTTCAAAAATTAACATATTGTTATTCTTGAACTTTCAAATTCCATGATTTGAATTTTTTAACAGCTTCATGCTGGGCTTGAGAAACATGACACATTAGAATGAATTTATAAGTCCTGTGGAATGTTGCTTCCAAAGTAGACCAGAACAGCACAAATACAACTGAAAGACTTCATTATGAGGGCAATACTTTGTAGAAATATAAACAGTTCTTATTTCAATG
Organism: Argiope bruennichi; assembly: GCF_947563725.1. Classification (NCBI taxonomy): domain Eukaryota; kingdom Metazoa; phylum Arthropoda; class Arachnida; order Araneae; family Araneidae; genus Argiope; species Argiope bruennichi. Next base: position 76,301,850 of record NC_079151.1, read on the forward strand.
TAGTATCTCTCTTTTGACTATAAGAAGAAAAGGAAAAAAAAGTTTAATTAATTAAAATGCATATCTCAAAAAAAAAAATCACTTAATTTTCAGTTTATAATTCACATTTAACTTACACTTGGCCTGAATCATCTGGATATTCAACAGCACGCCGTTTAGCATTCTTAGGATAACCATCATCACTTTCTCTTTGATTTGTTTGTTGAATGTGAGAACTACTATACATGCCTAAATCAAAGAAATACACAGAATCTAAACTAAAAATTTAACTGAAATATTGTAAGAATTTAAGCAACTGAAATAAATACATTTTTCAATTTTAAATTTTTTTAAAAAAGTCAAAATCAAAATTTTTTAATGATTTTAAATAAGGAAAATTTTATCATTCCAATAGAGCAGGCACTTGCAAATAATGATATATTCAATACTAGTAGTACAATTTTTACACAAAAGATTTAAATGAATGTTAAATGGAATTCTATTCAACAAATTTTTAATCTTTATTATAATGAACTCTGGCTTAAAATATTTAGTGGATTTATTCAATGTTATTGAACCAAATGAATCAAAATTCTTCTTTATAAAATTTCAATATTAACTGATTTTACTGTATATTATAAAATAAAAGTGGTTGTAAAAAAAAACTGAAATAAATAATTAAGAATGCAAAAAAAAGATAGCTGCTTCACTATCAGGGGAAAATGCCTTTCTTTGATTTTAAACATTCTATTTCTGATGCATTATTTGTAAATAGAAAATGCTTAATATATTATATATTCTGGAAAAAATGAGTGATAAAAGTGGTAATATTGTTGTACATCCATTTTAAATTCTTATTTATAGAAAACAAAATTTTAAAAAGTTTAAAATTCCTGTGTTGGGAAATCCAGATTCAAACATTTATTTAAAAAAGTAGACCCTTATATCAGAACTAGTAAAAATAAATAGTTTGTTGAAACTTCTTACAATGCTACACACCCTGATAACATTTTTTGAGTTATGTTTATAGATAGCGATGTTTAATCTCACCCCCCCCCCAAAAAAATAGATTTAGAGACAAATGAAATATGGAGATTCATCTAAATTTTTAGGCTTAATTTTTGGATCATTACAGCATTTCTCTATTTACATTTCATTTATAAAAAGGTAAAAAGTATTGAATATATTTGCTTACATTGTATTTTCAAATTTAAAACCAAAGAAAAAATTTATTTGACAATTTTTGAATACACAAAAAGTTCTGAACTGCGAGATGTATTGGAAAAACTGTGATAATGTATTATTTATTTCATAATGAATTACTCAAGTAAATTATCAGAATAAACATGAAATAATTAACTAGATTTTTACAATGATGATGAAATAAAAGTGTTTTAACATTATTCCAGGAATTCAATTAACTTTATTGTTAGATTTCATTTCAAAATTATTTGCAATTTATCAATATTGTACATAAAAAGCTAAAGAGAAGTCCTCTACTTCAGTAAAAAGGATGTAAACTAAATTAGTGTTTAGTTTTTAAAAGTGATTTATTATATTACAAATCTTTAACTACATAAAAATGATAAATGAATAAGATTAATGGTCATATTTAATTTCAATTCATAAAAATATTATCCATACTTACAGGAGATGGGGGAAAATAAAGTATTTCCATATTTGAGATAAACTTTTGCAGAATAAAAGTATTGAGAATTGCTGCATTGTTAGAATAATATCCATTATAAGTTAATACATACTATCGCAAACAATTATAATTTAACCAGTTCCTATTTTGAAACTTTGAGCGAACTATAGTAAATAATTAATACTTAACTACCACAATACTGTCTTGTCAAAAAATAAGTATTTCATTCAACTGTAAGAAAAAAGCAATGCTATTCTTAAATTTTCATAATTTTCAAATATTTATATTATATCTATTATGTATTAAATATATTTTTTTCAATACAATATTCTAAACAGAATTTAAAATATTAAAATCACACAAATTACTTTTGTTTAGTACTCTCAAAGGAATTTATATCTGATAAAAAGTTTGAAAGATAGGTAAATAATGGTTCTCTTAGCTCATTCATTAGAAATAAATGAGAATGCAGATGTATATTACTTTTGAATATTTTTAAAACAATAGCTATTTTCAGCATCCCTCTCCCCCTTTCTACAAGAGTAACTAAAAAATATATTAGAAATGATAATTTTCGGTATATACTAGAAGCACATTAATTGAATACTTATTTCCTGAATAAAAAATCATAATTTAACTTACTTGCTCCCCTATAATGGCTGAGTTGTTGATAAACTTGCTTCATCCTCTCTAAATTGATATGGCTCACTTCTTGATGATTTACCATTGGCATAGGATAATCTTTGCCAATAATACATTTAGCTGCAATCTGTACTTTTTCTGGAGCAACCCATGGTTCATGAATATATTTGGTGGGAAAGTTTTTCAGTACTGGTAAGTACCTTCTGTAAAGAGAAAAAAAAATTGTCACAGATAAGCAGACATATAAAAGCATAGAGTTATAAAATAAGTACAAAAAATAAAGCAAATACAAAAGGAAATTGCCAGAAAAAAATTAGAAGAATCAATCTTTATTTCTTATTAGTTTTCAAACTTTTATATTATAACAGCAAAATTTTTTAAAAAAAGTATCCTGTATGCAAGACAAAGATTTTTTTATCCTTGAGATTTTAAAATCATTGCATATCAAAAAATTACAAAATTCTGAAAATACTTTTATTTCAAAAGAAAATATATTGACTGTGATTAAGAACAAAAGTTCAAAAAAAAAGTTATTCTTCAATTAAAATTTTTAAAAAATAGAAAGGACATGACATATATAACATTCCTGAAAATATCTTCATAGAATTGAGGGGAAATTAAAAACTAGAAATCAAAAAGAAATCTTCAAAAGGGGGGGGGGGAGGTAAAAATAAGAAAATCGATTAAAATACCTGTAAAAAGAGTTTTACAATAATTCAATAAATAAGGAGTAATGTTTCAAACATTTAATTATTTAGCTTCAATTTCTCTTAAAAATTTTGTCTTTTGAAAAGTACTGAACAAGATATCACAAACAAAGCACACAAATACCAAGGAAACAGTAATAAAAATTTCTATTATAGTACTATTTATTTTATTTTTTTCTCTCAAAATTTTTTTCCCCTCCAGCCATTTAAATTCCAAACTATCTTTGCAATATTTTTTTATAAAGATAGCATACAACAGTTTAAATACAATTACCTGTAATCCCATTTTAAATTTGATTTCATGAGCATATTATGCATGAATACATTTCAAAAAAATTAAATATGAAAACAGTCATTAAAAATATTTTTTTTTCTTTATTAACAAACAAATTGACTGTCAGATGCACCAAACTTCACTGCAAAATTTATTATAAAATGAAGAATACAGAATGATGGATTTCCAAATTAAATAGGATCACATTTCTCTAATTCGTTTATTTTGTTACAAAATATAACAAATAAATTCTTTTAGCAATATACCTAAAAGAATTAATTTTTTCTCTCTAAAATACAAATGCACTTCATGACTTTATAAATGAGGCATTGCTTTGAATTAAATTATTGCTGATTATATTTTATATTTGTAATGCAAGAATCATTACTGGTTAAAGAATATCCAGAGAAAAATAAAAGTGTTGAGCATTATGCAGTTTTAAAACTGACTGCCAAAAAATTTAGTTTATAAGGAGCATATTTCACAGACTGAAAAAAGAAAATTATTTATAATAATATCATATTCATGCTAAAAAACATGCCTTTTTTTATATAAAATTTTAAAAAATGACTATCATGTTTAAAATAACATGAAATGAAAATAAAAAATTGATTGTACAGTAATTGATACAGTAAAAAAACTCTTTATGGCAGGGATAGTAATTTTAAAAATTAAACACTAAAAAATCAAATCAGTATAAAATGAGAAAGACTATCAATATAAAAATGATTTGCAAAATTAATATAATATATTGCAATAGGGATATTAATAATTTAATTATAAAAGTTTCATTTTTTTTACCTTATGTAATCTCCATTTGGATCAGCTTTTCTGCCAAATCTTACTGGACAATACAAATGGAAAAACTGTTGAAAAAAGGAACTACATGATAACCACATCCAGGAACCAGCATTTACACTCCAATCTGCATCTAACAGCAATTCATCAAATACCTATTGCCGTTCATAAAAATAAAAATATTTTAAATTATATATTTTTAAAAAAGTATTTTGCAAACAAATTTGCTATATTTGTTGAATATTAAAAAAAAAATTAATAATTCTCTTTAAAAAAAGCATTATTCAAAATGGCAATAAAGAAAAAATATTTTGGAGGAAATGACTTTTTTATGAAATAACACTAAAACCATTAAAAAAAGAATGGCAGGGTGATTAGAATTTTTCTTCTTACAGCAAGTTAAAAAAAATTATATTAATATAAAAATACATAAAATAAAAGTTTTTTTTAATTTTTTTTTCTCTTGTTTAAACCAACTTCAAAAGTTTAGCATCATTTCATTTTATTTCTCAAAGAATTACAAATAACTTTGGCTTAGATATATCAATTCAAAAAATTTGAGGAGAATGTGCAATTAAATTTGTTACTAGTAAGACTATCTACACAAAAACAGAGAATATGCCTCCATTTCATTTCTCATATACCTATATCAACTATAAAATCATTTTACATTAGAATTTTTGTCAATTTTAAAAATACATTTGGATTTTTTAGTAAGAAAATATTTTTCTAAATGAATTACATTTTTCATTTAAAAAACTGCAATAAAATGTTACATATATATTTTTAAAATAATTCATTTTAGTACACCAAAGATTTTGAGAACATTATAAATCATGAAATGAAAATTTCTAACAGCTTTGTTAGTTATCATCTTATATTATTTCAATTAAATTAAAATGCCACTTCAAAGCTACAAGGTGATATTCTATAGGGTAGGGTCCCACTTTCATAATATGAAAATAATAAATCACATACAGCAGAATATTTTTAATACATTAAATAATTTTTATATGACAAGATCTATGAATTTTTCAATAAAGAATACAATAATGATTCTTTTTGTGCAATGAGGATAAATAATTTGAAACAATAATCTGTTTATTCTGAGAGTTTTTATTTAAACTGAAAAAAGGTACACTATAATATGCTTTCAATTTTAAGGATTATTTGAAATGAAATTTGAAATTCAGCTATATAAAATTTATATGAAATATTTTAAATAAACACCATATTATAACTATGTATTAGAAATGAGAAAAAAAAAATCAAATTTGAATAAGTGCATAAAATTAGATTTTGATAAACAAAAAACAATGTTGAGATTTATAAAAAGATTATTAGATCTAAGCTTTACTTTAAAATATTGATTTAATAATGAAACTATTCTTATAAATTTTATTTAAACACATGTAAAACAGTTATTGTACTACATATATTCATAAATGAATTTATGTAGTATAATAATCCATATATGAAATGTTTAAAAAAATTTAAAAATTAGCACATCATGAATATATTGTATATTTAAAAAGACAATTACTTTTCTGGATTTTTAAAACTATAAAATCCCTTTTTCATAACATAATTATTAATTTAGTTAACCTATTATGATAATAATGTTTAAGCAATTTTCTTTCAAAAAAGAATGAAATATATATATTCAATTTAAAATGTATTTTATTCAAATAAGGGGAGACTAGTGGACTGATGGGACAAAATGTTTTTAAGTATTTTTTAAGAAATTACTTAATTAGACATGTCCCAAAAGCCCCCATGTAAATATAAATTAAATATACATAAATCCTAATTTAAATCATTAATAATTTTTAATTTAACTATTCTGTAACAAAAAAATAATAATAAACTTAGGTACTCATCAGTTTCACTGAAAATCAAAATTGCAATAAAGTGATTAGCATATTAAATGTGTAGAAGAAACCAAGTTCAAGATAAATTTTTAAAATACAAATATTAAGAGAAAAATCTTTTCAAAAATTTCTTTCCTTAATTTGTTTCAAAAATTAAGCACAAAAAAGTTTAGATAAAGATGAAAATTTATGTTTTCCTTTGTTTTAGTCCGAATTTGATAACATTTGGTATATGTTCTTCAAGACAATAGAAAATCATTATCAATTTTTAAAAGTCCGAAAGTAAATCGAAAATTAAAAACGTTTTTGGTGTTTTCTGCTTTATTTTCTGAATATTATCATGCAAACATAAAATTAATTTTTCTTTTAAAATTTTAAGATGAATAAATTTTAATTTGATAATTCAAACTAATTTCACTGTTCCTTTAAGCCATTCAATCACATACTTTTTCCAATGTTAAAAAACTATGATTAAATTTTTTTATTTTTTTATTTTGACATTACTCTGGAGTAGGATTTGATTTTGATATATATATATATATGTTTTTATTAGCACTTGGAAATAATCTGTTATAGATTGATTCCATAAGTTCATATTTTTCAGTCTTATTAAAAAATAAGGTGATATTTGACATGCATTCAAATAAATAATTTAACAGCCAGGAAAGTCAATATTTCAGACGAAGAAACTGGTTGCCAAAGACGGCAAGACTATATATATATAAATTTCAGAGACATATAAATGTAACAAAAAGCAATGTAATTTCTTTAAAAAAGCATAACAAAGGAACCATAACATTTGAGTGTTGAAAATCTTTACAATCAATTAGGAATTTGTTTTTTATAGATAAATACTTATCCATTGAAGGTGATCTACTTTTTTACCAAACAGATGAAAAGAAATTCTAAATAAACATAACAGTTTCAAAACAAATACTTCTGTACAACAATTTATGAAAAATAAAAATATGCCAACAACTACCAAAATATTGTACATCCATTGCTGATGAATTGATTCTCTGCAATTCTTGAATACAAACGTCCTTACCTGAAAGCCCCCCATAAAAAGTTACCTTATCTGGCAGATGATGCACAAGAAGTTGAATTCATACAGACAATCCTGAAAAGAAATCAAGAACAGAAAGACAAAGAAACATCTGAAAGAATATAACGAAAATGCCAGAAAGGAAACAAAATTCCTCTAAGACAAAACAAGAAAAATAAAAAGGCAATAAAATTGGAAAATTAATAATAAAAAAAACAGTACTGCTTATGCATGATTTTCCACTCAAAAATTATGAAAAATACAAAGTCAAATACTTGACATCAGCCAAGAAAAATGTTTTAAGTATTTTTCTGGAATAATTGGGGGGGGGGGCAAATTCCAGATAAGATGACGATGTCAACTATTTAAAGAAAATACTGATGCTATGGCATTTATATATCTCTCTCCATTCTAAAGACAACTTTTAAATAAATTAAGATAATTTAGATCTAAGTTTATTTTCAATACATCAATCTCTAAATTTTTTAGATAAACAAATAGCTTCAGAACGGAAGATTAACAGCATTAAATTTTGTGAGTGCTGTATAAATAATAAAATGTTTGCTATACTTATGAATTCTAAATATCATAACATTTTCTTACATTTAAGTTATTGTAACAAGATAAATGTTAACATTAACAGTATAAGAAAAATTTTATTCCTTATTTAAAAATCATTTATTTTTTTATAAAAACAATTATTTAGTTTCTTTAAGATTATGTTAAACCTCTGTAGTTTGACAAAAAAAAAATGTAAAATTTGTCCCATTAGTCTCAGTCTCCCCTTATATTACTGAATTTCATTTTTTTTCTCCTTTGTGCCTCCCCTTCTCTTCCATCTCTTTAGTATTTATTAGAAATGAGATAATACTAATGGCAACTTACATTACTGAAAGAAAATGTTAGTTTTATGTTTATACTTACTCCTGGAAAAGTCAACTTCCAAAAATCTTAATAATAATCATGATAATTCTTAGCTGAAAATTAGCAAAAATAATATATGACAAAGCAAATATGCTATATACTTTACACATAAACGCTTGTTAGTAATAATCATTTGTAAAATCAACACCTCTAAATTGCACGTCTTAGTTAGACTTTAAATGCAAAATTCTTCTAAAGTAAGTGGTTTTTAAAAACTAATCAGTTCACTTAAACCTCTCAAGACATTTTTGTTAAAATTCAAAATGAATTAATGTATTTTAGTCCAAATTATTTTTCTCGGTAAAATTTTAGCACATTTCTTAAAGTAAAAATTTATAGATCATATCAAGATGAACCTAATTCCTTTCAACAAATTTCAATGTAGCTTTGAAATTTGTATTGGATGTGAATGCATATTAAAGGAAAACAAGAAAAATTGCAATCAAAAATTATAATTGAAAGAAATGCAAAGCAAATCATTATGTAAAAAACAAATTGAATAGTTTTCTACTTTTCTATTTAGCAAATTATATTATAAATAATTTTACAATAAGATGACAGATAACAAAAATAATTGCTCTTGGCATATTTGAATGGAACAATTTATTTTAGAAATCTGTAAACTTAAGATTTTTAATCAAAAACGTTTTTTTTTTTTTTATTGAAAACTCAAAAGACAATTTTCAAAAAATTAAAAATAATCATCCAAAATTTCAAAACAACAACCTTCATGCCTTCTTCCCATGATATCCAAAGATCTCCCCGAGTTAAAAAGCATGCAACAGCATGCCTTGCAACATGATGGATCCAACCTTCTTCTCGTAATTGTGTCATTATAGCATCAATCCAAGGGAAACCAGTCTGGCCCTAAATTAAAGAATGTTTTATAAAATACATAATTTTTAAAATAAAGATAATTACAAATGGATAATTATAAAATAAAAAAATTTACATTGGTCCATTTCGCTAAAGCTTCAGAATTAGTATCCCAAGGTATTTGAACACACATCGAATTTCCAATCATGTGATCAAATTTTGGATTGTTTGTTGCTGCACAATAAAAGAACTCTCGCCACAAGATCTGACCATGAAGAGAAAGCGGTGGGTTAACTTTCTTTATCTAAAAATATAAAAGCCATTATGAATATCTCAAATTAAATATTTGTCTTAAGTAAAAAAAACAAAAACTTTAGAAGTTAGAATTAAAAAATTACTGACACAATTATTTTGCTGAGGATGCAAAAAATTAATATAAAAACAGAAACTTAAAGAATGAGATTTAAAATCAAACTTATATTATAGTTCATGCTTAAGAACACAAATTTAATTGTATAGTTATTTTAAGATGGTTTATAAATTCATTTTAAAATAAATAGCATTTTTCAAGAACATATTAAGAATAAATGAGAATTTTTAAAAATAATTAGCAAACAGAAAAACAATCTTAAGGAAAATATAAGTGAGAAAAAAAACTCATAAAAAAATTAAATGTTATTTTATTTATCAGTAACCCTTCTTCCAAGAATATATTTCATAGTAGGATAAAAATAATTATTTTCAATGTTCTTAAAGTTAATAAATATACTGTTTAAAAAATTACAAAATTTTAATTTTTATACAAGTCTTCCTGTAATGGAAAAATAAATTAGGAATAAAAATAAGTTCAAAATGGGTTTAAAGTAAAACATTTTGCTTAAAAACTGTAGTCATTATAACTGAGTACAATTTATAGAGAATTTTACAGTATTTCTCGGGGGGGGGGGGGGGGCGATTATTTATGAAGAAAATGAAACGTTAAAGGAGAAAAATGTAATGAATGATTTCAAATTTTTCAATGTATGCATGATACAATACATATACTAATTCGAATTATCTTTAAGACATCAATTAAGAAAATTCTACATGTAAATAAAACACAATGATTTATAATCAAAGAAATTTGCAAGAGTTAATACTGGCCAAAATTATTCCATCGGTCTGGTAATCAAATATTAATGATCATAAATAATCTTTTATAAGAAATCAAGTGAAAATGTTTGGGAATGCTCTATCTGATTTCCTCAATACTTCCATGTAAAAAAATCAGTTATGGTAAAGAAATTAAGGGCTAATGCTTCATAAGAAACAAAGTAAAAAAATATATATATCTTTTCTCTAAAACTGGCAACTCCAAAATAAACTTTAGTACTGACGATTTATATTTTTCTGTAATTTTCTTCACTTTTAACATTAGTCATCATAATGGTTACACAAATGCATTTAATATTATCTTTGTACAATGTAAATGCAAATTAACACAGCGGTGAAAAATATGACAATGTTTTTCACTGAATTTGTAGCGAAGCATATAATCAAATAAATATGATAATAAATGTATATAATATTTTATTTCTCAGTAACTTTTAATATATGTATCAAAAATATAAAAACATTAAGTTTAATTATCTTCATTACATGATGAAAAAATTAAATATATAACTCAGAAAGATTTGTTTTTTGTTGAATATAATGATTCTTTGTTAAAATTTATTGCATAGAGAAGAAAACTGACTATGCAATCAGGAAAAGTACTTCATCTATTTTAGTAAAATTTCAAAATAGTCAACAATTTTTGTAGAAAGATCATATACAAAATTTCATCCATCTAGATATTTGTGTGTTTGAGTTATGCATTTAGACAAAATTCTAAAAATTGTACATTAGGAATGCCTGTATATTTATCTCACTTAAAATCAAATATTTTGATAATTACAATATTTTCTGTTAGCATACTTTATATATGAGGCAATCTTGTAATAAAACTTTAAAGAAGCTTGCAAAAAATTATTTTTATTCAATTCAAAACTAAAAGACTTTTCAAAAAAATCTTGATACACGCACACACACACACACACACACAAAAAAAAAAAAAAAAAAAAAAAAGAAAGAAAAAATGGAATAAAATTTTCAACAAAATAAATAAATTATATGTTACCTTTCTATACAACTCGGTCAATTCTTGATAAAATAGTCTTGCTGATAGGCATCCAAAACGCAAGTAAGGGCTTAAACCTGTTTGACTTGGCAGAAGGGATTGAGGTGTCATTTTTGGCCTGCCAAAACTTGCAACCCAAGCCTTAAAAAAAATATAAATGTATACAAATATTAGTATATGCATCAATATTATTTTTGAAAAAAAATTGTTTAAGAATAAAATTCAGTAAGACAGGAGAAAAAGTACATTTTATTAAATCCATTTTATAAAAAAAAAAAAAAAAAAATGAAAATGTATCAGAAAAGAAATTTTATTCACAATAAATTATGCATTTTCTTATAATAGTATATGAACAATGGAATACTTGAAGCAAATACTCACAAAGTTTATTGCTTTCTGAAATTTTGATGTAGATATACATGCAGCAAAAAGAATAAAATACAACATGAACATTTCAAAGAATTTTAAAACATTCATAGTTTTATTCATACAAGCAGAGAGTTATTCATCTGACAAATTATATTTTTATTAAAATAATGTGCAAAATCCATTTCTCAAGAAATATAATTTTTAGTTTAACTTAATTCTACATTTGATACTAGTGTAAAACAAATTTTATTTTATATGAAGACAAAGGTATTTATACTACAAACAAAAGATTTGCATTGCATTCATTCTATTTAATACTGATTCCTATTCTAAATAAAATTGATATTTCCAGAAACAATGAAAATATTTTCTCATCAATTTAAAATCTCAACTAATAAACAGCCAAAATTTAGATAATATTCTTTAATTTGGATAATTCCTAATAACTCAATGAACAGAAATGGCATATCCAGCTCAACATGAACTTTTTTGAGCAAACGATAATGTCAAGCTGCACTCACTAGAAATTATTAATGGTTTTTATGAAAAGTTTTATTTGTGAAAATAATGCATATTTTTATATTACTCTCTGCTTTTAAAACTAAGAAAATTATATTATCTGTCTGAGCAGAAATTACAGTTCAAGGGGTTAATTTAAAAATACAAGTAGCATACTATTGAAATGAGCAGTGTTCAATGTAAATTGCAGTTTAAGGAATTAATTTAATAACACAAGCAATACACTATTGAAAAATGGGTATACAGATCATGTTGAGTAATCCATAAATTTGAGATTAAATTTCTCACTAAAGTTTGTGATAATTTTCCCAATTTTATATTTTCTTTTCTAAATGCAATAAAAATTACATTTCTGAATATAAAACCTCAAATATTTTATACAATTCCATTACTGATCTTCAGGTATGTTGCCTATGAAAATAGTATTTATAGTATAAAGTAGAATTTTAAAAAACCCTGAATAACAAGTTTAATTATCCAGTGCATCCAAATTTTACTTTTTGATCACATAAGAAAACATTAACAATATTTTAAAATACAGGCAATCTGTTTTCTGTGAAACTGTGCAAAAAGAAATTTATATTATATATATTAAACAAAATTCTTTATCAAAAATTTAATACTTATCTATCTAATTTTTTAAAATTCTACTTCTAAGTTTTCTTTTTTACCAATATTTAAATTTTTATTTGATAATTGGTTTCTTTTTAGTTTTTGCTTATTATAAACTTTTATTCAGTATTACTTTTAACATTTTTAGCAATATACATAGAATTTTCGGTCTCTCTTTTAATTATTCCAATTTGATCTTTCATACTCATTTCTTTCCCTAATTTTCATTGAAAAGTATCTTCCTAGTTAAATCATTTAATTTCAAAAGCATAAAATGTTCATAAAAGATGTTTTAAACATTTTTGTAATCGATTTTTAGTATTTAAATATAGGATTCACAAAATTTTATCTTTTGAAAAGATCTCTACATTTTAGAAGTAGTGGAAGAAAGCTTATTATATGTTAAATGTCTAGAATAACAAAGACTGACTGGGAAAAAATAATTATTTTATTTATTAACTGACATTCAATATTTTTCTATCACTATAACCCATCTGTACAAACATTTCCTAAGATTGATATGAACAAAATTTAAGAAAGAAATAATGTAAAAGAAATACTTGTTTACAATAATTATAAATAATTTTTAATGGTACAATTAACGGTGGTAAAGTCAAAGAAGAATAAATCTTATTTATCGCTCATTTTATTTTATTTCATTTAAAATATAATAAAACATAAAATGAATAAATTACATTTATCTAAGAAACATTTCAAGTAACTCTTCACAAGAAATTACACTATTTTTATTCAACATGCATACACACAATTAGTTTTTTAGTCAAAGTGAATTATACAAAAGAATTTTATAAATATTTTTAAGACTAAAATAACCCTAAATTTATTCCATTATGATATGCAAACCAAATATAATATGAATCAAGAAATACCATTTTTTAAAGTATTAACTGCATTATATAATTTTACAAGCATGACACAAGCTTCAGACAAAAAAACAATTTAACTTCTATTGCATATGAAAAGATGTTAATCAATCTCAAGAATGGTAAATTTGATTCCGAAAACAATGGAATCTCCAATTCCTTAGAAATGTATCATGTTTCAGTTTTAAGAAATACAATTCTGATATTTCTTAAATTTAAAAAAATGTTGATCATTTTATATTTTCTTAGCATTCTATGAATTCTATCATTAATATAAAAATATGTATTAAGAATAACAATTACTAATATTTTTTTTCTATAATAAATGAAAATTTAATTTAATGGTTTGAGACAAACAGTAACTTGAAATACCATAATACATTAATAATATAATGGAAGAATAATAATTTTTAATGATTAATAAAAAAATAATAAAGTGAGAAAAACAAGTGTCACAAAAAATTATCCTAGTTAATTGAATTAATTAATTTGAATATTTCATACTCAAATGAAGGTAGTTAAATACGTTTTATCAATACAAAATTTTCTGAATACAGTTGAAAACAATTTAAATGTAATCAGAAAATCTTCCATACAAAAATATATGCACTTTATAATTTAAATACATACCATGCATAATTTATTTCATTGAAAATGATAACCACACAAATATAAGCATTATTTTATCAATACAAAGTAATTCTAAATAAGCATGTAATTTTTACACAGTTTCAGCTCAAGCAGAGGTAAATTAGTTTCATTTACACATGATATGTATTTAAGAGAAAAAGCGTATACATAAAATTTGTTAAATGATAAACAATATATTTAATATATATTTAGATAGTACTATATTAATGCTATTCTTGGCTATATAAGACAGAAACTTACCTTCCGTTCTAAATGCCTTTCTAAACGAGCTAAAGCTTCAGTTTCACCTCCTATCCATACAGGTGGTTTCAAGTTTTCAGTATCAAAACCTGTCAAGAATGTTAATATTAGGTAAAGCATTAGAATTATTACACTTTTACATGCACAGAAAATCTTTTAGTGATCATTTTACCAACATTTTTTATTATCACAGATTGAATAAATTGACCATAATTCAATTGACACAGTAATTAATTTAACTTTAATAATCCGAAATCCATTTCTTTAAAATATTTTTTTAGATTTATGTGCTTACAGTTAGATGTATAGTAAAAAAGCAGTTAATCATCACCTGATTTGCTGTTCAAGTTGATATTAAGTCCATTATGAATAGAATTAAAAGCATTATATGAATATGTATTTACTAATGTTTTGACAATTAAAATAAATTCCATGTTTTTCTATGGAATTCATAGTTTATCAAAACTTTGCATCTTTAGTATTACATAGAAAAAATGCTTTATCATTACAATGGCTACGAATACATTGCGACAGTAATGAAACTACATATAATTGATATTTTGCTATATGTTAACAAGTCAAAATAGCTTTGAAATATAAGCAGGAAAAAACATTATATTATTTGCAACTGAGTATGAAAAATATATGTCATTCCAAAATACAAAATTTATTTCAAATATTTAAAAAAAAAAAAAAAAAAGTTAGATTTTTATCATCAGGAAGAATTTGATACCACAGCCAAATACTAAAATAATTTTAAAAAAATTGTAAAAAATAACGTATTATACATAAAGGGTGTTTCAAAAACCTTGACCGTGGATTTTATTCCTTAAATATTGATCATGGATATATACTGTAAATTACAAAGTGATGTAAAATAAAATGTAAAATGTTATGAAATCAATTAAAATTTTCAGGGGATTAAATTTCAAAAAATACAAAATTTAAATTTTTATATGGACCCCATAGAAAAAAATTCCCAATGAGTAAAATGTGCTGCATCCTCCAATAAGGTCATGTACAAAATTTCAGCAATTTATCACAAAAAGTCTCAAAGATATGAAAATACATAAATGCTGACTTAAACCACTTTTTGATACCTGGATATGAGTTCTCAAAAAGGAAAAATCACATTGGATGTTCGTGTTTTAGAGGTTGTACACAAATTAATAATGATTGAATAAATAAATAATAATTTGGCTATTTATTGGTTCAAAAGTATTAAAAATTTGTAAAAATAATAACTTAAAGGGAAGATTACATAAGTTTTCTTACAAGTCCATTGACTGTGCTATTTTTAATTTATATTCTGTAATTCATGAAGTAAAATTCTAAAATATTTTTCAGGAAGCATAGATTTTAAAATTTGTATTTAAGATGAAAGATATAAAGCATATTTTATTTCCTTATAATGCATTCCTGCATCGCGTCATCTGCACTGAAGCTGTAAACATTTGCATTTTAATTTGTGATTGACCCTTCACCAACTTTATTTTAACATATCTTTGAGCCTTTTCATGATAAAATTCTGAAATCTTGTACATGACCTTATTAAAGTATGGGGCGCATTTTACTCACTGGGAATTTTTTTTTTGCACGGGATCCGTATAAAAATTTTGTATTTTTTTTTTATTTAATCCCTTGAAAATTTTAATCGATTTTATAATATTTTGCACCTTTTTTTATGCAACTTTGTAATTTACAATATATATCTGTGATCAATATTTAAAGAATAAAAGCCACGGTCAAGGTTTTTGAAACACCCTGTATATATATAGCCATTAATTGCCCCCCCCCAAAAAAACATTGTAAATGTTTCACAAAAATTTACTCAAAAACAGAATATATAAAATAATCAGCAATATAAAACATCAAAATTGCCCTTTTAACAATAAAAACAGTAAATAAAAAGGCAATGTGTATGTAATATTATGTGAATATCTAAAAATTTTTTATCAAACATATTTTAGGAAAAATATCAAATAAGATATTATCTTTTTCATTACTTGATGAGACTAATAAGAGCTAATATAATAGCTCACATTTAAATATGTTCCACGAAAATAGATAAAATCTTTGTTCTATAATGTATTACTGATATTTAGCAACTTCTCTGTGTAAGATGCGAAACAATCGAATTAATTTTATGAAGAAAATGCTGCAGTTTATAATAATTCACTGCTGACTTGTAAGAATATTAACATGTGAATAAATCATAAAGGTAGTGGAATAATTTCTTTCATTCACATTAGTATAACAACTTTTAAGCTGAAAAAAATATATAATGTCAATGTAATAATATATAATGTAATAATATATAATATCAAAAAATGAAAAAACTAGTCAGTATTTGTGTTTGTTAGTTATCATTAAGATAATGATACAATGAGAATGAATTTTTTCATAGTATTTAACCACAAAATTTTTTATATTATGTGCATGCAAGTTAATGAGCCTTTGAAAATACAAAATAAGCATTTTTAAAAAAAACACACATTCCACCTCCTATTGCCTTAAGGAACATGGAAACGAGAATAAAAGAGAGGCCTCTTCTCTTAAAACAATCAAACCAGACCAATATTATCATAATAAACATTTCTGAATTTCATTCTTCCCCTATAAGGAACTAAGTTCCCAAAACTGGCTATCTCTGTTATCAAAATCTGAGAATTCAAAATTGTTTTGTTTAATCCCATAGGTTTAATTTAAAAATGGCTAAAAGAAACAAACAGTAAATTATAAAACTACTTATATTTTTAATGAAATTTTTAAATGATTACAAAACTTAAGAATTACCCAATTCCTCTAAAGTTGGAACTCCATATTTCTCATCATGATCATCAGCTATAGGAGTGTAACAGCTGCCCATGTCTTCAAGAGTTATGCGTGGTTGTGGAGGTGGAGGAGGTTCCATGTTGGCCAGGATGTTTTGGAATTGTTTATATGTCAATGGAGATTTGTTTCCATTTTTCTGTACAATTCTGCAATTTGAAAAATAAATAAATATACAAACACTTCCATTTCATAAGAATGCAAATTTTATAAACCTATAAAAATTATGAACCATCATTAAATTAGAATATGCCAATGAACATTTGAAAACTATTTCCTCAGCATAGACACTTCTCTCATCCCACTCCCCACAATTTTTTTTTCCTTCAATGTCTGTTTATTAATTTTAATTAATTATTATTATTATGTTTATTAATTTTAATTAATAAACTAGTCTTGAATTATGGTAATGAAAAAAAAATTGCAATTGGTAAGAAAAAATCTCTGTGAATTGCGATTGAGTGTCATTAAATCACAAAATTCAGTACATGCATATTAACAACATGTCATTGGCAAACTTTAAACCACATGTCAACTGATTCAAAAAATTCTTGTTGGATCATGATGCACTGCAGGTTGGTTTCCAGCCATTTAAAAGCAATTTATACTTTTCTCACAATAATTAATTTTAATAATAGATCTTTATATGGGAATTTAGAACTTTAAATAAAAAGATAATAGAAGTCTTATTTCATTACATAAAATTATATGTGCAAATAGACTGGTTATTTTCCTTGCTTAGCTGACGAGTTGTTAAATATTAAAACCATACATTACCAGAATTTTGTTATTTCTTGTTATATAATTTCAACTTATTGCTTTGACTTGCAAAAAATATTTAATGTACTTGCAATAAACTTCATTTATTTATTTTTGTATAGTATACATAGTTATTCTATTGTGTATCTTACTTTTAATACAGTGAATTAAATTTTTGTAAGAAATGTTCCAAAATAGATAGTACATATTTCTCAATTTAGGAAATAAAAATTTGGCGAAGTATTTAAAAATAATTAAAATTCTTATAAACTAAAAATCTCATAAAAAATAATCATTGGTTCTTTTATTTTAAACAGAATAAAATTTGTCATTGGTTAAAATATTATTTCGATAAATTGTAAATGATTGACACCCAATCACAATATTTGGTACATAAGTATCAATTACAAGTCAATAATGAACTTTATGCATACCCACGTGACAATGGCAAGCATATTTAGTTTTTAGCTATGACTAACACGAGATTTTTATGGGGTTTTTTTTTATTGGAAAGGGGAGTCATTTAACTGTTGATATGCAATTAATACATAAATATTCAAAATTCAATTTAGTCTCTAAATCAAATTGCATAAATAATACATACAACTAATGAGATTATAAGCTTCATATATATAAACTCTATTTAGACTTTCTCTTTGTAAGAATATTGATAAATCCAAAATTGAACAATCATATGGTGTTGGCGCTTCTAACAAGGTAAAAATATCCAAGATACATTCATGCAAACATCTTTAATTACAGATAATACTATAAAAATTTAAATGTAAGAAAAATATTTTTAAAGCTTTTATTTATACTAATATCAAAGGTATTCACAAATATTAGCTAAAGTGAATTCCACTAAATGAGCAAGTATTAATAACATTCTATTTGACTTTCATACTAATAAATAATTTTTTAACAATTACTGTCAATATCCAGACAAATTTCATTTAATACTGCGTCTTAGAGCAGAACAATTTTATTTCAAAATGTTAAAATAAATTCTTTAAAAAAATAAAACTAATCAATCACCGAAAGAGTCAATGATTTAATATAAAACTGTACAACTCTTCATAGCTGCACTCAAATAAAAGTGAAGTATTTTTATATTAATTCCAAATAACTATTTTATTCATCATCATAATGAAGTATTAATTTCCTTATTAAATCATTTCTACAGACTATTTTATTACTTAACATATTATATATATAATTAAAATGAGCTTTAATTCAGGCATCAGATTTTTATTAATATACTTTAATAAAGATATAATTGCTTTCTTTTGAAACTTCATTTGTGCCACTGTTCCATTCTTGGAAAAACAAAACTGATAAATATCCAAAATAGTTTATATTTTACATATATTTAAAGAATTAAAAGTTATTGAAAACAAAAATGCTATTAGAAAATCTTATTTATGCAAATTTACTCACTTTTCTAGCCTATATAATGTATGTGATGTGCGACTTATAACTGTAACACCATTTTCTTGTGCCATAGTTGTGGTGTTGTGATCCCGAATCCGTCCATATGGTTCGGGATCTTTTTCGAAGGTGAGATGTGTAGTTTTCCATAACTAAAGAAACAAATTCAGCAAATTGCAATATAAATTTTAAAACTGCTAGATTATATACAAATTATAAGTTAATAACCAAATTTATTAATTTTGGAATGTTACATAACACTAGAAAGAGGCATACTGAAATAATTTTGGAAATAAATGAAATTTTCAGTTTGTTTAAAAATTTAAATAAATTAATTTCCATTCATCATCATAATCTGGAATTAAACATATATTTCTTAGAGAATATGATAAAAGAACAACAGAATATAAAAGCTAAATATATATATTTAAATTTATATTCTGAAAATATATACATTACTGTTTAAATCCATGACTTCAAAATGCATTGTAGTTAGCTTACTATCAAAAGAAAATAGCATCTATTATGCTATTCAATTAAATTCAATCACATTCAATTTAAAAGCACAAATATTCAATAAAACTTTTTTTTTTTACTATATGATTTAAAAATTCTTTTTAAAAATGTGAAAAAAAAATCAATTAAAATCTTTAGAAAAAATAATTTATCAGGAAAAAATATAAAAGAAATAAAGGAAAAAATATCTACAAGATGATCTATCATATAGTGAAACACAAAAACAGAAATTTCCCAATTTCTGTCTGTTCCCAATTTTAGAATTACAATTACCAAAATAAATAAATAAATATTATATAATTAAAGCACTTCAGTTTCACCCAAAAAGAGTCCAAAAGAAAAGGAAATTTACTTTAAAGAGACGAGGAAAAACATCAGCTGGTTGACCTCTTATAACAAATAAACGAGAATTCAACTTTCTTAAGTTGCTGTCTAAATTCTCTAGACATTGCAGAAGGAATCTAAAGGAGAAAAAAGAACATTTATCATTAAATACATGCAATTACAACATATTTATATTGAAAAGTTTAAAATTAAACAGAAATATTCAAAAACACTGCAGCTAATGAGTGATTATAATTACTGGAAACTGAAAAAAAAACTCTGAATTTAATGTAACATATAATCTTCATGTTTTTTAAATCATTATTTTTCCTAATGTGAAAGAAAACAGATGGTAATAGTTTCTTTCTAAAATTAAGAGTAAATTAGATAAAAAAATTATAATTTCTCTAACAACATATTTTATTCTTGCATATATGTAAAGATTGAGCAGGATAGAAATAAAACAATTCAAATATTTCAAATTCCCTTGGAAATTACTTTAAATCAATAATATCTTAAACTGGCAGTTTATGTATTATATTCATTGAAGTAACTTAGAAGATCGAGGTATGATTACTCACTATACTATATTTATAAAATAAAAATAAAAGACAAATGATACTTCTTCAATCAAAAGTAAAAGAAAAAAAAGGAAATGTCCTACCAGTAAAATGCATTAATGGAAATAAATTGCTAATATATATAAAAAAAACACATTCTAAGATAATGCAAACAAAAAGATAACTAGATGCAAATTTAGCTTAAACATAAATAGACAAGAAGAATGTTAATATAATCTCAAAAATGTTTTCACATTAAGTATTATTAGTGAATAAGAAAATGAATTCATAAGTTTTAATTCAGTACTTCTCATATTTCATTTATAATTTTAGGAAAAAGAAAGAGAGAGAGAAAATTTTTAGTTTAAGTTTCAAGTCTCAGGATCAGCAATAATTTTTTCTTTTCCTTCATTCCTTCATTCTTTTTTTTTTTTTTTTTGCTATTTTTTTGAATAACCAGCATATAATTAATGAGTTATTATTTCACTAAATAATTTATTTTTATATATTTTTTTTGAATATATAAAAATAAAGATTAAAACCAGAATTTGAAAATTAAAACCCTTGTTCTTTTTTTTTAATAATCGAATAAAAATCTACAGCTTTAACAATAAATTAAGATTATTCCAATAATCTGTTCATTACTTATCAGATTTTTTTACAGAGTAAATTATATCTTAAGAAATAAATATTTTCTAAATTAAAAGTACATTTCCAAAAGAAAAATCAAATTTCTAAATTAATCTTTTACTTTCCAGCAATTTCAAGAATTAAAGACAATAATGCTTATACTTATGAAATATAGTTCAAGGAAAATAACTAAACTTGAAAAGTATTTTGTACAATGTATTTAAGACTCTGAAGATTTCACATTTTAAATTGAATAAGTAAATTGTTTCAGATTTTAATCTACTTGCTCTAATTAAATACCTTATGCATTTATGATGGACATACTCAAAAATTCAAATAGCTCATTTACTATGAACTCAAGATAAAAAAAATTTAATCTCAATGTTTTAATAATCATAATAAAAAAATTAATTAATATTTAGTAAGGACCTATTAAATAGATTAATGATAACACCTACTTAAAATATTTATTATTGAAATATTATATAGAATACTATATCCTAAGCTTCAATTTTAATATACAATATAAAATATATAAAATATCAGGCAAATGATAAGGAATTTTTACATCTTATCATTCTTGATATCAATATTAATGCATTTAAAAAACAAACCACACTCAACCCAATAATATGAAAAATATTTATAACACATTATTTATACAATATCAGACATCTAGTTAACCAAGTTTTTACAAAAATGAAACTGCTAGCATTATACCATAAGAATTAAAGTCATAATATTAATTCTCTTTCAGTAACATCATTTCATCATCAAATAAGATTGTTAAAAACTGTTCACTAACAAAAATCACTTATTTTTCAATACAATCTTATTGGTCTTCATTCATTAGAATTACTATTTATTTAAGAGAAGTACCAAACCATTTTATACAGAAAATATCTTAATATAATTCATCAAAGTGTTCCTAGTTTTATCAAAGAAAATCTTGTGAAAAATATATTAGATCAGATTTTTCTTTCAATACAGTATGTCTATTCACTTAAAAATAAAAAAATCCACAAGAATTTAAAATAGTCTTATCTATTTATTTTCAATGTACTAATGTTTCAATGTTGTTGTTTTTTTAATTCTTTTACATACATTAGCCATTTAACAAAAAGAATAATTAAGTTAAATTTTACTTTCTTTAAGAACATTTTTATGATTTTAAATAATAAGATTATAAAAGCAATTGTTAATGTAAATTTCAGCATCCTCCAATTCATTAAACAGACATACTGATAACAATAAATTCATTTTTTTTTTCAAAGTGATTCAAAGAATTTTCAAACAGAAAGCAATAATAAATGTCAACCAAATTTCCAAATAAAGTTCATGCTAATGACAGCAAAATAGAACTTCGTGATATAATGCAAAAAGTTTACTTTCGGATTGTGATATCTTTTTTTTTTTTTTTAATTAGCAATTTATGCGAATGATTTATGCCGTTTTACTGTTTAAATGAAACAATTGTAAGATAATTTTTTACAGTTAAGTACAGGAAAAACTTCATTAAAAGAAAAAAAACTGGATCAAATCTCTGATTTAGTAAACAATTTAATCCACGCTTTTAAACCATCATAACTGAAATTTTTGATAGTATATCATTTTTATGCAAAATTTAATGATGATAATCAATTTTAGGTTATAAGTAACAGTTTAAACAACAGGTGCTTATATGTATATATATTTTTAATGCAAGCTTTAAAAAAGTAATGGTTTTTTTCAAACGGAAGACTAACACATCTAAAGATATTTTTATACAAAAAATACACAACACTCATGGATCTTTATTTAAAAATATTAGGAATGAGAGCAACATTATAATAAATCTATATAACTAAAAGTTTTCTAACATAAATACGAGAACTTAAAAAATATTCTTACGTTTCAAGTATCAATTTTATTAATTAATAAATAATTACCTCCATTTATTTATTCCGACATTTGAAGAACCAGCAAACCAAGGATCCAAAATAAAAACGCAGCGCAAAGTTGTAGCCCCTTGTAAACCTTCTCTTAGTGCTGGTTGATCATGCAGGCGTAGACCTTTTCGAAACCAATGCACGACATGTTTTTGCTTATGAGATGTCATTATTAAGTAATCATGCTCACATAAAAACAATACATGATAATAGTTTTTTCAAATTTACAGCAAACTTCTAAGACATGAACTATTATGAAGCGGTAAATATTCCAATATGGTTTCGCTATGGCTTACACCATCGAACCCATTGGATGGTCGACCAATCACAAACAAGCTCACAGAATTTTACAACTACGGCAGCTCCAGAAGAAAAATTTCCTTCCTACAATCTTTAATTTTTAGCAATTTCTGTAGCAAAATGCAGTTGTATTATATTTTTATTCAATGATTATGATTATTTTTTTAATTTAAAGCTTCTACTTTAAATGTATACTATTTTATTTAAACATGAAAATATTGACAATCATCGCTTAGAGCTTCCGTAGTGCCACCATTTATAGCATGCTACTTGCAACGTGACTTTAGAAAAAAAGTGAAGAAAAGAGCAGCGATTGGCTAGTTGCCAGTTTCTGCCATTGAGCACAAAACCGTAGTCACGTTGTTGCGCACAGTGAATTAGTTCCTGTTTGATACGAAAAACGATCTAAAAGCCGTTATAAAATTGCCTGCTTTCTAAAACTGTCATTTCTATCTAGAAGAACGGAACTTCTTTTTTAATGGTATTAAGTGGATTTTTATTTGTAACACCTTTAGAAAATTTTTACACATTTTTCAAAGGATTGCGTCATATTGTTTATTTTAGCTCGGAACATTTTGTTGCTCTCGGCAGATAGTAGTGAAGTACCATGAAGTACTATTTATATTGAGATATATCTTGAATCTTCAAGAGAGGGAGAGGGAATTTATTATTCACAATTCTTTTTTTTTTGTCATTATATTTTAATGGGAAAATACTCATTGCATTTAAGTACCTGCTGCCTGGAATACCATTTTATTTTTTTAATAAATTAGTTCTACGTTTTCTTTTTTTATATATTTTTCATTAATTAAAAAATAATTTTATAACAAGGTTTTAAAAATAATTTTATAACAAGGCTCCTTCTACCTTTTATCATGTTATTTTACGTTTGGATTTCTAGGCAAAATGGATTAAAAAATAACGGATCTCGCATAAATTAATAAATTTAAAAAAATTTCAAGAAACAAAATAAAAATTTTGTATTTACTTTGAAATTTCGAAATAAATTTCTGTCGTTAAAAAAGAAAGAAAAAAATATATCTTTTACTATGCAAATTTCTCTTTTACGATTTAAGTTTTTAAAAACATTTTAAATGTTCCAAAACTAGGGAAATAAATTTTATTTCAATACTAGTAGCAATTTTTTATCATCAAATATAGAACCGTTTAAAGTACCATATTAAGTAACTTCAAGTCTTATTTTCCCAGAGAATTGGCTTAACAATTATATTATATTCAAAATCTCTGCTTTAGGATTTCAAATTATTGGCTGAAATATATCATTTTCAATCCTTGTTAAAAAAAAAAATTCAAAAAGCATACATAAATCAATACTGAACTCCAAGCTTCCCTAATTCTTCAATTTTTGCTTTTCCTTAAAAAAATTTTTGTGTGTGTGATTTATATGGTGAAAAATACAAATACAGAAATATTTGAATTAAATTTCAAAAAATTTTGGAAGTTCTTTCTTCAATTCATGAATATTATAGTAGCCTTTAAACATGGAGCTTTAAACTTCACACATACACACACAGAAAAAAAAAACTGCTAAAACTGCGGAAAATATTGAACTACAATTCACATTTTATAATTAAAGAATAAACAATTTCGATTTTATAATGAATATATTTCTATCCTTAATTTATATCAAACAGAAAGAATAAATTAATAATTTGAGATTTTAATCATGATATGTAACAAAATAAATGTTAACATTTTTCTCTTAAAAGTAGCTTACATTCAATTTACATTACAACATGAGAAACCTTTGCATTTTTTAAATATTTTAATGCATATAGGTTAGCACACTCATAGTAAACTGCGACATGCAAAATAAAAAAAAAAATCGTTCACTGTCTGCTTTATAAAGTAGATTAATCTAAAGCTAATTAAAGCAGACTGTAATTACTTCTCGGATAATAGCGTCTCACTAAGAAAGAAATTTTCTAAGTTTTAATTAAATATTTTATAAAAAATCGATCGAAATTTTAAAATTTCCATTCAAAAACTTTAAATGATATTATTATACAAAACCCAATTTTACACCATCTTAAATAATAAATTTTTAAAAAATTTAGCTTTTCTGGAGAATAGTGTTATTTCCTTTCACTTTTTTCCAATGTTAATAAATATTTTAAAAAAATTAAATGTAATTTACAACGACATTTCTACACGTTTTAGTAACTGCATCTACATACACATATTACGGAAGTCATTGCTATATAATTAAGAGCAAGTATTAAAAAATAAGAAGATAAATGAATCATACTTAAAGCATAGAACTACGGCATTTTCCGACTTGATATTAGTTCAACTGTAAGTTTTTACCCACATATATTATTTAAAGGATTACTGCTTTTTAAAAATGTACATTCCACTAAGCTCCGCTAGTGTCTTTTACACTGGTGAGCAATATCAAATCATTTTTAGACTAGTTTGTTTATTTTTATTTATCACAAAGATTTCGCTTCATTTAAATCATTCAAAACATTTTTCAATTATAATGAAGAATTCTTTAAACCTATTAACTTTGTATATTTTCTATGTATATATGTTACAAAGGTGTGTGAGCAACAATAATTTAACGACTTCTCTTTATATCAACAAGGACATCACGGTATATATACTATATATTTCCTTGAGATTTCTATAAGTTAAAAAATCACCCTTTCCTTTTATGAATACCAGAAGACACTCAAGCATATTCTATTAAATTACATTTAATATTAATATATTTTAGAATGCGATTTTTTTTTCACTTAAAAAACTTCTGGAAAGAAAGAATAAAATTACTAATTAAAATAATAAAAAAAGAATTACTTTTAATGAAATCAAGAATTCTAACTTGTTTCTTTCTTTCGAATAACAATTAAAAAATGTTATAATCTTATATTTTCTTAAAATGCTTTTTATACAGTATCTTTTGTATTCTTCTTTTCATCTGGTTTAAGAATTCGAGCATTCGTTGGACAAAGAAACTAGTTTTCCTAAGACGAAGAATATTCTCGAATTAAAAGAAATACATGCATATAGGTTACGTCAGCTAGAAATAGCGAAAAGGCAGTTCCATTCAACTTCCAAGGAACCTGCTGAACTTGAAAAAAAAGGGATGCTGTTTTATTTTTGTATATTCTGTAATTTTTGAATGCATTTGTTGTTATCAAATAGAGGACATTTTCAAAAATTCCTGCTGTCAAATGAATTACAGATTTTGTTTTCTACTATTATCATATCTTCTTTTAAATTTAATATGAAACATTTTACCACAAAAATTTCGTATTCGGAAACAAGACAGCAAATAAATTTTAAAAAATGAAATTAATTAAATCGGAATGCTTTAATGTCATTCTTAGAGGTTATTGCAGATATCTTATTACAATGTCTGGCATTTTCATTCGTATGGTATTCAAAATTTTGTCATTAAAATTATTGTTCAATTTATTTAACAACAAATATTAGAATTTGATAATTTGATATGAAATTAAAATTTCGTGAATGCTCTTTCAAAAAGAAATGATAGGAAAAACCTCAAAAAAGCATAAATTTCTATGCGACTTCGAAATAATGAGATACAACGCAAAAGCTGGTTATTTGAAAATTTATTTATTATATTATTTATTCTAAAAGAAATAATGTAAAACAAAGTAATTTTATGTAATATGAATCAGATTTCCCACCCAGCTTTAAATGTTTGATTGTTTTTTTTTTTTTTTTTTTGCCTTACCATAATTTAAAACTCCGATTTTCGAAAAAATTAAGGAATCCTTTGATTATCTATTTCAAAACGTACGAAGACATACAAAGTTTTAAATCATTGAAAAAAATATTACTTTTATATTCATATTAAACTTAATATACAAATATATCGGCAGTATGTTAGATATCTGACCCAAATCTAAAGTGTAAAACTGCCGAAGAGAGTTAGTTGACAATTCCTCTCTCTCTCTCTCTCTTTCTCCCTTACTCTCTCTCTTTCTTTCTCCCACTCTCTCTGTTTTCTTTTTAAAGTACAGAGCAATCACCAATTGTAATTTTCTAATTATTTTTTCAGTTTTCATTAATTTATTCTTTTCTAATGTTTTTTTTTTTTTTTTTGACAGGAATAAACTTTTGGTATATCGTATAAATTGGCTTGAAAATGAGAAAACAAAACAGTATATGGTGATCTAATCTGTCACTTTCATTTAGAAATCGAGACAGATACACATATATACATTAAACTATGTATACATGCGTCTTATCTAAACCAAGTTTTTACAAATTTGGCTTTCTTAATAGAGTCTTTAGAAAAAGGTTAAATCGGACAACTAAGTTTGGACAGAAGGAAAATTAAAATTTTTTCAGATTAATAAAATGATAAAATTGAATGAATTAATATCATCTATCATTTTTTCAATTACTTTCGAATTGCTTTTAATATAGTTTAAAATAGTTATGCAATTTTTTTAAAATATCCTTATAAGATAAAGATAGATAGATAGATAGATAAAGATAGCATTAACAATACTACATTTTAGAGACCTTCTTAGAAAACGAAATGTCACATCATCCTCATAGGAACATATTTCCACGTGCCCGCAGTTTCACCATTACGAACTCACGACGGAGAGTGTGTGCCTTCCATACAAAGCAGCGAATTTTCAGAATGAATTTCGTGATTGTGAAACATTTTCCTACCATGAAAGAATTCTATTTTCATCGGGAGCGTTCAACATTATCCTCTCCATGTGATTGAAAATTAAAGTACGCAAGACGGCGTCTTTACAATAGTGGAGTAAACTGGAATATGCTTGGTGAAAGAAGGCGAAGGGATAAAAGAAGTTGTTTTTACTCTTTTTTTTTATTACTCTTTTTTTTATTATTCATTCATATGAAGAAATAAGATCGTAAAGTAAAGGGTTCATTCATCAATAGAAATGCAGAACTAAAATGTTTATATTTATTCAAATAAAATTATTATATGGTTAGTTTATCATGTATAAAAAGATATAATAAATAGCTCCAAATCCGTGTTACCAAAATGATTTTATAAAAAAAAAAAGTAGATTCGCACTTTTACTATGAAATGTATAAAAAGATATAATAAATAGCTTCAAATCCGTGTTACCAAAATAATTTTATAAAAAAAAAAGTAGATTCGCACTTTTACTATGAAACGTAGTAACTTGGTAATGTTTTAGACTTGATTCATAAATCTTTATTTCATTTTTTTTTAAAAATTGCTCTTAATTATGTTGCAGTGGCAACTTGCACATAAAAAAGTGCACATAATATTGCCTCCATGTGCGTGAATATAAATTCGTAACAAAAATAATGGATTTTATTGCTATAAGATATAATTACAAATATTTTTAAAATTTACTAAAATAAGAAGAAATGAGCGCGAACGGTTTCCCATAACTTTATCTCATACTCCCCCAATAAAGATGTTATCTGCCTTTTACTACCTATAAAAAATGTGGAACTTAGGATAGATTTTAAAGCCACGAATGCTCAGATTTTTACTATCCGAATTCCGCAAATGAGTGTTTTACGCCTTGCAATATGGGGGGGGGGGGATAGGAGAGAAAAGAGTTTAAGGAAAAGCAAAAAAAAATCGAATATATTTTGGATGCCTTATTTTTTACAGATTGAAAAGAAAATCAGACATAAAACTACAATTTTAGTCGCAAAATCACATACCAAATTTTATTTATCTAAATAATCGCGTTTTTAAGCCATCACGTTTACGTGCATGCAGATGTACAGAATGGTAGACTGTCAATAGCTTAATGAAATTTGATCAGGATTTGCACTTTAGATATTTAGTCTGTGTACCAGCTCTTTATATTTTGCAGTTATTGCGTTCATTTGTACTCGGACCAAGAGACAGGCAGACAAGCTTGTTATGAATGGATTTTATACAAAGTTTTACAGAAATTTACAAATTCGGAATAAAGACCACATTTCGATTTTCTTCCGTCTAGCTTGTGGCGGATTGTTATGAGTGAGGTTAGAACCTGGGACCTTGTGGTTTGCAGGTTATAACAGGCTTACAAGCTTTCACCTGTTACAAACTTACAAACTGTTACACACAAAACAAAACACACTTACAAACTGTTAACTGGCTTACAAGCTTTCACCACAGTACTCTCCATCCAGTGAGTCGAAGGTGAAACGAACGATATGGCTGTTGAGTGGTGATTTATTGTTTATTATTTATTTAGCTGTTGAGTCTAATCCGCCTGTACCCATTTGAGCAGCGCCAAGCGTCATGGCAAGCGTGTGTGTGAGAGTGATTGCTGTTGCTGCGTCAAGTGAATCTGACGACTTTGGGTTGTTGTGGGTAGATGGCAGCAGCTGAAGGTTGAAGGTTCATCGTTCGAGGTCACCAATGTGGTGGATTGTTATGAGTAAAGATAGAACCTGGGACCTTGTGGTTCGCAGCCCAGTAACATGACCACAATACAAAAGCAATTGCCTGTGTAGCGTTGCTGTTAACTGTCTTATAAGCTTTCACCACAAGCTCAAAGTTTTTTCGAGTTATCATGTTCATAGACAAACAGAAATAGTTTCAAAAATGTGTTTTTGGTGTCAGGGAAATCTCAAACGTGGAAATCCGTCAAAATCTAGAGGTCGATTCTTTTCACGAATACAATACATTCTCCTACAAGTGAAAGTAAAAACAAAAATTTAACAGAAATAAAATTATCATTTCTGATTTTTTTTTTTTTTTTTTTTTTTTTTTTAATTTTGCAGTAATGTAAAAATGGTTTTTGAGTAATATTATATTTAGAAGTTATTAAGGAAAAGTAGTAAAATGTTAGCTATTTTTCATCAAAAAGAACTATTAAAATATCTTTCAAAAAACCTTTTTAGTGAGCACCTGTTAACCAAAAAATAACTACCTAACAAATTTTATTATTCTCGTGCCTATGGTTTTCTCATAGAGCATTTTGAACAATATTTTTCATCATATACGTCATCTCAAAAATAAAAGTTTTTTTTTTTTTCAATTATTTCTAAAGATTTTATTAAATCCTTCTCTGAACTTACACGAATACTATTTTGAAATGGATTTAATAATTATGAGCCATGATCTAAAAACTGAATATTAAGTTCTGCTTTCTAAATCTCTTTGCTACAATAGTAGCGACGATAAATAATGCCGCAGCTTAATACGTGTCTCCGTACGTACACATTTTCTTTCATTAGTTCAACTTTTGACTCTAAAAAACATATGATAAAAATAAAAATGTTATTTTCGAGATGTTGACAAAGACTTCCATCTGTCTGCACTACCTTTGTCCACTCATTTCCACAATAACAATACCAACAAAATAATTTTTTTAAAGGCATTATATATATATATATATATATATAATAAAAATAAAGTTGAAATAAAGCTGAAACCGAAAGTGTGAAACTATGCAATGAAGAATGCAATAAAAAACAATGACGAGTACGGTACCAAATCATTTTCCAAAGTAATCAGCTAGAATCCAATAACTAGAAAGCCTGTTATCACTTGAAACAAGGAATTTCGTGTAAAATTAGAATACTGATAATGTTTTCATATCAGAAAGGCAAATAAGTTTGTAAATTGCTGAATTATTTCTAATTTTGGCATATTTAAATTTTAATGGAATAATCTATTAATGTCGTTCGTTTTTCGAATATACATGCATTTCATTATTTATCTTTAAAACGTAGTAAGGGAGACTTATTCTAATTTTTTTTCGCAAAGTATCTTAACCTTTTGTCGCAAACCATGTTTACAGTTAGAATAGTTTTTCTTTGTCAAATAATGTTTATCCATTATTTTGAAGTAAGGCGTCTTTACTTCCTCATGGATGAGGTGTTTGAAGATAAAAAAAAAATTGGTATCATCAAAAAATTGGATCTCGATATTTTAACAATCTTCTATATTTACCCTCCCCCATGAAATAAAAAAGATTGCAATATGATCGCACAATTTATCTATCCCTCTGCTTCTCGAAAGAGTATGTAATAAATTAATAGATAAAATATTCTAGAGAACTCAACTACATATGCTAATTGAATAAAATTGCAGATTTCTGCAAAATTTTTGATGAAATCGGTATGCGAGGTCTAACTGAACGTAAATACGATAAAACAAAAACAGATATATTTAATACGATATGTGTTTTTTTTTTTTTTTTCCCTTCATCGAAATGGTAAATGCATTACAAATTTTAAACCAAATCTACAAGTTCGCTTCTTCACCACACAATACAGCTGCTCTCAAGCATTTTTTTTTTTAAACTTTATAATACACAAATATGAAGAAATATTTATGTGCAATGAAAGCACTTTTGGATTTAAAAATCAATGCATCTTAAATAGAGTGTTTATAATGAAAGAATATAACATTTCAAACTTATATTTTTTTAATTATATTTATCAATGAAATTTCTACATTTTAATAATGATGTCGTTTCCGCGTTACCACGGAGAGAGGGTGCAGTAGCTTCTGAGGGTAAAGCACCCGAGGGCAGAAGTCTGACTTCTAGCTGATATAAAGATGACACTAACACATTCGCTTGCACAACCCCTTTTTGCAGGGAGGCACATTCACTCACCTCACAGATAGAGCACAAATGAAGAACAACCATGTCCGAATCAGATCTCGGGGAAGGCGTGCTACCCCTATACCAGGACGCCGGCTCTACATTTTAATAAAATATAAATTTGTAATGTATTGTAATAAATAGTGGGTAATAATAAATAATAGCAAATACTAAGATTAATTAACGATGAGGAGTAATGCCACAAATGGGCTTGGTTTGTTACAATCACTTGCATTATGTTGGGTTTCATTTATTTCAAGCCTAATTCGGGTCCAATGTTCAGCTATGTTTTATATTTGTTTTTAATAACAAGTATGGCTGAAAATGCAGCTTTGCAAAAGATTTATATATTGAAAGGCATTAAAAATTTAACGCCTTTCGCGGAAATATATATATTTATATCTGTTTTGAATAGAAATTTGAAATAGTCATTCAAGATTATTCTGTCGCACGAAGTATCTAAAACTTGATCTTTTTCATAAAATGAAATTTTATCTATCACATCTGTCGGAATTAGAAAAAGGATGGCTTAATTCAATTTCCAGTTTTTAAGGTTCCAGGAAATTAATTATTTCAGTATTATTAGTTCAAGGTTACTGTTTTAAACGAAAGAATAACGTACATTAGAACAATGGAAAATAAAATATTAAAAATAGCAACATATTATCTTCATTGCAAACTTTTTGTGTAAAAATTAGGCCACCCAAAATGATGTAATATATCATTAGTGGTACATATAACACAGTTTGAGAAACTCTGCTATAATATCTTTATTCAATTTTTAAGTAAAATTGCGTTTCAAATTAAAACTATTCGCAATGTGTTAAGTTCAAAATAAATACGTAGATAATCCAGATAGTAAGTTCCGTTTTCCATTTTCGCCGCGGAATTGCAGCGTTCGTTAGTTCACTCTTGCGTGTTCTCTCTGCTGAGTCATTGGCAAACGAAGGAAGGAATTTTCAGATCGCGCTTGTTTGTTGAGAATTCAAAATGTTTATAACAATCGTGCATTCGGTCATTTATTTGATTTCTCAATGCTAGAAACACCTAAGCTTGTGTAATTCACAATTTTTTTTTTTTTTTTTTTAATTTACGGACTTAATGCGATGAACAATTCCAAGGTCAAAAAGTGAGTGCAGTACTTCAATGAAATACGTGAAAATATTCAAAAAAAAAAAAAAAAAAAAGGGAATGAAGTGGATGCCCATCTTTAACTGATGATGATTTGATGTGAAGATTAGAAAAACAGAAGTTTTACCATGGCAACATTTTCCCTGGAATTTTCTCTGATTTCCAGGTTACTTCTGCATGGGATTTTGTCTTAAAAACTGAAATTCCGAAAACTGTCTGCTCGATGGATACCTCACAGTTTCACAGAGCAACAAGACTGAAACATCAGGGCAGTATTCTAAATTTCCGACTCGGTACAATGATGAGGGGAACTTAACTCCTTCAGACCTGGTGTCACGTATATTGGACCTCAATTTTGAACATTTTATTTAATAATTGATGACATTGGAGTTAAGTTCCTATCATAATATTCCTCCTATTCTTTTAGTTGATTCCCTATCATAATATTATTATCTTTGTAAGAATCTTTTATTCTACAGAAATCAAAATATATGCCGTTTATAGTATGCCATTTGCATACTATTGCCTACTTTAATTAATATAACTTTATAACTAGAAGTGTAATTTCATAATGTAAAGCAATAATTTTTTGGAATACCCTGTGTATAAGAAGACATGACAAGCGCCGATGTGTTTTCGCAAGTTTCCTCTTGATATTATTTGCAATTGTTTACTTAAATTAATGCATCGAGGGGTGAAAGTCTGAATAACAGCCGGCAGTTTTATATGATAGACATGCTTGCTATTGCAAAGGCTTCACGAAACTCATGGTTGGGATGCGTATGTTTTTTAATAATAAACGAAAATAAAGCCAGGTTTTCCCAAAACTTTTTTCAAATATTCTTTAATAAAAGTGTTATTACCTTTTTGCAGAAAGATTGTGGACATTAATCAAAACTGCAACTTACTTAATTTTGTATATTTCGTTAGTGAGAAAGAGAAAACTGTAACAGTTTCATGAAAAACAAAATTACTGCTTTCCCGTATACGAAGAATACGCTTTGCAATCGTTAAAACATTCGTACTCGATATTTTGACGACACTCCATACTACAGATATCCCTGAATCTGAAGAACACATTTTTGAAACTATATCTGTCCATCTGTCCGTGAACACAAGAACTCAAAAACATTATGAGATAGACAGATGAAATTTGATATGGGGGCATTTTACCAAATTCGTAGACTACTTTTAATTTGGAATTCAAACAATTCAGAAGAAGTCTATTTATCTGGCTGTCCAAGTACAAACAAACTCGATAATACAAAACGTAAAGAGCTAGATAGATAAAATATGGTATACAGATTAACATCTAAAATGTAGGTTTGTATCAAATTTTGAATAAAATCGGACAAGAGATTGATAATGTATCTGTCTGTACTTTTACAAACATATAAACGCAATAATTAAAAAATATAACAACTTAAATAAATGAAATTTGATTCAAAATTATAGCATCTAAAGTGAAGACATTATTAAAATTTCACGAAATCCGACAAGGGGCTTGATTGTCTGTCAGTCTGCATTTTTATATGAATGTAAACGAAGTAACTTAAATAAATGAAATTTGGTTTGTGATTTTCTGGTTAAAGTTCTGTGTCAAATTTTGTTTCCAAACGGTAGGAAAAAAGATGTCCAAATTACGTATTCGTTTTTCGGGTACTTGTATATTAACCGCATGATAAAGATTAATTATGAAAGATCGCACGATGCTTTCAATAAAAGAAACTAGATTCAAGCGAAAGATCTAAACTTTGTAACTATTGTTTACCAACGCCATGCAAGGCCTTTCTTGCTTTATCCAAGGACCCTCAGTTTTATGCAAGGGGTGGGTGGAGTATAACACTTTTATTATAAAGTATTCATAAATTAACTCCATTCCATCCAAAATCCATAAGAAAAAGAGACGTGATGGGGTGGAGCGACTCCGCACAGGACTGAAGGGTCGAGGACAAAACTCCGGTTATCAGGTTTGTTTCCTCTCGAAGATTAATAGCTACTATTAATTGAAAAAACGTGTGTATCTGTGCGTGTTGCCGCTCAACAGGCCATTTTATCTGACCCTCAGCTACCAAATATGGTACACATATACTTT
The DNA here is from genome assembly GCF_947563725.1 of Argiope bruennichi. Classification (NCBI taxonomy): domain Eukaryota; kingdom Metazoa; phylum Arthropoda; class Arachnida; order Araneae; family Araneidae; genus Argiope; species Argiope bruennichi. The sequence continues at coordinate 76,337,060 of NC_079151.1, forward strand.
AAAAGAATGGAATGTGAAGTGAATTTCTTGACATTTTTATCAGATTTTTAATAAATTATAAATTAAAGGAAATTTCGTTTTTCTCCCCACTATAATTCCCGACGTTGTTTTTCAAGAAATAGATTTTTATATCATTCAAAAATTTTTTGAAAAAAAATTATTTTTAATTATATCACCTTTTGCGGTTCGAATTTCTTCTATTTTTTAATTAATTTAAGAAATGTTTTAATTTCATTTTACAACCTTAGATTTCGTTGTTAAAATGAGATTTCAAATCGTTTTCAATATCACAACTAATTCTGACTTTTTTTTTCAGTATTGATAGCCAAGATATGAAGATCAGACTTGTTTCTGTTTAAATTAAGCTGCTGTTTAAAGCATGTTTTCAGAAAAATTTTAGAACACTGTAACAGTTATAGCTAATATATAAAATCAGAAATAGCAATGATATTTTTTTTTAATTCTTTTGTTCTTAAATGCTTTTATACTATCGCTCTTTTAGTTTATTGCTTTCTTATTAAAATACGCTGATATTTTTTTTAAATGAATTGGAGAAATTTTTGTTGAACAATCGTCTGATATATTCACAAATCATGAAAAGTAGTAGTATTTCGATGTTACATGATTCTTTTTTTTTCTGGCATTATTTATTTTACGAACATGCCTTACAGCACAATGAATATAGCTGTTTAAGGATTCTAAAATAGCAAGAGTTACATGATTGTTAAAATGTGAAATGTCCAAATGTTTTGCTGAAGAGTCATTCAGATTAAGCTATCTACAAAAGATTCATTTGAAACTTCTCATACTAATAACTTAGGTTAAGGTCGGATTAAGCCTTGTCGGGTCCTTTAGGCATTGCAAGGCTTCCCATATTTCTCATTCCAACTTCCAAAAAAATGTTTTTTTTTTTCAAAGATTTTAATTTAATTTCTCTATGAAAAATTTTAAGTAGCAAGTTTTTGCGAAGAGAGATAGCAACAAAAATGTTTGTCGTTTCCATAAGTTGGCTTTGGTAACTCTCGTATAAAAAAATTAAAATTTAAAAATAATTTTTAACAACACAATAAGAAATTACAAAGCTATTCTTTAACAAAAATCTGAAAACTATTTATTACAAGACCAAACATTTTTTCGAATTAATAAAACAGTATAGTTTCTTAAAATTATAAAACAGCATTATGTAAATCTTGCAAAAACTCATTAATTAGAAAAATTGCTAGAATAATGTTTTAAAATTTGAATCATATTTGATTTTAATTTGAATGAGTTCCAGTACATGACTTTTCTAAACTAAACGGGAGAAAAACAACCTAAAAAAGGACTTCGAGATCACGGAACTAACCTAAAGTTGAGGCAGTTTTTTTATTTGATCATTCAGCACTGATTTTGCGAACTGACAGTGACCAAAAGCAATTAGTAATAAATATATTTAAACAACCGTTTTCGAATAGAAATTTCATTAAATACAAATTTAGGAAGCAAATTCTTGATTCTCGAGGATTCCTGGAAATTTCACCTTAAATTGAAAGGAATTAAATACATACCTAACATGCAGAAACTTAGAAAGTGCTCGTTGCTCGATGCATTTAAATTCCAAAAAGAACATTTTTTTTAGGGAGAGCACTTTTTTTTCATTGATGAAATATAAAAACAGAACATTTTACAATCATTAATAAATTTGATTTCGAGGTTTGAGTAATCTCTACGAGTAATTTCTGTGAATTCAAAAAATCATTTTTGGAATTATTTATGAATTATTATATTATGCATTGTCATTAAAAAACGCAGTACATTGGATGGATTAAATTTGGTAAACGACCTTCGCACAAAAATTATATATTTCTATCAAATTTCAGACCATCTATGGAAAGTTTGTCTCCATTCTCGTGCTTTTCAATACTAGGTAAGTTACAAAAGCAAACGGTTAGATAAATGAAATTTGGTATATGCTTTTATTATTAGAATTGTTGATCTGGATGACATTGATCAACTCCACCTCTTTGTTGATCAATCTAAACGCGAGAGGCTGATTGTAGAAACTAAGGGGGAATTATAGTACATGATTTTTATCGCGATGATTTCCGGTTAGACAGACTAAGCTTAGAACTAATAACTTGGGAGGAAACCGCAGTTTAAGAAATTTATTTTCCCAGTTGCCAATCAATAATTTTGGGGAAAAATACAATTTTCATAAATTATAAAATATCAAGGTAATATTAATAGTCCATCAAATATTATTGGTATATATATATATATATATATATATATATATATATATATATATATATATATATATATATATATATATATATATATACTAGCCGCCTTTGGCGACCAGCCGGTTCGCCAATCTTAATGTTCGTTAAAATTTTAATAATTAAATATTTTATGCAATTCCTACTTTAATAGCTTCTTCATCAAAATATTTTAAAACTTCAAATTTTGATAGTCATATAATTCACTCATAATATTATAAACGCCTTCAGTCATAACGTGATATGTATCTCTCTGATTTTCTGTTACCCCTCGTAGAATTTATGCTTTAAATAAAAGTGTAAATGATTAATCTGAAATTAATATAATAATATTTTTTACTGAAACGAAGCATTTTTTAAATAATATGATTACGGATAATAGAGTCACTGAGTGTTTAAACTTTATGGGCACTAAAGAATATCTTTCCTAATTTATGTAATATTTCAAGAATTTGTCCATAAAATATTCTCAGATTCATTATGACCAGAACGATTTATTAACAATGTTTAATTTTAAATGCATCAAACACTAAAAAAATAAAACGAATCGTTTAAAATAATAGGTTGAAAACAGGTTAAAAAACTAAAAAAACGATGTACTTAAAACTATAAGCGTATACAAAAAATATATAACTGACATAAATACAATTTAATTACAAAAACATGCAACTAACCTAAAAATAATTTAAATCATCCGTTGATAATGGTTGTCATGTCAACAATCAGAACACAATGCGCATGCGTGAATTCTCAACGCCAGTTACGGTAACGCAAATGCGTGAGTTTTTCTACGTCAGATGGGGTAACGCTATGCAGATTAGAAATTTTTAATTTCCTTTATTCTGTTTTATTTTAATTCAAAAGTACTTAAGAATGAATCTGAAAGATCTATTAATTAACAATGTTTAATTTTAAATGCATCAAACATTAAGAAAATAAATAGAATCGTTTCAAATAATCAGCCGAAAAATCTTAAGCCTAGCCTCATGACTGTTGGGGGGGGAAAATGAAGCCGTACTCATTTGGCGGTGGGGAAAATGAAAAGATTTTTTTGGCGGGAAAGTTAGTTTTTAATTAATAATTAAAATTCTAATTAAAAATTCAAAAAAAGGGCTATTCTATCTTTTAAGTTAAATCAAACTGCACACGGTGTGCAAATTTGATTAAAATCGGTTAAGCAGTTTAGGAGTCCATCGCGGACAAACAACGTGACACATAATTTATATATATTAAGATATATATATATATATATATAATTGGAGTTGGATGGTATGAAAAAATAAGTCCAGCCGTTTCAATTATTAATCGAAACTATCGAAAATGAGATGTTAAGGCAAATGAATGTGTCGGAATATCATTCATAAAAATTTCCAATCGAAAAGATCGAAATCAATTGTAAAGAGTCTTTGTATACAGAATGAAGTTCCCGAACTACAGGAACATCTCTGATTTTTATCATAATTTGATTTCGCCATTTTGAAATACAGCTAACCACTCAGAAAACTCTATCATTATTGCTCAAATATGATTTAAAATAACATAAAAATACCAAAACATCATTAAATAACATGGTTTCGTTTTTTATAAGATGCAGCTAATCAAAGTTGATTTACATGATTAAATTAATCTTATTAATACCTGTCATCTTCCGAGATTGTTTCAATTTTATTATCATAATATCGATTGATTTTAATGAAGCACATTTTATCAAAACGGAATAAAAGAAGCAAATTCAATTTTGAATTTTAAACGTCTTAGAATTACATATTTCTGTTTTCTAACATTATTTATAAATATCTCTGCTATCAGAAAATTTTCCTTTTAGAAACTGATGCTGTTGTTTTTACTTACTGAAGAAAAATTAATGCTAACAGTTTATGCAATTTAAATAGTTTAAATTTATTTTAATTAAAGAATATATTTATAATTTCTTATTACTAGCAGCAAAGCATAACTATATGGCGAGCGAGTGAAGCACTAGGATCATGTAGCGTGATTCTTGGGAGTCATTGAGCGGTGCAAGCAGGTGTTGCTCCCTAGTAAATAAATGTAAGCAAATACATTTTCAGAAAATTAATACAAATTTTAAAAAATCTATAATTGAACACTGACATGTTGAAAATGAGTTGAATTGTGAAACTAAATTGGCCAGTTTATTAAAAGAAAGGTCTGATAACGTGCATTGCCTAGGATTATAAAATGCATAAATCCAACACTAGAACTCATTCCTTCAATTAAAAGAAAGGTGTCCAAAATATATTCCTGATTTCCTTCACTATTGTTACAAATTTTAATATTGCGCAGTTGATAAATAAACAGTTAAGAACAGAGTTTTGTAGATAATTCTAACGGATTCTGAATGGAGTCAATGACCACTGTCTTTGACAATAAACTTGGCGACATTTGAGGATTCTAAAGACAAAAATGAAGGATCTAGAATATTCAAGAATTTCAGCAATAGCTTCAGTGGGACTCGAGTTTCCGCATGTGTTCTCGAACATTCGATGTCTTGTCACGGGTGCTATAAAAAAGGGATTCAAACTGAGAGAAGGACTCAGTAATCAGCCAACTGAGTTTAGCTCAAGTGAATAGCGAGACAAATTCTCTCTTTGGGTTGTTGATCTTCAACGAGTTCTCCCTGAGCCTTTTATGCTGTTACGAATGTTTATTAAGAATCTCCTGCTTATGTGTTAATGATTTTTACTACTATTGTTTTATGTAAGTTTCGTATGTATTTTATTATCTGGGTATTGGTTTTTTCGTATAGAATAAAAAATCTGTTTCAGTGACTGAATCAGTTGAATTTTCCAATGTAATCCCAGCGAACTGTAACTCTATCTTCCTAAGGTAAACTCAAAACATATCATATTGTATCATTATACGAGGTATGACAACGGGGAAGCACACCTGTAGATTCTTATAGTTTTAATTTAGTAACGGCATTATAATATTGGACCTATCATATCACAGTGAAAACGTAAAAAACTGAGTCAATAAAGCTTTTTGACTTTTTTCAATGTATTTTATTTTACTTAAGAAAAAAGAAATTTTAATCATCGTTGAATGACTATCTTTTGTTTTTATTTGAAGATAATGGATATAAATTGATAGGAATTGGATATGAGACATTTCATTTGAATTTTCCTATGTTGCCACAGTTTAGTTATGGAGTTATTAAAACTTTTATATTCTTATGTATTTTATATTATATGTATTTTTATAATGCACATATTATTTTAAATTTTACTTCTTCATGAACATTCTTTGATTTCTCTTCTAATATGTCAAGCATTGTCCCAGCAATACACATTCAAAAGCAAATTATAATATTTAAAAAACAGCATGTAAGACTCAAGATTATTTTCTTAGATTTAATTTCTTAGAAAGCAATGTAATTTATCAAAGCGAAAAGAAAGTATTTGTAAAAAAATCGTTGAATCGACACTCGAGATATTTAAATTAAAATTATAATACTAATTATCTGATAATCTAATTAAATAGCTTGATTCTTCCAATAACCTGAATAATCTGAATAAAATAGCCTTTTTTTTCATGCAAAATATAACTAAGTTCTGAAAAAACTATTTAAAAATAAGGCAATGGGAATTTCAAGCATGTGCCATGAACTATGACTCACTGTTTGTGCTAATGCCCTTAGCAGTATTTTCTTGCCTTATCTTTGAATCATTACAGCAAACAGATATACCTGCTTCCACGTTTTTACGCATGAAGCTGGTTTCCACAGCTGAATAACAAACAGATAAAGCAAGAAAGCTCTCAATGATATATTAACCATAACTTGATCTTAATTTAATTTAGAAATTTTTTATTTTAAAAGTTGCATTTATTGTGGAGCATTCGTTTACAACAAAGAATAAATATTTTGGAAGGTTATTCTCCGCCTTGGAGTCATATGATTTTTCTTCTCTTATTACTTCCTTCAATAAAATAGCATTGCATTGTTCTGTTCTTTACTTCTTTTCGTAGCAAAAGAAATAAAGAACATTCGATAACAACAGTAATTAATTACAATTGAGTAATTTTACTACTAATATCAGAGCTCGATCATCAAATAGGAAACTGACTAAGAGCTTCGAGATTTTTTGTTGTGATATGTTCAAAACAATTTAATTTTGCTCTTTAATTTCATTTACCAAGACTATGCATCCAAACTTAATTAAATCAGAATCAAGTTACGCGCAAATTTTGGAACATTATTCCGACACCATTTCCCGTTAATCTCTTTTTCAAGTGTTATATAATGCTGTTTTATAATTTTCAATGTATTTTTCTTCATTATTTAAAAAAAATGTCCCATATTGTAATTAATCGGTATTTAGATTGTATTAACAAATTTTGCACTCTTTTTTTACTATTTTATTTGTAACTGGAATTTTGAATTTCTTCTGTTCGCTTGATATTTAAACTAACACTAGTGAAATCGTTCCGCTATTAAATGTTTTGTTATTTTGATTTAACAAAATATGTAACTTAAAACTGCTTATTTAAAGAAAACATTGCAATCAATAAAAAAAAAATTAAAAATAAAATTTTAAAAAAACCATCTGATTTTTGAAGTTAGGTAAAGGTGAAGAACGACCATGCTTTTAATAATTAAAAGGACTTTCGAGGGTTTTGATTACCACGAGACAAAGAAAAGACAAATTATGTGGTTATAAAAGTTACAGAAGGGAAATTATAATAATTATCTCTTTGTGTTTTGAAGCTGTATTCCATCAGATATTCTAAATTCATCAACTAATTGTCATCTGAACACTCAACTGAATAAATTTCTTTACAAAATAATGCCTTGCGGCAAACTTTAGCAAAGAATAGATGATTTTCCTTGATTTTTTAATAACAATCATTATTTAAAAAAATTAATTTAATCTTTGCGATATATGAAAATATATACTAATGTAGTTAAAAGATTTTATGTTTCTATTATAATTAATTTTCTGGTCATTCACAAAGTTCAGTGATGTAACTGGAAGTTTAATTGCTTACGACTCAGGGGCCACGGTGACCTGGTGGTAAGGTCTCGGCTTCAGAACGGGACGGTTTCATGCTCGAGACCCGATTCCTCCGAACAACCGTCGTGTAAGCGGGTCTGTGCCCGCTAAATTCGCCGGGGACAAACGCCCTCTTGCTGGTGTAATGTTGAGTTTTGGAGAGGGGGCGTCGCTCTCGTCATCTGAACACGGTTCAAAATTACGAGGTCCGTCCCACAATAGCCCTAGTGTTGCTTTATAACGGGATATTAATACAACTAAACTGAATTAAATTTGATTAAGACTTTATATTAAATTGGTATTAAAATTCACATCTTCCTCTTGCATCTTATCAAACTCGTGTCATTCATTCATAATGTCAGCGTCTCAGAAAAAATTCCGTGGGAGAGCAATTAGCCTCAGAAATCGTCAAACGCATTTCATTATTACAACAAAATTTTGATCACCTGAAGATAGTGTAGTATTGGTCTTCCGCACAGATGTTGAAACTATAGCCTTATATCTTGGAACTTAGAAAGCCTTAACATTTATTCGACATATGTTGCATTGCTAAACTGTTGGCTAATTTCCTACATTGAAACCTTGTTTATATATATATATATATATCTTTTTACTTTTCCTGTAAAAAAAAGAGAGATAAAGTGAATGAACGAATTTTTATTTCCTCGTGCGTGAAGTATAAAGTTTAGTAATCATCAAGAAATTCGAACTCGAGATTTTGACGTAATTTAGACCTGAATCAGAGAACGATCACCCCTGATCCAGTACCCCCAATGGTATTACTCTTGACATGGAGGACTTTGTGACCACGACAAATTTATACGTGCATCAGCCTCCAAGCACGCGGGGAATCTTTGGCCGGCGGGGTTCGAACTCACAACCCGCGTCTGTCCCGAATTTGTCTGTCTGTCTGTAATAAAATTAACTCAAAAACGCTTTCTGTTAGACTGATGAAATTCCGTGTGTGGTTTTTATCCCACATTTATTGACTTCTATCAAATTTTGAACAAAATCAGAGATAAAGACAGCAACGGCAGAGGAAACCTACCTATCCGAATATAAGCAAGCACGATAACTATAAAACGAAGAGATCTAGATGGATAAAACTAAGTTTACAGATTTAACATTTATTTTGTAGACACGATTCAAACTTTTGAGCCAAATCCAATAAAGTGTGGAACCTCTATCCGTCTGTCTTTCAGTATAATTTAGCCAAGGTAACTCAAAAAACGAAATGTCTTAAATATATCAAATTTGGTATGTGATTTAATGACTGCAATTGTAGTTCTGTGTCAATTTTAGATTTCAATCGGTTGGATAAAAATTGCTTCTAAAAACACGAATTCGCCTTTATTAGACAGTATGCAAGAAAATTTTGGGAAGACCACTTCCACTGATTCATTTTTTTTTTCTATTTTTTCAGAACCAACTGAAACATAAGAGCAATAATTCCTTACGAAAACACGTAGGAAAAATCAGTTTAATAATTTCAAAAGCAATGATATTCAAAATGATTTAGAAAAGATATAAAAAGGATTTTAAAAAATTTAAAGACGATAAGATCAACAATATTTTTTTTTATTAAAAAATAAAAAGAATTGCTGTTTCTTATTTATCCAATGAAAGGCAAAAATGTTGACAGAATCATTTGCATTTAGGGTCGATTTCTGATGTTTATAGCAATTCTCTTTCACCATAATATTAAGTAACCGGTATTGATGGAATTCTATTTTGTTTCAAAGATGTTATTGTCGTTCAAGTGGCACTTTCAATAAAGTGAAACCAGCAAGAATAATATCATAACATTGGTAAAAATCAATAGTAAGCGGTAAGAAAAAAATTCTATTTTAAAATACACCAAGAACTATGTGCGGAAGAGAATAAATCAACCTCATTTAAATGAATTGTCTCTCTTATTTATTTAAAATGACGTAATGGAGGAATTAGTTAATGAAACAATTATAGACAATTTCTCCCAATTAAAAGCAAGAAAAAAGATATTTTAGTATTTTGATGTCTTTCAATATTTGCTTTGGTATTTGTAAAATTTTACATTTTTGTTTCCATTTTTTTATTAAAATTTCAAAATACCGTCTTACTGCTACTTATTATTTATTAACCAAAAATAAATCTTAACATATTTAATTTTAAAAATGTATTGTAATATGTAAGTAATCGATATAAAAAGTAAGTAATCGAGTATATTATAATATGAATAATAAAATAAGCACTACACAGAGCCTAAATCAGCCACTAATTCATAAGTAATAAGGATGATTTCATAAAAAATTTACCTTTCAATATCCATTAGAAATCTCCCTTCACAGAGAGTCAAATCCATGTTTAAGTACAAAGTATACTCAGTTCAGTTATATTAACGTACCATTTTAAAGCAACTCTAGGGTTATTTTGGGACGGATCTCGTAATTTTAAACCGTGGTCAGATGACGAAGAGGTCCCCTGAGCTGGCACCCCCTCTCCAAACTTCCGCACTACACCAGCGGGAGGACGCAAAGCATACTTGTTTTATGTTTTGTGTTAAAAAATTCAAAAACGTAAGTAAAAGAAAATCAATATCTCTTAATACGGCTTTTCTAATACAGTCCGACGATAAGTAGATAATTACAAATTTCTAAGAAGACTTGCACTGAAAATTTTTAGTTTCTTGCATGTGAAAGGAAAGTTCTATAATTAAAAAAAATCTATCTCGAGATTTTAACTGCGTTTTAGTCCCATTATTTTCAATCCACTCTTAAGGTAAATCAACGATCAGCTCCAAGTATTGACTTTTGATAGAAAAGAGACGGGATTATCATCATCACATCAAAAGTCACGATTCAGCAGTAAACTAAGATTTTGTCTCGATTATCCATTGCTTTGGGAGATTATGTCCAAGGACCTGAAACGAAATATGTTCAGATTGGATGAACTTCTTCTACAGAGCATTTCACGTCGTCATACTAAACATTTTATAAAAGCGCATGAGCACGCTTCTGAAATTATTATTGCAGTTTCTTTTGAACTTTTCATTTTCATGGTCTATGAGGTGAAAACTTTTATAATTCACTACAAAATTTATCACTCATTTTCGCTACAAAAATCCAAAATCCAAACCCACAATAACTGGAGAACAGTTTTTTTTTAATGACACATTAATTAAAAATGCCTTGATTAAAAATTATCTTTGCAACTGATTTCAATCAAAATATTAAATGCAATGAAAATTTTATACAACCATTTAAGTTTTTAACCATTGGCACTGCATCGTCAGAGTCAATACTAAGGAGACATAAAGCAATGTTGATAGAGAATAAAAAAATTAAATAAGCGTTCTCTTTAACTAGTGATGGATTTCTAACTAGGCAAACACCTAGGGCAATCAGATTGAAAGAGGACCAGCAGCAGCTCGATTTAAGCACTTTATTTTCCTAGTTGATAAACAGATAAGATTGTAAAAAATAAAAACTCTAAGAATGATAAAATATTAAAATAACAATTTATTATAATAAGTTAGACTCACAGATATATCTCATTAATTTCATTTAGTTATTTAAATATTTATAAAGCCAAACATGCGTCTTAATATTGTGTAGAGACTTGGAAAATACATGAAAAAAACGAATACATATTCAAAAAGTTAATAAATAAAAATATTAATTTAAAATAAATCATTGACATTTTAAAAATGTGCTTAAATGTAAAACTAAATTGACTATCTTATTTTTAAAAAAGGGGACATTATATTGTATACTGACTTGGACCGAAAAATATTTTAATTCGCCAATGGTTTTAACCTTTATAAAGGAGTCACGTAAAGGATATCAGGGAAGAATAAAATTGGCGAAGCAAAAATAGCGGTTATTTTCTTCAATGATTTCATAAGAAACATGGAAATAAATGACAAAGTATTTAATTGGAATATTCTCGAATCCCTCTCCTGTTGCAAATATAGCGGCTATGAATTATTGTCTCATGGAATTTCTGTGAAAAAAAAAACACTGATGGAGAAGTGATGCCAAAGAATAAAAAAGCATATGACGACATTGCTGAACTTGATGAAGAAGTTTTAATAAAGTAAAAGAAAAAGAAAAAAATTACTTGGACGCGCTCAAGAATCCCAAATACTTCTGGAGGGAAATAACAATAAATGTCCAAAATAAAATCAATCCCGTATTAAATGTGCTATTTTTAGTAAATAGAAGTTTAAATTAATGCGCAGTTCAAAAAGTTAAGCATTATTGTTATAACGAACTTCCATTATTACTTTGTTGGGAAAAATAGTACTGTGAAAATCTTGAGGAATATTTATTTACACACGGCCCCTATTGGACTAATGATCCACCATTTAAAAAACTTTATTCTTGTATAATTCTTCTATACATTCTTTTAATTATTTCATCCATTCAGAATTAAGTGCAAGGCACTGTGTCGTTCCCCTACGGCTGGACGTGAAAACGAACTGTTACCCACCGGTTCCAGTTAAAGATTCTTAGTAAAGGAAAAGGAGTGCAAAAGGGTCGACGGCTGAAGGAAGTGAATGACCATAGCAAATCCTCGAAGGTCGACGCCGAAGAATGTTGTTGTGGAAAGAAATGAGAAATTGATTGGCTTCCAGAATAATCTATTTGTTAATAAATAAAATATATATATATCGGGAACCCTAAATTAAGTAAGATCATGCAATACAAAGTATATACATATAATTCTTGTTTGGTCTTTGATTACGTTAAAATTAACACGGCTTACATTACTAATATCACCAAAGTGTCACAATTTACAATTTTAGTATGAAATGCCGCGTTGATTTTGTCGGTAGGGATGTTTTTTTAAGAAATTAATTTAAATCAAAACTGTCTCTGTGTAAGAGGTATAAAAACGTGATTTTGATTTTTTTACTTATTTTTTCCTAATTGGTTATTAATTCTTAAATAATCAAGAATTTAACATTTTAGACGAAAAGGTATATTACGTCGGCCATATTTATATTAAAGAAATAATTCAGAAGGAATAGCAAGAAAAGATAAAATCTACTTAAATGGAATTTATGCATGATCGTATTATTTTTTTTTCTTTGAGTGGACGCAACAGATTTGTTTATGCGAATGGTTTCATTGCTGACCGTGGGCATTCGCAATTCGCAAAGAGGCATTTTTTGATGCACAAACATGGTATAACAAAGATACGTGCTAACTTTAGATAAGAAATTTTATCTTCTTTTTGATTAAAATCCTATCAACGGAATATTGATTGAAAAAAATTGTCTAATAGTTATTTAATCGATTACTTACACATTACATAATATCCCTTTCAATGAACCTGTTGCAAGCTTTGATTATGTGAGGAAATTTCAAAGTTATCTCTTTTCAGAATTACATAAATAGAATTTGATACGATATTTTATACAGAAGATTTTCTTTTTAAAAGCAAAAATAGAGTCCTACTCATTGCCTTTTTTTTCTAGAATACCTATTAGATTATGCAATAAAAAGAGAAAATTAAATTTCTTCTGGAAGTAGTAGCTTCCAGAAAAGATTAATTTTCTCTGTGTCTTCTGTTATCTTAACTACTAATTTATCTCCTATTTAAGATAACATTTCCCACTGGCTGAGAGCATAAGTTAAGAATCCTACAGGTAAGAAAGAAGAAAAAGAAAAATATATATTATCTTGAAAGTTCCATTCCGCTTCCCATTTGTATTGCTTCAGAGTGTCTACTAAATTAATCGTTTATAAATTCGCGTAAGGTCCAAATGCTCCGATGATTATTCAATTTTCTTTGATTCATCTGACTGCTCAATTTTGATTCAGCAGCTTTTACTCTTTTTTCTTATCAAATGTTTTGAAGAAAGAAAAAAAAATGGAACCGTTTGATTAAAATGGTAGCATTCATCATTATGAAAACATTACTGAAATAAATTAAAAAAATCTGCTTTTTAGATCACGTGTTTTTTTGTTTTTTTAACATTAGGTTGTCTTAGATTTTTTATTATCACTAGGTAAACAAGGTTAGCAATTTAATCTCTACAGGGTATGGTTTTATCGATTCCCAAATAGAAAAATAATATAGGTACTATGAAAATGATAAATAAAACACAGATTATAATAAGTAGTTTATCAATACATTTAAAATCGTTATATATTTCTAAATTATGTTTTGCTTATAAAGTGAAAAGAATTTCATAAATATATTCTCAATGTTTTATCGCCCTTTTCATTTCTATTCATAATCTTATTTTGGATCGAGACTCATTATTTTAAAAGCCTTTATCTCTCAAGACGCACTTAAGATTTAGCTTTGAGTTTTGAATACAAAATCGTATCCTTGATCCCATTTCAGTAGTCATATATTTCTGAATACTTCGAGAAAGTTAAAAACAAAATATAAAATGTTTACTATGATCAAGCCACTACAGGAAACATCTTAACGTTAGTGACAGACTCACAATTCTTGGTGGAAAAATGGTTTAAATGACTCGTCGAATTATATTTTAGGTCAATAAGCATATTTTTGATGTTTAGTTTAGTTTAGTTTAGTTTAGTTATATTAACGTCCCGTTTTAAAGCAACACTACGGCTATTTTCGAACCGACCCCAAAATTTTGAACCGCGATCAGATGAGGGGGATGACACATGAACTGGCATTTCCTCTCTCCAAATTCCCACACCACACTAGCCGGAGGACGTATGGGTCCAACGGATTTGGTGAGGACCAAACCCCCTTACATGACGGTTCTTCAGGTGAATTGGGTTTCGAACCTGGAGCCCTTCGGTTCCGAAGCCGAGACCTTACCACCAGGCCACCGCGGCCAGATAACGTCGAAGAAATTATAAAATCTAAATTTATGTGTTGCCCCTCCCAGGTCTACTTATATTATTGGTCATATTTAATAATATATTTTTTTATACTCAAATAAGTATTTTAATTAGAAAAACTTCACTCTGACCAACTATTACTCTGCAAGTTTAAATATTTCTATTTTAGACAATTTTGGACCATTTCAAAGCCGCCCAGAGGAAGATCGTGCAATTAATACACGATGCTTCCCCGCGACGACAGTTGATTGGTCTAAAATATTGAAATTCAACATTCTTATAACTTGATCAGTTTTGATCCTTGAAGTATAGAGTTTTTTGTTGTTGTTGTTGTTGTTGTTTTAATTTAAAATTATAGTATTTCAAAAGCATTTTATTAAATATGACTTATAGGTTCATAGGGAAGGCTATATAAAAATATTGCTATTGTGATTTCTTCTGTATTCAATTGTGTATGCTTAGAATATGCCTTTGTCTAACGGTTTAAAAATTAGCAGTATGATCACGATTAGAATGGGAACCCTGCTTATCTTCCAAAATAAAAAACATGCTTTATCCAAAATATTTCGAAATTTTTTCTGTGATCGGAAAGAAGAAAAATATTTTGGGGATAAATATTCTAAGTTATGAAATATTTTTCACCAAATACGATAAATAAATTATTTCCTGTCGAATAGTTGAAAAATCTCACCACGAGTGTTAAAAGTGATGTTTTTTTTCTTTCTTTCTAAGATATAATATTACTTAGATACAGCAGCTTGTAGCTCAAATATTGTTGATGATGTATTTAAGATACGAATACGGAATAAAGGAAGTCGAGTGATTTGTTTTCACCATGAAATATGTATTTCAGCCTATCTTCCATTGACGCATTTCGTGAAATATTTATCCTCTTAGATTAAAACATGAAATTTTACCGCAATCGTGGTTGAAGATTTGATTAAAATTCCGTTTTAGATATTTGAAACTTTATGTACTATTTTATTAAATTTATGAAAATATTTTTGACATGATGAGGTTTATTGGCTAGCATATTGGCTAATTGTAAATTGTTTCTTTAGGGGCGGATTTAAGTTATTTTGTGCCCCAGTTAGAGCATTTTAGAAGGCTTTTTTTAAAAAATAAAATAATCAATTTGTTTTCACATTTTTTCAATACTTTTTCAACGTGTAGAGTATTTATTTTAGACTAATATTTTTTATTTAATTAACTTTGAGAATATAAATTTATTTTTACTTATCTATTGTGGCTGTAGATTACTAAGCACCTACGTTTGTGCATACTTTTATTAAAATAGATATAATAAAATAGTTTATAAATGAATGAATAAATAAAATGAACGTAATGAAATATATTAGAGTCTGATCGTTTATACATTATAAAAAATTAATGTTATCCAGGTGTTGTATCATTCATACAATAAGTGTTCATGCTATCTTGATATTGTGTCATATCATGTTATGATAATGTCACTAAAATTGATGGAAATTTCAACGGTTCGTATTATATATTTTCGGAGCGTATTATATTATTAGAAAGAATTATAATTTAAAATTTTCAGTCAAAAATTAGTTTTTAGATATCAGTTTTATTTTCCATACATTTTATTTTCTATTTTAATAAATTATTCAAAATATATTTAAACATATTTTCCAAAAATATTCTTTAAGTTTTCATTACTGCATATTCATATTCTTTCGGGCTTATATATATGCACATTGAGAGCGGCATTGAATATATTTTTATATGCAAATATATGTCGTGCAAATATGAGTTTATATTTATTTATTTCATGCCAAACCAAAACTATACGAAAGTGATCAGATATCGCTGATTAGCTGGTACGATAATGGCTTTCAAATTTTCGCTTCTGATTTGAATTAAATATCCTAATTTTGTAAACCCCACCAACAGATAATTTTCTTCATAAGTTATTATATTTGTTATATTAACAAGAGAAATTTCGTTCAAAACTGCTGAAGTATATCCATAAAATACGACTATTTTCCAACCCGAAGGCATTTGGAAAAGTATGAAAGGCTTGATCATCGCGATAATATTTGTGGTAGCTATGATTGAATTCTAAGGGGCATTGTCGGTCACGTTACAACCACTCCCGTAGGAGACACGTCCGTCATCAGAGTGAGTAGCCAACCTAATATCATTTCTGTTCCCACCAGAGTTAGTAGGTGGCGAGAACCAACCACTATGCCGGAAGCTTCTCATCTCTCGTTTTCCGACTGTGACTCAAAGCTACGTAGTCTGTCTCACAATATCTCTAGTATTACTTCAAAGATGAGGCGTTAACATAATTGTAATAAGCTCAATGCACAGATTTTAAGATTAAAAAATTATTTTAACTTCTGAATCGCGCGGGCTTTTCATTTTCCCCGTGCTTCTTAAAATCTAATTATTGAAATTTAACTAAATGACATTGACCTATCATATTCCTGTAATTTCATATGTCTCAAAATCAGGTTTTTTTTTCTAAAGAAACCAATTTTTCAAATGCATAAAATTTAGTTCCATTGCCAAAATTATTTCGTTTTTAGTCTCTCTCACATAAAAACACATCATGAAATAATCAAGTAGCGAAAGTATACATTAAAAACCACCCTTGTTCTGGCTGAAGGCACAGAAAAACCATATAAAATGTGATCAAGCAGAAACTTTGTCTGAAAATCGAATTGAAGATTCATATAGAGACTCAAATTGATATCCTAGTCACTTTCGCATATTTTAAATTTTGACTAAAAAAGAGAAGAAATAAATTCGAAACTCAAAATAAGATGTTTCTGAGCTCTAGATTTTTAGAACACATCCAATAATTTTCTTAAAAGCGAGGCATCAACAAGGCTTCAACTTACCGCCTGAGGCATCAATGACAGTGTTTATGATTCCAAAAAATGTGTGTCTGAGAATGTGTTGAGAAATGGATCAACAGTGGAATGGACTCATTACTGTGAAGCATCTCTAATTATACGAAAGAAAAATTAACAACAGGTTAAGAAGGGCTAAAAGCTATTTAAAGATTAACGGAACAAAAAGTTTACTCTCCTTGAAAATAAGGAGAGGAATCAAAGCAGGTTTTTTGAATGTTTAAATGAGATATTAATTTCTCTTAAAATATTGAAGACCGAATTTTTAGTTTAAAGTCTTCGTGAAGAACATAAAATAAAAGAAAACGAAATTACTGGACTTTTATAAAGGAAAATAAACTGCGAAAAATGTATCACAACTTTACAGCTTTTTTAATTTCATTTATTTACAGTTTTATGGAAAATACCGAAGAAAATACGCTGGCTTATTTTGAACAATTAATAGATTTCTTTTCTTAACATTTCTATATTTCAAAAGTCAGCGTTGAAATTCGCTTATTATAAAATTATTTCAATCACTAGGTTCTCTTCATAGATAAAGGTACATTAGTTATAATTGTGAGTCTAATGAACTTTGGAGTGACCATTTTTTATTTATTTTGATTATATGTTATTTATTTCTCACAATCAAATAACAACAATATTTATGCAATAAAGAATATATGGTCTAAACAGTTAACGCCCAGCGTCCTATTTATATGAGTTTTGTATTTCACTTCCGTGACTAAGTTGAACGGATTACTAAACAATTTCCTACTGGTACATGCACATTAGCCAGACTTTGAAGACAAAATGTCAATATTTCCATTCTCTTCCCCTCTTCTTTTCATTTGTAGCTTTGATTTATTTTTGATATAATGGAATAAGAAATTTGTAAAAATAAAAATGTTACTTTATTTATTTTAAAAGTCATTTTAATAGTTCTGTGTTGAAAGAATGCATGATTATTTTTACCAATTTTCAATAGTTTTATAAAAAATAAAAAAATATATATTGAAACAAAAAAAAATCTTTCGAATTTAACTTTATTTCACATTTATCTAAATTTTCAACAGTTTTTTTTAAAATTCTGCAATTTATGTTTTAATTAAGTAGGGCGTTGATGGGCCTTTTAAATTAGTCTACTTCAGTAGAGAGAGTAAACTTTATGCAATTATCATAACGTGAATATAATTTTTAAAATGTTCACATTCTCTTTCTTTCCCTTTTTTCTCATGCGCAGTTTGTAAATTAAGGTCAGAAGGAAGTGAAATGTATCGATTGTTCTAGACGTCAATGCTATAATTTGCTTTTAGAGATAGCTTCCGGAAAGAAGAAATGAGGAGGACATCGAGCCAAAGGAGACTTAATAAGCATGATGTAAATTCCTTTTTAAATTTTAGACAGAAAACAACTTTCTATCAAAATTAATGTTGGTCTAAATTTTTATTTAACTTTACTATAAAAAGAATTAATACTATTATCATCTATTATCTTTTATTTTCAGACCTTTTAATTTTAAATGACTTCTTGCATGTTTATACAGTGATAAATATGTTTTTGCATAACAATTTTGAATTCAAAATTACAGAATAAAAATTGCATTTTTAATTGTATAAACAAAACAAAAAGGACACATTGAAAGAAATAATGATTAATTTATCTATTTTCTTCGATACTTGTGCTGCCTGCATACGTTGTAAAATAATTTAATAGCATTTTCAAAATGTATCATAGTATCAAAAATAGTCAATAAAGTTTATCTTATTCGAATAAAATTTTAAACGAAAAAATTGGGGATGCTCTTACAGGTTACAAGGCGAATTCTTTGAAGTTTTGTTGACCGTTGTTTTCTTTTGCAAAAATTTGGATATTTAATGAGCATAACAGCCTGTTACAATGACACCTGTTTATACGGCTTAGTTTTTTGGTAATAGGGTAACTGGCTGTAATTAAAAAAATAAAATAACATTGCATTTAAGGGTTAAAACATTAAATATTATCGTTTCAACATTCTTGGGCTCAGGATCATGTGACAGTTAGAATTCAAAACGACAATGATGGAAAATCTATGCAACATGTTATTACATCAAATTAATTAATTCTTTTGACTTCATGTTATAATTTTATTCAATATAATTACAGATTAGAATCCTATAATATTCTGAAATAAGCGATATATTTAAAACATAATTCATTTTTAAATTCCATAATGGATATAGTGATACTCTTTACTTAAAAATAAATTCATTTAATTTCATGACACTTTTTCTACAGTTATAAGATAGGTAGAAACATGTATTATGTCCTCCATTGCTGAAATGATCATACGTTACTTCTTCGCAATGCCAACTTGAACTTATGTTTATATCAACACTGAATATAAGCATAAAGATTTATTCCCACCCTGCCAAAGCATTTGGGGGAAAGTTAAATATAAACATCCCACCTATAATATGGAAACTGAGGATAGAATTCTAAGGGGCACGGTTAATCCTTCTTTGAAGAAGACTGTTCCATTATTTAAGTGAAGTTAATTGAGCCTCACATTTTATGCCTCTTAGGTGTTTAACATCTTTGTGCTGTTATACCCACTTTGAAAATGAGATTTTTTTTAGAAAGATAATAAGATTTTTTAATTTCCACTTTTCAGACTTTTCTAAGTTTGGAAAATACATTTTTTGGCCTTTAAACTATCCATTTGTTTATATGATAACTCGAAAACACTTCAAGCTAGAGGGATCAAATTTGGTATAAGAACTTAAAAAAAAAAGTTCTATCGAACTTTGAACAAAATGTATTCAGAGATATTCTATATGCCTCTTCTTTCGAATGAAAGTGAACTCGATAACTGCAAAACATAAAGAGGTGATTAGATAAAATTTAGTACACAGGTTTAGCATCTAAAATGTAGATTCTTATTAAATTTTGAACCAAATCTGCTGAAAAGTTGACCGTCTGTCGGTCTGTATTTTCGCATGCATGAAAAATGCAATAATTCAGAAACGTAATAGCTTAAATAAATGAAATTTAGCATGTGATCTTGTGACTACAGTTTCGTGTTGAATTTTAGTTTAAGTGACAAAAAATAAAAAAGGCGCCCAAAATTTATATTCGCGTAATAGAATCAGTAAAAATACAATATTTACGCCAAAAAAATCTATTTTTTAGCTATTTTTCACCACTGCTTTACAAGACCTTACCATACTCTAGAATTTTATGCGAGGAAAGGGAGATAAAACCTTTATTCAAGAGTGTGCAAGAAAGTTTCGAGAGACTAATACCGCTGGTGTCTCTGCCATATATACTACCTTAAAAATATCTATTTCACCTATAGAATTTAGAAGCACATATCTTATTTGACTTTCAAAAATCGCCAACTGCCATTAAAAAGAATTTAAAAAAATTAATTGGTCAAATGAGTTCTCTTCAAATCTGTCTTATTTTATTTATTTACACATAATTGTTGAAAATTCAATGATGGTTCATTCGAGATTACTTTGTCTTTTTTACAGCGTTTGCTTTTCTTATTGAAGACAATCAAAATCACCATATTCCTTCCCTTCAGATTTCTTCCTCATTATCACATTATTTTTTCTGACTCGTAGTCAGTTTCATTCAGTCTTTATTTTTTTTCTCCAGTACTTGATGTCAAATAGCATTATAAAATTATTAAAAATTAACTTCTTTACATGAAAAGTAATATGCGTATAGATCACAGGTTATTAACGGGATGGGATGATATCATGTTCCCAGATTTAATATCTCTTCCGATCATATAATGAATTATTCCAAATGAATGAAAAAATACGTTTTTATTACATTAAAATCCCGCTCTTAATTTCCCTATGATGAAAATATTAAGGGTTAATTAGGAGCATTATCTGTTTTCTCAAAAAAAATCCAAAAGTGAAAATTGACAAACTATTATATCCTACACATAAAAAAAAAAGAGGAGGGGGCAACTTACATTTATTTCTCTTGATATTCGACCTAGACATATTATTCCAATTACAAAATTTCATTAAATCACTTGGACAATTGTATGCATATACTTTGGGTTTTGTAAAGGTTGATAATAAAAGTTTCAAAAATTATGTTTTCATACAACCCTCATATTGCAAAAGTGTCGATTAGCAAAATGTTTCTCTTACCTGTTCTTTTCATTTATGTACACACCGAGTTCCACGATTCTATCTATAGGATTTGCAGACCAGTCACATGTATGAAAAAGTCTAAATCAATACATTTAATATCTTTGTGAATTTTGTAGATAGGAGCATGAAAATTTGTATGTGCATAAATGAAAGTAAGAGAAGCTTTTTACACAATAGGGGCTGTATAAAAATATAATTTTTAAAAAAAAATTTGTTAGGAATGTCCACAAAATGTATTCACAAACTGTCCACCTTATTCAAAGAACCTTTTTAATTGGAAATATATACTAGATGCAATACTTAAAGAACTGAACTCTTTTTCCACTTTTTTGGGACACTTTGTATAATTTAGCAACTCATTTTTCAAATAAACAATGTAGAGTAAATACGATACTTAAGAGAGTTTTGGTTTAACTTTTTTTTTCAAAGCGATTGCAACTAAAATAAGTAACCGCCAGAAAATAACATTACAAAAGTGGGAAAATGTTTCTCGTCTTTCTATACAGCTATTTAAAGAAAGCAAATTCTTTCTAACTCGATAAGACTTCATCGGTAAGTACTGTATTCACTGTTTCCATTACTCTTTTTTCATAATACTCTTTCTGACTCTACACCAAATTTTATTAACTAAGGGATTGAAGATGATAGCATAACAGTTTTTTTAAACACTATCATTAAATAGTAAATATATAGGGGTGACCAAAATTGTGGACACTTTTGAAAACCGTTCTGTTTTCCTACTCTGTATGCTTATAGAAAATGTTACATTTCACAAAATGCAAACTCTTACATATCAATTTAAATAGAATTTAATGCTGATTTCAATACAAAATGCAAATTTCAAATATTTTTAATACAAAAAAAGTTATTCGTACTTTAATCTAAATAACAAACGTATTGATGAAGTGGATCGTAATTTCTAACTTTCTTGACCAATCACTGTTCTTATTTTGGGTACCAATAAAATGTTAATAACTACCAGAAGAAGATGAATCATGTTTAAAGTTGGAACAGGTCATTATTGTGCTTTTTTCTATAGAAGGAAGACTGTTTTTGATCAAATCACAAGTAAGAAATTTTGTTAAGCTTTTTAATATTGAGTAGGAATTGTTGTAAATATTTCTAATATTTAGTCATGAAGCAATGCCATCAAATAAAAGAACAGATTGGACACTTAGAAAGAGAACTAAGATTATTGTGTTACATTGTGGTCTTTCCAACGCTGAAATTCCAAAACAGGTGGGTGGTTCAGTAACTACATATGGCATTCGAAAGTTTTGTTTACGATACTAGGAGACAAATTCAATAAAAAACAAAGCAGGAAATGGCTGAAAAAGGTACACCACATTTGTTCATGACAGAAGAATAAAAAGACTATGTCTCCATGATCGAAGAATGTCATCAGTAGCCACCAAAAGTGAATTGAATGATGCTGGCATTTATGTCAGATCAAGAACAATCAGGAGAAGATTATTAGATGTTAGACTAAGAGTAGAATTCAAAGAAAAAATTTACATCAGCGTATAAAAAGATTACAGTGGGCAAAAAGAATACATTAATTGGCCAGATGATCAGTGATTACAGGTTATATGGAGTGATGAACAAAGATATTGTTATTTGATGGCAATGGCGAAAATTGGCAAGACATAGAACAGGCGAAGAGCTACATTCTGACTGCATTCAGGCAGCTATGAAGAACTCAAATAGTGTAATGATTTGGTCATGCATGTCAGCAGACGGTATTGGTCTCCTTCATGTTATCGGTGGGACATTAAATGCAAGAAACTACATTGACACTATTCTAGAGCCAAAACTTACAACTTCCATCAGTGATATCTTTCCCAACAATGCATCATTTATTTTTCAGCAGGATTCAACTCCTTGCCACATAGCAAAAATATCGGAAGTGTTACTTAGTACAAAGAGCATTGAATTGTTATCATGGCCAGAAAATACTTCTAAACTCAAAATTATTGAGAACTTATGGGACCATTTGAAAACTCTTATATATATGAAGCATTCATCAAATAAAAGATGATTAATTGAGTCTATAATTGTTTCCTGTCATCAAGCAATAACGAGGAAAGAGCTTAAAACTGTCGTCAGCTCAATGAAACATCAGTGTGAAGCAGTAATAAAAAATAAAGGCTACCTTACTAAGCACTGATAACTCACTGCAGTCATCAGCATCTAATGAATCTCGATAATTATTGACTCTCATTACAAAGAGCAAATATTTGAATTTTGCTCTTTGTAATGAAATCAACATTAAATTCATTTTAAAATTATATATAAGTGTTTCCATTTTGTGAAACGTAACATTTTCTACAAGCATACAAAGTTAGAAAACATTAAAATTTTTAAAAGTGTCGACAATTTTGGCCACCACTGTAGGATGATGTTTTACGAGATCCCAGTTAATAAGACCTCTAATGCCATCTTATTCTTCTTTTATGCGGAGCACTGTCAGGAATGATGAAAAGTGTTGTCACTGAGAAAACATTGAAATTGATATTTCGGGAAAAAGCTTGTAACTAAGTTAAATAAGAAACTTTAGAACCGATCCTATCATTCATGAAGGGATTAAAAATACTTCTCATAGCTAGACAGAAATACACCATGGCTCTCTTTCACGGCTATAGAGAAATTGGTGGCCCTGAAACAGCAAGCCTCTTGTAGGTAAATTCTCTAAACTAACTACAACACAATTCTAGCAACACAGAAGTGTTGAACAGGTAAGAAAAACTGAACAGTGCATTTATGACAGTATGCCTTTTTCCACTGCGGACGGTTACAGGCATTTAACTGACCATTATTGAAGGTAATTAAATCTATACTTATAATAAAGCTCAATGTGTGTGTGTGTGTGTGTGTGTGTGTGTGTGTGTGTGTGTGTGTGTGTGTGTGTGTGTGTGTGTGTGTGTGTGTGTGTGTTGGCGCTCTACAGGCCAGGTCATTTGACATACAGCTATCAAATTTGGTACATGTATACCTTAGAGGTCGGGAATGTAGTTTTTTTTAACCTGTTTTCAATGATTGAAATTATTTTTAGGTTAGTTGCATGCTTTTGTAATTAAATTGTATTTATGTTAGTTATATATTTTTTTGTATATGCTTATAGTTTTAAGTATATCGTTTTTTAAGTAGTTTTTTTAAACCTGTTTTCGACCGATTTTTTTAAACGATTCATTTTATTTTCTTAGTGTTTAATGCATTTAAAATGAAACATTGTTCATTAATCGATCTGTTCATGATGAATCTGAGAAAATTTTATTGACAAATTCTTGAGATATTACATAAATTAAGACAGATATTCTTTAGTGCCCATAAAGTTTAAACGCTCATTGACTCTATTATCAGTAATCATATTATTAAAAAAAATGCTTTGTTTCAGTAAAAAATATTATTATATTAATTGCAAATTAATCCTTTCCACTTGAATTTAAAGCATAAATTCTACGAGGTGTAACAGAAAATGAGAGAGATACATATTATGTTATGACTGAAGGCCTTTATAATATTATGAGTGAATTATATGACTCTCAAAATTTAAAGTTTTAATATATTTTGATGAAGAAACTATTAAAGCAGGAATTGCATAAAATATTTAATTATTAAAATTTTAATGAACATTAAGATTGGCGAACCGGCTGGTCGCCAAAGGCTGCTAGTTAGTATCTAATTGGGAATAAGGAACTGGCGAATAGTCAGAAAAAAAAAAGAATATAGATATAAAAACAAGTAATATATACAAAAAAAATTAAGTCAATTCCTAATTAGGTCAACAAAAAAATAGTTTTAGTTACTTTTTATTAAATAATTACAATTAATATAAATATGTATATACATATGACCGAATTACAATATTAAGTGGCAAAATAGAGGCTTGGCGACAAACTTGGCGACCATTTGACGATATGGCGACGGATGTGTACCTTTGGCGACCAAATAGAAATTACTGGACAAATTTAATTAATTAATTAATATTTTTTTTAAACTGAATTTTTTCAAGACCTATTTGATTTCAAGAACAATTTAATGAAGGTTATAGATAAGATTCGGAAAAAAATTATTACTATTGATCATCTACTCATCAAATTGAAGCTATATCGTGTAGCAGAAAGACAATAGTTCAATATGAAAGAGATAAGATTTTGCAACATAACATAAGTTTCTGTATTCTCGATTGGAATTTTAAAAAATAACAACGTTTGAGTTGTGACAAAAATTGTTGAAACTAAGACGCTTAGTCGGTATTGACCTTGAACTGTTCCTCCCATATAACGAAAGTTACAGAATCCTAGCTCCCATCACTTCTAAATAGTAGAGATTTGAACAAATTTCAGACTTTATTGTCGTTGAATTTTTTTGTAGTAGAGAAATTCAGTTGAAATCTTCACTAGATCTCCTTAAATCATAGCCATAAACCCACGATTCACCAAAGACAAAAAGTCTTCCCAATTTTGTGTTCATTCAAGGAAAGAAAGCGTAGTCAAAAGCCCACCTACTTTTTGATCCGCAGAAAGCGGTTTTGACACTAACTTGGAAAATACACATATATACAAATTTTCTGTCTCCGAATGAATTGTCTATAATATTTCACTCTCCAGATAAGATTGTTCTTTTCAAATAATACGCGTACAGTGATTTGTGTGAAACTGGTCTCAAGTTAAACACATATTGTGGCATTTGTACATAATTTGGATATCATTTTGGTCACTTTAACGGCCATTTTGGGAATATTCGAACAACTGAAACTCTTGTGTGAGTCATCCTATCTTTCTCTAAAAATTTTCTTTGACTTCAGGCGCAAAAATCAAGCAATTGAAAAAATTCAGTACACATTCTTGCTCAACTTTCATTGTTGTAAGAAAAGACGACAACGACACAAACTGATACTTTTTTTTTAACATTCTACAGTGTAGAAGCTGCGGGACAAAATATCCTGAACTTTGTTTGGTGGAGTTTAATGCATGCCAGATTTCTTCAATCGCTATGTTTTAGATTTCATATCAATTATCAGAGTCTATGACGTCTCTATGAGGCACACCTATTCTCCAGTATTGATCTAAAATCCGTTTCCTGGAAAACTGAAGTGAATTAACAATGACCTTTGTCTCCCTATATCAGCTTCAAGATTATATTACAATTTGATTTGTGCAACGCAAGCATAATCTTTCAAAGAACGACGGATAATCTTTTACAAGAAATGAAATGAAAAATTTGATTATTTTATCTAGATAATGTAAGCGTTTATAATACTACTTTTAAATAGCATCTCCTTGGCTATGAATATGAAAGGTATGTAAATATTGCATTAAATTTTAACCAGCAGAAATGCTGCTTCGAAATGAATAAATTGTAAATTTTTGGCCATTTGGAAAACAAAAATGGGATTTAATCTACTATATCAGTTTAGATTAGTTAAAATAATTACAAAATTTTCCTCTACTAAGAATATTATTGACTCATAAAAGTTTTCTAGTCTCTTTATCCCGAATTAGAAAAACGCTTGTTGATATAATTAAGTCACTTACTTAACAAAACCACTGAAAATGAATATAAGATTTATGATTAATGGATATAACACTGATATTGGTCTTCAGGAAGAAATTTCAGAAATTTCCTCTGATCACTTTAAATTACTGCCCTCGAAATTCTCAGTCTGAAATTGGAGACTAAAATATGAGTGGTAAATGGTTTGAGGGCCATTCTAGTTCAGCTGCAGTGAGGAACAAAGACCCATAGTCTGTACATTTCACTCACTCTCTAATAATTTGAAAAAAGAACTGCTTGATAATTTGGGAAAACTATTTAATCGTCATCTGGATCGCTGAAAAATTCTGTTCTTGTTTTGGATACACCTTTTTTGTAGTGATGGATAATCATTTTTTGAATTGATTTTGAATTCTGAAAGATCTTGCAAGGAGACTGGCAAAATAAGTCATTTGATAGAATATGGCATTAAATTAT
This sequence comes from Argiope bruennichi, assembly GCF_947563725.1. NCBI lineage: Eukaryota > Metazoa > Arthropoda > Arachnida > Araneae > Araneidae > Argiope > Argiope bruennichi. The sequence goes on from NC_079151.1 coordinate 76,364,130, forward strand.
TGTTCGAAAATGGAAAGAAGCATAAAAACGTTGCTCAAACTCGCGTCAGAATAACTGCAGCTATAGCAGCGCCACCGAACAGGAATTTAAAGTGCGGTAGGAGATGTGCACTGCCTACGGCGTTCAACAGTGAAAATTGTTCGTGGTAGAGGATATTGATCGAAAGTAAAGTCGTGCTATACATGGATGCGTGTTAATACGGGTTCCTATTGTGGAAAGTGAGTGTAATGTGGATATCTATCGGCGAATAGTGGCAGTCTATGGCAAGCACTGTTTAAGTCGAACGGCTGTAAACAATTGGTTAAAAGTTTTCGTGAAGGGTGGCAAATGATACCGGATGCCAAAACCAGGTCAAGCAAATATCGTGATTACCAACGACTCTATTGCCACCATTGATGAAATGATCAGAGCTAATCGAAGAATTCGGACCCGTGACATCAATTCCGAAATCAAACTGAATAAAGGAACTGTTCACACCATCATTCACAAACATTTGGAGTGAAATGTGTACTAAAGTACTTTATCCTTGATAATGAGAGACAATGAATGACCAACAGTCTTCAGCACTTGATTCGTTATGAGGAGAATCTCGCATTTTTGGAAAGCATCGTTGCGGATTACGAGTCCTAGTGTCACCACTACACACCGAATCTAAGAAAACGAGAATGTAATGGAAATACACATCATCTCCTCCACCAAGGAAATCCAAGCAACGAATGCACGGAAAGTGATGCTTTCATTTTTTTTCGATTGTCGTATACAACTCTTAATTGATATCCTGCTCCAAGGGAGCTCTATCAACTCAACATAATACAGTAATACTCTGAAGAAACGATGGAAAACAATCAAAAGCAAGCTGCCCGCCTTCTCACACAACAGTGATCTTTCTCTATGACAGTGCCCTGCTACACGTCTCCGTGAAATCCAGAGGCCTTAAAAAATTACGTTGAGAAGGGTTGGAACAACCGCCATACAGTGCAGATTTGTCACTCTGTGATTTCCACATCTTTGAACCACTGAAGAGAGCATTACAGGGGACATGATTCCATTTGGAAGATAAAATAAAGAAAGCTGTGCAGGATATCTTCAGGAATCAACCACGATCTTTTTACATCAAAGGCATAAACCTGATACTTAAACGATGGGTCTTGTGTTACAACGCCCTTGGCGATTTCTTTTGATTTGCAATAAATGTATTATTTTCATTCAATTTGTCCACTTTTCATTTGGGCAATCTTGAAATTTATCATATTATTTTCGACCGTAAACCGACTCGAGTGCATTGAATTTTAATTCTTCCTTCACTTCTCTCACAAATGTGCGCGATTAAAAGATCCTATACTGTGTCCCATGTTGAAAAAATTGCATAAATGGATATTACAAAAGTTTTGAAATAATGAATACTGTATGAAAGAAATTACAATCCTTTAAGCAAAAATTGGATATTAGTTCCTTTCAAGGGGATATACAGAAAAGCTTTCACAATGTTCAGATAATTGAAATTTAGATTTTTCAAAAATATACGCAATAATAAAATAAAATTTTATTGACTGGGGTTTAACAATAGTCTGTATCGTAAAGAGAATTCAATTAGTTGTCTTCAACCAATAGAGCATGTAATTTGAGCAAGCAGCAAAAACTGTGAAGTTCTAAGAGTAAGAAGTCTCAAGTTCATAGTTGATCCATATCCACGTACAAAAGAAAAGTAGTTGAGGAATAGGGGGAAACCCATTTTATCAAAATTGGTAAAAGAATTTAATGATTTGCATAAAATTTTCCATCTACTGACCAATCTGAATTGAATGACAGACTGAGAAGTATAATGAAACACTTGTGTAGTTCATCTATTCTTACATACATCAGTTAAATTAGGATTATACACGGATGGAAAAAAATCCCAACACCAAGAAAAGTATACTGTAGAGTAATGAAATTTGGACAATGCATTTGTCTAATTATCATGTTTAATTGATTAAATTTTCAAGATCACAGGTTAATTTAAGGAAATACATTTCAAATGTGAAATTCTGTTACATTAATAGCCTGTGTAACCTCCAGAACTTTGAGTGCAAACCTGTAAACGTGCATGCATTGTGTTATACAGATGCTGAATATCACTTTGTGGCATGAAGTTCTATGTTATTTAACTCGTTCTGTCAATACGGGGCGGTCAGTGCTGGCTGTGGATGATGCTAGAGTTGTCGTCCAATGATATTCTCTACGTGCTCAATTGGTGACAGATCTGGTGAACTCGCAGGGCAAGGTAACATTTCAATACATTCAATAGAGCTCGTTGTGTTACAATAGCGGTAAATGGGCGAGCGTTATCCTGTTGGAAAACTGCCCCTTGAATGCTGTTCATGAATGGCAGTACCTCAGGTTGAATTAATACTGACTCACCTCAGGTTGACTGACTACAAATTTGCAGTCAGTGTGCTTGGGATAACCAGGAGAGTGCTCCTGCTGTCATAGGAAATTGCTCCCCAGGCCGTGACTCCAGGTGTAGGTCCAGTGTGTCTAGACCGCAGACAATTTGGTTGCAGGCGTTCCTCTGGCATTCTTCTGACCAAAACATGGCCAGCATTGGCACCAAGATAGAATCTGCTTTCACCAGAAAACACAACAGATTTCCACTCCATCCTCCAATGAGCTCTGGCTTGGCAACACTGGCATCGCAAACGGCAACGACTTGGAGTCAGTGGAATGCACATTACAGGGCGCCTGGCTCGGAACTGTCCTTGAAGTAACCAATTACTAACAGTTCGTTGTGTCATTGTGGTACCAACTGCAGCTCGAATTTCTGCCAAAGACGCAGTACGATGCGCCACAGCTGTAAGCCGAATACGGTGGTCTTTCCTCTCAGTAGTGCGTGCCATGTGGCCGCCCGGAATCCGATCTTTTTGAGGCAGTACCATCTCTTAACCACTACTTCCAACAATTATGCATAATGGAAGCATTCCGGCCAAGTCTTTCTGCGATATTACGGAAAGAAAGCCCTATTACACGACCTCGTTCAAACTCGGTGAGCTGTTGATAATAGCTTTTTCGTCTTCTTAAATGCCGTCTTGGCTAACATACATCAAATTTCAAAAATAAATAACTCTCATGAACTTTACAGCGCGCATTTAAAGCAAACCTGATATGCAGGTTCTGAGTGGTGCTACTGGTGTCACATTTATACGCGAAGCGCGAAAATTGAATTGATGTCATCTTTTAGATGTATAAACACGCCTATCAAATTTTGATTATCTAATACAAGTCTTTCTTGGTGTTGGGATTTTTTTTTCGTCAGTGTATTTCACCGTTTTAATGCTTGCCTACAATTCAGAAGTAGGAATTTTTTGAACTCCCGAACTTTGTTCATGGGAAAGAGGACAATAACCTATAGATGCTATGCTATCATGCAACTCATGATAATGCAACTTAACTTTTAAGAAAATCAAAGAGACCAGAATGTGAATATACATATTTTTTTAAGTCTCAAGTTAAGAATTATAAGTTCATTTATCGTCACCATGACAAAGGAGATCTCATGTAGGTTTTCACATCTGTTCGCGAAATGGATTATCCTGGAAAACTTTTAGAGATAGTTTAGACAGTATCGAGAAATTCGAAAACTTTTCCAAGTTACACATGAAATACAACTTTTCTACAAAACTCGTCAAAATCGCAAACTGAAAGATGCAATTCATGTAGAAAGAATTAAAAACTACATGCCTAAGATCTCGACCTTGAGATCAAAATTTATTTTCCAGAGGAACAAGAAGATGTACCAACTTATTCTGGCCACATCATTCGTAGCCGAACTCACTGATTACTGTTGGAACTTTGTATCTTTGATAGAGGGGTCAGTATTAAACGAGAAAATAAGCCGAAGCAATCATATAATCAGTAAGATGTTGAATAAATTCTGGGATGGTAGAAGAATCGCCAGAAGACTTTACTTTTGTCCAATCCAGTACAATCAGATAATAATTCAGCCAATTAAGTAAAAGGAGATATAAAAGCTGATGGTAAAATTCTGATTTCTCATCCTCCGCCCCATTATTTTTGAAATGGAAATTAAAATATATTTTATTTATGGTTTTTTTATGCATCTCTAATTTTTTTTCCAGCTTCTAGTTAATCTCGTTACTTTCCTACTAAAATAAACTATTTTGCTGATTATTACTACGTGACAGAATTTTAAAGAGCTGAGTCGAAATGAAATTGTATAATAATTAATGACTTAACTAAAAATAATTACAATGAATAAATGAATGAGTTTGAATGTGTGTTTAAAATAAGTAACAAATAATATAAAATAAGTATAAGACTAGTTAACTATAAGAAATGATTGAAAATTATTTTTGTTATGCTTGTGCAATGTACCAGATTGGCAATAATATAAGTCATCTGGAAATATCCAAAATTTTATTTTCCATATATAATTTGTAATAATTATTTTTTGATCTTGTAATCTTAAAAGTTTTGCAGCATTAAATTTGAAACCTATTTTCTGCAAAAGACAAAAAGAAAGAAAAAGCTAAGACTTTTTAAACTTTTAAGATTTAAAATAATAATAATAATAATTACTGGTTGAGGTTTTGTATGCTGTATTCATATTATATTATTTTATCTAATTTTTTAGCAATTTTTTTAATGGAATTAATTTATTTAACGTGCAGACTCATGACAAACTAATTTCTTATACCATCTGATTGCTTGTTGCTCTTTGCTATATTGTGATTCCAAATCATTTTTTCTGCTTTCAAAATGTGCAAAACATTCGGAAGTTAAAGGAGTGTGGTACTTTCGACGTGTAACTGTGAATGGATTCCATTACAGACATGACAAATTGCACAGAAATAAATTTATTTATCCCCCCCCCTTAAGTTCAGTAGCAAAGAATGACAAATGTTTTCATTGAAAATATATAGATTGCATTCATTAATAATTCATTAATTAATATAATTCATTAACTTTAAAAATATGCTTATTTTAGTTTACAGCTTCATTGTAACAGTAATGGATGTGAATTCTTTCTTGGCACGAGATCCTTTCCATAAACATTTAAGAGAAAGATTACAAAAATTAAATTTTTATACGGTCCATAAATCTTATCGGTGAGTTCAGCAAAATACTTATAACAGGTTAATATATTTAATAAAATAAATGCATTCATATCCGATTAAGAAAATAATAGAGTTATGAAAGCTCTGATTTTCATATTTTATGCAAATCTATAGGCACATTGAGATAAACTTTCGAACAAAACACACTTTTTATTGAATAAAAAAAACATATTTTCGTTTAATACTCAAGAAAATATTTCCAATTCAATGACATTTATTTTAAATAAAATCCACAGCTATATTGATGTATTAAAATATTTGGAAATTAATCAAAACCCTACATTGCATTACTTAACAAAGTTATGCGTCTTTTTTCAAAATACTAGACTTCATTTGAAGTCAATAGCAGTGATTCTTAACATACATAATAACTTTCACAAAACTATTGAGTTGTTAAGATTGAGAAATAAATGTCATTCGTTACTCAAATGCAGTTGAAATTTAAACATTCTTATTCATCATTATGTCATTAAATAGTCAGTTTAATATGTCAAACAATACAAATTTTATAAGCAAGATAGATTACACAATCAGATAGAGGACAGGAGCTAGAGGGTGGAATGGGATGAAATCGCGCACGTCTAGACAGTGTTTTTTAAAGTTAAATGTCGAATCTAAATGGGGGCGCGCGTGTATGAAGAAGTCGTGAAGATATTAATGGGATTGCTCCAGACATTATACTTCATTATAAATAAGGAAAAATAAAGGGTAGATAAGCGAAAGTAACTTCTAGTTTCCAAGGCATGGCTTGATTCTTCATCAATCTTTATTTTATTTTTAAAATTTACTCTGAAAGTCCTAGTATAATCGCAGTAACTGGAATAATGAAGAGCAATGCTGTAAAATAAATTTTAAAACATATTTTACCAGCCGCTATTGGAGACCAGCTGGTTCACCAGGATTAATAATGGCTAAAAATTAAATGTTTACAAAATATTTTTAAATTTGAAATTTTGATGCACATGCAATATTTCAAAAACCTTACATTGTTCTATTCATTGTGCAGTGCATTGCCCAAATTTTCTGTTTATAATTTCATGCAACAAGTGTAACAAGGAAAGAGCTGTAGATTTTTAAAATGAACGCATTTTTAATCTTTTCATCATTGCTTGATTCTAAAGTTAAACTTTAATTACAAGTACAACAAAAAATTTAAAAAAATAATTAAAAATATTCTCCATATTGAAACCTACTATAAATGGGGAAATAAGTCGAAACGAGAATTTTCTTACTTATGCTGCAACTTCTCGTCATGTTATCCCTCTTTCCGGCAGTAACAACAATGGATTTATCTCCGATTTGCAAAAGCATCCGGAATAATCAAATATCAGTCATCGTGACAGCATGGAGGCGGGAACTAAGACTGAGCAGTAAGGATCATCACTTCCCATGTTGTTGTATTGACCATGTGTGTCTCATCACTGGTATGGAAGTAACTCGAATCCATAACATTAATTTACCTATGAAGTAAGAGGGACTCTGCTTACTGATCCGGTAAATTCTCATGAACATACTCTTGCTTCCCCAACCTCCACCTTAGATATGCGAGTACGTAAGAACAATTTGTTTTGAAACAGTGAAATGTTCGACAGACAGAGAATTATCAAACAAAATTATAAAAAAAACTAAAATGGCTTCGGCAAATTTTAGCCTATTTTAATGCATAAGTTAACATGAATTTATATCAATAAGAGTTTTATCTTAAATCATTAAAAAGATTGATTGAAATCCTTAAAATATCTTTATCTGTCCATACGTATACATATGAGCAAGATACCTTAAAAATACACCGAGGTAAATGTGTAAGATTTAATGTACAGCTAGTATTATGCTGGAATTGTAGAAGTGCATCAGATTTTGGCCCAAATCCTTCAAAAGGCTGTATATTTGTGCGCATGCAAACACGACAATTCAAAAGTACTACAAGATGTAAGAATGGATTTTAGCGCATGAGATTTATATCTAAATTGTATATTATTATCTAATTTTAAATTAAATTCATTTACGGATATTCATTACGGATCTTTATGTGTATCTGTCGGTGTGCAAATGTGCATGAGAACTCTAAAATTCAAGTCAAATAAATATATGTAATCTTGACTTCTAAATTGTGCATATGTATCAGATTTTGCAGAAGCAGTCAGTCGTAAGAAAGTATATTCAAAATGTATATTCCCTTCTCTTCTTTATGCTACGAAGATAATACAAGATTCAACAAATTGTATACGTACACGAGAATGTGTAGGAGCAAAGTCTTCGGAAGAGATGCTTGGTCTTAATAAGCTTCTAATAAACCAATTAAATATCTATTAGTCTATTACAACTTGAATTTTTTAAAAGCTTGTGTAATCATGCAGTATTTCATTAAAGCATGTGTAAATTTACCTGAAATAAAATGTGTCCAATATTCACGATGAATCTGTAATAACAAAAAAAAGCGAATAAATTGAAATCTGCTTTTGTAATTTCCCTTATATTGTCAAAAATACCTCACCAAAGCCAAGAAGATGCAAACTAAGAACTAACAACATATTTTAATATTGGAAGATTTATTTAAAATTGTAAAAATGGTAATAATATATCGCTTTAATATTCCTCTTACACTTTTTAATATTTAGCATTTTGTCTTTTTCATATTATTTCTATTTTAATTTCACATTTTTCTGAAGCTGTTTTAATTTCCTATTTTTTATCCTAATATTTCAGTTTTTTTGCATGTCATTTATGATACAATTTTCATACCTTATTTTTTTGTGCGTGTAAAATTAAATATATGTATTACTACATAAATGGAGAAAAAAAATTAGGTCAATAAATAATTTTAAAAGCTCTGATAATCAAAAAGTTGCTATGATATAAAAATTTAAATAAAAAATAAAGAGGAAAAATTATAAAAATCGAAAAACACATGTTCTGAAAAAAATTGAAATAATTATTAGCACTGAAAGAGACAAACAGTCAAATGTTACGTTCTGAGGGCCCAAAATAAATAAATTTTTTTCCCAAAATGTACCAAAGTAAGATTTTATTTCGCATAACCTCAGAACAAAGTGTTAGAATTTGTTCAGACAGAACATAGCAAAAAAAAAAATGTTCAGTAAAATTTAGAAATATTCGCTTTCAAAATAGATTTTTATTACAGGGAAGGTTGAATATTTGCATATTAAACAAAATTTGATAAAAAAAAATGTATCTAGTACTTGCAGAATACAGTAGAATCATTTCAGGATTATTTCACTGGTCGAAATGACAGGCTTTGCAGCTTTAACAGTACTATCTAGTTAATCTGTCTTGGTTCACAGTGGCTGGTTCTCTCTTTCCCATAGTTTATATTGATAGTTGAGTGGCTGATCTCAGACCATACCTCCTACAAAAGAAATTGGTGCTTGGGGCAGCTTGTAACTGGTCATATTCTCGGATCTGCTATTCGCGGCATTTCATGTGCAATAGATTGCCTGATATGCCAGGGAGAGGTTATTTTGTATGATATGTTTCGTATGACAAATTATATAATATTCGTATGATATTTCAAAATGTTTCCTTGGTTCATCAACTTTACATTTTATTTTTTAATGTCATTAATTGTCTTTTTTATTGTAATATATAACTAAAATCTCTCAAAATATTATATAATGAAATACACCTGATATAGAGACATAATTATAATTCTTTTTATGAAAAATGTGAACTTAGCTAACAAGCTATTGTATTAATTACATTTTGGATAATTTTTGTTTTTATTTTAGAGCTCAAATTTTCTTAGAGATCACAAGCCAGTAAATAGGCAACTGCAAAACTGCTGGAATGAACAAAATGTATACATGCTGCTAATACACGCCCCACTCTATATATTTCTGTCTGAGATCCTAAGATAGTGCAAGCCTTACAATATGAAATTTCAATTATCTTACTCAAAAAATATTGTATAATACAAGCAACTATATTTTATTGATATTTAAGACAGTTAAATAAGTTGTTCATCAAATAGTTAAATTTTTTAATTATCAAACTCAAACAAATATAAATAAAACTGTAATCTGCTGTTTTCAACACTTGTCAGTTTAATAGGTATTGCAGTTTGCAGCTGGCTCGGTGTTTCTTTATTTGTTAGTGACACATTTTTGTACACACCGCTATTATGCACAAAAAGCAAGAATAGATCGGCCCATAATAATAAAACAACGATTTCTGTTAATTTGAGGCCCGTCAGCCTTTATTCTCTTACTATATTAATGGTATTAATTTAACCGTGCCAACCAACTTTTAAGAATTATAACTTATCTCAACTAAAGGATTACTATTTAAACTATGCACAATAAACATGAAGCATACTGATTGGATAGCTAACTTACAAAATGGCGAAAATATTTGGTGAAATCGGTCCAGTTTTTAAGACTAGGGTCTTTGTAAAAGTTATATTTTGCAATATTTCTCGAAAATGGAGGTTGGTGGTAGAAGAGGAGGGGTGGCATTAAATATAAACCTAAAGTTCACACACTTTCATATGAAATAAAACTTGGCGAAAATTGGACAACGTCTGAAACTGGGAAATTCTAAAGCGAGGGGTTTTTTTTCCCCTGTAGAAAATGTACAGTGAAATAGCGTTTCTGATATTCCTCTCAAACATGGAGAATGATGTGGGGTACCATTAATAACATATCTAAGGACCATAAGCTTTTATATGAAATAAAAATTGGCGAAATCAGACTAGTGATTGGTGTTGAGAAATTAGTTCTTTATTTTTCTGATCATTTTAAACATATCGATATGATTTTTTTTTAAATTTTTTATTCTTTCAGGTGGGGGCCTACAATGAAATGGTCCAATAAGCTCAATAGTAAATAATGACGCATTCGTTCTACATGAAAGAATGGAAACACAATAACAAACTACAGCCCAATCTTACAAAAGAATAGCACTTGCAGCAAACAGTAGCACACAATCAGAAACGTTTTAATAAATAACTTTATTGGCACAAAACAGGCTTCAATCAACTATTCTTGTCTCTTGACTCATCTGCTACTGATTTCTCTCTCGGCTTTTTATAATTTCCTTGATAGGACACAGAAATTTTTAGAACAAACGGTATAATTTGAGTCACAATGTATCTATCATCAAGATTCCTGTAGTGTCTGGAAGCTTCGATTTTATTGTCAAGGTATCAAAATTCGTCCCCAAATGGTCGCCTATCGGGGGCGGGGGTGTCAATGACCTGGCATTCTTTCAGATTTCAATAGAGCTATCTGTGGAATCATCTACTTCACTAGGAGGCTTCGTGCATTAGGAATAAATATTACAAACTCGTAACAATATAGTTATGAGTTAATGTTACTATTTCTATTTCCCGCGCTTTTAAAACAATAAAATGTTTGAGGATTTCTTGTCCTTTAGTTTCATGTATGCTCAACCTATTCCTAAAGTTGCTCGTTTTGTGCATATTATTGTCTTGTCCATATTGTTGACTAATAAATTTATATTTAATGCAATACAGTCGGAACGTTCTCTCTTGGATTTTCTTCCCTGCTAACAAGATAAAGCCCATTTTGTGTTTAGCTCCGTTGTGAAGAGAATATTTTCTCGTAGATTAACTGCTTCCAAAATTTGATATTTATCTACAATTTTGATTTCAAAGCCATTTATCAACCATTATTATTTTATTCCACTTATTATTTTTTCATTTATCTTGATTGCATTCAGTTACACAAAGACAGAAGTAAACAGAAGCTGATTTAATGCGAAAGTAGATGCAGATTTCTGATTTTACCATAAAAAATAACATTAAAAATTTACCGATCTGTCTTGTTGAGTTTCTGAGTTATCGCGGTTACATACCCACAAGTAGACAGATTGATAGACAGTCAACTGATTCATTGATGATTAGGTACAAAATTTTATCCAGATTTACATTCTAATATTAAAAATTTAAAACAAATTACATTCATTTAACTTATTTTGTTTTAAAATTATCGCGTTCACTTGCACACAGTTGGACAAATTGCTTGTTTCGTTTTTGTTATCGTATTCCCATATAGACAAGTTTGTTATTTTGTTATATATATATATATATATATATATATATATATATATATATATAACCAATCTAAAGTAAGAAAAAGTTTGAAAACGAAACTAAAATGAAAACGAAACAAAACAGTTTCGAAATCGCAACTAAAATTTATTACCTATTTAAACTAAAACCAAAAAGGAACTTCATAGTATTTAGAGAGCGCAATTGCAGCTACTTCTAAAACACAGATGAATTGATACAAAAGTCTTAGAATCAAGTTAATAGGAAAAACAAAAATCAAATAAAAATTAAACCAAAAAAATTATTAAAAAAGAATCCGGCCTGAAGACTTTTTCAAGGGTCACCCTCAGGCAGGGATTCAAATAAAGGGATTTTTTCTGTGAGGACATACAGACATAAGCCTAATAATGATTCCTCGTGACCCGAAAAAGTCTTCAGGCCGGATTCTTTTTTAATAATTTTTTTGGTTTAATTTTTATTTGATTTTTGTTTTTCCTATTAACTTGATTCTAAGACTTTTGTATATATATATATATATATATATATATATATATATATTATAAATGGTTTTATCTGTCAAGGAGGACTTAGAAATACTTCAAAATCTTGAAAGTTTATTTTCTCTTGAATACAGTGTTTTATATTTGTAAATAAGAAATAAAAAAAATGATTTTAAATCATCAGTAATAATTCTCAAAGCTATTCTCACATTTGAAAAAAAAAATTGCATCAAATGAAATACAAAACATGAAAACCTTTTATTTGTATTAAATAATTATTCGAGTATCAATGTTATTGAATTTTTCCTCAAACTGAATTCAAAATACAGGAATTATGTCAAACTTTGAAAATTTAACTGAAGTGCTCTTCAGTCGTTATTTCAAATGTCGCTATGGAAAGCCGCTTAGAATAATGTTTAGGAACTGAGAGTAAACATTCTGAAACATTAAACAAACTAACTAAACATTCTGAAATTCTAAAATTGCAGCAAATTAACTTTTCAAACTGAAATTCTAAAATTACAGCACATTAATTCTGCTAATTAAAATTCTGATATTGCAACAAAAAATTTCAAACAAACGATTTCACCTCAGATTTTCTCAAATTAGAGAGTTTTAAGAGTGAAGGATTCTTTGATAGGCACATATGTTTCCTATTATTGCATTCAAAGAAATTTTATGTCAGGCTGGTGATTTGCATATGTCACTTGATTTGGTTGAATAAGCTCGTTTCTCACACAACATGGCACATTCATCGTCTTAAACAGAATTTTATTCTCTAGAACTGAATATTCTTTTTGTTGCAATGAGAAAGGAAATATTTATTTTCTTTCAGTTTATAATGAAAAAGAGTTTTAAATGTACTTCTTTTACTTTTCTATCAAAATTCTTTTATGATTGCATAATGAAGATTAGCTTTTATATTTTGTCAACAATGGTGCAAAATGTTTTTATGTGTGTGTTTTCGAATCCCCATCCATCTCTCCTAGAAAACATATTTAAAAAAAGAAAGAAAAAATTTGCATACAATAATAAATGATTTATACAAACATTTTATAAGAATATATTTCTATTAAAAAAGAACCATTGTGCAAAACTATAATTCGACAGACACGACAAGCACCCCGTAAATGAAGTCTAGACCTAGAACACTTAAAAAATGGTAGATAAATAATAATCATTGCAAAAAAATATTTGAGACATATCTTTGCATAATATGTACCGGCATACATTTTCAAGAAAAACATACTTTACATTCAAAAATTTTCTTTAGATAATATTAATTTAATTACGACGTTAATTACATATTAATATAACGTTTGAAGCAATGTAAGACTTAATTTTAATTCTAGGCCTTCGCAGATGGCATGAACAACATTTGAGACAGCATCCTCCAAATTTTCACTCCGTAATAGAACAGAACGCCGTATCTGTGACCATTCTGGTCACTGAATGGATTGATGGGCATGTTATGGGAATTTTATTTAAGTACCAAAATATTTACAGTAGAGAAAAACAAAAATAACTATTTACAGAATTTATAAGCATATAAGAAATGATATTGTGATGAACCTATTTACAAAGATTTTCAACTTAGAAATATAATTTGAAATAATAACATGCTGAGTGATAAAATGTGTAAAAAAAAACATGTATTCTGTGTTCACTTATTTTAATGACACAGTAGATCATAATGCAGTTTAAAAAAATCAGATGGAAAATAATTTGGTTAATGGGAACGAAGAGAAACTTTGATTGAAATGTATGATAGGAGACTGCGGTGCTAGTTTTTCCCCTTAGTCTTTCTTAGTATGACACTTGATGTTGAGAGCGAGGGAGGCAAGAATTAGTCTCTATTATCATTTATAAATCTGATTATCCTATGGATATTTCGCCTGGAAAGGAAGTTGCTGGTGACTCTTTTCAGCCATTCTTGTTCATGGCTTGGTGATGGTTTTTTCATATGCCAGGAGATTGTAAGGATGCATTCCGTAGCATAATGAAGTGCGGTGCCTATCCCACCACAATTGCACTGGTCACTCTCAGACAGATTAAACTTTTTGAGGTAGACAGGTAAAGGGCCATGTTCTGAGAGGAAAATAATATCCTCTCTGATCCAGTCTGAGAGATGAAGGTTGACTGAAGGCAGGATATTCACACCATAACAACAGTGCGAATGTTTGACTGTCAATGAGGTTACTTGGTGGATTTATTTCTGAATTTGATATGAATCTTAAAAATCGAATATCAATGTCTGACCACTAGTAAACCATGGCTTAATATTAATTGCAATATTACTATCAGGTGGGCTCATTACCAGTCACTGACACATTTATGACAGTTAAGACACAAATGCCCTTTTTTCTTTTACTTAAAATGATTTTTTAAAAAGGGAGATGGCAGAATGTAAATTGTTGTATAAAATACCTAGTCAAAGCAATAACAGTATTTCGATTTTCATCTGTCAAACCGATTCTGGATTTTGGAAATTTTCTTGAGATAGTCTAATAGACTAACAATGAAAAAAAAATCCATACTCTTTCTGAGACTGATGCAGTGACCGATGACTTTGGATATTATGCTGAAAATAAATGAAGCGAATATTTTCATGGTTTGCAAGATATTTCGAAACTAAATTATATTCTTCCAAATAATCTGATTTTATCAAATCTTCTGGAAGTAGACACTCCTTGCGATATACTTAGATAGTATATCGCAATAATTTTAATATAATTATTAAAAATGCTTCTAAGATATCAACACTTTTTCAAATGAAGGGGTCTACGACATTCATCTTATACATAGTACTCGAAAATAGACAATCTCTTCTCAGATAGGTTGATTCATAGTCGAGTAGACTAATTTACTTCCAACTGAATCACGAATCTAAAGGACCATGTGTCAGAATGTTATATACTTCCCATGAAATTTTGAGGCATGTTTGCAATAGAAGGAGTGGAAGGGGCCCTCAATGCCACTACTTCAGAATGCAGAATCTTTTAAAAATATAAAAAGGGCTAAATTTTCTTTTAATTTATCACATTCAGGGAAAGTATTGTAATCAACACAATATTCCTTTCAAAATTTACATGAATTTCTATCTTTTAGATATCTCTGAATCCACAAAACTAATTTTTACATGTCCGTCCGATTGTAAGCAGGTTAACTAAAAAACGGAATAAGATTAATATAATTTTTTATATCATCACAAATCCCCAAATTGCAGATTTCTGTCAAATTGTGGAGGAAAGTTCATTGTCCACCTATGTATATTTTTATTGCAATGAGAAAGGAAATATTTATTTACAAAATGAAAAGAACTAGAAAACAAACTAGGTTATCTTTAGAATGGTCTTATCGGTAGAATTGCAGTTCCGCGTCAAATTTTAGATCAAAAGTTTGATTATCCGTCGGTCTGTCTATTGGTGGGTAAATGAGCAATGTACTAAAAAAAATCATGTATGTATCATGTTCATGCATCATTACAATCATTAAGTAGTATGTAGCCTTATCAAAATTATTGCAGATCCATATCAAATTTTGAACTCCGGAGAAAGGAAGATTTCAAAAAAGTGTATTGACTTGTATATATTATAAAGCACAATAAAGCCATGGTATGTTAATATACAGTGCGCGATAAAAGTATAAGGACAACATGTAATTGCATGAAAATATGCTTTATTTCCATTTCACCTAAATGAACTTTTTATATTTCTTACTTCTGCTGCATAATTTTGTGATTACACTTATACCACATAAAAAACATAATTTAGCTTCAAAATATTGATTTTACAAAATTTAACATTAAAGGAAATACGGAAAAAATTATAAGGACATGTTGTAAAATACTTAAAAAATGTTTCAATAATCAAGAAAACTACCTTTTTTTCAATCACTTGAATAAGCCGAGAGGTCATAGATCCTGAAAGATCTTTTAAAATATCCACAGATATTTTTTCCCAAGCGTCTTTGATAGCGACGACAAGATCTTGTGTGCATTCATACTGTGTGCCGTTTTTATAAACTTCTCGGGCTAGAAGTCCCCATAAGTTTTCGATTGGATTAAGATCGGGACTTCTCACCGGCCAATCAAGTAAATTTACAGAATTAGCTTCAAACCAGAGTTTTGCACTCGTAGAAACGTGTATCGAAGCATTATCCTGCTGAAAAATATAGTCCCCTGAAGTAATTAGTGGCGCTTCAGGTAATAAACTTTCTTCTAACATATCAACATACCTGTCCGAATTCATTTTACGGTTGATAAATACAATTGGAGTGGTTCCATTTGCCGCAAAAGCGCTCCATACCATAACCAAGCCACCACCATATTGACGCCTGGAAAACACTTCCTTGGTCTTTCGCAGATCATACCAAAAATAACGAAAACCATCAGGTCCATCAAGATTGTACTTTTTTTCGTCCGAAAACATTACATCAGCCCACTTTTGACCAAGAGAAATGTATTTTTTGGCAAAGTAAACTCTTCTTCTCTTATGATGATTTGTAAGAGGGGGGTGTGACACTAATTTCCCATAAGAAACTTGAGGATGTTTACTCAAAACATTTTGAACAGTCCTTGTTGAGCATGGTAAACTCAAATTTTGTCTAACTTCATTTGCGGTTTCTCTTTTCTCGCAAGCTCTCCTTACAATCATTCTTTTTTGTCGACGACTGAGAATTTCTGGTCCCCCAGTTCGCTTTTTCATACCATACATCCCAGGATTTTTTTTTAATTATAAACCACCGTTTTAGATCTCTTGATTCTTTTTAAAATTTCCTATCCACTTAATCCACATTCTCGAAAAGCAACAATTTTTCCTTTTTCAAAGTCAGAAAGTTGACTTCCTTTGGGCATCGTTTAAAAATTCACACTGAAAGTCGCCGAATGGGAAATTCTTTTTGCAAATGAATCTTTTAACTCGGAATTGTCATTTTATGCTTTCAAATATGCAAATTTTTAAATAATTACTGGAGAAAAAAAGCAATGTTCTTATACTTTTTTCCGTTTTCATTTAGGTTTAAAAATTAAATTTTAAATTTTAGTAGATTTAAAATTGAAAATTTTAATTACTTTACGCATAAAATATTTTAGTTTTACTTCTATTTTTGCTGCAAAAATTTGCATACGATTCTGTAAACAAGGCTTCTAGATTTGGCGATTTTTCGCGTGTCCTTATAATTTTTTCGGGCACTGTATGAAAATATTTAGAAGAAAATGCTTCCATTGGTTTTTTCTTAGCTTTAAAGCATTAGAATCTTTAAAAAAAAATGAAAAAGAATTGTTAGTATTTGGTTTCTTATATATTAAAGTCGCCTCTTCAACTACGAAAAAAAATTACTTTCATTAATCTTAATTTAATGCAGATTAAACGGTGCAATAATCGCGAACTCGCGTCTACGACACATTTTGGAAAATCAAAATACTGATAGAAGCATATTAGTATACTGAACAAATAAAAAGAGCCTTATCTTCTGTCAAGATTTGAAACGATTTGCTAAACGTGTTCAAATAACGAGGAATTTTATCACTTTAATTGCCATTAATGAAAGCAAAAAACATGGAACACTTCTCTACAAAGCTCTTTTAAGACATCAATATGAATCAAGAGTAAAAAAACATTAAAAAAAAACTTTAAAAAAGAAAGAACTAACTGCTTCTTCTTTTCTCCTTTCCTTTGAACCAGAAAGTTAAAAATATCCTAAACCGGATTTTGCAAGTTACTAAATTTCAATCTGAGCGCTACTGATGCGCATTTTCTCTTATCTTACCGTCTCAGTGCCATCTTTTGAGCTACCTTTCAAAAAGAAACCTTTTTTATCTTTGTTCTCTTTAGCGCCACCTTTTGAGAATAATTGACATTAAAAAATAGTAAAATTCTCTTAAAAGCGCATTTAAAAAATCATTTGCTTTCTTGAAGAAAATAACAGATTTTCAAATAACTAAGGCTTTTTTTAGGATAAAATTTGATCTTTTTTTCATTTAAATTCCGTTTTTTACTTTCTCGTATAGCATTTTAGAAAAAATATTGTAATCGTCAAATATTTCGAATGTGAGTTTTTGGTGAATCTCCTTATTTTAGACTTTTCCGAGTTTGAAAAAATATTATTTTGGTATTTGTTTGTTTATTTGAATGTATGTGACAAAAATAACTAAAGATCATTTATTTGAGGTAGACTGATGAAATGTGGTGCATGGTCTTTACACTAGATTTCTACGAAATTTTGAACAAAATCTATTCAGTGGAAGCCTGTTCGACTGCCTGTACAAAAATTAGTTAACAAGTCCGAATATAACTTCAAGTCAAAGAGCTATATGGATAAAATTTGATACAGAGATTTAATATCTAAAGTGTAAATACCTAGGAAATTTGGATCCAAATCCATCAAAGGGTTGGCTTTCTGTCCGTCTGTACTTTCACAAATATGTAAACGCGATAACTCAAAAACGTAATGATTTAAATACATGAATTTTGGTATGCAATCTTATTATTACAATTGCTGTTGTATGTCAAATTTTGATTTTAATCGGTTGGAAACAACGCGTTTAAAGCACAAATTCAATTTTCGAGTCCCTATTGTTAAATGCCAGGGATTAATCATCAAGGATCACGCAAGAGATTCTGGAAAATAGCTAATTTCAAACCAGTTTTTCGAAATTATTGTTCTCCAATAATATGCAAAACATTCATCTGCCAAATTTAACATACAATACATCTGTCAAATTTAATAACCGTATGCATGGGTGTATACAGCTACCAAAATACAAAGCTATTGGTGTGTGTGTTGGCCTGTAGAGTGACAACAGACACTCACACTCGTCTCTATTATTAGTATAGATATGTTAAAGAAAGACTGCTTAAAAAATTATTAGATAATAAATCTGTCATTGTAAAATATAATCTATATGGCCAATGATGAATAATTCTTGTGTTGCAATCTTTGTTGAAAATTTTCATAGATGGTAGAGATAGATTCCCTCAGGAAAAAACAATGTTTTTAGATAAAGTAGTTATAGTTCTAGAAATATTTCTGCTTTAAACATTTGTTATATATAGCTTCTTCTGTGAAATTATGCTAATGCTTTTTTCTTCACATAAATCCATTCCTTTATTATGCGCAACATCTATATGAAGCGAAATAATTCAAAAAACAGAGCCGTCACCATATTTTAGACCATATTGCAAG
Source organism: Argiope bruennichi (assembly GCF_947563725.1). Taxonomy (NCBI): domain Eukaryota; kingdom Metazoa; phylum Arthropoda; class Arachnida; order Araneae; family Araneidae; genus Argiope; species Argiope bruennichi. The sequence goes on from NC_079151.1 coordinate 76,382,957, forward strand.
CATAAAAATATGGTAAGTTGCAAAGAAACCTCCATATTAAAAAAAATTAGAATATCATCCTCACTCAGCCTTATATTTTTCAGTATTTTTGAAATGAATCTGCATATTTTAAACTAATTAGAATGCATTCAATTTTCTTCAATAGTAAGCGTACTATAATATTATTCCTCTTGTACCGCTTTATTAAACATAAATTGATTATAAACATAGATTGATATTTAAATAGTTTTATGCTTAAGATTCTTAATGTAAAAGCTAATTTTGCATAAATTAATGTTCCTCTTTCTTTCTCTCAGTTCTTTTAGTCGTTAAATAATTACTTTAAATTAATAGAAAAATATTCCAAAAGATATGATACAGAAATTTCAACAGATATCAGTAAAGTAGTTTAGAATCTTACTGCTATTGAATGGAAAATTCGTCTGCATTAAACATCTAAGAGAAATAATAAAATTTGAAGAAAAACTGCACTTAACGGAATTTGGTATCTCTGAAAAGATTTAATTTTGAACTTCAAAGCAATATTAAAATATTTCTAACAAACAATTTATTTCGAAATTACTGCAAAAAATAGCAGCATTTCAGTTAACTTCTAATTAATTGAATTTGTCATTAACTTTTGTACTTTGAAAAGTTAGTGATAACCTTTTTCTTGTCCTAAAAAGTTGATGTGCAAAGTTTAGTTAAAATTGGCCCATTCATTTAAGAGCAGAAGAGGTACATATATACATATAGTCACAATTATTTTATTTATATTATGTATCTAAAAAGATATTTATTATTTTTGCATTTAAATAATAATTGATTCACAAGATTTCCAAGAAAAGGAATGAATACTAAAAGATTATCTGTTCCATGTATATACTTGGAAGTACATAGTTGCAGATTTACAACTAGGCAGCTGTTTAGGGTCATCTGCCTGAGGAGAGTTGAAGGCAGATCGTTTAAAGAGATATTATTGGTCTTGCCTAAAATACAAATTATTATTAAAATGAAAATGTGAGAAATTGTAAAATATTGGGATAATATTAATACTTTGTCAAGCAGAATTGGTCAGTCTCCTATTTCTTTCATAATCTTTTATTTTTTACTCAGTATTTTTTAGCACCGATTGTCTGTAAAAAATAATATTTATAAAACGTATATGATGCGCAGTCCTGAATTATAGTAAAAACATATTCGCTTTCACGGAGTTACTAAAATAAAAAATGTATCTAAAATAAATCATTAGTATAATGCTAAGTTAAAAATGTTAAATGAAATACAAATTTATCAGTTTGTTAAAAGGTGGACTTATAGCTTACAATGCCTCTGACACTGCATGTACTGTTTTCGTCCTCTGAATATCGCTCAGAATCAGAAGCGGATTTTTAACTAGGTAGGCTAAGTTCACTTGGCTGATGAAAGGGGCACAAAAAGCTTGATTTAAATAATTTTATTACTTTAGTTTCAAATAAATTTATAAAAATACGCATTTTATTAATTATAAAATATATAAAAGCAGTACTAGTACTTTGTCAAGGGTAATTGGCCAGTTTTCTTTTTGTTCCATTACAGTCATATAGTTATTTCAATATTTATAAATGTCAAACATTTATTTGAATAATATTGGGTACAAACATGAATATCATGCAACCTTGAATCATTGTTTTTTTAGTGGGATAAACATTTTTATAAAGTCACTAAAACAAAAAAATAACCTAAAATAGATAATAAATTTGATATATAAGTCAAAGATATGTTGAAATGTGAAACTAAATTGACCAAAAATAGAGGCCTCATAATACACTCTGCTTGGGGCCGCAAAATTCTTTAATCCGTCAGTGTTCAAAATCACAATGTGTTTCAGATATAGTTTTTCCATGATTCTTACAATTGGATTTCTTGATTCTTAGCCTGATTAAATTAAACTAAGCTTTAAAAAAAACTATAATAGTTTTATAAACTATTGTTGAAGTTTATTCTGATTTTTTCCCAATCTTTCTTTTCTTTCATGTCGGTCAGAAGCAAATTTCAACTCTAAATACTCCTTTGTATCATTTTGATAACCATTTATTGTAACTATTTCATTAAATATCAACAAACCTATCTCAATTAATCATATTGGACAAACAGGTTTCACACTAGATGTCGCCACGGTCAACTCAGCGCATTGGCAGTCAAATAAAAGAAATAAAATATTGACATTTTTAATGTTTTAAGCTAATTCATTGAAGATGTTTCATTTGTTTAGAACTTACTTGTGCTTCATATTTATTAGATATTTTAAACTTTCATCCCCTACATTTTTTTCAACATATGACATCCAATTTATTTACTCCAAGTACATGAATTCGGTAAAAAATATTTTACTTAAAATAAAAAACAGAAATAAGCTGAAGCAACAAGTATTTAAAACAAATTCGACAGTATAGATTATTTCAAAATTTGTATTTTCTTAATGAATGATTAGGAAATTGTTTTCAAAGGGCATGTATTTCGATAGTTGAGCCAAACAGAAGTTCGAAATAGTCGTGTTGATAATGTCAATGCATGCTATAAGAATAATATGGAATGATGTTTAAATCATTTTAAATAATCCTTTTTGATATAATTTTTTGATTTGTTATCATAATAAATAATTATTTATTCGAATTTAAATATTTTTGCTTTATTGCTACTGATTTTCTTACAAAAAAAGGCTTCTAGGTTCTTTTATTAATTGAAATGAGTTATTTTTTCATTCGTTTCAATAAAAAAGAAATATTTTCAACTAAGAAACGATTGAAAATTAATAGGCTTTTGCGTACTATTAGCAGGTTATTGTTCTTTTTAAATAACTGTTAATACTTATAATAGCATCGGATCTTTTTTAGTGATGCACAAAATATATAGAGAATACAATTTAAATGTGTAATACTGAATCCTGCTTCGTTCTTTTCTCCATTTAAAAATATAAAGAGAATTAGATTTTATTTTCGAAACTACTCACTAGATGGCAATAATGCAAATTTTCATTTGAAAGCAAAAAAGGGGCAAGATTATGAAGAAAAAATAAATTGCTGAATTATTTATTGATTTATTTTTTAAATTTTGAAATAATGAGAAATGCCTGAATTATTTGTCAAAATTCATTTTTATAAACATTAAATTTAATTTTCAATCAATTAGATAATATATGTCTTTTTAATGAAATATCTTGTTATCCATTCTTTCAGTGACGTTATGAAAAAAATTAACAAAGGTGGATATATATGTTCAGGGCACCAGACTAAGAGAGATGTAACCTTTTAGCATATATTTTATTTCTTAATGGCTGAAATTGTTAAATGAGATAGGCGACCGAGCAAAATATAAATAATAGGCACCGGACATCATTCGCAAGAGTTTCATTAGAATTAATAAGGAGGGTTAATTTAGTTAATTAATTCTTGAACTGAAATGTCGAGCCCAGCTTGCCCAAGGTTGTGTGTGTGTGTTTCATTAGTTAATTAATAAGGAGGGTTAATTTAGTTAATTAATTCTTAAACTGAAATGTCGAGCCCAGTTTGCCCAAGGTTGTGTGTGTGTGTTTCATTAGTTAATTAATAAGGAGGGTTAATTAAGTTAATTAATTCTTGAACTGAAATGTCGAGCCAGCTTGCCCAAGGTTGTGTGTGTGTGTGTCATAAGTTAATTAATAAGGAGGGTTAATTTAGTTAATTAATTCTTGAACTGAAATGAGCCCAGTTTGCCCAAGGTTGTGTGTGTGTGTAAAACTTTTATATGAATCTGTCTTCTCAGAACCAAGAAAATTAAATTGTCCACCTGTTCTATCTGCAAATTAATTGTAGTTCAAGGAATCAAAATGCTGAAATCATTTTCATCCAATATCACAACAAAAATCAATGATACAATCTTTTAATAATTGGAGTTAGGCAAAACTAATCAGTGGCGAATTTAAGCATTTTACAACCTTCTATCATGCGCAATACGAAACTCATCTTTTAATGAACTGATCGTTCTAATTTCACCTTTTAATGAATTTTTAAAACGATACTACTTTATTTTTGTTTAATTTTCTAATGTAACAACAACTTCGTGAAAATATATGCTTTGAACTATTTATTTTTTGATATTAATAAAAAATAACATAATAATAAAATTCTTGAAAAGGTTCATAATTATTTCAATTGCATAATTATTATGTTAAATTTTAAGCATATAATTAATTTCAAACAAATATGCCTTTAAAAATTAATATTTTGCAGGACATGCCAAGTGAAACAACGGAACCAATTACACCCAATTACACCAATATTTTATAAATATAATCAATTAACCTTAAATTATTTAATAGTGAATTTAATGATCAATGTAATTACGCATTACATGCGTAATATTTTATAAATCCTAGAATTAATCATTTTTACAAATATATTTATTTGGCAACAAAACTAATAATATTTTTTTAATGCAGCGGCTGAAATCCCACACATCCCAGCGGCCTTTTCGGCCTTGTCGGAACGCCAATGGCCACACCTGCGTCTGAATTGATATAAAATAATTAAGAAATGCTTCAAGAAACACTACATTATTGCAAGCGCAGGCGGATTATTTACGAAAGGAAATGAAACTTTGCTTATGAGAATCTGAAAATATTCATATCAGATCCCGTTGAAGATAATTATTGGAATTAATTTTCATGTGTTTCAAAATTTTCAGATCGAAAATTTATATGTAAGCAGTTTCCAGAACGCTGATTAATTTTTATCATAATACTCAAATGCCTTTTCTGAGAAAATTTTTAAAGACGTATTTTATTCAAACTGATATTTATATGAAAGCAAAGTTATTTAAGTTCTTATTGATTATTTATTTATTGCATATTTGCCTCAGTTCGACTACAAAATATATTTTTCAGTCTCATTTGGGTATACAAGAGCTTTCTGCTGTCCCATATGAACATATAAATTATAAAATGGTATTTTGGTATATTGGTAATTGGCAATGGAAAATTTATTGATCATTAAAATTCAATTAATTCAAAATAGCAAATATAATTGAAATGATATAGACATAGACATATAACTTTAAGAATTATATACATAGATTTATTTTCATATTATTCAAAATCGGACAAATACACAAAAATAATCACTTTTCTGTTACTCGTTGGGACTTTCGTATGCATTTCGTTAAATTATTCTACCCTTACCAAAAATTTGTTCTTCGTAAAAGAACAAATTTCAAAAAACTACATGATAGGAACAAAAGTCGCAAGAAAACACTATAATGTAATACAGCCTCCATATCACTATTTCAATTTTATCACCTTAGATTCTTATTTTTTTAAGTAAACAGAAAATGAACATGAAAATGAAACCGGCGGAAGTAGTCACCCCAAAACTCTGCTGTATACTATCTAATAAATAATCGTGTGCCTTCGATAAACAGTACTTAACGAAAGACCTACTATCGTGCGATATTTGATAGTTAATTTTTCGGATAACATTAATAGAACAATAAAAGTGATCTCTTCGACATTTTTTTTCACATATTCTCTAATAAATGCACTCGTGTATTTTTAACTGATGCCATTGGTGAACAATAGTTAAGGAAGAGCTTAATAGTTTTCGATTATCTTTGGCGATTAATCATTGGGATGTGGTTAATATATAATAACCCGAGCATTGAAAAATGTATTTTGAGCGTCTTTTTTTCCGCCCAATTGAAAGTAAAATTTGAGACAGAACTTCAATACAAAAACGCGTATACGCGTATACATAAACGCGTCTGATACAAAAACGCGTATCAGATTTCACATATATAAGTTACTGTGCTATTGAGTTATCGTAATTACATGTTTTTGAAAGTATAGATCAACCGACGGTCAACATCGGAATTCAAATTTCCAATTCTCAAATTCCAAATATGATCGATATCTACACTTTGGACAATAAATCTGCGCACCAAATTTTATCCATTCGACTGTCTTTGTTTCGTATTTATTGTGTTACTTTGGATTTGGACAGCGGGACAGACAGAATTTTCTGAATGGATTTCGTTCAAAATTTGAGACTAACCAAGTTTTATCCTCTTAACTCAAAACGTTTTTGAGATATCGCGCTCAAAAATAGACATAAAATTCCAAAAATTTATTTTTTTGGGGGCCCTTGAAAAAAATTGCTGATTCGTCAAAAACTCAAGTTCGAATTTTTGAATGATTGTAATACTTTCTCTTGTATATTTCATGCATGAGAAAGTACAAAGCAATGTCAAACAATTAAAGTTAAAAAAAAAAAAAAAAGGAAATAATCTGAATAGCACACGTTACCAAGGTGCCGATATCGGTTCGAATCAGAAACATAGATAAATGTGAAAACTTAAATATATATTCAAGCTATCATATCCTATTTTAGATATATTTCTTCTTATATTTTACATGCCTACATACATAATCAATGTTAAATTTAAGATTCAATTCTAAATTTATTGAAAGAGCTAAAGAGCTACAGTTTCTTTAAGCTGAAGAATACTGTAGCTAAATGAAATATTTTCCTTTTGACTCTTTCCATCAAAAGTTTTATATTTTGATTATTTCATCTAATTTTCAATACATTTGATTAAATTTATTCAAATAAATCAAAAATTTAATTATTGCTTGCTAAATATGAGCAATTTTTATAAGAAACATTTTGATTTTATTATTTGTTACCATTAATCCAGTTACAATAAACTTTTTAAGATTAACTAAAGCCGAGTAGAGTTTTTAAAATCGTTCTCCTGGAGATGCTCTATTTCAAATTTTGGTTACAGATATACAAAATAATTTCTACTCAGCGAAATTCCATTTTCTATTAAATTTTCTAAAGGAACTTGACTTTAAATACGACTAACGTCTTATTTATTCATCCTATCACAAAAGATTGTTCTTTTTAAAGAATCCCCCCCCCCCTTTCTTAACGTTTCATGTATTCTTTTGTCGGTTCCAACAAAATCAATCAAATCGGCAGCTATGAAAAATTGAATTATCTTAAAAACAGGTAAGCAGATGGCGTACGCTTAAATCAGTGTAATTTTCTTCACGTTGATGAAAAAAATATTACTGATCCTATGCAGCATAATATATTGCAAACTGAAATGAAGACACTACCATAATTGACGAAGATAGTAATGAAACGTTCGTTAAAATGTAATCTTCACAATAAGAAATCATACCAACATTTAGTACAATATAAATAAGATTACAAGTTTAAAGAAACGTTACAGATTATATGTGTTTCAGATTATACGAAATAATGAATATTTCAAATTTTACATAAATTCAAATCAATAAAGGGGATAACGATTTTCAATTTCTTTTCTTTTAACTTTTACATCTTAATTTACAATTTTTTAAACTAATATTTTTATAAATAAATTTTCAAATAGAACTGTGAGACTGCGTTAGATAAAAACTCGACTTCACCTTCCTCGAATGTGGAAGTGTGAATCGATTTATTTCACTATTGAAAACCGTGAGTAACAGTAAATGACAGTAAGATTATCACAATCAATTTATTTGATGAATGGTAGGCCAAACATGTCAGAAAATCGTTTATCTGTGTGTGGGCTGATGGGTAAATCGTTTTTGTATGTCACTTTACAAGTCCAGGTAAATGCAATTAAATTTAACGAAGGCCGGCGTGAGAATTACTTTTAAAGTTGATTCTTTAAGGAAAGAAGAACCCAAGGGGTTTCAGCAGGTAAGATGAATGGTAGGAACTCCTATGGGGAATTTGACCACATCTTTTCAATGGGTTGGACTCGAAATGTCATTGAAAGGGGTCTAAGGGGGATGTCAAGAACCACCTGCATTTTCCTTCTGTACCGTGGGTCGGACTTCCTGCTGTTCAGGAAATACAATAGGTTTGGAAAGCTAACTCGTGCATGCTTCTGTCTCTTCACGGTCTCATGTTTTCACCAAACATGTCCACGCGTGAAATCAGAATAGAAGACAAAATAAGTTTTACTTTACCAACATTATAAAAAAACACAGCTTTTGCTTGATTTTCAAATTTGATTGAATGCTTAGTTGCGAAAATATTTTCTTTAAGAACATATAATCGTATGTATGATTATTTTTAATTTAAAAGAATCTCATTTAGCATCTTATTTCTGGAGGATGCCATAAATATAAAATAAAAAAAATAATAAATAAACACTGTTATTAGCCTAAAAATAACACTAATTTATTTTGAGTCATAATCAGGAATTTTTAACTTAGTTAAAGTTAAAAATTGTAAATTATTTGCAAATAAAATCTCACAAACAAATAAAATGACATTGTAAGTTAAAAGCTTGAAAATATTTTTGAAGATTCACAAATTCTTGGAAAGTGGGCGAGATAATTCTAAAAGGTTTTCCACTTCATTACTCGAATCATATAAAATTTTTAAAAGCTGCTCATTTTAGGAATAATAGTAGAATTAATTATATTAGTTGTTTTTCTTATAATTTGTGTTGAATTTAAAATGTTCGTATCTATAATATAATAGGTAAATATTTCATTGTCCAAAATAAAAATTTAAAACTAATCTCAAAAGAGACTTCAGTGCTTTATCGACCATCCTTCATATCATGAAGATGATTTGATATTTTCAGCCGTATATTACGTTTATATTTCCTAGAAAAATCATACAAAAAAAAAACATGTAAATTCATGAAGTATGTAAATATTCTTAGAGTATATATATATACACACACACTGAAAATTTTGGGCATATTAGAAAAAAAATAATTTATTCTGATTCAGCATGCTGAGACTAACAACAGAAACGTTTTGTTAACTCCTTCACAATCAATATTTAAAAAAAAAAAAAAAAATGCAAGATTTTATAAAAGAAAAGAAAATATAAACGCAGAAATTTATTTAAAGCTATAAGTTTAAGATATAAAAAGATTAAATTTTCAATTTTTAAAAGAATAGAACATCGAAAACCGAAATTTAAGCATCAGAACAGGTAATCAGTGTATAATTTAAATCATTCGCAATCAAAACTTTCAAGCTTTTTTAATTAATAATTCTGTTATTTTAATGAAATTTAAATACTGCCACTAATCGAATGTTTCACAATATAACATTCGAATGCTACTTATTTAATTGAGAAAAAAAAATACACACAGTCTTGAAAATTAAGATTTTTATCACTGAAAACTATGAGCATGCGTATTTCTAAAAACTTTATTCAAAAACAATTAGTATTAGTATTCATGATACAGATTATATACATTGAAAAATTGCCTCAGATTTCCAAAGCGCCTTCCTTTCTTCGTACCTCCCTAATTAATGGACAGAGTAATAATACCCATTTTATACAGATAATATTGTAATTGTACACAGATAACATTATATTCCCTATAGTAATTAATTATAATATTTTAATTGCAGCAAATATGATATTTTCCTTCCTTGTACGATTTGAATTGAAAAAATAATATAAATCATTAATATATTAATAAAATTAAAAAGTGTTTAAATGTGAAACTAATTGAATAATTTATTAAAAGAGGAGGGATCGTAACGTGCACTGCGTAGGCCCACAAAATGACTAATTCATCATCAATGAGTCAATAATTCTAAAATTACGAAGCATAAAAGTTGGATTTTAATTTAATTCTTAATTAGCTCATAAAATGCTTGAAAAGGCAATCCAGCGAAAAAAGAATTACTTGAAAATCATATGGTAATCCTCTCTTTTCTTTTTACGAGAAAAAAATAAATTGCTCATTTATTTCATATTGCTTATATAACAGTACAAGTTTTGTTAATCTGACATAGCATAGATTTGCTCCCAAATGTAATTTCATTGCAAATAAAAGTAGAAATTCTCATCTAAGTCAAAATGTTTGAAAATAAAATTTTTGTATTCAAAACTAATAAGATAGAGATAGTGTTAACGCGTATTAATTGCCTCACAAGTGCATGACACTTTCATGAATGAGTTTTCTACATTCCGATAAGTTCAAAAAGAATTCCATACATTAAATGAATGCATTTTGATCTTTTAAAAAGCTATTTCATAGTGCTTTTGATAAAGTACAATGGCTCTCACCGCATCAGTTAGTCTTTTGATCGTCATGGTCGCAGTTAAGTACCAGTCTCGTCTTATTGTGCAACATTGTCAACTTTACGAACGCACACTTTCTCCCTAATTTTTTTCACTTTTTTTTTATTATGTTCATTGCTTTTGCGCATTCATATCGTCATTCAAGCCCTTTTGATAACCGCTGCCATTCTAAAATTCGAAACTTGTAAACATAACTGGTCTTTCGCTTACTTTCAGAAGAAAAGGTCTGTGAGGCAGCTGCACTCCAGTTTCAGTATCACAAAAGGAACGATGGGACCTTATTTTTTTTTTTAATCTTTTTTTTCTCTGTAAACCGGTGAGGAAGAAAAGCTTTGTTCGAATTCAAGCCTCTTTTGGTGAAAGCGCTGTTGAATTGGTGACTTGAATTTGAAGTTCATATTCCTTCGAAATTCGCTGCGCACATCTCGTCAGGTGCATTTGATCAAAAAAAAAAAAGTATAACTAGATCTATTGCAATTAAAATTACAAGATTTAGTTGTAGCTTTTATTGGCATATAGCAAATTCAAATCGGTGAAGTATTTTTTTTCTTTCAAAATAATGGCTAAAGAGAACTACGAAAAGCACAACCATTGTGGGGGGAAAAAATATTTGGCATTTTTTTTTACTTAAAAATATTCTCTAATATAAAACTTAATTTCATAAAATCTAATCATATTTCATCTGTTAAGGATTTTAAAAAAATAATAGTTTTAAAGAAAACTTAATGCCGCCAACAAAAAAAGAATTTGAAAAAATCTGTGAAACATTGTATCTATGAATTTCAAATTATGCCGAATTTGGCATCAGTATCAAATTAATTTTTAACATTTAATGGCCATTCTTTTCATGATACGAGCACTTCATTTTAAGAACTACTACTTTTATCCGGGGTCTCATTTTAAATATGGAAAAGAAATAAAGTAAAAAGTTAAGAAATTTATACTGAGTAACCCATGGATTTAACTTCATAATGCACTACAAAATGAATGATAAAATTTTAGACTGATGCTAAATACTTCTCTTAAAAAAAGTTTTTTTTTTTTTACTGTTTCGTGTTTAAATTATACATCTCCAAATAAAAACAAAAATCTTCCGTTTTTATCTAAGTTTTCGATAAAATTTTAAATTACGTAATGATTTACTGAGGAAATCTGGAATCATATAGTGACCCAAATAGATTGCAAAAGCAAGTGTGAGGTATGTAGCATTTCTTATTCACAACACAAAGAATCACTCCAATCATCACAGCCATGTATTTGTCGGTATGAAGTAAGCCACAAAGCCATTTTTTACCTTCTTGAATCGATAATTCGACAATTACTCTATATCAACCACAGCAATATAACTTCACAGATAAATACAAAAACTAAATGGAGGTTTATACGGGGTCCTTTATTTGCACAGACGCTGCTGTGCTATTACAAAGCGTCTCATACACGAGACTCGTTCCAATACTTTCTGCTCCCCAAAGGCTTGGGCCGAGTTCTTTACAAAGATATTGTACTCTTAAGCCTTTTCAGGATCAAGAGAGGGGGAGCCCTTTTCAATCGGGCCTATACAGGAAGAATGGTGGCAAATATAGAATGAAGCAGCCAGGCGGCTTGTGACGAAAATGGAGAACTTTCGTAGTCATTTAGAAGATGGATTCATTGTATGTTTTGTATGAGGTGTTGTATGTAATATTCGCATTCTTCTGTCGCGTGTATGTCGGTAGCTCGATGCTCGTATTACCTGTTCTCGTGCTCGTGTCTACCTGTTTTTTAATTTTTTGTATTATTAACATGAGCTTGCATCGTTTAAATATGCACATTGCATTTATGCTACTTTTATGTTATGCAGATTGTTAGCTACTGTCATCTACGATATGCACTTGAAAAAAGAACTGATAAGCAAAGAAATTTTCTCGGAAAGTTATTTCCCATAATATCTAAAATAAATAACTAACATGCGATTAAAATTTTTATGAAATATGAAATTAAATTTGCAAATTTATCAAGAAAGGAGATTCACAGCGTGCACTGCATAGAACCGCAATTCTAAATCCTTCACGAGTGACAGGAGTTTCACTCTTATAATGTCAGTATTTGGCGCAGACTCAACTATTTGGCTAAGTATTGAAATAAAAGAAACTTAACATTTGCTTTTTTCCTAATAATATTCAAGCAGTTCGAAGAACGACTAGTTTCTATTCACCTTCTTTTAAAAGGAACGTTATGTATTTGAAAGTAATACAGAAAATTAATGACTGAAATTATATAAATTATATCAGTAAAAAGTTTCAACATCTTTTATAAAATTTAGTATCTGATGTTAGCTATTCACTTTTAATGAGAATCTTACAGTAAAAAATGTTGAGGAGCGTCTCAAAAATCCATTTAAATAGCACCCATTCAAAATGCTGGGCCAATATTGCAATTTTTTGAACTACAAAGAAATTCAATGAGATTATTAAATTTCTATAAAAGAACTCAAGAATTGTGAAGGCATATGGCTATATTTACAGTGAAACAATGGTAATGTTATATAAATGGCATAAATCTCTTATAATGGTTTACTCATTGGAAACCAATGATTAAACGAAATCGAAATGCATAAAATCCATCATAAAATTCAAACATTCCGTGGGACAATTCTTCCCGGCTTTGAACAAACAAACCCAGGAAATATCAACCTCAGAACAGACGTTTCATTGAACCAGTAGTGAGATTGGGGTGGAAGACGCAGTTTTTCTCCCCTCAATTTGAATTTGTTTATTTATATTTTTATAGAATTTTTTTTGCGAACCATCTTGCAGTTATACCTTTTCATTCCTCTCTGTCCTCCCTTCCACGATCCACATCTCCATTGTCCCGCAACAAGAGGCTTCCATTGAGGTTCTCTATTCATCTATTCTATTCCAATCTGCGCTCAACACAGAAGCCCGATTCGGTGGGACAGAAACTGTTCCATACGCTTTTTCCTGTCTGTGTTCACGAAAATCCGACAGTGTCACACAATGGGTTCCCTGCACAAGGTTTGCCAGTGGAATTAAAATCCAGGCGGCCTTTGTTACCCGTGCCAAAATATTGTGGACTATACTATATTTGCAGAGAGTTAATTCCGATGAAGCAGCGAGTTTTGCATATCTTATTAATTAAACAAAAATAAATGATTTGAAATCTAAAACTCTAAAGAATCACAACCATTTCACATTTTAAAAATTCCCACAATCACTTTATGATCCTGAATGCAATAGATGAACATTATTTCAGCCAATTAAATTAATTCTGATACTGCAAGATAATGTTGGAAATGACACCACCCTTACTTAAACATGTATTCATTTGAGAATTGAGTTTAAAATCAAAATTAAAATGTGACAAAAAATGAGAGTTATAACTATCTTCATAGATATAGTTAGCTGCCTTACTTGAAAATGCGTGTATATTTTTTAGAATATCCATTGTAATTTGGAATTAATGAAGATGATGATATTTCAGTGAGCTTTCTATTTTCGACACTCCCATACCAGACATGAAATACTTGATTAAAGACAACCTATTTTGTACACATGAATGAAATACATGTACACATAATGAAATAATTGGTGTAAAAAGGCCATGTATAATTTTCTATGCTTTTATAAAAGACAATACTATTCTTCAATGAAAATGAAGGACATTTATATGTTAACACTGATGCACCAATTGCTTACGCGCATCACCCTGATGAAATCAATAAAAAAAATTTACTATATCAGTTCTAAGAATATTTCAATTGGTTTGATCTTCGTTTGTTTAAAAACGGTAGGAATGCATTTTGCTATAAATGTATATGTTTGTTTGATTGAAAATTGATTTTATTTTTAATCTATTACACATTATTTCGTGTAGTTCTCATCCGTTAAACGAATGTATCGGTAGTTTCTAATTTGTAGAAATTTATAATTTAAAGATACGAGGAATTTATAATTGATAGAATTCCTCTTATTAATTAGAAATCAACATCAGATGATCATAATTATGATTTTATAAGTCGATATATCTGTACTTTTTGATATTAGCTTATTTTTCTTGTAGCAGTTTTATGCACAGAATTTAACAGCCTTTCTACAAAAATGATTGTGTTTAGCAACAATGGTTCCTTGTTTGTTGCAGTTCTCATTCAATTTCAATATTTGGCTTAACTTCATTATTCGTTCAACTTTGTCCGAAAGAAAAACGGTAACAGAAGTTTATTTGAAATTAATATCAAACAATCGTAATTACTATTTTATGTGTTGGTATCAGTGTACTTTTTGCTACGTTTTTAGTTGCTTTGCAATGCTTGTTAATGAAAAGAAATAAACAGCCTATTTTCATGACCGTTCTACAAAAGGAGCCAAGCCGAAAGCACAGCCAAATGTGGAGCTCTTGTCCTAAAAGGGGATTCGAACAAAAGGAGTGTCCCAACAAGCTATTCACGCTAAAAGAGTACAGGGGTGGAAACTAAGGGGAGGGTAGAAAGGGGGACCTTTTGTCGCACACAAAAGCGGACGAGAGGTGAAATATGGCGCGGGAGTTTAGGAAGTGGGGGGAAATCGTCACATAACCTCGGGGTTTTGTCGTTTGTCGAGTAACTACCCCTCCAGGTGGGGGAGACTTACCGGGTCGGGGAATTCCGTGGAGCACAGGTGTGGCGTACGAAAATTCAAAGGTATGCATTGACTGTCCTTAGAATCAAGGTAAGGTCATGGGTCAAGGGGCTCACCTAAAAATGAATATGTACCGATTGAGGTGGATTTTCTCGAAAAGGGCTAATTGAACAAAATGCAAACTAGATAAGAAACATTAAATATTTTGGAAAAATATTTAAGATAAGGTAAAACAAGTACCCCACTTAACAATTAATTATTCATGTTCCAAAGAATTTAATCTTTTTTTTTTTTTGTAATATGTCTTTAATTAAAAAAGAGCTATAGTCAGAACATAAAATTCTGTATAATTGTCAGATCAAAGAAATTTAAAATTCCAAGGCGTTGTTCACATTTTCAGGCACAACTAATATATTTAAGATAAAGTTAAATAATTCACAGAAATAAAGAAAATTTTTCGAAGGGATCAGGAACTAAGAACTACTTTACATCTGAATAAGTAAGATAAGATCATAGGATAAGGTGATGATAAGGGAAGGTAAGATCATTTATAAAGATGATCAATCGTCCTCCTTAGGGGAGAACAATCCTTCTATGGCAAGTTCTGTCTTCTCTCGAAAAGTACTTCTATTACATGAATTCCTTTTTTATATTTGAAGATCGAACTGTAAAGTCGATCTATATTCGACGTATAACGTGTCGAACGAATAACAATTCGAACACATAACATGACATATTTACATTTGACGCGATGATTCTCAAGGCTCGGTGCAATGAGGCGAAATGCCTGTATGAGACATATGCGCTCTGCTCAAGAGATTTTATTCCAAGATTTCCAATAAATTGTTAAAAAATCATACTTTGACAAAAGAAAAAAAAATCATCCAACAGAAAAGTGTTTACATAAATAATAATTAATTGGTACATAAACATAATTATAATATTAAATGCTTTTTTTTCGCTTTTAGAATATTATATTATACTTTGTATTTTAGAAATGAATGAAATGCTTCTTTTATTTCTGATTTTTTTTCTACAATTTACTTGTGTTTTTTCTGTCATTGCAAAAAGTTGGTCACCTTCCTGAAAGTCGCTGAGGTAGAGTAACAGTCTCTGATTTGAGACCTAATTCCACCGAAAAAAATTTTGCGTGTGTCAGACTAGACAGCATTAAATTTGCTACCAGATCCTTTAAAGAAGTTTTGCAGCAAACATTGCGTTTTAACGTTTTAGATTATAAACAGTAAACATTTCAGATTATAAATGAATTTTCAGTTATAAATTGCTTCAAATAATCTATCTATGGCCATGCCAACTATTTTAGTAAAAAGTTAAAATCATTTTTTTTTCACTATTATTTGAAAAAAAAAAATTATTTTATCTGAAATATTTAAGTAAATTTTGGAATTTATGAACATTGCAAGTAATGTTTATCTGTTATTTAAGTAATCTCTTATCTCGATATTCCCTTATTTCGATGATAATTGCATTACTTTTAACACTCTTTTCTCGTTTTTATTGAAGACGGTGAGATTTCAATCTAAAATTTTTATTCATATGTTTTTTAAATTTCAAACTAGATAACTCAGAAATTTGAAAAATGACTATCTGAAACTTCTAATTTGGTGCGGCCAATACTATTAAAAGAATGAACATTGTTCTAAATCAAAATTCAATTGCTATATATCAAATAATTTGTTTAACCAAAATTTAGTCTAACTCACTAATCAAATATGCAAAATATAAACAATAATTAATATACGGACAATTAGTATTTTTATTCTCTAGGTTCGTAAAATAAAAAAAAAATTAAAAATGGTCTACTAGTATAAAAGATGTATGAATACAGTATATTATAATCCCAATTGGAAAAAAAAATCATTGCTAATAAATATTTCATTACAATTTCAGAAATATTCCCACAACAAAATAATATTAATAAACATATTATTTGCATAATATTGTTTCCCTGCTGCCACAATCTTTTGATAATAGAAAAAGCCGTGTAACTCCAAGTAATCTTTTTTAAAATATAAAGAAAATACTGTTTATTTATTATTAAAGTAATAAAAATAATAATAAATTATGACAACTAAATTATATCCTCCTCCATAAAATAAATAAAATTGATCATAGAGACGCACATAAAAAATTAGCTTATCAAGAAAGAGAAATGGGTAGAGAACAAATAATAAAGGTTTTTCAGTGAGATGTAATGTGCCGTACCAGGAAACCATGGCAGTAAAAAAAATGGGCGGGAAACCTTCAATAAATTAAACTTTCTTTTCAAATTATCATAAAACATAAAATAAAAAAAAATCTTTATCTTAAATTTAAAAATATATTTCATTTCTTTACTAATATTGGCTAGAAAATGTTTACTATTAAAATATTATGCCATTGTTACCGTTTATTATTCGTCACCAATTTGTTAATGAAGTGTATGCATAGACTTCATATATCATATAAATTTATAAAATATTTTTAAAAGTTAAATTGTATTTATTCTGAATTACAATTAGCTTCTACAGCATGGTTGTTTTATTTTTGAAAGGACTAGAATTGTTTAAAAATGTGTGCTTGAAAAGTATTACGCATGTGGATTTATAAATCAAGACGTAAGTTACACATACAAAAAAAAATCAATCAATTAAACCTACTGATCAATAAACTGCAATGATCAATAAGTTTCTTGCAATATTTTCTGACTACTAAAAGGAAAATTATATTCAGTGTAACCACTACACCCACATTCATTTCTTAAATTTTGTACCGCCCCACGAATTTGTTTGTGAATCAGCGCTGAATTTTAGAGGGGAAAACTTTCTCAGTCGGAGCCACGCAGGCTAGCATTGCCGAACTACCTTAATGGACTGTGGAGTAAAAAGAAAAATATGGAAACAGTAAAAATGAGAAGGAAAAAGCAAGAAAGGGAAGAATACTACTCGATTTTTTTTTTTTTTTTTTGACATTTATTCTTCAGAACATACCCCTATGCTTGAGTGACCAGCGCAAGAGTTCGTACTGGAATTTACCTGACCCCTCGACGGGATATTCGGTTCAAATCCATGACAACAATATCACTGCGTCCATGCTTTTTAAAATACATTGTAGGGCGATTTCCTGTCGGTTTATTGGAAGGGGACTAGGGTCACTACACCCCATCAGAGAAAAGATATTAGAAAAAAAGTCTACAGTTGACCATCGCACATTTTTCAAAAGATGTCGTAAAGGTGTTTTTATGACCGTTTGGTGGTCAGTTTTGAATTATTATATAGGGAGTGCTAGACAATAAATTGAAGTATCGGAGAAAGTGAAGTATTCGAGTTCAATGTGTTTTCAAGGTCTTTTCAACCCATTGCATTGACCCCCTTATTTTTGCCAACATCTGTTATATTATGAAAGAAAGCGCACAATACGATACATAAAATTCTTTTACTTTGGGAGATTATTTTTATACCTTTCTTAAGAAAATGTTTCAAGCGGAAACATAAATCTAATTCATTCATGGTTTGAAAAAATAGAATGGAGGGTGTGATAAAATTTCAAGCAACAACGCCGAATATGAAGTTAACTAATTAATTTTGTTGAAGTTCAAAAATCAGCTTTAAAATTAAAAGAGAAAGAACATTTTTTTAAAAAAATTTCAATCAACAATTATTATTTTAACTAAAAATTATTTTTTTAAATTTTTATTGAGTACAAAAATTATTGTATGTGTGTATACTATAAGTGATGCCTCTAGGGTTAAGTTTGGGCACATGTATATTTCTTGCAAGGTAGTATTTTTCTCTTTTGGTGACATGTGTGAATCATATATCTTATGGGTACATTTACATATTAAGAACGATAAAAGTGAAAATCTCCTTAACTAAAGAGAGAGCGTGAATGCTGCAGGCTGAAAAATTGGCAAATGAAGTAATTTGTGGTAACCAATGTTGCTGGTTATTTTGAATAGTAATATGATATGAAAAGAAACAAATGATAATGGAAGAATTCAAGAATTGTAATCTTAATTATATGATAGAAAATTATATATACATCCTCTAACTAAAGGAATTCTTAAAAATTTCATTTTATTTTTGGCACCAATGCTTTACCTTGCTAACATTTGATACACCTTTTATTATGTATTTCACATTTCAATAAGATGATATTTATGGCATATAAATTCTGAACTGCAAGATAATAAAAATAACCTAAAATGCCAAGAGCCAAGGGATATCAAATTTAGAAAGTATTTGTTTTTTGGGTAATAGTGGCTCACAAAGACAGGGTTTTTAAAATTTTAACAATATTTTATCTAAAAAATAATATAAATTTTAAGGGTTTTTTTTTTTTGTAACTTTAAAATATATTATTGCACAAAAACTTTATTTCAATAAAAAATTTCCCCCGATTTTAATAAAATTTCTAAAATATTTTTATGTACTGTAATACTATCTTAGTTACTGGATTCTTATTTGCAATCATTGCGACGGTATTAAATACACTTCTGTATGTATGTTCGCTATAAGAGATAATTAAAAATTTTTTTATAGATTTCCTTAGAGAATTAAACCCAACGGAGAAGAGGTTCGAATATCTTATACATTTTTTAGTAATTCTATTTTTATTACTATGGAAATCAACTATTTAATTATTTTTCTTATACAAGAGCATGACTCAAAACTGTTTAAAAATTCTAGTCCTATTCAGTTACTTCAATTGCTAAAATTTTTGAAAATTGAATTTATTCCAGATAATTTGTCTAATTTCATTTTTGTGTTAATTATTCTTCATTGATAGCATCGAGATAATAAAATTAATGAACAGAGTGTCACAAATTCATAAAGTTAAGCGTGAAAGAAATACTCTTCTCTGAAAATAGGGGACTCTAAATCTTTACATAAATAATAAAAATAATTCAGAAGGTAATCGCATAATTAATACACATAATAAAATAAATATTATTTAATTTGACAAAGAAATATTAAAACTGTAGTGGTCGGTCAAATCTTACTCGATCTATTTTATCTAATCATATCCACGAATCAAGTATTTATGATAGAGGGAAATTATGGCATCTTCTGATGACTTAAGTAACCTTGACATACTTAAATTTCTGTTTAGAAATCTGATGTAGCTCAAATATACATATGTCACTATATTTTCTGATAGGTCTTACAGAGTTATGATCTACATTCATTTTTCTGTTGGTTAAAAAAAAAATTCCATCAACTAGCCTAGCCATAGTTAGATCTATAAGTTTTAGATCTATCAGATCTAACAGACAGTTCTATCAGTTTTTGTATAAGGCTGATTAATCAAATTATCAAAGGATAGAACCTATAATTTTCTTCTTCCGATTCGTGTTCTTTAAAGATACCACCTTAAACCGACTAAGTTGCTGTTGAGACAAAAGTGTTGAGAGAGAATAATTCTACATATGCTATTTATTATTAAGAAAAGCTACCAACAAATACTAGTAACATGCACCTGTATCTTTAATTGAATAAGAAAAATTAATTGGAAAAGCAGGAAATGTTAAATTTACGAGGGAACAGAGTAAAATTTATTATTCATTAGAGAACAATCTGACTCAAAAGAGTATTTCAAGTTTTTCAAGAATATCGATATGCATTATATTTTCATAAAACACGAAAAATTTGAAAACTCTATGCAGTATGGTTAAAAATAATTACAGAATAAAATGCAGTTTTTTATTATCATAAAAACTCATAGTATCGTTGAGATGCATATTTAAAAAATAGCTATTTTAGAGCAACTATAATCTGTTACTCTGTTAATGATCAGAGAAACTGTCTCTACCTAAAAAAAACAATATGACAATAAAGAAATTAACTTGAAAATGATTAGTGGAAATATATTAACAAGTGCTATATTTTGTTGATATATACTGTGATAACAAAATTGATTATCACTTTATGTCTAATAATTTTAAATACTCAGCATAATATGAAAGCTGTGATTAAAAGTGGGAAAGTTCTTTTTTCCATTAACTAGCCTTCTGTTTCCTTTTGTACAACTCTTTTATATTTTAGGTATTAAAAGTAAAAATACATCACTTCCTAATATTTTTGAATCTGCAAATTTCAATTAAATTCAAATGATATAAATTTAGTGTAACTAAATATGTAGTATTTTAGAAGTTTTCAATTATATTCACATCTTATCAATATATTAAAAATATCAATTAACATTTCAAATTATGTTGGAAGAAACAATTAGAAATAAACGTATAAAAGCAAATTTTCAAAATAAAAATTTTTACATTAACAAACGATTTCCTTTTCTTTTTTTGATTATTATCAGATTTATATTCGAAAGAATTTCATGATTGTTCTTGATAAAAATGTAAAAAGAATTCATTATAACAAGGATAATAAAATCATGATAATAGCAATTTCAAAATTAATTTGCATTGCACAAATGATTGAAAATATAATAAACATGAATTAATATTTTATTTGAAAAAATGAATCGAACTAATCAAAGCTAAAATATTTCTGAAAAACTGCTTTGCGGAAGCTGTGTAAATATTCTTAACACTCTTGGTATATAATCTACAGCAAGCTGATCGAAATAATGCCCGGGCTACTCTGATCTTTGATTACAGAATATTCTGAGGGAAAGGTCCGATCGTCTTATACATGGGAGCGCAACAACGGAACTTTGCGTCCCCAGTATGGGAAGGATGGCCGATTTAGACGAGATCTGCCTTGCCACAGTCATAGGAACAAGACTGTATGTTTAAATAACACATGAAGTTTCTTTGGCATGCCGTGCGAAACTGCTCTCCATTATATTTGGGCTGCACAATTATTTCCATTATCATTCTGTTCCACATTTATCGTATCTCTTGTCTACCCTTAGGAAAAATAAGAATAAACGTGAGAAAACGTGGGATTTTGGCACATTTTGTAGTTATGAGGTATTATTTCTTAAATATATCCGCAGTTCACAACAATTATTGGTTTCTTAGAGATTGTTTCTTTATATTCTGTCATAAAGAACAATTTTTAATTCTGAGCTCAGAAATGAATGCAATTTTGAAATTAAATGCAAGTTTCTGAGAATAAATCTTGGAATTTTTATGTGATCAATTTTAAATGTAAGATGGTTTGTTATGTTATTGTGAGATTTACTGATGCAAGAACCAAATATGGCCATACTGCGCCAATTTAAATGTAAGAATAAGAACAAAAATGGTGAATATTCTAACAAGCAGGGCCGGTCATCTGGGGGATGCGGCGGATGTTATGAACCGGGGCCCCGCGATTGAGGGGCCCCCAACATGAACTAAAATAATGTTCTGAAATGTAATAGCGGGATGAAAAAAAAGAGAGTAAGAAATTTAACTGAACAATCAAGGTTAAAGAGGGTTTGTAATAGATGTTGGAGAAAATTGTAATATAATTTACAGAGAAAAAAGAAGAAAAGCCGAATTTAAAAAAAGTTATGAATAAATCTGTTTTCTTAACTACTATGTAATTCTGGAAATGAAATTGCTTCGACTTCCGAAGTCACAATTCAAGCTTTAACTGGCGAAGAAAATTCCGTACAAACTACACAAACTTGCAATAAAAGTATAGAAACTATGAAAGTCTTTAAAGAACCATATGTTTATACAAATAGGATTGAATCGGAAAATAACGATGCAAATGACAGTAACAAATGTGATCAAGTGCATCTAAGTGATTCAGATTTATGATCAAGCATTTTAATAGATAAGTTTAAAATGTTTTGTGTTAAACAACACAAAGGAGTTTTTGCTAAGAATGCTGAAAGCATACCATTTTCCACTACTCACTACGTTTTTAAAAAATGAGCCAAATGATGAAATGTAGCTTCGCAACTGGTCGATTTATTCAAAAACGCAAGAATCGGTCGGTTTTGTTTTGCTGTATATTATTTTCCAGAGGAAATGGAAAATCTACACTATTTACAGGTATTTATAATAATTGGAGAAAGTTATCAATTGTAATTCAAAATCATGAACGTTCTATTTGTGATTTAATTCATTTATTGCTTGGAAAGAATCACTAAAACGACTAAATTTATGTTCGACTATGACAAAACAAATCAAGTTAATATAAATAATGAAACGGAAAGACTTAAATTACTATTTCAAAGAATTATAGATATGATTCTATTTTTAGCATGTAATAATCTTTCACTTCGGAGAAACCATGGAATAATAGGAACGCCTAATAATGGAAATTTTTCAAGTTCAGTCGAATTATTAAGTAAATACAACTCTGTGCTTATGGATCGTATAAACGGAATGAAAAAAATTCCAAAAACAGAATTGAGCATGATTTAACACATACATCACAAGAACAAATTATTCCTGCGTTAGGAAAAGAAGTTCTTAACAAAATTAAAGACTATACAAAGGCTATTACAGTATCCAAATGGATTCCACTTCTGATATTTCCCATATAAAACAAATTCCAGTTTTTTTTAGGCATGAAAATTTTGAAGAAAAAAGATTAAGTACAAATGAGTCATTTATAGGGATTGCTTATTGAAGTAACTGATATGACTGGAGAAGGACTAGCAAAAGCTCTATTGGAAATATTAAGTGAGTTTGATTTAGATATTATGGATTGTAGTGGAGAGGCATATGATAACGGTAGTAGCATGAAAGGGAAATATAAAGATGTATAATCTAGAATAATAGCTCTAAACCCTCATGCAATTTTTGTGCCTTGCCTATGGTACTCTTTTAATTTATTAATTTCTGGTGCTGCTTCCAGCATTATATGTTGTAAATTTTTTGGGATATTGCAACGTTTGTATTGCTTATTTTCTGCAACTGCAAAATGATGAGAAATTCTACAAAAGCGTTTAACTTTACTCTTAAACCATTATGCAACAGTCGTTGGGAAGGTCAAAATAGATATGGTTAAATCTGTGTCTATATAGTTTGAACAAATTTCTAATGCCCTAGAAGAATTTATTGATGCAAATAACAATAATACAGCGGCATCCGAAGATAACATTTTATTGGATTAAACATAAGAAATGAATTTTATGTTTAATAGTAGGTTTACAATATTGTCCAAAATTAGCCCTATTAGTAAACTATTTCAAGTAAAAACAATTGTTCTCGATTAACTTTTAATTTAGTCAATAATATTAAAACTGAAGTCCAAAATTTAAGAATAAAATTTAACTCATTTTTAGACGAAGCAAGAGCGATAGCACGTAATTTGAATCTTTCAGGACATTTTCCTGAAACAAGAATTCGAAAAAAGAGAAAAAATATAATTCGAAATAGCAGAAGATGAGATTATAGGAAATCCGGTTGAGAAATTTAGATGTTATTTTTTAACTCTGTAACTGATATTGTTATTATGCAGATAAAATATAGATTTAAAAGTATTTCAAAAACTTTGCAACGTTTTATAATAACGATGTAGATAATAACCTAATTCAAAGAATTGTTTTGCTGCGAGGTTTCATTTTGAATGAAAGGGATGTAAATAACGCTCAACACATATTGCAATATATATTAGTTAATAATTATAATGATTTATTTCTAAATGTAGTAACTGTGTTACAATTTTTCTATACATTGCCAATTAGTATAATAAATGCTGAGCGCTCTTTCAACAAATTAAAATTAATAAAGAATTGTCTTTCGGTCAAGCATGTGTACATAACGCTTAAATGCACTTGCTGCACTAAGCATCGAAAAAGAAATTGCAAAAAATTTTAATTTTCCTGAAGGAATTATTAGCAAAAACAAAATCACGCATTAAATAAACATGCAATATTTTTTTTTTACTTTGCAAAAAAATTAGGGGGTTCCAAAGGGTTTTTTGCACCCAAGCCCCTTTATAGAGAAGGTCGGCTCTGCTAACAAAATGCAAAATATGATTTACTTCAGATTTTTAATTGCCATAAACTAATTGATTATTTTAATTTTATCAAAAAAATTGTTTGATATTTATTGTGTTTTCCATTTATTATTATTATTAGTTGTAATTAACAAACTCTCCTATCGCTATTGAAAAAATAGGAAAATTCGAATTAATTAATTAAAACTAAACACAAAGAAATTTTTGGAAAAAAAATCTATTACATTTCAAATATTCTCTTAATATTAGAAATGTCGAGTTACTTACTGTGAATAAATCGTCAAACAGATATATAATAACTATCAAAATGTTTCTGTAGTTCCTGTCATTCGATTTATGATTTATTCTTCTGTTTACAAAATAAACAGTTTTTAATCCATTTCCTAATGTTGCCAGTTTAAAAATAAGCCATGAAATTCTTATGTGATCGATTTTAGATGTCTGATTAAAAACATTAAGTATTCTAACAAAAATGCAAAATGTATTTTACTTCAGACTTCTGATTATCATAAACTGATTGATTATTTAAATTTGTCAGAAAATCGTTTGGTATTTATTGCGTTTAGCCTTTATTATTATTATTATTTGTAAAAAAAACCAACTGTTCCTATCTCTTTCGAAAAAAAAAAAATACTAATTAACTTATTAAAACTAAAAGTAAAGAAAATTTTGAAAAGAAAAATCTGTTATATTTCGAATATTCTCTAAATACTAAAGAGTTATTGAAAATTAGAAATGCTGAGTTACTTACTGTAAATAAATAATCATACAGATATATAATAATTATGAAAATGCTTCTGTAGCTTATTTCACTTGATTTATGATTTATTCTCTTTATTTTCAAAGTAGACATTTTTTAATCCATTTCTTAACACTGCCAGCTTAAAAGAAAGTCTTAAAATGCTTAATATGATCGATTTTTAAAGCTTATATGATTCATTTTTAATTTCTTAAAAAAACGCTAAATATTCTAGCAAAAATGCAAAATAAGTTTTACCTCAGCTTTTTAATTGTCGCAATCTAATTGATTATTTAAAGTTTATTAGAAAATCTTTTGGTATTTATTGAATTTATCGTTTTATTTTTATTATTATTTGTAAGAAACCAACTTTTCCTATAGCTATTGAAAAAATAGGAAATTGCTTCCGACTTTAACTAAGACTAGCCGCATTTAGCTGTTCGTTCATCATGTTATTAGTGTTAATTTTGTTACGTTAACCAACTTTAATGAACTTTATTTGATTAAAAAAGGAAAAATTTATTTTAATTTATATTATAATAAATATAGAGCATTTTATGCTCGATTAAATATGTAAATTTATGAAATTAATTAGGGAAACCGCTCTTGCTATTGAGGCTAGAGACTCTGCCAAAATTTTATTTTGCGTAATCTTTCAAAAATGAAGAGTGAGAGGGGACAGCCAACCACTGATGACGTTTCTTTAGGTCATAAGATTTCATATAAAAAAAAGTTAGCTGAACAGTGGTTGGTTCTTTGGTTTTATTAATTATCTTAACCCTTATCGTGGCAAGATTGCTTTTTTGAAGAAAAGCAAAAAAAAAAAAAAAAATGTATATAAGTAACTTCTTTACGCTATAAAAAACATCAAAAAATAAATTTTAAAAAATCTAGAACGTCATGTGTTTAATAAAACGAAGTTAAAAATTATTTTATAGTGGTAGTATATTTTTATAAAGTTGTATGTATGGTATACTCTACAAAATGAACATAAGGGTTAAATATATAGAATACATAAAAAAATTTTAATGACAATCTCAGTTACGAACAGTTATAACTGTTTACTTATACAATGTAATAAATATGAAATACAAAAATATTTAATTTACACAGTTTTACTCAGAGTAGTAGAAGAAAATTCAAAGCTTTTTTTATATACTTTACAGATGTAATATGTGTCTGCCTGCTTCAGGCACTAGGATAACATTTAAATGCTAGTCCATTTAACATCATGCAATCTGAAATATATATGAAATCACTGACATCACTGCAATTTTTACCAAAAAACAAAATTAAAACACCTTAAACATATAACAATTTTACAAATCCTAAGGAAATCCTAGTGAAACAGGCATGCCAACTGCAGGATTTCAATTTACATCGTATTTTGAAGGAAATAATTGACTCTATATATCAAGACTAATAGTACTATTGAAATTTCAGTCTTCGCTGTGTCTCGTTTCGTGATTATAAGTGTCCGATCGTGGTGCAATATGATATTCCCCAAATTTAATTCAATAATAATTTTATAATAGTAATAACATTATTTAAAATTTATTTATAAACATTATCTTTAAATTGCATTAAGAAATTATTCATTGATATCCCAATAAGCGAAAACTGTTGTCAATATTCCGTATTATTATGCAGTATTCTATATTATATTTGCGATATGTTATGAGGTACCTAAAACATTTTTGTGTTCTCCTGGATCTTCTTATTTCGCAAAAAATAATATTTTTCAAAGTAAGAAATAATGTTGATTATTGATGGCACTCTCTTTAAAGACATTTCAAATTATTTTATGAAAATATAATAATTCATGTGACAAATATTCATGTAAAACAATGTACGCATTCAAAATAAGTTTATAAATAAACACAATCGTGAATACATTTTAATTTAAAGAATAAAATGGAAAGTTTGAAAGGATTCTTTTTTGTTTGCTTTTTACAAATTATTGAAAGAAAAAAGATGACAAAAATGATATTAAAAATATTATATTATTTGAAATACTGAAATCATAGATGAAACCTATATAAACAAGCATAATTTAATTCTTCGATCAGTTTCGTCTCCCAACTCTTTACTGGAAAAAAGTCTGCTTTTAATACGCGCTATCTGTTTCAAAAATTGATATTTTTTGACATGTATTAACTGCGACCTTTTGGTTTTAGAGGAAGATAGCCTATGTTGTTAAAAATATCCCAGTTAGTATATTAAAAAAGCATTGTAGTTTCGCTAATTCATTTAGTCATTATTTCAGAAAGAATTTCTGAATAGCAAAGCGGTTCTAGTGCTTTACTATTAATTCTAATTTTACTAATCGTCTATTAAACACTGCGTAAATTTTTTTATCGTTTCAGTTATTTTACTAAAATTCTATTCATTTTTCAATTCTACGATTAATGAGAAAATATTTTTAGAATAAAAAATAAAATCGAAATAAAATTGGTGTAGTTAAAAAAAAATAGTGTTAACCAGGAAATGAAGAATAAATAAATAAAGCTATACCTAGAAAATATCAAAAATTGCTAGTCAAAGGTATTTTCCATCAAGGGATGCTTTGAAGCCATCATCAACATCCAGCGGTTCATTTATTGAAGCACTTGCACCAGAAAAGCAAATGTGCAGCTGAAGGACGTTGCATAACAAGATATTCTACAAATTTTTTTGAAAAACATCCTAAAAAGTAGAGGAACAAGCTACTTCCATGACGTCATTAAATTACTGCGGTAATCTTCATGTGAAGTGACAACTAAAATGGTTTTTCTAATGGAATTAGGACTGAATTTCTCATTAAAAACCTCGAGTATACCTAATTTCTTAAATGTGCATTTGATTTTCGCATTATTTTTTAATTTATTCTGCTAGAGAAATATCTATGTCCCTTTTAACTTCGTCTCTGCGTTTGTTAAAATTTTAAGTTAAATCATAAAAAAAATTCTTTGCTCTTTAATCCTACATGAAAATAATGATCTTTCTATTTATTAAGATATCATTATAATCATCTCATTAAATTTAAAATTCCATGATTGATGAGAATATACTTTTAGAAGAAAAACATTTTTTTATGATAATAAAATGAATTTAGTTAAAAAAAAAGGCCGCCCCAAAAAAAGTATCAAAAGTCCAAAATAATACGAAATTGATATCAATATACTTTATGAACTTAAAGTTACTTCATTTCATTTCTTCTAAAGATATATTAATTCTAATGTCAAACTAATTTTTTTGTTTGTTTGTTTAAAAATGGTTTTTTTACTAGATTAACTGCAGAGAATAAAAGACTATATACGACCGTGCGAAATAATATCTCTCAATAACAAGTATAAATATCGTTCTATTTGAATTACGTCAAATTATGGTAGCATTTTACTCATGAAATCATTCATAAATTTCTTAGGTGGAGAAATATTTCCTTGCTGAGGAATGTTGTTTAATTTTGTTTCTCAATGTTAATTTCTTGACGATTATATTTTTCCTCTTTAAGTTACAAAATAAAAGAGATTATTTCGTAGAACGAATGCAAGAAAGAATTTTACAATATACAGAAAATATTTACATATTCTTTTTAAAGTTTTAAAAAAATAAATGTAAAAAATGTTTTGCTTCTTGCAGTGTCATTTTTACCGTAATTATTTGTTCAAATTTTAAATTATAATAAGGGAAAATAAAGCTTTCCTTAATAAAATAATGCTGTTTACAAATAAACAGTAGAAATAGGGCTCTACATTAGTTTTGGTCATATATTCTTATTTTATTATTCCAGGACGTTATAAAAACAAAAAAATCAATAAATGTAAAAGATGGAATCTGTATACACATAATTAAAAATCTGTTTGTTTGTATTACATAATTCCATAGCCCTCGATGAAATGGAACGAATATGACACGCATATTTCTTTCATGTTTACTAGCTATTAGAAATATTTACAGCACTATTAAAAAGCTTCTACGACCTTCGAACTGTGGTGGAATAGGGGTTGAAGGATTTTACGTTTCTTCGCCATATTTTCTAAAAAAAATCATTCCACAAAAATTAATTTAAAATTATCTTAAAATTTAAAAAATTAGCATTTTAGTGATGTTAAGTTTTATTTCTAAACGGCTGTTTCTCACATTTCAATCAATTTTTAAAAATTTATTTAAACGCATTTTATAGCAGTCTTTTTTCCCGGTTAAAATATAATTTACTGTTTAATTATACTACTGTTTTATTTTTAACTGTTTAATTATACTGATCATTCTCGCGACGTTGCCACTCTTGAAATTGCTTTCTTCTACATTTTTACTTTTTTATTTTTTATCTAAAGCATCAAATTTGCTACGCAATTTCTATAGATATGCACGCGCAATAATTCATCTTCTATTGCTAGGTTTTAAAATTAATGCAATTTCTTTAACTGTTTTATCTAATAGTTCTCATATCCTAGTATTTTTTAAAATATTTAATGAGCGCAGTATATCTATATATCAAGGTGACTAAATGCATATGAAATTAATAAAATAAAATATGAAGTTAATAAAATAAAATCTATCTGAACCAAAACAAAAATACTTCCACAATCTCTATTACTAATAATAAAGGTGAATGTACTCATGTGTTTACGCTCTACAGGACAAAGCATCTGAACTTCAGTTATCAAATTTGGCTCATATACGTTTAGAGGATGAAAATGTATACCTCGGAACGATATTTTTGAAATCTAATTAGAATTTTAGTTAATTATAACATTACAATTTAATTTTATTAAATTGTAATGTTTTGCTAAGATAACTTCCGAAAATATCACAACACAAAAATAAATTTCATACCATTTCAAAATTTAAAATAATATCTTTTTAATTATATCAGTTTAATAGTCTCGCAAATTTTCCCTGATTGTCGATAATTTTTTTTCAAAATATTTTTTGCTCAGTTTCCAAAAATAGCCTGTCATTGCCCTGAATTTCAACCGTTTTCTTTATTTCGTGAAATATTTAATAAAGTGATTTTCTTTTATTAATGAAAGCTAAAGAAGAAGTATTCTGCTTAATATCTAAAGAAACAAACTACCTAAAGAAAACAAATAAAAAGGGGGGAATTGCAATATCGCTAAATTGAGAAGTTAGATGATCCGGGCATTTAATTCATTTTTAATAGTGCTGTGATGTCTGGGATTATTCTCTATTAAAAAGGCTTATGTACACAATAAACAGGACTTAACTAAGACAATACAACTTTAAATGTCAGACAATTTGATGGAATCATGAACATGAAATTATAAAAAAACGTATTATCTGCAATCAAATATATCCAATATCCCCGGCGAACCAGCTGACTGCCAAAGGCGACTAGTTACAGAATATAAGAGAAAGTTTCTTGGAGACCACCCCTGTTAGGTTTCAATAAAATAGTTTGAAAATCAATTTCTGCCAATTTATCTAGAATCCAACTCTGCAATAGTCGGTAAAATACCGGAAAAAATTATTCAAAATCAATTTATAATAGACCTAGTTCTACTGAGTATGCTAAGCATATACGTACAAAAATGGTCGTCCTCAGTAAAGCAATTCATCTTTACCCTTCAAGTGTCATTTACTACGAGTGTCGTCAAACCAGGGAATTGTGGTAGCTCAAGTACGCAGCAAGGACGTCAATCTAAGCTTTTTGTAATATTTATTCAGTATTTTTTTCTATCTTAGTTATTGTTAAAAGTGCGCAAACGAAACACATCGTCTCTCCCACCTGACTTTTAATAACGAATTAATTGAAATTACAATTGTTAAATGAATAAGCTAAGTTTTATTACACTTAGAAATATATTAAAAAAAGAAAAAACATTTTTTTTTTTTTGACGTAACGGAAATTTTGAAAATTTTTAATTTGAAATAAGTAGAATGTGGCGGAAGGGTAGGGAAAACAAAAAATCCGGAATAGGCCGGAGTTCTATGAACTCACTTCTTTGGTCACCAATACCAGAAGACAAACTTTTTATACCAAAGCTCACTGTTATAATACGTATTTGCTCACTTCTTATCTAAATCTTCCATTTATCTCAAGCCGTGTATAATGTGAACGCGGCCACGGGGCGGCAAATCTTATAAGCAGTTGCCGGTAACATGTCGAGTTAAAATAGAAGGCTCTGTACTTGCAATTTATATATGTTTATATACTGCACTGCATGTTTCAGAAATTTATTAGAGAAAAATAAGTTCATTTTTAACATAAATTCTGTAATGTCTAACTTAAATGTAGGAAACATAAGCAATGTTGCCAATTCAATGCCTTACCACCCTCATTTAATTACGGTTAAAGAAAACTAGCCCGGATAGTACGGAAGCCGGATAGTCGAGAACCGAATACTCGGGAGTGTACTGTATATTGAATTAGAAAATGAGTTAAGATTTTATAGCAGAGTTTTTCAACTTATAGAGCACATGCCACAAATATTTTTTTTTTTTTTTTTTTTTTTGGTGATATAACTTTTACAATACAAATTTTAATGAATGTCCGAAATGAGAATAAAAGGACACGGCTTCAATATTTTGCTTTAGTTTTTATTATTCAGACATATTTTATTTACCCATTTGCTCCCCCTTAAAATCTGCGCTTATGTCGATAGCCACAATAGCCATATGTTGTCTGAGGTTACTACTTTCTCAAAAATTTAGAAAATGGAGGTTGGATAAGAATTAACTTTCTATTTTAAACACTGTGCTAGATAATATTTCAGTTCAAGAAAGAGGTCAGTTTTTAGGTATTTCCAGGGACAGAAATCTCACAAACGAATGTTAAAAAAAATATTCAAATTTTTGTTCAAAAGAAAAAACGAATGTAAGCATATTTTCAAGAAAGTAATTAAAATTTTAATGCCTTCTTAGTTTGTGAAAACAAGTTTTGCAGCCATGCTGTTGATTAAAAGTAAATATAAAATACTATTGTGACTTGACCCAATTTTATGTTTGAAATAAAGGGAGATAAAACTGCATATATCGAAACTGGTTACAACGAAATATATTTATTCATTCATTAATCTTTATCAGTAATATATCTTAATATTTATTATTAATGATCATTACCTTTATCTACTATAAATTCACTATTCTACGATTTATTATACTAATTATTGAACAACTTCGACTGTCCTTCTTCATCTAATATAATTTCTTCTTCATCATTGAATTCTCACTTGTAAAACTCATCATAATCACCTTTGTTGATCAAGAAATAAAACGATTAAGCTAATCCAAGTGGACTGATGCATTAAAATCCATCACAGCCACACATATATTCATTTAAAAATATAATTAAGATATTTTTTTTTTTTTTTTTTTTTTTTTTGCTTATAGATATTCCATTTATAATGCTGATTTATTGACTTTTAATTTGAAAATACTTTTTTATGATGCAAATATTTTTGAATTTATTTTTAAAAAGTCTAAGAACCACTCATTATAGAGCGAGAGAACGTTGATATTCAATAATACAACTGTGGCTTCGCCAAAATTGCACGTCAATTGTTTGCAAAATAAAGTGCTAACGATCGAAAACAAAGCCCCGAAAAAATCTTTGCTCTCAAACTGCTCAAAATCACTGTTGTACAGCTTCACTTTCAGCCTTTTATACTATCGCATATAACTAGGGATTGCAATACCGGTATACCGGGATACCGAATACCGGTATTTTGAGCCATTCGTACAATTTCGTAATACCGGTATTCACAAGTTTAAATACCGGTTTTTCGGTATTTACTAGAAATTTTTTAAATTGTCTCCACTATATGTTCAGGTATCGCGAACATAGCAAAATAGTATACGTTTTTGTTTTTATGTCTCCCTAACGGGCGAAATTAATTAGCTAATCAATGGCTTAATTAGTTGCTTAAATCTAAATTAGCGAAACATGGATTACCCCTGAAAGAAAATATTGTAACCATAACGACTGATGGAGCAACAATTATGAAAAAAGTTGGAAAGTTGATTGGTGCAAATCAGCAGTTATGCTATGCACATGGAATTCAATTAGGAGTAATAGATGTGTTATACTGAAAAAAATAAAAAAACAGAAGAATCCAAATATTGTGGATATAGAAATTTCGGATTCCAACTTTGAAAAGAGTAAGAGTGAGAGTGATATTGACAATGAAGATAATGACAATGTAATTGTTGAAGATATTGCTAATGAGGATGAAATATTAAC
Organism: Argiope bruennichi; assembly: GCF_947563725.1. Lineage (NCBI taxonomy): Eukaryota > Metazoa > Arthropoda > Arachnida > Araneae > Araneidae > Argiope > Argiope bruennichi. Next base: position 76,416,433 of record NC_079151.1, read on the forward strand.
CTATCAAAAATTGCTTCCTATAATTTATAAAGTTCGAAAATTTTTTAAGATATTTAAACGTTTCCCTATAAAGAGGATATATTACTAAAATATATACTAACTGAAAATAAAACAGAATATATGTTAATATTAGATTCTAAAACAAGCTGGAACAGTTTACTCCTAATGATGGGACGATTTTTGAAACTAGGAAATCCAATCAAAAAAAGCAATCGACTTAAACCTGTAAATTAATTTTTCAGATAGTGAATTCGGCTTAATATCCAGAACTATATCAGCTCGACTTCCAATAAAACTGACTATTGAGGCATTATATCGGAGAGATTTGAATTTATTAACAGCTAATGCAACAATAAATTTCATATTGCAGTCACTGAAAGAACAGCACACATCACTATCTGAAGAATTATATATTACATTGAAAAATCTCACAGAAGCAAGGCATACCGAAATAGAAAATGTCTTATGGTATTTACATAATTGTAATGATTTTAAAAATGAAAATGAAAAAGAAGAAAAGAAAATAACCAATTCAAATCTGATTAAGTTTAGAGTAAATTTTCTTAAAATTGTTTACCCACAAACCTATCCACATTCGGAAGAATTCAGTTCAATTATCGAAGATTATGATGTCACTACTGTCGATAGTGAAAAGGAATTATCTCTTGAACAAAAATTAAAATTAGCAATAAATAAAAAAAATTCAACTAACCAAAATACAATACAGAAATCAGCTTTATCCAAAACTATCCGACGAGAAATCGATTTATTTGAAGATGAGGCATTTTGAGGTAAATACTTGGAAAAAGTATATCGCGCATTGCTAACAGTACCACCAACTACCGTAGATGCCGAAAGAGCGTTTTCGACAGCTGGTAATTTTTACACAAAATTACTTTTCAGGCTTAATGACAGTACAATTGATGTATTATGTTTTTTAAGATCACATTTCAAAAATTTGTAATAGTACCACAGACTGAATAGTGATATTTACACTTTTTTGTGATTTAAATAAATAAGATGTTTCTTTACCTTTTTGTGATTATATACTGTTATAATTTATAAATTACAAATTATTTTTGTGATATTTACACTCTGTAACAAAACTGGCAAATAAAACAAAAAACACCTGTGTTTCTTTCTTTTCTAAAATGTCTAATACCGGTATTAAAACCGGTATCCCGGTATTAAGATTTAAAAAATACCGAATACCGGTATTGAAATTTTGGTCCGGTATTGCAATCCCTACATATAACGAAATGATGAAAGGGGAAGTAATATAATATCAGACTTCAAAGTTTTTATCTCACCTAACTCTTAGTTTACTAAGTACAGCTAATTTAATTTTAAAACTGACACGCAAAAAAAACAAAAAAAAAAAAAACAGCTAATATTATAAGTCACAGGATAATAACTATAAGAAAAAAATATAATGTATAAGGATTTTGTATCAAGGTAAGGATAATAGAATTATAATTAATTGAAAATAAAACACACACGAGTTACCAGTTAAACGATAGTTCAACATCAAAGCCGGATTAAACAGTGTAGAAGCCCATATTCAATGCAGGACTTACCTTCCACCTTTCCTAAACCAAATTTCACTATCCAAATAGTTTTTTTTTTTTAAATGATTTTAAGTGAATCTCAATGTAAGCAATTTTTAAGTGATATTTATTTCGATAAATTGAAATAACAAACTATTAGATTGAGGTTAACTTCCCCAAAGTTGATTTCGATAATTCACGTATAAAAAGTTAAATTAACGATTTATTTAATTTAAGGTTTATTTAATTGAAAATTTGTGAACAAAATTATAAGAAAATTGTAAGATTTTTTAAAGCATTTTAAATGTCAAATACAAAACTTATCAAGTTTATTACTTGCAATTCAGTTTGGGATTACACAGCAAATTGATCTACAAGCGATTTTGAAAACTTGAATTAAAAAATAAATCTTAAGAATAATATTCTGAAATTTGAATAAAACTTTATTTAAATTTGAATATGTTCAAGTAGATAATAAAAATAAATCAAATGTATGCATAAAACTAGGAAAACTGAAAATTCTGCCAAAAATATCATTTTTTTTTCAAACTTATATAATCTCCAGGCAATTATCTGCTTAGGTTTTTTTTTTTTTTTTTTTTGATAACCGGACAATAAAACTAATATTCTACTTTTGCTTACAATATATTAATGAATTTCCTAATTTTGAATTTGTTAAACATGAATTTTGATATGTTAAAATTGTGTTAAGAAACAGTTATATGATGTGTATAATTGTCTATAAAAAGATTGGAAATACACACGTAATAAGAAAAGCATAAATAATAATACCTCATACATCATAGCTTGTTTTAACAGTTATATCTATTTTGCAGTTCTTTGACTTGTTTCTTACAGTTAAGGGTAGAAGCTTATTCTAAAAATGTCTTCATTGTCTTCGGCTACTTTGAAAGAGTAAGTAAATATTGTGTTGGACAGAAAGTTAAGAGCAAGTTAATATTCTATGTAATAATAAAGTTAATATTGTTGATGTAATAAAAATTAGGATACTATCCAAATGAAATATTTGCTCATCTGTTTCATTTCAGATTTGCATAAATCCCCCCCCCGTCATTAAAAAATATTTTTCTTACACATTTATGCTCAAATAAATAAAAGTAAAAAAGGGAAGCAGGAGAAAAAATTTTAAGAATCTTTTTGGAAAGAAAAATTTAATAACAGTATTAGTGAATGTAATCAAATGTATAAAATTTGTACTATTACCAGCGCATGGGAAGAAAAAACACAAGAAATTAGAATATTTCTCTCGAAATAATATTTTTAAAAATGAAGCATTACAAAAAGTAAGGCGCAGCCAGAGCGAATAGCAATTCACGTTAAGATACATATAAAAACTGTTCATACATTTTTGAATGTACTTAATTGATTATATTAGCAATCACTTAGTTTAAAACAATTCTATTTATTTCAGGGGTTATTTCTTCGAAATTTAAATAATAATCTACCATTATAAAATTTTCTTTGGTTGAAAAATGGCTTTTGGAAATGAGCAACGGATAATTTCATTTTTTTTTTTTTTCGAAGAGCAATATTCGTAATCTATTATTCAAAAACGCCGGCTGAAAAATCATGGAATTGGTATATTTATAAGTAAGATAAATGTAATTATTAAAAGGATAGAATAGACTCTTAAAAATTTTCACTCTACAGGAAAATAGAATTTCAAAAACATATCTAAAAGGAAATGAACCTAGATTAAATATAAAAATAAGTTCTTGACTCTGCGGTTGCTAAAATTTTAATAATTAAAGGATCGCAATATATTATCACATATATATATATATAAAATCTATCTTCTTCCAGTTTTGTTAATTTTCATTTTTTAAGTAAAATAATTAATCTCACTAAGAATGTATATGAATATTTGATAAGAAAAATTCGAATTGTAATGTGTGAAAATATTAAAAACAGTAGAAAATGGGTTAACCTAATCTAGCATGTCCATCTATTAAATAATACGACTAACGGAGGATTCGTTTTAAAATAGGCTGCAATGTTCAACGAAATATAGATCTAGCTGAACAACAACAATTATGAAAACTGTATTTACTTTCCTAAAGCAGAAGGGACAAAAATTTGAGATTTCGTTTCAAAGAATTTAAAGGAACTTATATCAAAGAACTTATGATTGTTGCTGAATTTGAATAAGATGGAAAATGGAAATGAATTCATATCTTTACTTATAATAGATATGAATATCTGAGTGTCTGTCTGTTGTGCATGTCGAAGCAATTTATTTTTTGAAATATTGATAGAATTTTAATTAATTAAAAATTAACCTGAATTTTACCTTTTAAACTCTCAAAAATATTGTTGCACAAAAATGATTTTTACAACACTTCGAAATTTAAAAAATTGACTTTTTTTTTATACTAAGTTAATATTCGCACAATCAGTTCTTGAATTCTGAATTTTTTTTTAATTTCATCTAATTTTCAACAATAGATTACATTGTTGAATGAAATTCAAATCGTTTTCATCGTTTCACCAAATATTTAATTGCATGATTTTCTTCCATTGTTTTAAGATAAAGAAGAAGGAATACGTTTAATACCTGTATAATTTACAAGACAACCAAAAATGTGAACTTATTATACCACGAAATTAAGAAGATAGATGAACCAGACAGTTTTCTTTAATAGCGGTGTGATGTCATAGGACTCCATTTGGAAGGTTCTTATATATACTAAATAGAACATTTGTAAAATTATTAAAATAACACGACTATAATGTCTGACAGCTGAATCATGATCATGAAATTATGTCCAAGTGATTTAGCTGAAATTAGATATAACCAATATCCCCGGCGAATCAGTTTGTTACTAATAAAATAAGTGAAGATAAACAATACCACAGTTATACCGATCATTATTTAATAGCAACTGCGCTCTCTATAAAAGTCTTTTGGAAATTAATTATTTTTTATTATAAATCAGAGGGGCAATGGGCAACACAGGTTTCTCAGCCTGTTAATAAAATGATAGTTTAATGAGACTTCGTTATGGTATAATTATTGATTGTAAATCGATAATCACGTTTCATCCTTGTTACACAGCGAGACCATTTCGTTACATCAGCAATTATACAAAACATAAAATATTTATATAAAAATAAAAATAAGAAAAAGAAAAGGCTAAACAAATAACTGATTATTTGTCTACAGAATAATATGAATATTTTATTATTTGCACTGATTTGTGGATACTTATTTTAAAAACAAATATCAATGATATCCATAGAATTCTTCTTGCAAGGAAGTTGTTTCTTATAAGTATAAATGACTAAATAGAATCTATTTTCCAAAATATACGATAAATTATATTGGGAAAATGTAATGAATACGAAATTAACAAAAAAATTATTTATGAATTTTGGAATTTGTTGATGAATGGTGCAAGAAATCACCTATATTTATTTTATAAAAAATTTATTATCATGAAAATTACAATGTATAATGAAATTTAAAAACAGTAATAATTAAGTAGACGATTTACAACGCAAAGGATAATATTTAAAAAAAATGTCTAAATTAATTCAAAATAAATAAAGGGTAGCATTTCAAAAATAATTCAAGTTTTAGCTCACCATATCTACAATAATTTTCTGAAATTCCAGAAATGAGCTGAAAGAATACAAATAAAAACATAATCTGGGTTCAAAGCAATTAACTGGAATAACTACCAATTAATCTGTCAGATCTTGATGTGAGGAAAACTTAAGATATCCTATTACAAATCAAGCAGGACAATTTAGGATTTTTTTATGTATGAACATTTGTGTACAGATCATAAAATAAATCATCTGTAGCTCATTGAAAAGATAGGTTGAGAAGTGATTAGTTTAGGTTTCCAAACATAAAAGCTGTTGGAAAGAATATTTTCTCAAATATACCAAGCAGAAGTTTTGTCAAAAATATTTGGAAGTCATAAAAATTCTCTGAACTATTCATTCATAATGAAAAGTATGCAAAATATGATGCTGAATTGAAAATCAATAAAATGTAAAAAATATAAAATGTAGTATGGTTTGGAATAGTAGGTTCTATTCCAAAAATTGCATTTATTTCAACTATAGACGATTATGTTGGGTTTAAAATATTTGGATCATTTAGCTGCATATTTCATATAATTAATAGTACACATAAGTAACCAATAACAAAATTTAAAAAGCTAATAAAGTATTTTTATCAAAGGACTAATTAAATATATCGCAGGCAAAAAAAAAAAAAAACTTATAATAAAGGGACGAGGGAATAAAATTAATATTGCCAATAGCTAAAATTCATTAATAGCTAAAATTCACGAAAAATTTATATATTTCTTTCAGGACACATATATGTGAAAAGTTCAAAGCTATAATTGTACTTAACATACAATACACAAAGAATTTTTTTAAATAACACAAAAATTCAGTCATATTTACTGTACATAAAACCAATCCTTGATGCGAAAAATTTTCACTGGTTGAATCTGAAAAATTAATTTTTTAAAAATTTGGTAATGTTACTAAAATGTGTGATTTTTAAAAAAAATTTATATTTAAACAAACTCTTCGGCTTAAAATCTATTATTTAATATCAATTTAGTATCTTTTATATCTATGAATCACTTTTTACTACTCCAATTGTTTAGCATGCAAACCTACGAATTAAGTACCATGTGCCTTTTATTGTGGTCAAGTCATTTTTATACAACCGCACTGTTTGCCACATCCTTTTAACAATCGCAATACATTTTGAAAAGTCAATTTTATAGGCTAATCGCTTCATTTTAAGCAATGAATGGCCATTCAACCAAGGATCAGATACTCAACTTTATTATATAGCAATAACGGATAAAGGCTTTTCTAAATGGAAAAATAGAGAATTGTAGTCGCAACAACTGAGTTTCTATTGAACCCAGAGAGGGCCGCGGGACGACTTCGAGCTCACCCGGTGCCTTCGCGGAACCTGCAGGGGTTGGGCCGGTTGAAAGGGAATAGGGTTCGAATATCATCCCGAAAGCCATTCAGTCACACACGCAGGCTGAATGCGGGTGTAAAAGAAAGATTGGATCGTTATATTTGGAAACATAATTAAGTCAGAAAAACAGCAGATTTTCCGTGTTATTCTTAAAAGCTGAAAGAAATCTAATTAATATGTTTAACTCAAGTATTTTAAAGGGACTAGACGTTCTGGATTAGTCAGAAGATGCAAGAATTTTAAATGTTCATCTCGAATTTGTAACGAATTTTAATTAAATACCTAGATTTGCAATGAATTTTATTAAATATCCTGTATTTGTCCAAAATTTTAAATAAATGTCGCGGATCGTCCAATTTTTACTTATAATGTAAAATTTTAGATTAATTTTAGATGCTTCTCAGTTCTAATCTCTAACACAGTAACTGTGAAATTAACATTTGCCCTTTCACATTAGAAATATCATCTGCAAGATTTCATGCGTAAACTCAAGAGACGGATTATTAAATAGACAATTAATTGCACAGGGGCTCTACAGCTTTAACAGGCCTCGAGTCCTTAAGATTTTTCGAAATATTTTCAGGGCACTTAATTTTGTGCTTTCATTTAATTATAGAGGCCATGCAATTGAACTTTTTCATATTAAAATCAATATTGTTTTAATTAATTGTGGAACTTTATTCTAGTAACATCCCTAACTACCGCTTGCATCTTTTTAAAAAATATTTTGTCATTCAGTAATTCTAAAAAAATGTCCTTTATAAATTTTAAAAGAAGTACCCGTTCCTTTTATTAAATGTTATTTGGATTATGTTAAGTAAAGTTTTGTCCCTTTTTTCTATCATTTTTTCTAAAATTACTCTTAAATTTCAGTTTTACATTTTTTTTTTTTACGCACAATAGACAAACAATTTCTTAGGAAGTGGTTTTGCTTTTTCTGTCTGTCAAAATTTAATATTTAATACTACTTATATTAAGAATTAAAAAAACCATAAATATATTTAGTTTTTAAAATTTGGAAGGGAAATGGGGACCCGAGATTTTCATTACTTAAGGGTGTTACAAGGTTTAATTCGGTCCTGCATAAATTACACTGCAATAGTCATTATATAAGATTACCAAAACAGGAAGAAATTGCCTAGTGAAGATCTCATCTTTAAAACGAGTGAGTATTACTTTCTAATATTTCTTACAATCAGTTATTACGACGTTGGTGTTCCAGACAATCCTTTACGAGAGGAAAATTTGAGTAGCAACCCTAAGTGAAGGGACACAGCGGGAAGCCTTGATGAATGACTTGTAGAACTGTCACTTTAGCAGGAATCTTATCATTCAAACGTACCGACCCGTCTTCCTGTTTTAAAGCTTAGGGCTATTCTAGGGAAATGTGGTAGAACGGTAAATTTTTAGTGCTTTTCCCAGACGACTACTTAAGCTTTCTGGCACCAATTCTTTCTAAATGGTCAGCTGTTAAACCTCGAGGCATAAGCGGAAAAGACCCTCAAAAGCCTCAAAAGTATCCCCTTGCCCGTAACCTTGAGAAAAATTGTACACCCTATCTTTTCCTATCTTATCTTAAATAAGAGAAAAGAAAATGACAGTGTCAATTGAAAAAAAAAAAAAAGAGAGACCAAAAGCTTACTTTTCTGTCATTTGTTCAATGTCATGTAAATGATCAATCCACAATCAATTCCCACGGGCTTGAAGAAATCGTGTGCTAATTAAGATTTTGGCATTATAATTACATTAAGCAAATGATCAATGTTAGGGATATAGAACAATTTATATTACTTATATTTAAAAAATCGCAGATAATTTTTTTACAATATTTGTTTGTAGCATCTAAATCGTGAATACAGTCTCGATATATTTAATCCTCCTACTGCTTGTCCCGCAATTTTTGCCATATTTTAGAAACTTGAAGCTTTTGCTGTCATTGTTTTTAACTTTTAACCACATGCATGGCGCATATAGTTTAATCAAATATGGTTCTTGCGCTAAAAAAATCTCAAAGCAAACTAAGCTTGTCTAGCAATTTCTGTCGGTTGAAAACTAGTCTAATTTCTGTTGCATCTTGCAATATTTGTATTATGTGTTTATATTTTTTCCATTATAACAATGACTTATATGTTAGTATAGGGTAATGTATAAATAATAGTTCTCATCCTTTAATAATATTTGAACTTGTTTGGAAACATTGTATCTAAATACTGATTTTAAAAAACAAATCAGGCGTTAGAAAAGTTAATATTATTTTACATTATAAAATATGCATATTTTTAATACTTCTAATATTCTACTGAAGAACTAAATATCAGATGATTCTTTGATGCTGAAAGAATATGACATTTTAGCTTAATCTGTGGTTTACAAATAATTATGCTGTGGGGGAGTAAATTATTAAATTACATAAAAAAAAAACTTAAGAGAGAGAATAAGTACGAAGACTTATCCAATTAGAAACTTCGAAATTTAACAAAATTTAAACAAAATGAAAGCAAAACAAATTATATATATAACATGTAAATATACATTTTTCTCCTCATATGAGTGATTTCTTTCTTTTTATTATTTAGAATAGTAATACATATTAGTTTTCCTTAGAGCTCATCATTCATTAGAGCTTCTTCGCAACGAATGAAACAGCTGAATTTAAAACTGTGCAACCATTTCGATAAAACATTTTTCGTATTATTCATATAAGGGAATAAAAAGAATTATATTGTTTTCAACAACTGCTCCTGAGTAACAGCAAAGTTAGAATTCATAATAAATTAGATTATATTATAATTATAGTAATGATCTCTGTAAATAAAGTATGTGAAACTTTTAAGAAATTATAAAGTTCAATACTGTGTTGGGAAATTATTTTTAACCGAACATTGAATGGCTAAGAAAATACTCATTTAATCGATTAATTTATGTGACAATTGCTCGTGAATTAATGTATTTTTAAATTAAGAAATTTATAATTCAATACAAAAAAATACATGTCATTCAGAAAGCTCTTATGTATTCTATGAATTATTAGTTGAATGAAAAAAGAAATTCTAGAAACAGAATTTGCTCTATTAAATCATAATTTTAAAGATACTTTTTAAGTTTAGTTTAAAGTTAGTTTTTAAGTTTACCTTAAAGTTTTTTTAAAAAAAGTTACCATTCAACTATAATGCCATAAGTAAACACTTCAATTATTATTCTTCTAAGTTATAAAATAATGAATAGTATTATAATAATGATCAAGTACAAAAACTCCCTCGTAAAACATTAATCGGAATATGAAGCAAGTGTGAAATAAGTAATGTATTTATTTAAATCTATGCTTCATATACTTGTATAGTATATAATGAGTCAGTTGCTTTCCATGTACTAGTACGTTCAAATATTTTGCACCATGGTGATTAACGAATTAATTATTTGAACCTAATTCAAATAATTTGATTAACTAAATTAAATTACATTATCAAATTGTTTGAAATCAGCACTAGGGTTGCCTGCTGGCTTGGGCAAATCTGGTTTTGAGTTGCGGTGGAATGATATGACCGACGTCTGGACTTTCGCCCCTTTTTCCAGGTGTCCGCTGACGCGAGTTGGAAAAGGTCTCAGCTGTTTCGCCCATGGCATCGGAGTTGGCCTGAGCCCAGCCACAACCCCCGATAAGATGTCTATCGGGGGTTGTGGCCCGACTCACATACACCATGGATTTTCAGTGGAATCGGATTTCGAATTTAGAAATATCCGGCCCTGAAGCTACACCTTATCACCAAGCCACCTCGACCCTGAATAAATTTAAGAAGAAAATTAATTGAATCAAATAGCATTTTCATGCTTGAATTCTTTAAATTTCGAATCAAATCTTTGATTTAAATGCTTTATTTACTAAGAAAAAAGGGGGGGGGATTAAGGTATAAAATTCAAGAATGTTTAGATTCAGGTACGTAGAAATGAAAAAGGAGTGATGCATTCACAAAAAAAAGTATGAAATGAAAATCTGAGTTGTCGTCAAGCGAAAATACTCCTATATTATAAGAAAAACTCTTAACATTGTGACTTTTAATCCTCCCAAATGCAGATAATTTAAAATCACTATCTAGATACAACATTTTCGATTAAATCTTTTTCAATGAAACGAATTTTTATAATGTAATTCATTTAGAAGATATATTATACGATATTTGGAAAATCGTACGGAATTATTGATATATTTCGTCGCTTATCATAATTTTCCATATTTTATAATAGGAATTGAAAACTTAATTTTTTGAATCCAATAACGAATTTTTTTTTTTTTTTTTACATACCGAACAATTTACGTTTTTCGCAGTGTAGTGTTTATTTTTACGATTATAGATTTTTATTAAATCATATTATTATCGTGTAACATATAGAATCAGCTCACTTTGTTTGATAAATATTTAAACTTATTTGCAAACATCGCATCTGAATAGTGATTTAAAAAATAATACAATCAGAAGGTTAAAAAACGAATTTCTTTTTTGGCCCACATAACAGAAATAATCTTCCTTAGAATGCAATGGATATTTCACACATATTTATGAGGTATTTAATATATACGCGTTTGTGGAATTAATTAACGGACGCCGAGTTAAAAGGTATTGATTTCGAACAAAACTTCATTTCAAGTGTAAACCATGAGCCATTTTCCACTAATAGCGCTACAAAATAAAATTCTCAAACCAATAATGGAATTTTTGATGGAGCGCTTGATCTCAACGGATCACAATATCCGACGCCTAATCTTTAATTAATTAAAACCTTGTTGCTATTGATTTAACCTTATGATCGTGAATATTAACAGTTAATAACTCATTAGAGATGTGTTAGAAAGAAATATGTTTATTAACATTTATCATGATATACTTATACACATAATCATTCATTCATCGTCTGATATGCATCTACATTCATACTCTCCTTTGTACAATAGCAATTAAAAGTTATCTGTTTACTTGTGTGTAACATCTGGTGTGTTCAGCTCAGCTGGGCATTTCAGAAGACTGTCATCTGGCCATCGTTCATTTCAGCCTCATCCCTTTGGTTTTTCTCGCGTATTCTGAAAGATTACGTGGCCAGAGCGGACAGTGGCAACAGCGGACACGTGAGAGGAGCTGGATGGGCAGAGCGGACATTTTTGCACCTATTGTGTTGTTTCCCTAATCATCTATTACATGTCATCTATTGTGTAGTTTCTAGCTTTGCACCTGCTGTAGAGAGAAGCCGATATTTTCGAAAGAGAAGGCCTTTCTCATTTTCTCAGTAGATGTTTGATCCTTATGAAGTGTGCATGTCGTTTTATATCGTCGAAAAAATCTGTGATGGAACCCATAACCATTTCAATAAAATTACTCTCTACAAAAAAAGGAAAAGAATGTTTAGTTGTAGATGATTACCCACACCGTTTGCACCGAAAAAAATAAATTAGGAATGAGTTGAGTATGTTTAAAAGAAAAAAACACATCGTTGTAAAGGAAATGTAAAGACAAATTTTCAATACGAAGTACTGAAGAAAATTGAACATTCCTGCGTGCCCAAAGTTGCTGAGATCGAAATGAAAAGGAAGTTAAAGTTAAATTATATTTGCGATTTTTAAAAGTATTTATTTACTTATTTATCTGCACCTTTTGTCTGTTCTAAGAAGGGGAAAAAATGTGTCCGCTCTAACTACGATGAATTTCGGAGTGTCCGCTCTGACCACGAAATCTTATGTGTCCGCTGTAGCCACGCCGCTGTAGCCACATCACCTTCTGAAAAGAGCAGGTTCGCGATTAGAGGAAAGGAGGAGGGGGGGGGGAGTTTCATGCAAAATTCTCTTATCTGTAAAACGGTACTAACTAGGCGGGATATGGGAATGCTAATTAAAGATTTCATATCTTTTATTATAAGAGTTTCAAATACTATATCTAACCAAAGACTAAGCATGCCATTAATTTTATTTTATTGGTGCGCTATTTAATTCATATAAATAATTATTGCTATAGTCTAATATTTCTAAATGTCCTACATCTAAGTTTTTCATAAATTTTTCCTAATTTCTTATTATACGCATCAATAGTTTTCTAAATTTAACTGAAGACAGATTTTTTTTTATTGACATTTCATCAGAAAAAATATGAAATTTGATTTTTATCAAAAAATTAACGGGAAGAATAGTTTTTTAATTTTTTGTTAATCGCTTTAATCGTTTTCTACTGTTTAGTGTTGAAAAAAATTTTTCTTAAATTCCCTGTCAAATTGCAACTTAAGCTGGGGAAAAATTTAATTAATAAATTGATTAACTAAGAAATAATTTTTGAAAATATTTAAATTTAAATGAAAATTTTCATAAAAATGACCCAAGTAAACGAAATGTTAAAATTCTAGCATACGAAAATTTGAATGAAAAATTGATTAAAAAATTCTAGCTTCACAAATAAATTACAAATCAAGTTAAATAAAAATATTTTTAAAAGGCGATGGATTTAAACCGCATGCAAAAGTCAGTATTGATTAATCGATTAAAAGAGACTAGATTTTTAGTTGCAAGGGCAATATTAGTACTCGTTATTATTTACGGAAGTAAATTGTTTTTATATATAGTAAATGTTTTTGTAACTTATAAATTTCTGGCAAAATGTTTTTAAACAAGGAAAAAAATAAATAAATAATTTTTATTCATGATTATGAGACTAAAGGAACACTATTTTGGGAGGTTTGTGTAAGTTTAAAGTGATCAAATAGCGAAGATGGCAATCAATTCTGCCTTTAAGGGGTAACAGATAAATCACAAAACCTGGCATCTGTCGGATTCATTTCAAAGTATCTTCAATTGAACACCTGCAACGCCTAGAGGTTCGACCGTCTGTTAGATAGCCCCTCGCTGTGAACGTACAATTGTATTGCAAACGGGTTGGTACCCAGTCATTACTGAAAACTGCACAATCACTTCCTAAACCTCTTCGAATTTCAGAATTTTCGAGAAGGTACCTTTTGGTATCTTTTAGACTACTAACTCTTTTGCTTGCTGTAGATCTAATATTCTTAGCTCAGGAGTGACTTAAATTCAAAATCAGCGAATAAATTAAAAGGATTATGGCAATTTTAATAATTGTCTTCAATTCTTACATAATATCCCCTGAAAATATGAGCTTAAAATTGGCAACAATTAGAATACGCAGAAATGTTACAACGTGTGCGTAGTTTTATTTTCCTGAAGACAGTTGAATTTTCATTTAATAAGGTAATCTTTCGAATGTTTCATGAAAAGTTTGATACGATTTCTCAACTTTTGAATACTTCATTTTATTTCATTCTGAAAGAAAAACATATCGGGAGAAGATTAGACTCAGAAATGCATTGGATTGGGTAATAATTCATAAGCAATTCTTTTTAAAATGCATACATAAATAAAACGCATTGGTAATTGTTTTTTATATTAGTTGACAGAAAATTCAATGTTCTATAAAAAGTGTTTTGATATTTAAAAAAAAATATTTTATTTGAAGTTCATAGACAAAAATTAAGCATTTTCAAAGCCTTTTGCATTAATGTCGAAGCTGGACAAGAGATTTATGCTATATACGGGGGGAAAGCAATAGTTCAAACTACTACTTGCTTTGATTTTCATGCTTAAAAAAAATGCAGAAAAATTGAATCAACTTCTTCCTCAGATGACCATATGAATTAAAAAAAAAATGTTGATAAATTATCACAGGATTTAAAAGTAATTTCATTCATTTATTTAGTTCATATAATTTAGAATGAAAATAATTGCAATTTCAAATTAATTGATTATAAATTTGTTGGAATTTTATTAGTTCAAAATAAAGAAAAATTAAAAATAGAATAAAGTTAAGGGACTGGTGTCATAATACGGACATAATTGTGCATATAATGGAATATGCAATTTCACATTCTTATTTTGTGTTTTGAAGTCATATCTTTTTTCATTTAATAAGATGAGCAATGGATTTCAAAATTAAACTGACGCGTAACCATTACTATATATCAGATGGATTGACTACATAAGAGTGAACGATTTGTAAGTTATATAAAAAAAAACTTAGTTCTAAGATTTTAAATTATTATACTGATTATTTTATATCCCTAATTTATTTCTACATTTTTACTTCGAGATTTTTTGTTTATCTTTAAACTTATCTAAATTCGAAAAATTCAAGTATTTTGTTGGCAGTCTGATAATGAAAAGTTGCTTATAATTTTCAATTTAGTATGAATTTTATATTTTTTTTCCTCGAATGATAATTTGCATGAAATTTTCTAATCAAAATCATATCCTAAAAATTAAAAATCTTAAAAGATTCATAGGATTTTGGAAAATGAATCACTAAAAATTGATTTAATCAGATGCAACAATTTTTTCCCCCAATTTGATTTAGATTCCTAGAGAAAACCAATTTTTTTCCAACACTAAAAAAAAAACAAAAAAACTTGTATTATGTTTGTTCTTAAATAAAAACACATGCAAAATGAGGAATCTGTTAATTTTACTTTTTTTATTTGGGGCTTATGATATTGCAGTCAAATTTTCCATTTACTACTCTTTAAAATAATCTCTACGTAATAAAAGGATTTTCTCTATCGTAATGTAAGTTTAAAATATAGTGCCGGTTTGCCTGAAAATGGATTTAATGTTAATTACATTCTTTTGAGTTCAGATAGTAGGAGCTGATAAAGTTGATTGAACTTATTAGATGCATAAAGGATCACGTGTACAAAAAAAAATGTAACGTTAAAAATGGGGGGAAAAAATGGAGCTGAAAACCAATAAAAGCTCTTAAAATTTATTAAAACGAAGATATATATAAAAAATATTCCTATATTCAACAACTGTAATGAGAGCCTCACAATAAATTTCATCTTATTAATTCTTCATTTCGCTCTATAATTTCATTCTTGAAATGTAAATGATGTCGATATACGCATTTTAAATATATAGGAAAAAAAGTTACGTTAATGCACATCCTGATAATTTTCTCTTTGCAATAATTAGTCCTAATAAAAGTAATTTAATAATTTTCTTTTTATAATAATTAGTTCTAATAAAAATAATTTGTGAATTTTCTTTATAATAATTAGTCCTAATAAAAATAATTTGTGAATTTTCTTTATAATAATTAGTCTTAATAAAAAAAATTTGATAATTCTCTTTATAATAATTAGGCCTAGTAAAAAATAAGTTAATTCTTATTATAATAATTAGGCTTAGTAAAAATAAGTTGGAAAATTTTTTTTCTTCATAATAATTAATCCCGATAAAAATAATTTTTCTCTTAATAAGTCCTAATAATTTTCTCTTTATAGTAATTAATCCTAATAAAAATAAATTGAAATTTGTTTATAACAATTAGTCCTAATAAAAATGTAAATGAGTAGTGAGTAAGAAAAATTCAAATTATTATGCTTTAAAAGAACAGGTTAATCAGTTTTCCATTCCAATCTGGCACCCATCATAGATAAGGTTAACCCGCCATTAGTCGCATTACCTATTGTAAATAACGACTGAAAGAGAATTACAGTAGATAGTTATATATATATATATATATATATATATATATATATATATATATATATATATATATATATATATATATATATATATATATATATATATATATATATATATATATATATAAGGCATACAACAAAAAAATGGATCGGATTTTGAGCCATTTGGTTATAATAGTAATGATATGCAGTTTTCTATATGGAAAAAATTCTAAAAACTGCATTATCATCGCAATTATTAAGTAAAATTATTCTAAAAATTTGTGTATAAAATTTATTTAACAAAATTTAACGGTTAGCGGCTAAATTTGAAAATCAGAAATCGAATGGATGCAACTCCAGTTACTGACTGATGATGTTCTATAGATTCAAATTAAATTTTAAAAAAAAGATACTTTAAAAATATTTAAAATTAAAAAATTTGAATTTGTTGTGATCAGTTTTGCTCATTGGTTAGTCGTTTAACTTTCGAATGATGGGAGTATGCGACTAAAATTAAGAGAAGGACAAAGCATACATGTTATTCATCGGTTGAAACAGCTGAAAACTTAAAGGTCAAAGACGGGACACAAAAGGGACTCTATGAGGGAAGAGGGAGAGAATCAGAAAAAAGTATTATATGGAGTGGTGGAATATTCTTTTCAACAGCAAGAAACACGGGAGGGGAGAAATCTGGTGGCTTTTATTGTGAGGAGAACGAATCAAAAGCTGCAGTCTGGGTTCGGATTACCGAAGCGAAAAAAAAAAAAAAAAAAGTGATGTAAAAAACGCATAAATCCATCCTTCCTACTTCTGTTTCCAAATGGAATCCTGATTATTACCGTTTGCCCAGCAGAAATTTTCCGTTGGTTTTTGATATCCGATCATACTGTGTGAGACCGAATGCGAATGTCATTGATTATTTTGCTTTGGAAAGACCCACTTCGCCCTGTTGCATTCTCTCATTTTCCTATGAATAAACGAAGAAATTACTACTTTAGCAATTTAGAACGCTATATAAAGGGTTTAAACAGTAAATTAATGGCAAGTGGTATTTTTTAAAAAATATTCTTCTAAATTCAGATATAATTTAAATTTCAATAGAAGGCGATTCTTAATAGACAACGTACTTTTTATATAGTTAAAAAAATTAAACAAATTTCAAAATTTTGCTCCGAAACGTCACAGCAAAAATGTATAATGCCTGATTCGTCTGACTTTACATTACTTTTAAAAATTTACTCTTAGAGCAACGATAATATGAACAAATATATATATTTCTTAATATTGTTGCAATGTGATCCTATATAAAAGCAGTAGCTAAAATAAGGAAATGTACTAGTGCAATATAGAGTATTTTAATTTTAGAATTTTTTTTCCCTTTATATTTTTAGAGAAAAAAATTTACACAATAAATTATTTTGATTTGCAAAATGAATGAATGTGTATGAAAATAAATTTGGTATCATTGATAAGTCCATTTTTTAAATTCTAAAGTGATATATATTTTTTTTCTTTTTGTGAGGATATGCTTCGAAGTTACTATTCCGAACAGGTACCAAAAAGGCTCTCATTTATCGATGCTCAGGTATCGAATGTATAATTTCAAGATATATCTAATGCTTGTAATCAGAATGCTAATCGACGAAAATTGATATTACTAGATAGAGGAGATGAAACAATTAAAAGACCCTGGTCGCATATTGTAAAAATTCATTAAGATAAAATAATATTTTGATAAGTTTAAAATTAGAATTTTGATAAACTCATTCTATCTGAACATCTAAAACTCAAAAAGTAAATACGCCCCGAATTTCACAACTGCAGGTCTAACGGTCTGTCTTGTTTAGCGCATTTTCTTTATCAGGCATGTCGCATGACACAATCTACATACAGATCATGCCAGCATAAGATTATTAAGTTAAAACAAATCTTGCCAACAACAATTTTATATAATTAAATCTAAGTAATTCGTTATACTCGCTTACATCAAGAACATTTTTCTTAACATTCTGTATACTAAATATGAACCAGCGTGAGATGTCTCCACGAAATTTTCTCACATACTTTCCAATAAAGGTCTTGTCATCCATCCTCTGCATTAAATAGGGAACCCTGGGTAAGGCCTCGAATACCTAGCATGACATTGGTGAGCGGTAGTTACGAAATATAAATCTTTGGCAGTGATTACTAAATTACAGAAATAAGCTAATCTTCAAATGATTTTTTCCTTATTCTCTTTAAAAATCATTTGAAGAGAATTATATATATATAAAAAAATAGTATAAAATTGTTTCATAGAAGAAACATCTAACAGTTTTCCTGGATCTATAACAAGAATATGTATTATGAACACTTTTTTTCCGGCCGATCGCCACCGAATTCGGACATGAAACTACAGTCGTAGCCACAAAATTACATGTCGAATTGCACTGATTTAAGACATTGTGTTTAAGAGATTGCGTTTGCATGCATGCGAAAGTTGCATTACTTGCAGATTGCGTTTACATGCGTCTGCGGTCCTATAGACGATCAACAGTTTGATGGATTGGTAAATAAATTTATAAAGTATCTATATTTTAGATGCTCCACCCGCCCGTTTTCCAAATTTTATGCAAGATGTGTTTTTCAGACTCAAGGAAGCCTGAAACGTGGCGATTTGTCGAAATCTGGAGTTCGAATTGTTTGACGATTATAATATTTCCTCTATATTTCGTATGAGGAAAAGAAAAATACAAACCTAAATCATCTACTACTATCTCTAATGAAATTCGTAGGTATAAAAGGGATTCAGTTATTATTATATTTAAGAATAAAAGTTTAAAGTCCATTTCATAAACACAAAAATCGTCAAATCAAAACCCATTGTAATATATCGAATAGTTTGTTTTTGTGAATATCAAAAATAAATGTTACGTTATTTATTTCAATGAAAGAATTTCATGCTCATTTTTTTTATAATTGCCTTTAAGAATCATGTGAAATTCAGCTAATTTCTGTAATTTGGCAGGATCATTAAAAAGATTCACCTGCATACGAACAAACACTCAAGTATAGAATCTATTGAAGCCCAGTGAATATCTTTTATTAACGTTATTTTGCTTTCATCTGATTAAGAACTTTAATTGAATAGCACAATTATTTCAATTTTTAGTTATTTATGGATAAATTGTTTTTAAAAATAATGACAGTCCTTTTCGTTCATTTGAGATAATTTTTCCGCTCTCCCTCCCTATTTAGCAGAAAGAATAATTTAGAGAAAGGGCTGTAAAGACTGATGTAAGTGATCGGATTCCAGGTTAAAAGCCCGGTTCCATCGAAGAAATGCCGCAGATGCACATTAAATCTATCGAAACTTAATATCTCCTTTTTGGTATGGTAGGAAGTTAGGAGAGGTCCGTTTTCGTCATCTGACCACGTTTCAAAATAACCCTATTGTTACTTCTAAAAAGAAATATAAATAACTGCACAAAACTTTAGTTAACTGTTTCGACCTCTTCGGAAAATGCGTATCTAAATTGTTATAAACATAAAAATATTATATAGGTATAATAAATAATTATAAATATGATAATTAAACAATTATTATATAAATATAATAATTGTTATTGAATAAACTCGTCATAGCGTAAAATCTTGTACTTTTTCCTTGGGGAGTATATTCGTCAAAAACAGTTAACTGGTTAAAGATAATTATTCAAAGCTGCTTTATCAAGTGAAATTATTTTTTTAAGGAAATAAATGAGAAAAAATGATGAAAAAAAATCTATTCAAACTTAAAACTTTAACATAAAAATATTGCAATTAAGTTCTCATTAATATCGACATTAATTCGACAGAAGTTCTCATTAATATCGACATTAATTCGACAGAAGTTCTCATTAATATCGACATTAATTCGACAGCAGTTCTCATTAATTCGACACAACCAAAATTTAATAATGTTAATTTTTTAAAAAATATTTAACTGTTTCAATCTATTTCTTAGTTCATAAGATTCCAAAGAGTTGAATATCTTTTAAAAATAACTGTTAAGAAAATTTCACCCCGTTTTATGGCATGAAAAGTATAGTAATTACACGTTTAGATTATTTTTTTTTCCCACTCCAGTATTATATTCAGTATTGTGTAGCCATACAATGACATGATTAAAAAACTCGAATAGCGTTACTCCTCTGCGGGGCGTTTTTTGAGAAAACTGTAACAAGCCTGTTGTGAAGGATTACTCCGCTGCATTGAGCAGCTGAAGAGAGATGAAAAGCTGTAAGAAACTGCATTCAGAAAAAAGGAAAGTTCTCATGCTTTAACATTTTTCCCTTGTCGTCTTGGATATGAAAAGAAGCATGGGGGATGATTTCATCCCTGTAGTTTTTTGAGGATCTAGAACGGAAGCTAAGATATTTCAGGATCAAAAAATTGTTTTTAAACTTAAATGCAAAAATATGTTTTAAAAGTCAGTCCAATTAATTTATTTTTCACAGAGAACAATTTTCTAAATTATTTAACACTTGTATCTTGGCTTATAAATCTTATGCTGAAAAAAAATAATTAATATAGTATTTGACATCTTACCTTTGAAATGCAAACCATTTTTCCTGATTTTCAAAAATGAATCCTTCTTTGGGTTATTTCAATAATAAATTTGTTTTTGTCTCTAATTTCCTATAAAGATGAATATATATATATAATTTAAAAGACCACAATGACTGATAGATCTGAGATCATGAGAGATAATTTCAACACCAAATTGCTAATCAAAAATTGTTTTAAATCCTTATTTTCCGTTCAATGGATTAAATGAAAGTGCAAAAAAGGGGCAGCTTTCACTTTGCAGCTAAAGATAACAGTCTTCTCTTCTTTTACTTAGCCAAGATGCTGTTTTTGTATTAATTTTCCTGTCATTAATGTAAGCGATGTCGTACTAATAACTTCAAGTATTAGTTAAAGCAAACGATTTCCTCGAAATTATCATTGGTCTTAAATTGAAATGAAAAGAGCTTTCCATTTGAACGTCAGCATTTTCTAAGGCTAATCAAACAAATTATATAGAGCAAATTCCCAGTAAGTTCTTTCAAATTAAAAAAAAAAATGAATATGCATTTAAACCTATATTATATTAATATTTGAAAAATTTATTTACTCAAAATTATTACTGTTTCGATCCTAGATAGCTATAATGAGCTACATACGCAAAATTTTTGTTGCTTTTTTTTTCAAAATAAAAAACAAACAAACAAAATAATTAAACTAATCATCAACAGTAAAGCATGGGTAAAGTTCACCTCCCCTCATAAATAATAAAAATATTATTTCTTTATTAATAATTTGTTCATATTAAATAAACAATAATACCAAATTTCATGACCTTAGAGCTTTATGTGCTCATATAAATTTTAATTTTTCCCTTATACTTACAAATTATAATAATTATTTCAAATTATGATTTGGAGGAGCTCGTGACCACATCGCGGAATTCCGAAACATGAAGACATCAGACTAAAAATTACTAATATAACAGATAATTGTTTTAAGACAGAGAAAATTGCCTTTATATGCATTCCCATTAATATTTTATGAAGTTTGAATTACAAATTGCAACGATAAATAATTCGAACATTTTTCGAAACCAGACATTATAGTTTCTATTTGTCGTTGGAAACTTTCTCAATGGACAAAGGGCTTTGGCTTAGATTTCTTTAAAAGATGCAATTTTCTTACGAGTTAAGAACTTATAAAGTTGCATTACTTTTTAAGACTTACAGAATAGATTTAAAACAGATTTTGTCTTGTTTTATATCAAGAAATCCTTCTTTAAATGCTATCTATGAAAATTTTTTTAATTTTCAACTTTTTAAGAAATAACAAAACTTGGAACCTTTTGACTGCTAGGAAAATGACCACTACTTTATTTTGCGATAGCCAAATTCAGGTTATCTTCAACATGTGGAAACTTATTTCTAAAATCAAGTGATAACTCCAGAAATGTCTAACAGTTGTATAACTGTGAAGGAATAGTGTACTTTATCTTAAGATATATGTTAATAAAATGACAATAAGAACTTTTGTAACATGTTTTGGATATAATATTTTTTTGCACAATAAGATATATAGTTAAAAAAGTGATCAAAATTAACTGAGTTCAATTTAAAAAAAATTATTTCTTTCCTTTGCAATTTTTTGAAGGGGAAAAAAAAAAAATGCAAAAAGATTTTTGATTGTATGTTATTACTGCTACATAAATGAAAATAGTTAACTTTTATGCCTTTTTGAAATATAAAATTACCAAATGAATTTAAATAATTCGAAAGGATGGATTTCAAAACGATTGCAAATAACAACGCACGCTTTTAATGTATTTTACCGTGATTTTAAAAGCTTCTAAGATTTCCCATTTTGAGACAGAATTATGTTTTGAATGCTCAAAAATAAAATTTTTTTGACCGTTTGAAATTAATTCGGGACTATATAACAATTGAATGAAAACGAAGTGTAAGTTGCGATATCTGTTCAGATAGCATTACCTATTTAATTTACAAGTTTGCTCAGAGAAAGTCAAGGGGGAAAAAAATGATAGTTTTTGATATACCAACAAATTTAAACTAGATATTCTGCAACTTCGCACTGGAGAAAAAAATATGTTATTCTTTTTATTTATCGATTTAATAGGAATTTGTCAGATCAATTATTTTTCTAAATTGTATAGAAATGGGGGAGGGGAATTCAAAGCTTTTATAAGGTTATTTTGTTTCATGTTACAGCATTTAACTTTTGTTCTTAGTTTTCTAAAATCAATGTATTGAGCAAAAGTATACAAATAAAAGCTTTATAACAATTTTTATTTTCCACGAAATTATTTAATTGGTCTTCAAAATATTTGATTAAAGCTTTTATTAAGTTCACTTAAATTTCAGCATTTTTTGCTTTCTGAACTTAATGTAATTTTAATGTTGAAAGATTTTCTCGCCTATTTTCAAATATGAAACACAATTTAATTCCTAGATAGAATTGAAATAAAAAAAAAAAAAGATTATTTTTCCTTTAATAATTACACTGATCTATTGCATTTTGAATATTTGTAACACTATCTTATTTGATTTACAACTGAAGAATAATTTATAAATTGTAATGAACTATCAGTAACAAAATAAACTTTTTTCAGTGTGTTTCAGATACAAGATCTTCCAGAAATTTTATTTTTGCAAGGCGTATTCGTAGGTTTTCCCTTGCTTAGGCGGGTGTATACAACTTGGGGCTATCAAATCACGCTTTCAAGCACCCCTCCGAAATGATTGGTTAACAGCGAGCTCCCTTTTCTCTATTGAAAGAAAGTTTCTCCCCACTCTCTGATTCGGTTGAACAAACCCCGCCCCGAGTGTCACATGACATTCGGCTAGGGTTACTGCTTACAGCAATCATTCTAAACTATCATTTTCACTCGAACTTGGAACGAGTTAAGTTTTGCCTTACGAGCTGCGTTTTAACGTACCTTATCTTTCTGCGAGCTGTATTGCTAGAGCAAACGCCGTTTGTGAAACTTTAGTCGATAATCTGTGGATATTTCGCAGTGAAAATTTCTCAAGATGATGCACAGTAGTGGTTTAATGAATGAAGGTAATGTGAATACTCTACCATCTCTCATGAGTGTCAACGAGATGCTTCAATCCACGTCCAATCCTCCAGGCGGGGGGAAAGCAATAGAGCGCATACGAAGGCCTATGAATGCCTTTATGGTTTGGTCTCGAGCACAGCGACGTAAAATAGCTGGAGAAAATCCCAAAATGCATAATTCTGAAATCAGCAAGCGACTTGGAGCGGAATGGAAACAACTATCAGAGGAACAAAAGAGGCCTTTTATTGATGAGGCGAAACGCTTACGACAAGAGCATATGACTCGTCATCCTGACTACAAATACCGACCAAGACGCAAGCCGAAAGTAACACCAAAGCAATCTGAACCAGTGATGCCGCCTTATCCTCAGCCATACCATATGCCTTATTTTCATCAAGCCATTGATCCTAGAACCTTCATCAGTCAACAGCCTGGATCTTATGATTCTGAAGCCAGACATGCTATTGTTCCCGCGACATTGAATCATTATGCTGTTTCAAATTGGCCTTATCCACCAACCAGTTACCCTAGTGAAACAGCAACCAGCCAGGAATATGCAACAGCATCTTCGATCAGCCAAGGAGCCTCAAAGAACGACATCTACAAGTATCAAAGCTTATCAGCTAGCAAATTACCAATGTTTTATCCAGAAAGTATGGGTCGAAATGAAGGAAACACACCTTCTTTTCAGTCTCATCATTCAGTGCCAATTCAGCAGAGAACTCCGGAGCATAGCAGTCAGCCTTCCATTGAAAATACCGAAAATATGCCAGTTACCTCGAATCCAAGTCTTGCCAACTTCACCCCATCTTATTATTCAAATCCTCATCCTCTAACACCTCCTTCATCAGTGTCACCTAATCAAGGATTAGTGTCTCAAGCAACGGTGGTGAAGCAAGAGCAAATGGAAAGTCAGATGAGTAATCATTCAAGCCCAGGGGCACCTCAAACAGCTCTTCCTCCGTTCTACCAAACGCCAATGTATCACGAATACTTTCAGTTGGCCGCCCTGAATCATAATCAACAAACGGGAACTTATCCTGTTTACACACCTACTCCTCCTCAAACGCGGCCAATTTTTTAAAGACAAGTAGTTATAAAATTGCCCATAAACTGATGGACTTGCTTAATAAGTGACCTCCCTGTGAAGTTTCCCTGTGTTGTGACATTTTATTTAGTGAAAATTGTTTGGATTCAAGTCAAAAACACTAAACTTAGTGAAATGAACATTGAAAGTGACCTCCCTATGAAGTTTCCCTGTGTTGTGACATTTTATTTAGTGAAAATTGTTTGGATTCAAGTCAAAAACACTAAACTTAGTGAAATGAACATTGAAAGTGACCTCCCTATGAAGTTTCCCTGTGTTGTGACATTTTATTTAGTGAAAAGTGTTTAGATTCAAGTCAAAAACACTAAACTTAGTGAAATGAACATTTATTTTACTGAGTAAAATTGCTTAACTATAGGAATTTTGATCAATAATGACAGACTTCATATTTGCTGCATATTTCAATTATGATGTGAACACAGTTTATTGATGTTGGGTATGTATCTGAAATTTTATGAATGGAATTATGTACTATTGCAAGATTTTATATTTGTAAAATGAAAACTTTTAACAGACTAAAAATATTCTAATTTGCATCTTAAAACTTTCTTGATATTTCAGCATTGCTCATTGATGAAAGATATGATCAGCATTATGATGCAAACTTTTTCTTACAAATCATCCAATTTTCATGTGAATTATTATTAAGACTATTTTGAAAGAAAAATTTTTATGTTTCATAATTTGTAAATAACTTTTAATTAATCAACCTTGCATTGATCTTTGAAACTTTTAAATATTTTTTACAATAAAATATAAAACAAATTATTCAAGAATATTATAAGTAAAAATAATATTAAAATTATAAATTCTTGTAATAAGAATTTATATGAAGAAAATTTATTATTGAGACAGTTAAATAGTTCTGACTTGATAAAATATACAGTATTTCATCTGTCTTTAAATGAATTTTTATGAATCAAATGTTGAAGATAAAGATTGTTCATTTCTCAAATTTTATAGTTAACTTGTTTATATTTTTAAATGTAAGCAGTGAAAGCAATATTAATTTTATATATATTACTTAATATGAGAACTTAAATATGGGAATTCAATATATTGTTGAATTTGAATATTATAAATTGAATATTTTATATTGTATGTGCAATTAATTTTATAAATGAATTATTTTACAAGTGTATGCACAAAGATGTTTGGTGCAATGATAAAAGATTAAGGAAATTTGTAAACCTACAAAATATCATTGGCTAATTAAAACTTCTATTTAAATCATACAAATAAAAAGAGCATGAATGGAGTTATGTATGTTCTAATTAGAATTGTTTGTTGTGAATTTATAGTAAAATTGCCAATTGTATTATATTGTAAATAGTTTTGTAAATAAATGTTGGATTTGTCTACGTATTTTAGTATATTTTTTCTTCTACTGTTTATTTACTTATATTGCATTAAATTGTAAGTAGTATATTGATAGGAGGGGATGAAAAGGTAAGGAATGAATCTTTTAAATCAAATAGTGTTTCTCAAATTTAAGATTTTTTTGTTCATTAAATTTTTTTCTCTGAAGAATTCTATTTTGATGGACATATATAAGGAAGAAAATGAAAAGAGAATTGAAAATTTTTTAGTTAAAAGATAATTAATCTCTAAAATGACTGAGTTTTGACTGAATTATTTTCACATTACTTCATATATGAGAGAATAAAATTGAAGTATAAATAATAATTTTTTAAAAAAATTTCTGAAAGAAAAATTATTTTAAATATTGTAAAAACAAACAGTGTTTTTTGTACTGCAATGCATATAAATATGCAGAATCATTAATCCTTTAAAAAGCAAATTTTAAAATGATGCTGTTTGTGGTTTACTCAAAACATTTACAGTTGACACAGTACAGAAAATAGAAGCAATCTTAGTAGAAGCTAATGATTATGTATCTATAAGCATATGTTATTATTATATTATATTATGTATGACATTTTAGACATAATTTCATTATATGGAATATTAAGTAAGGTTATTGAAAATTTAAATTGTGTTAAATATATACATTAATTCTTTTTAATGCATGTTTAGCAGCATTTTGGGTGTACTTGTACACTATGCTGTCGGCATCATCAATAATCATGATTAAATTCAAATAAGGATATTTCCTTTTGAGTTTTTCCTTAATATTAATTTCTAATAAGAAATACTTAATATATAAAGATTT
The DNA here is from genome assembly GCF_947563725.1 of Argiope bruennichi. Lineage (NCBI taxonomy): Eukaryota > Metazoa > Arthropoda > Arachnida > Araneae > Araneidae > Argiope > Argiope bruennichi. The sequence continues at coordinate 76,443,355 of NC_079151.1, forward strand.
TCCATCATTGTCAGTTGAGCATTAAATGTACTAAATTTTAATTAAAGATTACAATTAGGTTACCAAATTTGGCAAGTTATTGCTAATAAAATAAATCTAGCATCTATTATATTGCTTAATCAGGCCCAGTTGATATTTAATTAAGTTGGTCTAAGTTTTGTTAAGTGAACTTTATACATTTGTATAAGATTTATGATTAGCATTTAATGATCTCTTATATTGAGTTTTTTAAATGAAATTATCTTTGCTTAGAACAATTCTGATTAAAATTTTCCACTTGCCATCCCATTCTTTTTGGTAAAAATATTCTGCGAGCCAATCAATTTCTTGGAACTCCATGTATTTTTAGACAGGAAAACAAACTACGGATGATAAATTTTAATAAAGGGGGAAAATTTAATTAAGAATATTAATAAAATTTTACCAGTTCAGATTAAAATGGCTTCTTGAATTATTCCTACCTATTTTAATGTTTTAAAATCGTACAAATACCAACACCCTCAATATTTTCACAATTCATTTCTTAAAAAATCAAATTTTGATTTAGGAAATAAAGTTAATTATTTTTGTAATGAATTGTAAAGTTTTTTTACTTTTTATTTACGTTGTCTCTTCTGAAATAATTTACAATTTCTATAAAAATCATCATATGACCACTAAAAAAAAAATAAAAAATTTCAGGGATTTTTTTTTTTTTTTGGTTAGATGGAAACTATATTACACTGAAAACTGCATAGCTTATTTTTACAAACTAGAATAAGCTTTCATTTATTATTTAAAAACTTTAAAACACTGTGTTATTCAAGGATTGCTTCCTGAATTGTGTGATAAGATAACATTATTACAGTATAATTTTTGTTAACAATATATAAAATTACAAACACATCAAATAATTAACTAAATTTAATTACTATATTTATGATTCTATATACCATTAATTATATTAGGTTTGCATGTAAGATAATGAAATGGAAACAATACATTATAATTATCCATTGAAAAAAAAAATGCTTTGTTTGAAGTTTACAAATTGTTTTAAAAAATTTCTTTCGATAAGCATTAAATTCATGTTAAAAAATTAAAATTGAAACTAAAAAAGGACTCTCCCAATTTATTTACCAATTTTTCTTATATTCAGACATGCGAGATGAGATATTTGTAGATAGGATTAATTTTGAGGTACCTATTAATTAATGGCGAAGGATCGACGATAATTTCAATGTCTTTATTTTATTTTTATTTTTTCGTATTTAACATCAATAATTTTGACATCTTTTAATATAAACAACGTATACAGATGCTTGTTTTCTTCTCGTAAGTTAGACGCGTGCTTATAGCGTTCAAATGCTAATTTGGTTTTGGTGCAACATTCAGCGAGTTTTGGCGCTTTCACCGTTACTTAATAAGTACCAATTTTGACAGAAAATGTATTTAATTACTAGAAAGTTTTAATTACGTTATGATTTCATTTTAAACTGTAATCCTAGTAACAGTCAGCCTTTCCTTTCCATGTACGTAAATATAAACAAAAATGCTTAATCAGTTCGGTTAACAGTGACAGAAATGTTTCCCCTCCGGAAGAAACAGAACATGCGAAGAAAAACTGGGGGAAGGGGTGGGGAAAAATAGCTGTATTAATAAAGTTTTTTCCCTCTACTTTTAAACATTTAAGATATTATACGAAGACATGAGCTACTTTTTGCTTTGCATTAGTTGTATTTTAGAGCCCAAGAGCCATTTTCGATCGTACTCTGCTAACATCTCTATCAATTATCATCAAATTCAATGCATTGTTCTAATTCTTCAACAAAGGAAAAAAAGACATCGAATTCTTTGCCGTTTTTTCTTTGTGAATTTTTAAAATTAATGATAACGTATCCATTCAAGATTCTTGCATTTGCAATTCATTAGTACATTTTTATTTTTAGATATTTCACTGCTGATCCAAAGAGCTATAGAATAATCTCGTTTTACAGCCTCCTGATCTGTGAATTCGTTATTCTTAAATTTCAAATTTTATGAATTTCGAGCCAAGATCATTTTAGGTGGGAGGTGGAGGAAATTCAAGAAACAAATTTTATAACTGACACTGGAATGGCAGCATGATCCCATGGATAAAGAAAATATCAACTGACAGCAAAAACTAGCGTTCTATAGACTGTTGCACACAAAGTTACCTTATTAGTACTATATTATGATATCTTTATGATAGTGTCCGATATTTGAATATTAAATAATATTGAGAAGATATCGTATAATATCTTGGCTTAATAGGCTTTAAATCCAGCTCATACTTATACTTACTTGAAGGATGTGAATGTGCACTCTGGAGCGATTTTTAAAAATTTATAATAGCTTTACTATAGTAAATTAAAAATTAAGCACAATTTTGACTTATATAATTTTTAAAAAAATATTAAACTGAAAAGTTAATTTTTTAGTAATCCAATTTATTTCTAATGCAATTTTATTTTGTAATTTTTTAATAAAATTTTTAATTATTTTAGTTATTTACCTTTGTTAACCAGCTTATTCCCACGAAATAATGACTCTCTTAGTTGAATTATCTTGTGAGTTAACTATTAATACAAAAGGTATAATTATTTAAAATTTCCTACTTAAATATTATTTGATGATTGAAAAATCTCAATCTAATGAAAACTAAAATTTATCTAGAAAAGATTTACATGGTTCTAAATATAGTTTCAAAACAAGAACATTTTAACCAAATTTAACAATTACAAAAAAAAAAAAAAAAAAAAAGGAACTTATAAAATATCTACTTAATTATATATATTTTTTGAAAGGATAATTTTACGAAACAAAAAGAAATAATCTGAAGGTGAAACTAAATTTCCAAACATGTTGCAAAGAAAAATACTAAGAATTATAGATAAACAATAGAATTTTCTAAATGTCATATACCAGAATTTTCTAAACTCTAGTATACGACTTACAGAAAAAGTACTGTAATCGACAAAAAAATTCAAACTCGGAATTATGACCAATTTCCACATTTTATACTACTGAATTATTTGAAAAGTTCATTTTTGGGAAATGTTAGTCTGCCTGGGATAAAAGTAAAGCTTTGAGCTAGACAGATAAAATTTGGTACATCATCTTTACATCAAATTAGTAGATTTCTATCAAATTTTGTGCAAAATTTATTCAGAGGAAGTCCGTTCGGCTGTCCAAATATATAAACAAGATAACTACAAAACGAAGAGAGTTAGCTGGATAAAATTCGGTACTCAAATTTTGCATTTATGTTATAGATATTAAATTTTGAGTAAAATCCAACGGCGAGTTGAACGCCTGTCGGTCAATACTTTCAAAAGAATGTAAATGCGCAATAACTAAAAAAAAAAAAAAAAGATATAAATACATCAAGTTTAGTATGTGATTTTGTAATTGCAATTATAATTCTGTGCAGAATTTTGACTTCACTCGGTTGGGGGAAAACGTGTCTGAAAAACAAATTCATCTATTTAAGAATACATGATCAAGTTTCGAGGAGACCACTAACGCTGGTTTTTAATTAACTTTATCTAATTTTCACAAGCTATCTTTTTTCTTTTTAAATCATGTGAAAACATGATGCTGTTTTTGTTTCAGTTTTTGAAGCCTCAAAATGCGTAGGCAACAAATTGAAGCTCGAAATCACGTAGGCAATGAATAAAGCTTTTATTAACGTGTATTTTATTAACTTGAAATTTGCGATAGGAGATTTCAATTTTCTTTGATTTTTCGCGACATTTATTTTTGAAGTTTCATTTCATATTGTTTATTATAAAATTTCATTTTTTTTCCAAAATTCTCATTATGCATTTATTGGGTTTTTTTTTTAAATAATTTTTTTACTTTGATGACTAAAAGAAAAAAGGAATGTATAAACTTAACACTCTCTGTTAGAGAAATATTTCAAAATATTTCTCTAAAAAATCTGTTCACTCAATGTGCTCGAATTTAAAAATATATTTGTGAAAGCGTACAAATTCCATCTACCAAAAAAGGAAAATCTGTTTTGGAATTAACGTTTCAGAGAAAGTAAACTTCCATAACAGTAGCTTTAACAATAAAATTGTCATAATATTAAATGATTTGATGAAAGAATGAATGTGCATCATTAGTATGTTGGAAAACGTATAATAAGAAAATTTTGCATGATTCTAACAAAAATTTTGAAAAAATCATCCTGCACCCTTAAAAATACATTTCTACCGAATTCGGTAGTTTAACCCTCCAAAGCACATGCAGACGCAAGTACATTTATTATTAACGTAGAAAAAATATGCAACAATACTTATAGTGATGTAGTAAAAATCTAAGTTCAAAATTTAATCAAATCTTAATACCGCTTATTTTTTTGCTATTAAAAAAACATAAGAAATTTCCATAGTGGTTTCAAACTGAAAACACTATGGAAATGATTTTTTTAATAATGTCAATTTTGTCACATTGATATAATGAATCTGATTTTCACAATTTTTAAAAAATTAAATATATTTGTAATATTGTATTTGTGTATAATATAATATTCCAATATTGTTATGAAACACTTTTCATTTTTATTTCTTTGATAATACACTTTTACATTGATATTCTCCCCACCTTGTTATTTGAAATGAAAGTAAGAATTTTTTTTTTTTTAATTCGGGTTTTTTCCCTTGCATTAAATAAAAGAAAAACAATTAGATAGATTTGTTTCTCCATTAATTTTGGTCATTTCATCTTTTTAGTAAATGAGCATGAGAATATCTTTTTTATTTCATGCAAGACTTTCTTCTCTGGATATTATTATTCACTTATATGTTATTGGTAGCCCAAATACGTATTTAATGATTAATTAAATAATTTATAAATTTAATTACTATTATGCAACAACAATAAAAAATAATATTCATTATATCAAATACCTTTAATTATCTCCTATGCAAAACACATTTTTAAAAGCTGAATTCATTGCTCATAAATCATTAATTTCTTTAGATGTAAAATTTCAAATACATTTTCATTCTGTTAGTGCATTAAATTTTTTTAATATATCCGTTTTAGTTCCAATAAAACGAGCTTTCTGTGCACTGGTTATATAAATAATATGTATGTATGTGTGTGTAAATTGTAAAGTTTATTTTTCTTTTATTTTTATTCACGTTCGCATCAAATTACTCATTGAACTCAAATGTACTCATTTAAAAAATTTCAATGTTCATTGTTTGATCTTTTGAAGAAAAATCAAATGTTCTCTTTTTGGACGAAAGTTTTAGTTTTCATTTCACAAACTCTTCCATTTATCGTTCGAATTTGTACTCTTTCTGTACAATTTGAATATTCTTAAGTCCCCTTTATAACCAGAGTTTATTTATAAATCTAAATAATTGCAATGAAGTTTTTATATGCAACGATATAATACGTAGCTCGTATTTATATGAAGTAACTGGTACTCGATTTTTGCAAGAATGCTAGTGTGCAAAAAACATGAAATCTGAATTTACAAGATGGGGACAATGCCGAAAAGAAAGAACCAAATGAGAAACTGTTTTCATAATTTGATTATGGTAAAAAGACCTTTAAGAAATATCTCATTATTTAACATACAAATGCGATACAAGTCTTAAGATCTAAATTTTTACCATTGTCACTATCTGTATAGTATATGCATCCATATATGTAATACTCTTCATTACCTCATAACTACGAAGACACTATCTGACACACCGTTAATAATAGTATTTCTAAACAATCTAGCAGCTTTGTTAATGTTTCAGTGTTAATCAATATTTAGAGAAAGTTTCTGAAATTTATTCTTCGGAATATCATTCACTCTTCTGATCCTCGTTGTGACGCAATTTTTCGCATTTTTCTAAATGAAGTAAAAAAAGGATTTCAGGGATAATAATAATTGTACAATGAATTTAAAAAAAAAAAATATTGATGATGTTGAAAGATCGCATTCGTTTAATTCTGAATTATCGACATTTGAAGATGACGAAAATCAACAACAAAATGAGCCATCTTTATGCAAATATTAATATTATGGAAAAAAAATCGTTTTAAATGGTCATTTGCTTAACCGAATTCAGCGTGTTCGTGTAATGAGAGATGGCCTATGATTATTTTCTATAGACTATACATAATGTATTGGCAATTCATACATTCAGCACGAAATTAACCTGTAAATCTTGTTATGAATGAAAAAGAAATGAAAAGTATGTGCAAGATAATTATTTTCAAAATAAAAAGATGAATCGAAAGTCTGTGAATATATAAAAAATTGCACATGGCAATGAAGCGAATCTTAGGACGTGATGCGGAGCTCCAGGAGAAGTTAATAATCAGAAAAAAAAAAAACCACGTTGGAAATATAGGAACACTTGCAATTTTTGTCCACCAAAGAAGAAAATAGAACATATTTATGCACATATTGCTTTTTTTAAAAAGCATTTTCTGAAATGCATTCGGAGATTGTTTTATGTATCTGCACAGAGATGAATCTGAATATAAATTCCGTGGAAAGCTCAATTTCATTCAGTGTCTGTTCCTAAAATTTTTTACTTAATGCCTAAATTTTATTTCCATTTATCTTCGTCATAAATTTTTATAATAAAAAATATTAGAAAAATAAAAAAAAAAAAATGAATATGTTTTTTTCTACAGTGATTTTAGTTTTAGTTACTATATATATATTCTGAGGAAAAAAAATTATAATTTTTTAAAATAGTATATTTTGTAAAATTTATTAAAAAATTTGTTATTATAGTAAAAATATCTACAGTATAATATAATATAAAAATATCTATTGGTGGAATCTGATAATGGTATTTTCATTAAAAACTTTTATTTGAATTTTTTTCAAAAGAGTGGTTTCATATATCTCACTTCTTTAGTAAAGTCCACAATTTTCACCTCGTCAGTTAAGGGTTAAATAAATCTTAAACTTATATAACTAGTTCATTTCTGCGAATGTCTAGAACTGTTAAATTCAAATTCATGATTAATTTAACGAACAAGATTGAATTAATAAAATTTTACACTAACTGTATGCAAAATTGTTCTCTCTTTTTGAAACTCACTGTTAAAACATCAAAACTGTTGGTCACATTTGCACCGATCTTTCTTCCTTTAAAAAAAAAAAAAAAAAAAAAAAAATGCAACGGCATTCACATCTGCTCTCAATAAAGGGCGTGCGATAAGACTGAATAGTGGGGCAACCATCGTATTTAGGATAATAAAAGAAAACATGGTGCGGAACAATATGCATACTTTCACTCACCGAAAAAAAGGGATACAAACAAGCTAAAATGTATCGTGCGAACTCTTTTCCCCATTCTCAAATAAAAGGGCGGTTGGAAAACAGAGGAAGTACTGCACTTCCACTATGGACAGCGCGTGCGAAAATGCGCGACAGGCTTTGCGGTTCGCTGATAAAAGCAGAATTCAAGGATTTTTTAATCGGATTTTTTCCCAGTTTACTGAATAAAAAGGACTACACAGGCCGGAAAATGATACCGTGTAGGCGCACCAGCCGTTGAAAGACCAACAGGTGGTTCATGATTAGACAATTAATATCTGTTAATAGGATTTTCTAAAGATGTTGTGTTAATACCTAGAAATAAATTAATTTTTTTTTAGAAGAAAACAATAATTAGAAATAAAATACATCTACATAAAAAATTCTTTACCCTTTTCCGACTCAAATTATTTATTAATTTAAATAATTAATAAATAATTTGACAATGAAATGCTTTAATATTTTTTTATTTGTTGTTGCATAATTATTTCTTTTTTTTCTGTTAAAATTCTTCATTTGTATTTGGATCATGTTGTTATTGAGATCCCATAAAACCTTCTATAAGCAAAATTAAAATTGGAAATACATAGAAAAACTGGGGCCTCCAAGAAGAGTGCTTGCTCTTCTCTTAAACTTTTATTGCTCTCTTAGTTCTCCGAGGCCCCGGAATAACACATTATTGCCGGTTATAACAAATGGCATCATAGACATGGAAAAGACAATTTTTACCGTCTTTCTTGTAATTTTATGAAAAGATACTTTATAAAGTATCAATATTTTTAAAGACTAAGAAATTTTTGCCTCACTTCATTCTAGATTTGTGTTTGGAAAAGCTTTAAAAAAAGTTTTAAGACTTTACTGGAAAAACTTTCAGTAGGAAAGTACAAATATCCATTGAATCTAGGATAAATATCTGATAACCATATTTACTGAAAAATTCATATGTTCTCGTTCAAAATATTTAGAGATGAAATGAAAAAGAAATCTCGAGGTTGCATATCGTCAAATTTTGCTACACCATGCTGCTATTCAGTTTGAAGTGAGAGCATTCCTATTAGAGTAATCAAAAGTTTATCTCCGAAAACTCGCCATATGGGTAGACTTTTTGTATATTGCCTGATAACAGCTCTTTTCACTTCTACAAAGAAATCCTCATTAACAACTACCACATCTGGGAGAGGTCATTAGCAATCCATCAAATACGACAATGAACAGTTCGCCAAATAAATAACATAGCCTTCTGTTTCTACTTAGTTCTCTGCATGAAGCTCATTCATTTCCCATATTAGGATATTTAATGTTGATGACACACATTATCACTAAACAACGATAACTTTATTCAGTTACCAATGAGCGAATTACATTTGATGCAAATAAACTTTTCAGAACAGAAAAAAAAAAAAAATTCTCCTTTAAAAGAATGATTTTAATTATATTTCTATGAGCAGAGAAATCATCAAAGGCATTTCAATTATTTCTGAATTCTCTTTGAAGAACTTTTCATATTTATTTGTGAAAGCTATTTCACTCTCTTTTTATAACAAATTGAAAATAATTATGTAGTCATTCTGTGAACAAAATTGTGTAAAATAATATTTTTTTAAATGTTATATTCCAAAGAAAAAAAAAGTGTGTTGTTTAAAGAGAAATTAGAAATAAAAAATTGAAATACATAAATATATATGTATATATGAAATATTTTCCTGTTTCCCATGTATGTTAACTTCCAATTCAATAAATTTTCTAGTATTAACTATAAAAAGAAAAGTTTTCGTTTTCATTTATGATCGAATGATTTCTTTGAATCATCTGCATTCGAATAAGAAAGATGCAGATGCAGTTTCCCATACCTTCAATTGTGAAAAATAGATTAAAAAAAAAAATTATTGAAATCTTCACTAATCTTGGATTTAACATCCACCTGTTTTACACGAAAATATTTTATAAAATATACAAAAATGTGCACTTTAATTTTAGTACCATTGAATTTCCGAATTTGTAAATCCAAATTACATTCGTTTCGTTGTAATGGTAAAATAATCGGAAGTGTTATCTTAAATATCAGCCAATAAAATAATTTTATAAAACGAGAAGAGGAATTTCTATCAAAAATAAATTTCAATATTTATTTTAAACAACTTGATAAGATATCAGAAAATCAAAAAGCATTTAGAAAAGAGGCGGTAGTGGAATTGGGTGAAGACTTGTTCTTTGGCGCTTATCTAGAGCTTCTCTGTTTTTGCTCTTTAGATCGAAAATTTTAAATCAAGTATAAATGTCAATTATTTGACATCAGAATTTATGAATCTAAATCTTTAATGTAGAAACATAATTTGTTTAACGTATTAAAAAAATATTAAGAAAAAATAGCAAACGACTAGAATTAAAAAAAAAAAAGAAAAAAAGAAAGAAATTCGAGCCTTTAGGTTGAAATTTTTTTCCATTCTAATGTTTTAGGATTGATTCGCTTATCTTTGGATTATTTTATACAAATTTGCCTTTAATTAAAGTAATGTTAACGTTCGTACAAAATATTTCTTTAATATGTGCGTAAAATGTGTGAGTATAAATCCGCTAACTAAAATAACGAAAAATATTTCCGTAAAATATATTTAAAAATATATTTTTTTTAATTTATTAAAATTGAGGAAAAAAATTGTGCATGAATAAAACTGCCACAATAGTTGAAAACCTCATTTTTACTTTCTCGTATACATAGTGTTACCGCTTCGTTGGCGCTCTTTGTTAAAAAATACGGCAAACATGCGCTGACTTGGCTTCAGCGATTAAATTTATTGTAACCCTGCTAACATGGGATCATTTTTCAATAAACTAAACAAGGGATTTATAAAAAATTTTCCAGAATCGGGTGAGCAACACAAAACTATCCAAAATTTCAGAAAGGTTACGATTACTATATCATAACCCCTAAAAACAAAGGACCACTAAAAGCAGTCATTAATGGACTCCCCCACGAATATAGCACTAATAGTATCGAACAAAATCTAAAAGAGAACGGTTTCCCAGTAACGAGGGTAGTTCAGCTTACATAGCTTAGAATCAAGAGACCTCTACCATTTTACATGGTAGAACTGAATAAGACTGAAAAAGCTAAGGAAAATTTTTAAATAGAATATTTGGATTGCCTAAGTGTTACTGTAGAGCCCTATAGAAAACTCAAAATTGTATCACAATGTTGCCGATGCAACTTTTTTCACCACACAGCTAATAACTGCTGTATAAAACCTAGATGTCTTAAGTGTGGCGAATGCCATGAAACCAATGCTTGTGCAATAAAGGAAAAAATTGTAATGCCAGTATGTATTAACTGTGGCAAACAAGGGCACATAGCTTCCTTCTGTGGTTGCAAGGCCTTCCCAAAAATTCAATTCCCAGATACAATAGAGATAACTACTCTAACAAAAATCAATCTTTAATCAGGCCTAATGTCAGTTATGCATGACTTTTTAAAAACACAAGCCATCAAGAGATGGCGCCACGAGAGCACCCTCACGCCACAAGTCCACAAGAGATGGCGCCACAAGAACACCCTCACGCCACAAATCCACAAGAGATGGCGGCGCGAGCCAATGTTTACGAATGTAAACACTCAACTTAGCATGATTTTGCTGACGTTGAGGCTATAAGAGAACTTAAAAAGCTAACGAACGAGTACCCGTTACTCTTCTCCCAGTTTAAAAAATTAAAAACCGCAACCACTGCAATGGAAAAATTCGATATTCTCATGAAGGCTTTTGATAATCCGAGTCAACCTGTAGTATTTTATCTTACCTGCAATAACCTTCGCATTGTCTACTGGAACGCAAATGGTATTAACAATAAAATAATTGAACTACGTAATTTTGTAAATAAGTATAACCCCTATGTAATCCTACTTCAGGAAACCCACCTTAGACCAAATTTTTTTTTTCCAGGTCGGCGACAGTACTGCAATTTTAATCAAAAACGGTATACCTCACAGTGAAGGCCCCCACCATTACTACACCATGTATAAGCTAGCGTGATGAAATTAATTTTAAAAATCAAAAACCAATAACCCTCATTTCCACTTATATCTCCCCATGGGCTGATAATTCAATTTTATTTTTGACATAGAAAACCTTATGCAATCAGGACCTAATCAAATATTTTACGGAGATTTTAACGCTCACTACGTTAGCTGGGGATGTAAATATAACTGCCCAAAAGGTAGTTCCCTAATATAATTTGCCATACAGGCAGGATTAGACATTATAGCACCCACCACCCTCACCAGATTCGGCCCACAGTCAGCGAATACAGTAGACCTAACCTTAACTAAAGACTTCCTGTACCCTTATGAAATTCACTCATTACCTGAACTTAGCTCTGACCCTAATTCCATCTTACTAAATTTTTTCTTTAAATACTCCCTGCCCAATTATCTGAATAAATGCAAAACAAACTGGGAAAATTTCCAATTAACCTTTAGTCAATCAGAAACCCCAAATATTTATGAATTTACACACCCTGAAAAACTCGATCATTTTGTTAACGCTTTTGAAACACAAATAATTAACGCCAAAAATCTAGCCTCCATTCCACAAATAGTCAAAATTTTATTGACCCCACAATCAGAGACCTAATAAGGGACAGGAACTTTTCCAGGAATAATTTTCAAAAAACTAGAGACCCAGTCTTCAAGAAGTTTATGAACCAACTTAATAAGGAACTCGAAAAACTTAACAATAAAATTAAAAATAACGAATTCATAAATAAATTAATTAATGTCAACACAGAAGACGGCTCAATATGGAAACTAGTCAAAACCTTTAAAAGTAGAAAACAAAAAATTCCGGCCCTTAAAGGCCCAGCTAGTGTTGCAATAATTGATAAAGAAATAGCAAACTACCTGGCGGTTGGCCTTGAGAAACAATTTCAACTTAATGAACTGCATGATCACGACACAGAACATAATGTAAATAATACAGTCAAAAGCTTTCGAGACACTGCCACAAAAATGTACTGATATTCCCCCTCCTACAATTGATGAAATTAAAGATCATATTATAAAACTTAATATCAAAAAAGCCCCTGGCCTAGACAGAGAGTATAAACAATAAAATTTTAAAAACCCTTCATGATAATTGCTTGAAATTCTTAATTAATATTATACATAGCATTCTAAAATTAGGATATTTTCCCAAGTTATGGAAAACAGCTGCAGTAATTTCTGTATTAAAGCCAGGAAAAGATCCAACTGATCCTTGCAGCTACAGACCCATATCCCTACTCCCTTCTGTCAGCAAAACTGCTGAACAGAATAATTCTCAATAGATTTAGCAATTTCCTAGAAGACCACAACATACTTACCCCAGAACAATTTGGATTTCGCAAAAACCTTTCCACAATCCACCAACTAATAAGAGCAGTAGAAGCTTTTGAAAATAAACAAAAAAACTGCAGCGATTTTATTTGACATTCAGAAAGCTTTTGACAGAGTTTGGCATGAAGGCCTTGTTTTCAAACTAATTAATTACAACATACCCCTACACCTTATCAAAATTATAATTTCCTACCTTAATTACAGATTCTTCAAAATCAAAATAAACAACGAATTTTCTGATATAAAACCTATTCAAGTAGGTGTTCCACAAGGATCTATACTAGGGCCATTCAGTATCTCTAGTTCCAGAAATTTGTCCTGTTGAGTTTTCAACGTTTTTGTATCATACATGTAGTAATTTACAGCTAGTATGCCAGCTATAAAAATTGCTATGTTAAGAAGAAATAATCATTCTTTGTATTTTCAACAAAAATAAAATTTTTAATCACAAATTTAAATAAAATAATAATCACAAATTTAAATTATGGGAACAAATAGATTGAGAAAGGGCACAAGACTGATTTCTTAATCTTTGAAAATAATCTTTAAAAAAAATCAGTTGAATGAAAAATTCATACCAATATTTTGCATATGCAACTTTCCCTTTAAAAAGATTTATTCTTTTGCTGGATTTAGTGGCGTAACGACCAGACGGCAATAATTAATGCATTTATGCCTCTTTTTGAGCCGTTTCGTTTTAATTCTAACGTCGACTTTTAATGCATCTTTTATTCCTATAAAGTTATTTTTTTAGCTTGTATTAGAAAAAAACTTTTATTAACCATACGTCTGGTGCAGTGTAGCCTACACTGGCTCTTGTGCCAATAAAACAGACAACCAACCAGCCTCTTTTTGAAGTCAATATGTAAAGGTAAAATAATAATATCATATCCCTCCCTATTAACACAAAATGCCCAATAATATTGTTGCGATATCCCCACAATATTATTCAGCATTCAGAATATTGAATAACAATGTGGAAATATCGTACAATATTTTGCGCTAAAAGGATGGTTACCGTTTACATATAGCTGATAGGGGATGAAAAAAATCACATTATTCCTTGACGCCTTTCACTGCCACTGGTCGAATTCGAGCCGGATTAAGCCTTCTAGGGGCCTTTAGGAAAGGCAGGTTTCGGTTGTTTTTTTTTTCCACTTCAAAATTTTAAAACTAAATATTTTCTATGGACTTCAATTTTACTTTAATTTTTAAATAGCAAATTTTGACCAACTAAAACAACAAAAAGCGTAATTTCAGATCATTTAAAAAAAAAATCGCTTTCAGTATATCGTGCATAAAAAATTTACCATTGAATATAAAATAATTTTATAAAAAGTAAAAAAAAAAAAAAAAAACGATGAATCATTTTTTTATTGCAACCTAAATATTTAATAATAGGATCGAGCCTCTTTTTGAATATAAAGCATTACATTGTTTTAAAATTGTAAAATATCATAACATAAAACTTTTAAATGTTAATTAATTAGGTAAGTTACTAAAATAATACTCCAAATTTAATTTAAGCAATGTTTGATTTCAATTTAAAAACTTTTATTCAAAGCCTTTATAATAAAATGAAAGCAAAATTAAAATAACTTTCAGAAAGCCTAAAAAAAATTCAGGAAAAGTTCGGAACTTTGTAGCTTTAAAGGGTCCCAATTCAATCCCCACTAGCCTTATTTAATAATCCGGCCCTGGCTGGATTACTGAAATGAAATAATTTGTGAAGCATATACACGAAATAATAAAGACAGTTTTATTGATGTGAATGCATTTACAATATCTTTTTTATATGCAATATCTAATGTCAAAATGCAATTCAAATTTTCTTTTTTTTTTTCGCCATTTTTAACAATAATTACACATATATAGTTAGATTTAGTGACTCACGAAAGAGTTGTATATTCATATGTAGATATTCATATCCACAAAAAGATTATTTTGGTTGAGATCACAGATCTGTAATCAGGCAGTCGCAGGAAGCAGAACTCTAAAATAAGTACCAAAGAGACCGAGCTTAACTCATCAGTTAAAAAAAATTTTTTTTATCGTTTATAAAATTGTGTATTTTTTCAGAGAAAATATTTAGATACGAATCATATACTGCTTACTTATGAATATTTTTAAATCTTATCTATGAACTGGTCACAGATAAGATTATGAACTGGTCATTTAAATAAGATAAGAATATGAACTGGTCATTTAAATAAAAAAAAAATCATGAATTCATTTAGTTTAACATATTATTAAACAATCTGCTACATTACAATATTCATTTTGCAGTTAATCTATCATTACTTATATTTTTGAACTTACACTCTGTTTTACCTTGGTGAAATCGGGTCCGAGATGGCACTGTCAGCATGAGAGCAGATAGAAAAAGGCTCTAATAATTAGTTATAAAAAATATTTTCTTTTATGTGTAAAATCGGGTTTTTTCAGGAAAGACATCTATATGGATAAACTTAAAAAAAAACAAAAATATTAAATATAAATATATAAGTAAAATATAAAGTAAAAAGCGCGACTCGAACCGAGGTTTCGCAACACCCGCCTTAGCCATACTGTTCTGACGAATATACTGCACTGTTAACACTTCGAAACGGAATTTGAATAAACTTTTCCTAATAACTAGTTGTCAAAAAAATGTGCGTGTTTTTATGTGTATGTTTGTAAAATCGCTTTTTTTTTTATTTTTTTATTTTAAGGGAAAGACAGTTACATGGACAAACTTTCTGCTCACAGTTTATAAACAGTGGGAAAAATATTTTCACTCTCTTGCTTATGTTCTTCTGCTTTTGTGCCACGCTGAGAACAGACGTGTTTTGTCCGAGCTTCGTGTACATAAATCATGCCTTCCGGAGTGGAATAAAACGAAATTAAAAATTCAGAGTGTCTTCTCTGTCTTCAGATACACACACAAATACAATCCATTATATGATCCATCACAAGGGCATCCAGTTATGATAATTCTTTGGCAGAAAATTTGATATGTATTTTTTTAAAAATGGTTTAGGAAAATAAATTATATAAAAATGAAAATCTTCTCTGATACCACATATATTCCAGTGCTTATATTTAATTTTAAAACTTTGATCAATATTAAGCATTTTTCAGACAGGGCATTATTTTGATATGGTAGAGATTGTTAAGTTTAGACTACACATTTGAGTTATAACAAGAGACTGAAGGAAAGTATGTCTTCATCCCAAAAATTCATCCAATTTTGTCAGAATCTTGCTTCAATACAAGTGGCCACAGCTATCATTAAAGATTTGATAATAGTCATGAGTAAAGATTAAGGAGCAGAATTTAAATTTTTAATGATTAAAGAGCATGCTTCTCTCAGTATATTATATGTATTAGTGTAACTTGTCATTAAATTGCTTGTGGCACAGATATTTGCTTTGATAGTTTGGTCATTTTCCAGTTCGAAAAATTATGAATAAAGTTTAAACGAAGGTTCTTTAAAATTACTTTTAGCTGATAAGATTTTTCCTTTCTGTTTTGTAATTCTCAAATATAATAAGCTAAAAATGTATTTTATTCTTTTTTTACCAGCTTTATTTGTGTGGAGCAAAGATGAGAAAAAAAAATGCCAATATTTTGCATAAAAGTATTTTTTACATGGTAGATATCTGGCATGAAAGTTTTTCATTCTCATCAATGCTGGACATATCAGCTAATATAACATAAAAATTAGGAAACAACATAGTAAAATTGGACACAAGAAGCAAAAGTGTAAATTTTATTTAAAATATTGAAGGAATTATCCTTTTTACAAAGATTTTTTTTAAGTATGCAGTTTTATACTAATAAATTATTTATATTGCCATGCCTATTTCAAATTTTAAAGATAATACAAAGCCAGAAATCAAACATCTACAAGTAATTTTTTTTTTTTTTACACAGAAGCAATATACATGATTCTTAAATTTAAATAAAAAGATATTTTTCAACAAAGCAGAAAAGTATTGTTCACTTTTATAACATGGCCAATTCCAATGACATCATAAAATATAAAAAATTATTCAAAATAAAATTTGTAAAAGTAATTTTTAAAAAATTTCCCTGACTAGATCTTATATTTATACATAAAAATAAATGGGAAAATATAAATATAGAAAGTCACCATATGTAAAGTTAGGTGCTGTAAATTAAACAAACAAAAAATGTAACAAAAAATTAAACTAAATTGTATAAAAATATTGGCAATTGCAACACATTGTATAACCTCACATCAATAAAAATGTAAATTTTCATAGCAAATATATATACTGTAAAATTGTTCAGCTAATGTTAGCATATACTAGAAACTTTTATAAACACAATAAATTTTTCAAAAATATGAATAATTTATTATTATTAATATGTGCTAATAATTCTAATAAAACCAGTCATTTCTAAGATACCATATTTAATTAAATTAATAAAAATATCAAAAGTAATAAACATCAGTAGAAATAAATAAAAAACATATTATTGAGGAAATTTCCAACGAATAATGCAACCATCTTTTCCAACACTAATAATATATTTTCTATTTGGTGCTATTCGAAGGGCAGTTATTTCATCACTATGTCCCTCTCCTACATGTGTTATTATTCCTTCAATATACTTCCAGACCTATAGAAAAGAAGAAAAGGATAAAAGTTGAATTTGTAATTATATACTTTGATCAAGTTTCTACAATAATTGTTTTAGAGACAGATCAAATTTCTTACATCAGAATTGTCTTTAATAGATTTATATATAAAAAAAGAGTTAATAATTTATTACTTATTTAATTTTTCCATTCAATGTAATTAGTATAAATCTGCATTTATAACACATGTGAAAATATATGATCAGAATTTTTTTTCAGTTTTATATTTCTTCTGTTCATATCTTGATAAGCTAATCATTTATAAAAAGTGCTTGTTGCCTTAAAACTTTGACTAACATTTTCCCACAGGTAGCAACTGTAACTACAGAAGACTCTCAGTAACAAAACAGATTTAAGATGAGAGTATTTCCGGATCAGTGAAAGTTCATTAAAAAAGCATTTTAAATGGCAAACCACATCATTGCTGCATGGAATATATAAAATTATACTATATAAAAAATAATACAAAATTTAAACAATGTCTGTTGTTTATCTTGTCCAAATGTCATTAACATTATTAAAAGTCTACTTTTGACTCCCATTTCTTCTCTAAATAACCTTGTCACCTAAAGATGAATCACCAACAGCAGAGATTTCCCCTAATTATAATAAAATTCTTAAGTTTAAATCTCACTTGATTTTAATATAAATAAATTTCATTGCACAACCCTTGTAATTTAAATAAAAGCATAGAATTACTTTGGGAATATTGCAAAGAAAAAAAATCTTGAGTCTTCAAGATCTCCAAAATTGTTAGGTCTCAAGCAATAAATTGCTTTTCCCTTCTCTGTCAATTTAATAATACATCTTAAATATAAGAACGTATCATAAACTATCATAAGAATAGAAATTTTGATTCCTATTATATAAATGTTATTTAAAACAAAATAAACTATCATAAATTATTTAAAAAATTGCATTACCTTTAACTATATATTGTGTATGCAATGTATTGTATAAGAAAAATGTTATTCATGTAAAAATATCATTAAATAATACATAACAAAATTTTTGACATTATTTTGACAGGCAAATATATTTTTAATACTTTGTGAGGCAAAATGTCATTATTGTATTGCACACAAACCTTTATAAGCTTATCAGCTCCGCCAGTGACAAAAATTTTACAATCATCAGTGATGTCAAGAGCATTAATGGATCCTGACAAGGATGCTTCAAGGGATCTCACTGGAGTGCCATCTAACACTTCATAATAAGTTACTTTTCTATCAGAACCACAACTAAGAATTTGATGTTCACCAGGTCCATAGCACACTCCTTGGAAAATAGTATTGGCAAACACTACCTGTATCCTATTGAAATTCCTGAAAATGATTGCATTTTGAGAGATCATTTAGACTATTTGATAAATATCAGATAAAAAAAGTAACTAAAATGTGAGTAAAAATGTAACATAAAAACAATTTTCTTCCCTCAAATATTAAAATCCTGCATAAATATGAACATATCATTTTAACAAACTAATATTAATTTTTACAAGTCTGTGTACATTTATACTATTTGTTTTATTCTAAAATAAAGTATGAAAAATCATCATCATCATCTTTTAGAAACATTATCCTCAGTAATTTCAGGGACAGCAAACATTTTTTGATTTTCTTCTTATTCTTCTTTCTTCCCTTTTTTTTTTCTTTTTTTTTTACCATTTTAAGTATTAAATTGTAGTTTGCTCATAGCTGCTTCTTTGACTTGTCAAATGTATGAAAACAAGCAGAATATTTATTAATAAATTCTAGAGAAAGTGGAAAATGCTCTCCTAACAGTTCTCATTTACATTATTTTATTAAAAATGTTTAGATATTATAATTTTAAATTTCATGACACTAAAACAAAAAAAATATAAAAAACATGCCTTGAATAAATTATATGAGTTTATTTATAACTATGTCCTACTTTGAAACAGCATGAATGTTATAAAAAATGCTCTGTAAGAGCACTTCAGAGCACAATATAAAAATTTTGAAAAGTTCGAAACT
The DNA here is from genome assembly GCF_947563725.1 of Argiope bruennichi. Taxonomy (NCBI): domain Eukaryota; kingdom Metazoa; phylum Arthropoda; class Arachnida; order Araneae; family Araneidae; genus Argiope; species Argiope bruennichi. The sequence goes on from NC_079151.1 coordinate 76,462,656, forward strand.
TATTTTTGCTAATTGAAGACAATTTAATTAATAATGTAGGTATTCATTTAACTAAAGCACATTATTAATCGCAAACTATTAAACATTAGTCCCGACACGAGAATAAGAATTTTCTATAAATGTATTTGAAAATAGTTAAGCCGATTAGTATTTGTTTATCCTTTAGGATATTTTCACTCTAAAAACTGAATGTTAAGTATATAAATACTTTAATTTTCATATTAAGTTTGTTTGAAGAATTTCATAAATCTCGTTAATAGAAAATGCATTAAATTAAAAAATATGAAGCAATTTAATAAGGAATGTACATTTAAATAGACAATTGACATTTAAGTATATAAATGAAAAATAAGAAATTTTTCAGACACTACACGATTTTACAGATACTCATAATTTGAATTTGAATTTTTAATGTGATATTTATGCATTTCAGACAGCGAAATTTTCGTTTACTCTCTTAACAATATAAGTTCATTTAAGACATTCCGTTTATGAGTTATTGTGTTTACATACATGCAACGTACAGACCGATAGATGGTCAACCTTTGACAGATTTGGCTCAAAATTGCATAAGAATCTATATATTAGATGCAAAACCTGTGAACAAATTTACTAAGCTCTCTACGTATTGGCGTTATCAAATTCACTTGCAATCGAATTGTCAACAGGCAGATAGATTTTCTATGAATAGATTTCATTCAAAATTTGATACAAATCTGGTTGTAAGTCCATACATCAAATTTTATCCGTCTAGCTCAAAGCGTTCTTGAATTATCGAGTTCACAGATAGACGTAATGCGAAAAATACGCTTTTTTAACTTACAGAGGTCTAAACATAGCAATTCGTCAAAAGACTGGAAAATCAGACCAATTATGAACATTATCTATAATTAAAATCTGAAATGAATATTCTTTACATTTTTCATAACTTACTCTAAATCCCAAATTATGCAAGAACCATCTGCGCCAGAAGTAACGCATTCTTTATCATCACTTTTCATGCGAACGCAAGTAATTCCTCCTTTATGTTCTTTCATTGTCCGTACAAGAACCTAAAATATATTCAGAAATATTAATGCATATTTTAAAAATAAATTATAGTGTTATAAATTCAAGGTAACATTATTCTGAATAATTATAGGCATTATCATACTTTTTAAATTTTGAATTCCATGTTAATAAAAATTAAAAATGTATGTGCCAGCATTTCTGGATTGAAAATCAATGCATCTTAAATGGAGTATTTGTAATCAAACAAAACATTTTAAATTTGTATTATTCAATTATCTGTCTATTACTTAGTTTGAATAGTCCACTAATTTTTTCGCTATTAGTCCCGATTGGTAATACTTCACAATAACAGCATATAGCCAGTTATGCCAGCACCAGATCTTTTCAGTGACATAAGCATTTACTAAACTAGAACACTAACTCGACATATTATAGACTTATTAGAAAGCTGAGAGAATGATTAATTTTTTTGTAAACTTGACATTTTGTAGCTAGAAAGGCATTTGCGGTATTTCTTATTAAGGTAACAATTCTATTTTTCATTTTGCTGTCGGGGCGTTTGTAGTTCGGCTTTAATGGTATTCTGATAAAAATATTGTCCTTTTATAGGATGTGTTCTGCTATTTCAAACTATACACTTAATTTTACATAAAGGTCTGTCAGAAGATTTTTAAATTAGGAATTTTTCCATCAACGGTATATATTCACTTTATCCATAACTTGCAAACCATAAGAGACAGGACAAGGTTGCGGCAATGTCTAACTATCCACACGGTTTCTTCTATTTCCTTCTTTTGTTAGGCTTATTAAGTCAATCTCACTTTGTATATTTATGTAAATTGAAGAGAGGGAAATAAAAAGATTTAAAAAATATCAAAATGTCATTAACCTGAAAATCACAAAAAGAACTAAAATTAGCTTGAAACTTATTTTCACTCGTATAAAAAAAATTTGCAATTTGGAGCTTAATAAGTCTCCATTTCTATGAAGGAATTTTTTAAAAAAGATTTCTGAACAGCATTTAAAACAAAATGAATCACGCTTTTATTTGTGCGTGACATTAAGAAAGATTTTTTTTTTCAAAAGCAGAAGAAACTACATCAATTATGAAGGAAAATAATTCATCTATTAATTAATAGTATAAAAAATACAAGCAAGATTGATACAATTGTAACTTGGACATCTAATTCATATTCTAGGGGAAAAATTTCATAGTTTGAGTAACAACAGCAAAACTTACTTGTACACTTGTTGTAACATCCCACACTCTTACATCTCCCTCCCCACCACCACTGACAATTCTTAAGCAATCTGAAGTTGCAGTAATAGCAGTGACACCTCGCTGATGGGCATTTTCTATAATGTACAAAGGTTGTCCAGTCTCTGGTGTATGTGCTCTGATTTTCCCATCATCCCAACCTGGAATACATTAAATTTAACCATTTTTCCAAACAGTCTCGCTTAAAATGATATATTGATATATTTTTCCAATTCCAGTCTCTAAAAAAAGCGAACATGAAATTAAAAAAAGCAATAAACAACGATATTTTTTCTTTACCAAACAAAATAAAAATTATTGTATTGAATTCTTTAGGCAGATGTGAAAAATAAAAAAAGTAAGCTTCTTTTTTTTTTTTGTGTGTGTGTGTGTGTGTGTGTGTGTGTTTGTGTGGGATCGAATGAGCCGAAAAAATAACTAATTTTTCTATGTATAAAAAATACATGAAATAAAAGCTTTCATTGCCTTAGAATTGAATTTGAAACAAGGTTTGAAACTTGAATTCCTTGGGGAAAAAATCTTTTTTTTATGTCATTTTTATGAGAAATATAGAATAACCAAATGCAAATGGAGATAACCAAAATCTGGTGGCATTCAGATTTTAAAGAAAAATTTAGTGAAAATGAGTGCCACTCAAAAATTAGCATATATAAAATTATCTCCTTGTTTGAGAGAACTCATTGAGCAATTGTTTTCATTTATGAAAAAAGTGAGACTTCTTTCAAATCCATCATTAATGACATTCACTCTGGATCGATTTTGAAATTAATCACTATGCACAAAATATCCCTGAATGTGGAAAAGATGCTAGTAGAGAATAGTTGCCAAGCGTCAGGAAGAAATCAACACTAAAGTAGATATCGGTCTGTGTTGAGCACTTATCTGAATTCTTATTTTTTCATGGAAGAAAAGCTTGGCCAGATAACGTTACTGAATGCAACTCCGAGTAGCAACTATCTGTGAAACCTTAATCGATGCGATTTTTCTCTAATCAGAATTATGGGTTAGAGATAGATAGCAATAATATTTATGCATTTCTGGGAAGAACATAGGCAGAATCACCGAAGAGCTTTTAGAGTTGCATTCTGTGTTGCAGCAAAAACTTGATGATGAGATTTGATCAGCAGTGGTGGAAATAATAGCTTCAAAAGAGCAACAACCTTCCAGTGAAATAAAGGATATTTTGAAAGCATGGGATACTTTTATATCATGAGATGTAGCAATGCTGTGTCTCTATTTTGCACATTTTTGAAGCGTAGCTAAAGACAAATGTCTATAAGCAAACACTTTGTAATAAAAAAAACCCCCATGAATTATAAATAATAATTTATAGAACCATACATTTTATATTTTTTTTTCAGAAAGAAATGTATTGTTTTATTTTACATTTATTCTTATTGAAAAAATTAGTCTGTCTAATAAATACTTCGCATTACGAGTAAGAATCGGTAACTAATTATGTTCGTTAAGTGAGATTCTTGTCATTCCAAGAAAAACAGAAAGAAAAATTTAAATGATTCCCCAAATTCATTTAGGAAATGGCTAAATAAAGGGAACAATTTAATAGATATTAAAAGAAACATACATTTTAACATCACAAAACGTAAATAAAAATACTATACCGCTTATAATAGATCGTCCATCGTGCATCAGAAACAAAGAATTGCAAGTCATATTAGGAACTGAAATCCTTAAAAGCTCTTGGGAAGATGCAACATTCCAAACTCGAACTGTTTCCTTTGAACATGTAGCAAATAAATCGGAGCATTTGCTGGAAATTTAAAAAACAACAACAACAACAACAACAAAATTAATTTTAATAAATCATAGTAAATGTTGATTTTAATCATATAATGATTTTATAAAAATATTAGACTTCATAATATACATATTTATGTTAGCATAAATTGAATTATAGTTAAAAATTATTTCTATTTGGAGAAGAACAATTTATAATGTATCGAACTGAATGTAGATGTTTAATACATACCAACTAAATGTAACAATAGTAAAAGCAGATGTTTCTAGTTTAATGAAAGCATGAAAAATTTTCATGCTTTATTATAAAGAATTTAGTTACCGTTAATTTCTAAAAGTAATAAATATGAGTGACACTGCTCAGTGCAAAAATTATTAAAAAGATTTCAATATAAAGCAAACTTTACATGCAAGAAGTACTAAATGATTTAGAATTAACACTTACATTTTCAATAACTTATAGGATCTTAATAAAAAAAATTTAGTCATTCTTAAAGTTAATTTTATGAAGTTAAATATAACACTACTAATTTGAACAAGTTTAACAAAAAGAATACCCATGAATGTTTCACAGTGAAATTTTGCTTTCAAAAAATAAAATGAATTTCTTAAATTCATTGATTTTTTTAGAATTTTTTTTAAATGTGTTATCTATATATAACAGTATGTTTGAGCATGGAATACCAGTCCAATAAAATAAAATGAAAATTCTATATATATGATTAAAAATATATTTTAAGGACTTATAACATCCACCAAATGCAATAGATAAAAATGGAAAATGTAAGAGCAGAGTAAATTAAGTTCTTTTACATATAAATTTATAATTATATATGGAACTATAAAAAAACTGTTTTAAATCATTGACTCCTACTTGATTAACAAATTATTTTATGTTTACTGCTGTTTTGATAAATAGCCATATGGTGGCATGCCTTTACACTAAATAATAAATGTTCAAGTTATTTTTGCTTCTGGATTTTCAAATATTTATTCCTTGTAAGTGTCATTTGGTATAACAGTCACAAATGGGAGTTGTGTTTTTTTTTTTTCACTTTTTAAAATATGTAAAGCACTTAAAGCATGATGTTGTAGCATAATGAAATGAAATTCAATTTTCTCTAAAAGAAGCTTTACAATTAATTTCAAATTATTTTCTCAATAATTACTTGTTACATCTATAACAAAATTAATTATGGATCAGAAGATGGTCTAATCTTCAAAAAAATAAAAAGATTAAAAATATAATAAATGATTAATTTCAATAAATTTTGTTTCCATAAAAGTATTTACATATAAGAATTTAATAGCAGTATAATTGATGACAGTTTTGAAACAGATTCATTAAGTTTTAAATCAGATTAAATTAAGAGGCATATTCTTCAAAATAATAAATGCAAGTAAATTTTTTCTCTATTTTGTTCCTAACACAAAACAGCTAACATTATGAAAACTAGGTTTAAATCATTATTTTTAAAAAAATAGATAAATTTACTTCGATTAATTTGTAAGAACTACTTTTATCCAACCAAAATTCTATGAAAAAATGATCAAAATAAGTTTTTAAACCTAAAATTAAAAAAAAAAAAATCTTACAAAGGAAAAACAATATCATTAACAGCACTTCCATGACAAGTATAAATGCGTTCAGCCTGAAATCCTATAAGTGTCACTTGATATATTTCTGATTTCCCAGAACCAACAAGAAACTATTAAATAGAAAGTAATACAAAACAAATGATGAAATAACATAATATTTATATAATGACTATATAATTGTAATAAATTTATAACTTCAAAATATACTAATGAATTTGAGAAATACATAGAAAAATAAAGTGAAAGAAGAGACACGAATTAAAGGAAAAGATGAAATGCACTACTGTGAAAATGGTACAACGAAGTATTTTATATTGAAACAGTTTTTAAATTGAAGTGATTAATTCTATAGCATATTGGGAAAAACTACATCTATATGAAATGTAAAAGAAAAGAAAATGTCAAAAAACATTGTTATATCAAATGTATTATTGAACATTCTGATCAATGACAGAAAGATAGATATCAGCCAGGATCATGCAAACATAATTTTGTAGCATACTCTCTAGAATTAAAATTATCATAAGTTGTGTGATACTTTTATATAATTAAAACTAATCTTCCATCTAAAGTACATAAAGAATTCTTCAATACTTTTTAAAATGAGCCTTACAGACAAGGATTTTTTTAAATTTCCTTTTTAAAAATGAAATAAAAGTAGTTTCATTTAATAATATTGGAATTCCCTCAATGATAAAGGGTTATCTGATATCAGCTCACAAAGTGTATTTCAAATCATTAACACTAGCAATCGTTTTTGTTTAATCTATAGAAGGAAGAAAAAAAATCAAGAGATTTATACAAAGAATATCAAATAATTTATTCCCTTAATCTACAAAAAAAAAAAAAAAAAAAAAAAAAAAAAATTGAGATTACAGTTCAATTTGCATACAGTAGGAAGAAGATTTACAATAAAGAATATTTAATAGAAAGCTATTAGGTGAGAGATTTCTGAATTTAATTGCAAGTCTAAAATGTAAAAATTTAGAAATCCTAACATCTTTCTATTTTGTAGAGTGAAATAAAGCAAAAACATTCTGATCGTCCAAAAAAAAAAAAAAAAAAAAAAAAATCGAACTCTTGATTTTGACGAATTTCCCAGTTTCAGATCTCCCTGAGTCTGAAAAATATATTTTTAAAAAATAACATCTGTCGGTCTGATTATGAAGATGATAGCTCAAAAATGCTTAAAGCTAAATAGATGAAATTTGGTATGCAGCCTTTATACCAAATTTGTAGATTTCTAAAAAAATTTAAACAAAATCCACTTAGAGAAAACCAGTTTGCCTAGTGTCCAAGCATAAAAAATCATTTTTGATAGAAAATGGAAAGAGCCAAAGAGATTTGAAATACAGATTTAACATCTAAAGTATAGATATATGTCAAAATCTGAATCAAATTTGTAAATGGGTTCACTATCTGTTGGTATTTACTTTCGCATGTATGTAAACGTGATGACTGAAAAATGCAACGACTTTGATAATTGAAATTTAGTACAGAATTTTAACAGCTTAAATATAGATTTTAATCAAACCTTGAGCCAATTTTGTGAAATGGCTGACTATCTGCCGGTCTATACATCTGCATACATGTACACTCAAATCGTAATGATTTAGATAACTGAAATGTGACATGCGATTTTGTTACTAAAATTATATTTTGTGTAAACTTTTAGTTTCAACCAATCGGAAGAAAGGCATCTAAAATCCATTTTTTTTTAAAATCATACTATGAATTTCTGTGAACTTATACGTGATTCTTCTTATTTAAATTTCACAGATTCTTGAGGAGGAAGAGGAGATGGAAGATAACGCCTACATTAGAGAGAATATAAGAAAGTTTCGGAAAATCATTCCCGCTGGTTTAGTTATTGTAGATAAATAATACAAAATAATGTGAAAGTGTATGATAAACAAAAGTTCTCTGAATGGACTGTTGATAACATTGTTTATTTGTTCCTTCATAAGTAGTCCAGGCAATAAATTTACGAACAAAGCTCTTAGAGAAGGACGTGAAATGATACCTATGCGCAGTACATGTTTGTTGCATTAGCAATAAATCCTCTCGAGAATCAGTAAACGTTTGAATGTCGAAGAAAATTTACAGCTAAAAGCAGAAACCTTTTTGTTGGGCTATTTTTTTCTCTTGGAAAGTTTTTCCTCTTGGTTTTTTCTCTTTTAGAAAATTATGAATTACTGAGTGTTCTCTAAAAATATAAACATTTAATCACTTTCAAGCATTTTACGACTAAAAGGATGATGCAAGGCCAGGATGAAAGTTGACTTCTTGTGTTAATGAAAATATATGTACTTATATAAACAAGCGCAATTTCTTAAGTTTTTTTTTTAATCATCTTTTCCTTGTCTGAATTACTGCCAGATAACTGAATTTGAGAAAATTGCATGTGCACACAATTATGATTAAACTACTGCTATTGAGAAAAACTAAAATAAATTCAAAAATTGTTACAATATTCTACTATGAGTTCCAGCTCAAAACCGGAACACTACAATAGAAATTTTTTTTCTTCATTAGATTTAGATCCTGTGATATCCCTTTCCCTTAAAAAAGTTCTAATTCAAGCTGTTCAAAGTGAAATCAACAAAATACAACACAAACGGGCAGCTGAAGATCCTTTAACCACTTGCGGTAGAAAGACGTGCCAATCTTTTCCAGATTTCTTTAAGATACTTGTCTGGCCTGGCTGCGAGTTACAGTGGATTGTTTTGACACATCCTCTGTGAATTTCCGACCACCACAAGTACTTCAGAATTCCCACAGACGGTTTGAACAGTTAATTCATAATTATTATTAACATCAAAAGCAGTTAATTGCTAATTATATGTACAATATCTTAAATATCCATGCACAAAACAGTCAGTTCATTCACATTAAGGCATTATATATATAACAACCATAAGATCAAATAATTGGGCATATGGAGGATTAATTATATAAAAGATGGTAATATTTTCCATCACAACCAGGCAGTTTAATAAGTTCTTTTAAATTATATTTTTTTCTCTTAATGAGAAATTTATATAATTTAATAATATACCTTTTTTATACATTTTGATTTTCTGTTTCTGGAAGCACCATTTATAAAATATTTTTTTAAAAAAACCATAACACTTAAAATGGCAGTATTTGTACACATATATCCAAGACGATGTTACGAAATATAGCAAATCAAATTAATTTAACGGAAGGAAAAAACCTTGATATAAAAAATATATTTATCCTAATTATTGAATTATCATACTACTTCTCACACAACTTCCAGTAAACTTAACGATAAAATATAAATAAATGTAATGATTAAAAATAATTTTTCACAGAAGCAATAAACATATCAAAAATAAGTTCAGAAATACACTTCAGTTATTATAAATATGATTTAAAATATTCAAATAATATTAACATTTATACACTGAATAAAAATATCAAAACTATACACACACCTGATGACCATCTCCTCGTAAGGCAATCGATGAAACATATCCCTTAACAATTGTTTTCCTAAAGAAAAATAGAAACATTCTTAAATAAGAATAATAATTAAATAATGAAAAATTGATCAAAAGAAAAAAAACACATTTGATTGCTTCAATATGGATCGGTTTTATACACAAGATAAAATTATTTTTTTTAGAGTGAAACTAATGCTTATCACAACCTTAAGATAAAACCAATAATACTTTTACATAAATTAGTGACTGACTGGATTTCCTTTTGTTACTTTAAAGTTGAACATTAAAATGAAACTCCTTATTTATAATCTTCAATTCTTTACAATAAGCTTAAAAAATTACTCACTCTAATTCTTTTAGTTTAGTTTCTACTTTTGATTTGCTTTTAGTTCCTCCCGGTTTCTTTGATAAAAGCTTTGAAGCATCTTTTGCTCGAATTTCAACTTGAGTAGCACGGCAAACTAGACCGTCACCAGTTCCGATTAAGAGTTCACCAGTTTTCAAAACTGCAATTGCTGTCACACCTGAAGAAATTTTTGAAATACTTCGGATAAACATATTAATTGAAATTATATAACTCAAAAATACAAAAAATTATGCAGATTTTAAGTATTTAGGAGCAAAACTACAATTTGAAAGTACCGAAATTTTATACTAAGATTTAACAGCCTGGAAAAAGAAATGTTTATTTCCTAAACAGTAATTCTTTTTTAAATTAATCCCTAAATTTATAATAATTTCTTTGTTTTCTCAAATAAAATACATCCATAAATTAAGGATATAAACATGATATGTTTTATGCTTCTATAACAGACATAATTGCATTAAAGTAAATATCATTAATTAATTTTCATTTGTAAACCGCAATGAATGTGAAATTATTATGTCTCTCAGAAAAATTTTTTGGCATTTCAAACTTGAAATGTTTTTGCAGCAGCTATCTTTACGGTTACTTTGATTAAAATAATTATAAGTATTTTATAATGAAATGAGTATTGAAAAAAGTATTAAAATAAATACACTATAGCAATAGATATCTTAAAGTAAGATCATATATTCTAAAACACATAACTTGTAGATTATTCGAACTTTACTGAAATGATTTAAAGAAGGGTTTCATTTTGGAAATTAATAAAGGATTTTCAACATATAATTATTGGACAGTAATAATAACTAGTATACATTAAACAAAGATAAGCAATAATATTATTTTGCTCAAAGTTAAGTTAGTATAAATATCTTGTAATTAAGAACAAAAAATAATAATAAAGCATAATAAGTTAAGGTTTTCAATTTTTTTATTTTTATATAATTTGAAAGTCAATAAATACTATGCGCATTTAATGTTAAACAAACATGGCTCTTTTATCTCTTTATTCTCAAACTGAATGAATGTAAATATCAGTACAGTATAGCATAATTATTAATAGATCTGAATTTGTGCTTTCATTGCTTTGTATTTTTATACTGTTTTGTCAATCAAATTTATTCTTAAATACATTTGGAAAGTCAATTAATGAATGTTTTATGTTCAATAATTAAATGAAAAATAATATTAGTCAGTGGAAAAAATAAAATTATAGAAAAAAAATCATTACAAAGAATTATCAATCCAAAAGTTTTACCTATATTATTAAAAAATATAAATGAAGCATTTAACAGTTTTCCGTGAGCATAAAATTCTTAATCCAAAAATCTATAAAATTAATCAAGGATTTCAAACTGAAAAAATCTTTAATATCAAAGGATAAAAAGATTTCAAGAATGATGAATTTTGTTTTGATTTCAATGAAAAGAACCAAACTATTTATCAAATAAGAAATAAAATCATATTATATAATTAATGTTTTAGACTTTAATGCTTTAATGCATTAAAATATCAATATTTTATGATGATTTTATGATTTTAACAAGGTGCATAGATAATCTATAATTTTAATTATTAAAGGAGGTGTAACATTTCTAGTGAAATATATTTAATACTAAATAATTGATTCATAATGAAATGTGAACTGAAAACATTATTTTCTTCAGTCTTTCTCTCTCTCTTTGACTTGCATCTGACTTTTATTTTACTTATCTATAATTGAAAATAAGAATAAAAAAGTACATCTCATAAATTTTTGATCCTGATCTCTTAAAAATCTTTATATTATAAAATTTATGATTTGATTACTTTGATTTTTACTGATATGAAATAAAAGTTGGTTTGAAATACTTCTATGACTTATTTTTACATGTCAGAGAATTATTCATAAATATATTACATTGCACAGTTCAAAAAAGTAACTATAAATTTCAAAAACATAAATTATAATGTCGAAAAAATTAATAAAATTATTTAGTGTATAAAATAATGCTACATATTTTAAAAATTCTATAAATTCTTCACATACCACCACTGTAAAGTGGTATATCTCCAACAATTTCTTTACTGATCACTCTAGTTAAACAGTTCAGCAGTTTAGCATCATATGCCAAATGTTCACCCTCCAACATTACAACTTGAAGTTTAAGGATATCACCTGAAGCAGTTCCACAATACAAGAATGAATCACTTAAATCAACCTAAGAGATTAAAAAAAAATTATTTGAAACTAAACCTCTTCTTTTTCTTTGCAAAATTAATAAATTATTAAATAAATAAAAAAAAGCCATAATGTAAAAAAAGCATGTAAGTTCATACATCAAAGCACTTTATTTCTCTTTTTATCCGTCCTATAGCTGCATTTGTAGGTGTTACTCTTCTACTCTTGAAGTCTATTTTCCATATGCGCAAACTATTACTGTAAGAGAATATTTTGCGGAAATTAGGTAATAAATACTATTTGTCATACAATGCAATCTTTTTCAAAATCATTATTTGAAAATATACAAACAATGTAAAATAAAAGAAATAAAAAGTCTGATTACAAATTTGATTGCACTAAATATAAAGGGTTATCAATTAGCATCAAAAAATAAATTCCAATTTTTACAACACTGTAACAATTCAGTTTTTAAATAACACAATATTAATCACGTTCGACAACCAATAGTTCGCTCATCATCTATATAACTATGATAATTGACAAAACCAAAGAACCATCCAATCTAGCATTCTAATGATTTCGCCAGTTTCTATTATGTATGAAATTAATGACAACCATGGTCACATGAAGCTCAAATCAATTTCATATCATAATTTCAAATCACCGGTATTCTTCTCTAACCACTGTCCCTTTTCGAGAGATATTTCAAAATATTTTTCTCTGTACATTCTCTATGGGGAAATATCCACAGAGAATGTCTATCACAAGCACTAAATAAACTATCTAATACACAGATTTAGTCAATTTTTCATATCTTGTAGTGCTTAATCAAAATTGTCGAAATCAATACAGTGTTTTTGGTTGGCGAATTGTCTATCAAGATTTCTCCATAGAGAATACACTGCACAGTTTTGTTTTTTAGATTTGTCTCAAAAATGGAAGGCAGAGATGAATAGGCGATCCTTGCTGACATATGTAGAGATCGCAAGTTTTCATATGAAACCAAAATTATAAAAATTGAATCAGTAGTTTGGAATAGCCTGTCGGTTAAATGATCTTCCTTCTTATTTTAAATATATAGATATTTAAAAAAAAAATTCATTGCATAGTTTAAGAGATAAGTCTGAGAAGTTTTCTCTTAGTGCTTACAAAAAAAAATCATTAAAGGATTTCTTTAATAAGCATCTTTTAAGGAAAGGGAATCTTTAGTACCTTTGGAAATTTTGCTGTGGGCTTTAGGTATTATTATCCCTTTATTTGCAGTATGAGAATTCAGAGTTAGCAAATTTTTGGAGTGCGTGTTAGAAATAATTAAATAAAAAAATGGGATCTGGATCAAAAAATAAGAGAAAATTTTAAAATAAAATACTATCATGAATTTAAGATAAAAATTAGGAAATTAAGACATATTATATACATATACATATATATTACTGAATTGATTTACTAGAATTGATGAATTGATTTACTAGATAAATTTACAATTCTGAAACGTGAGTTTCTAGAAATTTAGATAAACAATTTGAAACTTTTTATGAGAAAACATGATATAAAATCAGTAAGTCAAATAATTCCTTCATAATTAAAAACTTCAAAAAATATGTAGTGTTATGTCTATGAGTATTTTATGAAAATGTTCATTTTAATACCTATTTTAAACTCAGTTATAGTAATAAATTATATTTCCATTTATTACAGAAAAAAAAATTAAACTAACTTGTCAAAATATTTACTTTTCTTTAAAATGTTTAATTAACAGATAGTTTACGGTCAATAAGTAAAAGGACTAATTATTCTATTCTTAATATTTCCTTTTGTTTATATGAATTAGCATTTTTTTCTCCTATTTTATATTTCTTCAAATAAAAATTAGTATTTGTATCTGATTTATTTTAAAGAAAATGACAGACAGTATTTAGTGAAACTCTAATTCAAAAAATGCAATTTTCGTTTCAGCATAAATTGCTTTAAAAAAATAGCTATAATATCTCAAAATCTCCCACTGTCAAAGCATGATTGGAATATTTCAACACATTTATCAGATTGAAATAAAAATGTTTCAGTTTTTTCTTTTTTCCAATTAAAACAACAACAACAACAACAAAAAACAGAAAGTATGTCTATGTAATCCTAAATTATTAATTAAGATTGAATGCTTAGAAATATTCATTTAAAAACTGTTTAATTTTTCTAAATAGCAAATTAAATGAAATTAATAATATCATGAGGATCATAGTCAAGATCAGATATCTTTTTTGGCTTTAATTAAAAATTTTTCTTATACATTTCTCAGATTACTAGAAGATGCGTCCATTTAGACAGGTTGTTATCAAATAAACAATAGATCTGATTTGATGTTTCTTGGTTTTTGCTTCACCCATTCTATTATTATCTCTCTCTTGTTAACCTTTGTGTCCTTACAGTAGCATCTCCTCTATATGATGATAGAGGAGATGCCATTCCTTTTGATATAATGTTTAGGAACATGCAAAATCAAAACAAAGTAGAGAACAAAAATCAAATTGAAGCAAACAATAATTCATAACAAAAAAAAAAAAAAAAGACAAACGAAATATTATTTTTAAAAAATGCGAAAAGAAAATCAAATTGAACTTGCAACTAACTGATCAGTAAAATGAAAGTATAATCAATATAGATATAAAATAATTAAAATTGCAGACCTCAGTTCTACTTTTTTTTACAATCTACTTATTTTTGCTGCTACTGCTATTGTTAAATTTGTTACAGTTACTTTAATATTACAAATTGATAAAGAAAGCTCTTAACACTTGTAACTTAAAAAAAATTCTTGTCAATTTTAACATATTTTTTTGGTTCTTACTTATTGTAGCAACATTTATACTTATTTGGTGGTCTTAGGATTATGCCAAGATCATTATACATAATACAACCATCTTGGCAGTAATCTCAGATGCTTTGTGATTGAATCATAGAGGCTGCTATAATATGCAAATGCTGATTTTTTAAATTAAATTTTTATACAAAGAACAATGTTAGAGGATACAGATCTTTGTAATATTTTTAAGACAAATAAAAAAACTTACTTCCCAGCAGAAAAAAAGATATCATTTCTAGTATTAGCACATCGCAAAATGTTAGCATACCCTCCAGCTAGTGGTGCTGCTGTGTTACCACACAGTGGAACTAATCCATCTATGTCATATACAACTACGCTAAAAAGAAATAATGATAAAAAATATGTTTTAAAATTTTTACTCTAAAAAAAATAACTTGAAAAATCACTTACTTTAAAAATTTTCAACTGTTTATAAATATATGTTAAATGATATTTGATAAATTCATTTAATAAATATTATTTCAGTAAGAGATGATAGATAAATTTTTAAAATTATGTTTTGTGGATAAAATATTCTATGACTTTTTACTGTATCCAAACATTGGAGGGAAAAAAATACAGGAGAAGAAAAAATTTATTTAGAAAAATTTTACTTTTTTTTTTTTTTGTCAAATTAAGTACAGAAAAAAAAAATTTAGTATGAAAATGCAAGTAAATAAATTTAGAAAAACTGTGTGTCCACAAGAAAAAAATTTCAAAATTTGCTTTTATTTCATACTTTTGTTCCACAATTTTATTGGAATATAGCTTTAGACATGTGTGAGTGATCACAATCCTCATAAAATAATGATAATGTTAAAGAAACAGGAAAATATCTATACTTCTTTTTGAGTCATTAAATGATAATATCTATTGTCTTTTTGGATAGTTCATGAGGTTCTTACTCTTGCTTCCCTCATTAGCTTTAAATATAGTCCTCATTGGGAGTCATGTATAAATGCATGAATGTAACATTATCTACAGACAACATATAGTTTATTTCTGGAGCAGTGAAATTTTAATGAAACAGCATTTGTACCTCTAAGCAAAAGGAAAATAATAATTAACTTATGTTAAGAGCATGCACATATTTTCAAAAAATTAAACTAAATTAAATCCCATTTTATTTCGAGTTACTGTTTAACATTAAAAGTTATTGTTAACTGTTACTTCAAGTTTGTATAGAAAAGTAGAAAGATTTAGTTCATGGGATACAAAGTGAGTTAATATAGATAATGAAGTTATTATTAAATGAAACTATATGCTAATTCAACTTGCAAAAGCATATTATTTTTATATATTAAAGAATATAAGCTTTTTTTGTTATAAATTTTGTATGCAAATCACCACAAAGGGGAATCATAATGAGGAAGCATTTTTTAACATTGATTGTACACAATTGTAATTAAAATTCTGAATGCAAATAATGCTATTTACTCTTTTAAATCAAAATTATGCCCACAAGAGAAAAAAGAGTATTAGTCAGTTAATAGTTTTAATATACACTTAAAGTAAATAAATATTTTAAGACACTGAAGAAATTAAGAATGTGAGAGAAGAAGAAACTGAACACGTACCTTCCACAGTCTTGACCTCCTAAAGAAACAACATATTTTGAGTCACAAGTGAATGCTACTGCTTCAACTTTCACTCGGTGAATAGAATGAGATCCATAAATTTTTTTCTCTTCAAAATTCCATATAATTACATCAGCCTGTATATTCACAATGCATAAAATGATCTTTTTAAAAGTTTTAGCACTATATGATCTTTTTTAAAGTTTTAAGATACTATTTTATACCAGTTCAGAAAACTAGAAATCAAACTGAACAATTTAAACTAACTTTGAACTGAAATCAATTATACTGAAAGAAATTTATTTTATTCCCAGAGCCTCTCTTCACTACAATGCTGACTTAAAATTACAACAAAATTAATAATCATTAAGAACACAGAGTTCCTTATAATGAAGTAATATTCTCCTTTCTTTCTAATTAATTGATGATTTATATTATATGTTTAGATATGGTAAAAATGAAAATGAATGTATATTGGATGTTACATTGATCTACTGTGAATTCATACAAAAAAGTTACACACATCACAGTAAGTATTAAATAGATATTCAATGAAAAAAAAAGTCATCTTTTTATATCTTTTCTATACAATTATTAATTCATTAATTAAATTTTAATTATCACTGCAGTTTTTAATCTTCATTATTACTAATAGAAATAAAAATATTCTTGTCTCATTCTAATAGTAAGATGACTATTGTTGAATAACGTGAAATTTATCTTTAAAATAAAGAAGCAATTCTAAATAATAGGTTTCAGTGAAAACAATAACAATAATAAAAGAAAACACTAAAATTAAAATAAATAGGATTTTAAAATTAATAAAAAGTAGAAGAAAGATATTTAAATCATAAATTATCTCAAATATTTTCATATTAATTATATAAAATAAAAAATACATTGTTAATTCATTATATTTTTGATTGAAATACTAAATAATGCAGCTAAAATGAATTATTCTGTGATAGAAAAAAATTAATGTTTCAACAAAAGTAATAAATAACATTGACTTCAGATGCATTTTATTCATTTACAATTATGTTTAAAGTATATTAGAAAAGCAATGAACAATATAACAATAAATACCTTAAATCCCATAAAATTTTCTTGGCCAGATGCAAGTAATGTACCATCTTTAGATACAGCAACGCATGAAACAGAATTTGAATGTCCACAATATCTATATTCTTTTCCACTTCCTACATCTTTTACCATCACAGTTTGCCCAATGCTATAAACTATGTGTTTTTTATCAGGATGAAATACCAGGCCATTTCTAATCTTACCTGAAATTATTTTGAAATATGAAAAATATTTAGAAAAAATAAAGTACATTTTCAATAAAGAAAGAAAATTAATTTAAGAAAAATTAAAATGGAATGTGAATTTTAAATTCATATTCATTTAACTCTTAAATCAGATCTACCTTTAAAAAGGGAATATTTTATTTATTTCATAAAAACTGTACATAAAAATAGGAGTGAATTTTAAAGATTTTCTTAAATTTTCATGTGTAATATACAATAGTAGAGATTTATTTCCAAACTATTATTCTCCTATATTTTTGCTGTTGTTGTTGTGGCTCATCCCACCTGGTCGACAGTAACATCAAACCAGGTCCACGAGCCTGAACTTAAATTGCAGCTTAAAGAGGTCAAGGACTTAGAGGCACCAAAGGCTGAAGTTTGACTTTGCCTCATTCCTGCATTGCATTTAGCTGAGCAAAATGGAATGGCCTTCATGCCTTGGGTGATCCTACCAGGAGAATACTCTTCCACCATACTTCACCCATTCTGCCGAGGAACACGCTCCCGCCGGGATGAGGCAGTAATGCAGGGTTTTAGGGGAGCCTATATTTTTAGCTGAAAATATTAATTATCTACACCAATAATTAATAAAATTTAATTTCATCACATAATTACCTTTTAGTGAGAGGTGACATTATAAGATGCTATTGAAGTGAAATAAAAGAGATAACACAATATGATATATTGTACAAAAATTTTATATTATATCTAAAAGAATTATTAAAAAACACATCAATGCATCATTTTAAAAAAGAAAAACTCTCCCCCTTTCAACCCATCAAGTTTTGTTGATGGTGCAGTTTCATTTGCAAGTTCTATTTCCATCTGAGTCTTGTTTGTATCTAAAACCACCTTCAATTATTTTCAAATGCATATTGTTAAAATTTGAAAGTCAGAAAAATAAGCAGGTCAAAAAAGTTTTTTTTAATTTTTATTTAGGCCATTTTATACCAATTTTTCAAAATAAAGACCAGTTTTATTGTAAACCATGAGTTTTCTTCCTTAATTTTTTTTTTCTTTTCATAGTCATCTGATATCACATATTTTAATCATTTTGAAAGAATAGTAGGAAAGAGAATCCGGTATAGATGTTGTTGCTCTTTTTCATTTGATTTTGATGCCATGAACATATTTAAATTTTTTAATTATATTTATTAATGATTTATTATATTTATCATAAAAGATTTATCATATTTATAAATATATAAATTGACAAACAGTCAA
Source organism: Argiope bruennichi (assembly GCF_947563725.1). NCBI lineage: Eukaryota > Metazoa > Arthropoda > Arachnida > Araneae > Araneidae > Argiope > Argiope bruennichi. The sequence continues at coordinate 76,481,269 of NC_079151.1, forward strand.
ATTTTTGACGAATTTGACCTAGAATTTGATATACATCTACATTTGATACACATTATATAAAAAAAATTCTTAAGCCGAATTTCAATCATCTATATTGTTCTGCTTTGAGTCATTATGTTTGCAGCATGAAGACAGATTTCATCCAAATTTGATGCAAGGCTACACATTGAATTCTATTTTATCTATCTCATTCTGATATTTAATTATTTTATATAAAAACAGATATCAATTCTTTTTCTAGACAGGGAAAATAAGATTCACTAATATATTTGATGTCAAATTGTTTGATTGTCAAGTTCCTTCTCTTTGCCCACTGCATATGCAAAAAAGTAAATGAAATACAACATTTTTGTTCAAAGTTTTTTCAATTATATTCTGGAGTGAACAAACAATATTTACAACTATTATTTTAAAATAAAGTTTGAATAATGCAAAAAAAAAAAAAAAACATTAAAAAGCCACAATTATGGAAAAAAAAGAAGTAAAGATCAATATAATCAGTTAATACTAAATATATTAACAAAAAGCCAGTTTATTTAGTTTTTCAATAATGTTTCAATGACCCACCATTGTTGACAAAAAAATATATTATAGTAGTAAATATAATTATAGGCAGATAATCGCAAACAATTATTTTCATCAGTATCTCATAACATCAAATTTCCACCATTAGAGCATATTTCATTGATGATGGAGCTTTTAACAAATTGTAACATCGTCATTGTACCAATAAAAGAACCAGAAATCAGCTTATTTTCTCTCCTCTCACTCTAGATGGTCCCCACCTCTGAACTGCATAAGAAAGGCTCATTAACAATGAGTTTACATTTAACATCAGTATGATTATAGATATAATGGTGAAAAATTCGTTACTTTTTTATTCTAAGCAGGCAGCGGATACAAGCAGTTTTTGATTACTTATGGATGCAATTTTTCGGAAATGTTGAAACTGTCTTTAAAAAAAGCGAAATTCGTACGATATAATAATTTTTTAAATATATATTAATAATTAATTATAAAGAAACATCAATACCTTGGAAACCTAATGTGGATACAAGTTCGAGACGGGGTAATTTATCCCCATCGCCCATTTTAGAAAGTAAATAAATATGGATTTGAATTATGAAATTGAAATATATTTGCTTTCTAACTGAATTCAAGTAGCGTACCACTCAGTTACCATGACAACCAAGCTCATATTCTTCCCATGTAAATTATTTAATTTTTCCCCCCACTTACTAACAGATTAAAAAAAAATAATTTTAGAATATAATATTTTTATTGTTTTATAATCTAAATTTTCAATAATCTTTCTTTTCATGAAATCGTGTTTAATAAACTAGGCTTATGTGCTCTTGTGCATCTATTATTTTTTAAATCCAGTGATTTTAATCAACATTGCTGTAATTTACCCAACCTTTGGCAAAATATTAAAGAGATTGTATTCTGAGAAAACATTTAAAACTATTTGTCGAAAGCGTTTAAATTACTCCTCTAAACATAAAACACTTTTCTTCGTAAGTTATCCCCTTTTCGCACAGTAGCTATAACATCAAGATGGCTATTTCTGAAATTTTATCTCAAAAACCTATATTTAAAATAGATGCGTTTAGATAACAGATCTGCATTTTTTCCTTGTTAAATTGATTTCAAGTCGAATAAATTAAGAGAATTAGCAAAAAATAAATATGTATTATACTTTTGAATAAAAAAAGCAACTTACATGATTTCTGGTGGCAAACAATAAAACTATTTCATCCAATAATATTGCTTCTTACAACGTGATTTTAGTATACTCTTTCTCAGTTATCTATGTTTCTAGGATTTTCGTAACGATTTCTGTTGATTCAAAATTGCAATTGAAGGAGTGAATATAAATAACATGATTAAAACAAGTCAATTATTTACATTTTGATGCATGGTTGAAAAATTGTTGCTTTGTTAACTGAATTTTCGTCTCTTAAGTAGATTGAAGATTCGGTCCTATTAGAAAAATGATGAATTCTGGACTTCGTACGAAGAAAGATGTTGAGCGGCATGTCGCTGATGCATTGAGTAGACTTAACAGCGAAAATGAAGTAATGTTTACAGTTATAAAATTGATATGTTTATATCTTTATTGAAGCATATTTAGTGATTTGCAGCCTTTTTACCTGTTTAAGTATCCTGTAAATCGCGGCATAATTTTCTTTTGCGTCATAATTTGTTTCAATCTACGAAATGAATTTTCCATGATAATTAGTGAAACAGTTTTATTATTATAATTATTTATTTATTTTTAAATTTTAACGAGTCAAATTGTGTACTATATCTATCTAAAGTTATGAGAATGCATAGTGTAAAATATCCTTTTAATGTGCTCGTTCTTGTTAATCAAATGTTTGTTTTGGCACCTGATGAGTACGTTTTACATTTAATTTTTTTGCCACATATCAATTTATGTTTTGACTATTTGCATTTTCTTTATTAGTGTAGTAAGATTTTTTGTCAGATAAATTGTAATTTAAATAGAGCTTTATGAATAAAAGAACAGTTAAATCTCATCAAGTTGGTTTAACTTGAGTTGTTTATTTTTAATTGCATGTGAAAGTGTAAAATAATCTAATCTTATTTATTAAAGCTTATCTGGGAACATTAAGTACATTTATTGGTAAATAAGTAATAGTAATCTGGGTACATTAATTAATATGAATTATAAAACTTGTGCTTTATTAAAAAAGGGATTTAATATTTATTTTATACCATGGTCTGTCAAGATCGTGCCAACCAATTATAATAACCTTTTGCATTTGATCTGTTAACTGTGATATTGAAAGATTTAGTAACATTTTAAAATTTCCATGCATTTTCAATTTTTGTATTTTTTTTTTTTTTTTTTTTTTACCATAATCTTATTTTTTTTTATCTATTTTAAAAAAGAAATATTTTTTGTAGAAAAACCTTCGTGGGTACACATTTGCTCGATTATTCTTCCAAGTGAAAGATTATGAAGCTGCAAAAAAGTAGGTTTTATTTTTATTTACTTATATGACTAAAACATTGACTGTTCAGATTTATTTCTTTAAAATATTAATTTTTAATGTATTTGCTAGACTTTTTTAATATGAGCCTCTTTTATATTTCTGAAAAAAATGTTTGTTTGATAAAATATTTATTGTTTTCTAGTTGTTTTTTTTATATTTTTATGAGTATCTTGAAATTGTTAAATTCAAATTGAATTTTTTTTTGAAGTTAGTTATATCTTATTTTCTTAACCTGAGATTTGGGAATTTTCTTGGAATTGTATTACAGGCCTATTACAGATTTGCAAATCTAATGAACTTAATATTAAATGATGTATTATTTCATATTTGGCACTTATTGCTGTTGCAGCACTTCTTCGGATATAAGTTAAAATGTTTGTATAACTGTCATCTTTTAGAAATTTGTTACGATATTGATATATGCCCCTCCCCAATTAGAAATAATCTTAGTTTTTGATGGAATTTTTATTCTTTGTGTTTGTATTACCATAATTAATACATACCATTATTAATTCAGTTTGATAATTGTAAAATTTTGATTGTAATTTAAACTGTCTTACAATTTCTTAATGAATGAGTTTGATGTTTTTTAATACTAAAAATTAAGTATGAATAGTTTTAAAAGATAGTCATAATAAAGAAAACTATGCATTTATAAAGTGTGTATAATTTGGCAAGACATACATTTTGTATTTTTGTGTCATTTAATATATAGGTAGGTCCTTGTGAATTAACTACATGCCAATGATTAATTACTAAAAAAATTGCCGAAAATGTCATTTTAATTGCAAGCAATAATTAAGCATTACAGATGTCGTTTTATTCTTCTAACTGTATTTGCTAATGATATACAGTTGAGTTTAAACTTTGTTGGTAGCATGCAGTTCAATAAATAAGTGCAGTCAAAGTTTGCAGAATAAGCGCAGTTCATAATGAATGATTTGCTTAATGAATAAAATAAAATGTAAAGTTTATTATGTCAATGAATGATGTTTTGAAAAATGAATGATGAGAAGACATCAGAATTGGCTAGGATTTTCAGTCAGTTTTTATTTCGTATTTAAATATATGTTTCTGCATGGAAGACACCTTGGCCAAATAGTGTTGTCAAACTCAATGAGGGGTTTGAGCAAGTGTTGTGTGAAGCATTAATTAATGAGATTTTATTTCTGGTCACAATTTTGAGATGAAAGATGGATAACAATGAAAGCAGTGACCTGGGGGGAAACAACATAGCTAGAATTACTAAAGAGCCTTTGAAGCTGCATTTTGTACCACAGCAAAAAGGTGATGAGATTTGATTAGGAATATTGGAAATAATAACCTTAATAAAGAAGCAACTTTTCAGTAAAATGAAGCAGAGGCTAAAGGGGGGGGGGACTTTTGCATCACAGTTTAAAAATTATCACTATAATCAAGCAGTAAGACTGTGTCTCAGTTTCTCTAAATTTTGAAGTGTAGCTTGAAACTAATACTTTTAGACAACTTTCTTCTAATAAAAAAAAAAATGTATTATAAATAATAAATTGCATAACTATCAATTTGAAACATTTTTTAGAATAAAACACTTTGTTCTGTTTTACTTGGATTCTTATTGGGAAAAAATATATATATATATTTTGCCAAATGAAATTTTTGCATTGCAAGTAAGAATCGGGAACTATTTATTCTTGTTAAGCAAGACATGTATATAAAGAGAAATATAAAGAAATGTTTGAGTAATTACCTAAACCTATTTAGGGTGTGGCTCAATAAAAGGAATTGCATATATGAATATTTAAAAATAACATACATTTTAACACCAGAAAAGTAAATAAAAAGGCTATAGCTTTTATAATAAATTGCCCATCATGCATCAGAGTTGCAAGTCATATTAGGAACTGAAATCCTCAAAAACTATTAAAGATATGGCATTCCAAACACAAATTGTTTCCTTTGAACTTGTAGTCATTTGGAATAGTTACTGGAAAAATTTAACCAAAAAAATCCAATTACTCTTAATTAATCATGGTAATTGTGGATTTTAATGATATAAAGATTTTATAAAAATATTTCACTTCATGATATTGATGTTTACAAAAAGTAAATTGGTTAAAAATTGTTTTCTTTGGAATGAGAATAATTTATAATGTACTGAATTGAAAGTAAATGTTTAATACATAGCAACTAAATATAACAGTAGAAAAAGTAGATATTTCTGATATAATGGAAGCATAAAAAATTTCCTCAAGCTGTTAAAACAAGAAATAGTTACAAATAATTTAAGTACCTTTTTAAGGTCCGTTTGACAAACGTTCGTTACTTTTAGTAATTAATATTTTATTCCATATACTAAATTCATCTGTAATTCTGTTAAAATGCTCTTTTTTCTTGTTTAAATATTTTCATATTGTTTTTATAATTATGAAATATTTGCAATTTACTTTTATCATACTTGTAAGAAAGACATAGGAAATGAAATTAGAATCATATTCAACATCTTTGTTATTTTAATTACAAGTATTGATACTTTGTGTTTTTTACAATGCAGTTTGGCTAATAAAGTATTTTCTGAGGAAAGTCATAGATTTCAGTGTTTGTGAGTTAACTGCATACCAACAATTAATAGCTACAAAAAAAGTCACGATCGACATCTTACAATTACAACCAGCGAATAATTGCCAAAGATGTCATATTAGTTTGTTGATGTAATAATGTCATGTTGCTTCATAAATAATATGTGTTTATGCCTAAAATTTGTTGATGCCATTTTAAGCTAAAAGTTTGCTAATGGCATGTGGTTAATACACAAGTACTGCAATTTTACATTTAAGTCACAGTTTGAAGGATATAATCTAATTGTTAAGAAATTGGAATTTTTTATGTGAACCTTATTTTTACTATTAAATTATATATTCAAAATGAATTTTTCTTTCTTTTCATAGGCATTTATCTAGCTTCTTGAGTGTACGAGATAATCATGCTCCGGCTCATAGGTTGATGGCTCAAATTTTTGAAGCGACAAATAATCCTGAAAGTGCTTTGCAGTCTTACAAACGGTATGATTTTTATATTTTTAGTCTTTATTTGAGAAACTAAGTTGAATAACATATGTATTCTGGAAGGAGTAGAAATAAAAGCTTTGCAAGTAAGAAATTAAAGATATATGGGATTTTAGCAATAAGGTGTATATTTTGCAGGTCTTATTTATTATTGCATCTTTGTTGTCTTTGGCAAGCAGCTATTTTGGTAGAATTATTAAATATGAAATATTTCAATCAAGTGGCTCTGACTGGGAAATTCTGTCTAGATTTTTCATACAGAGAATGTACAGTGAAGTAGAGTTCTGGGATTTTTTATGAAAATGGATGGTGGTTGAAAGCAGATGATCGTTGATGATGCATCTAAATGTCAATAACTTTCATAAGAAACAAAAAAAATGCTGAAATGAAACTCAATAATTATACGTGGGGGTCTGATTTTTTAATTTTGCCAATTATTTTAAATGCATAGATTATGGGCGGACAGGAAATGGCTGTTTCAGTCTTTATTTTCTGTCATAATTGTCATTTGGTCTTACAATACTTATAACCTCAACATCCTACAAATATTTAATTATTATCAATAACTTTTATAATAAATAAAGTTTTAAAATTCTTAATTATCACTAATGAATATTTAATTATTGTGTGTTATTTTGGCAATAAATTAAAGAAGCATTGTTCCCTCCTCTTCAAAAATGTGTTACACCTTATTGGAAATTTGCTGCTGTTCAAGTGCATTTTCTTACCCTTTAAAGTATGTTTATTCTAAATTTCGTAGTTCTTAGTCCAATGGCCTATTGTGAATTAGTTTGTTTTTTAGGTAAAAGATGACAACAGCTATTGTCTGCTCAGCAATTTATTCTATTATGTACAACATAAAGTCGGGCATATATTTTTTCCTTTACTATTAATAGAAATTAAATTTTAATATTGTAAAGTAAAATTCATTCAAGTATGTTGAAAGTGGAGTAAATAATTTTTAAACAAAATTTTTGTTTTAAGTATTTGAATATTTCTGATTAAATTCTCTTTCTTTTTGTCATTTCAATTCAGTATTTATTTTTCTCTTGTACATTGAATTCTTATAAGCTATTATATTGTGTATAATATCAGTAATTTGAAAATTTTTTTAGTAAAACTAAATTTAAATAAATTTTGATCTATCATTTTTTTTTAGTGTTCTGAATGTATTTATGAAGCGAATGGTTTATCATATTTCTCCTATTATTTGTATTGCTGTGAATCATCATTTTAATTAAATGTATTTTTCTTACAGTTCTTTAGAAATTGACCCCCATCAGATTGATTTGGTTTTGAAAAGTAAGTTTAATGTCATTTTATTTAAATTTTGTGCTCTTTAATTTGTAAAAGCATTTATTCACAATCTTATTTATTTCTTATAGTTTGTGAATTATATTGTCAGCTTTCAGTAGATCATGAGACAGCTAGGGTAAGATTATTTTCTATTGTTACTGATGCATTTCAAAACTTATTTCATAGTGTTAAAAGCTAATTTTTTAAAAAATTTCTTTCTAGTATTGGGCTGACAGAGCAGATCAGCTATTTCCCCATAATGAAATTGTGTTCAAATTACGGGTATGCATTATATAATTTTGAGATTTTTTTTGTTAGCATAGATATGAAATATTTAAAGATTTATATTATATATAAAAGATATATACTGTAAGAAATTTATTTATTAATTGTTTTCTACCCTTATTTAAACTAAATTGGACTATTATTGGAATTTGTTTCAAAAAGATTTTTTTAACATCTCATTATAGTAGCAAAATAAATTAAATGCATTGAAGTAAATCTTTCCAAATTTCACTATTTATGTAAAGAAAGTATGATGACTAAGAGAATTTATATAAAATCACTTCTGTGGAGAGAATTGTGCAATTATGCTTTTTTAATTATTTTTAGTTTATATCTAATTTCTTTGACTAAAAATAATTAATGTATCCTATTAATGTATGTATGTATTATTTATTTCTGAAAATATAAAATAACAGCTATTGTATAAGTAACTAATGTTCATACTTGGGGGGGGGGACTTTTTTTTCTAGAGATGAATTTAATTTTTATTTTATACTTTCTTAGGAATGCATGGTATCTGCTGAAGGAGAACCTGATCATCAGGAGCTTGAAAATTTGATTGCAACTGAACTTGTAGGTATTTCAATGCTTTATAGGCAATGAATAAAATTCATACATTTGTTATTTTTTTAAATATTTTATTCCTCCATTGTTTACAATTATCAAGATTAAAAATCTAAAACATTTGCACTTTTTGTAAATATTAGCAAAAATGTCATTTAAGATAATTGATTGAAATTATAACTGCAGTTAATTTCAACAATTGTAAATTTTTTTTCTTTCTTTCTTTATTTATTTGTCTTGCTTATGAAAAGGACTGAATGCTGTTAGTGTTAAAGAATGCTTCTCTTAAAATATTGGTATTTATCATCTTATGTGAATAAATTGATCTCTATTAATATGGGAGAAGTTGTCACCTAAATATGATAAAACACTTTTTTTTTTTCTACAAATTAAGTTTTTTAACTGTTTATTTTGATTACTGTCAACTTTAACAATCTTTCTGTGAAACTAAGGGCTATATTTCATACTGATTGCTTTTGTTTTCATGATTTTGGTTGTTTAAAATAAAAGCAATAAAAATTATTTTGTCTACTTTTAATTGGAAAAACTAATAGAAAATTATTGTCATCTTTTTTATATTTATCAAGACTGACATAAAAAGGTTATATATGAACTTTTTTATTTTCATTTCTTAATAGGCCGCACAGCCAAAAAATGTTGGTCTCCGAATTAGACTTTTAAGATTGTATCTTGACACTGAAAGATTAAAGGAGGCTTATGAGCATGCAACTCTTATTGAAAGCAAGAGGCTTTTTCCTTACAGTGTTGAATGGTATTATTTGCTGGGAGACATATTTGAAGTAAATTTTCTCTATTCATAAATTTTTAATTTATTAATGATTACATCTGACATTACTTTTTATATAATTTGAAATTAAAAAGAATATTTGCTTCTTATTCAGTTGGAACATCTTTTTGATAGTTTATTTGAAATTTGATATATTTTTAATTTATTAACATTTTTGAAAAAGTTTGTAATTTATTAAGTGCAATATCTTTTATCTCACTATTGGTTCATTCTGTTAAATAAGATATTTTTAAGGTAATTGAATGAATATATGTTTCTAAAGGTTATCCTGATGGCATACAGTACAAATTTTTTCTCTTTGTTATATTGTTGATGGTGTTTTCAAATTTCATTGCTTAACCTGTGCTGCATCATAATGTGAAAACTATTTAGTAAATTCTTTAAAAACCTGTAATTATCTTTTCTTTCACATAATTTTCTTTTTTCCAACTTCTTTTTCTTTCATATGTAATATACAGAAGTCACTTGAAGAGTGGATACAACATAATGATCTTTACATACATTTTAATCTTCAATCCCTTATGTTTTAACATCTTATTGTTCTTAATTTATATGCTTAAAAGTGCTATGCCTTTGAATCTATTTTGCAAGAATAGCTTTGAATGGCTGCAAGAGATTGTTTGAAACATTCTGTAATTTCTAAACTTAGAAAAAAAAAGAAAAAAAAGGTAAAAAGAAGAAAAAAAATTATTCTATATATCTCAAAAGATGGCTTTCATTTCGTTTTTTAGTTGATAAATCTTCCCTAAGAAATGTTATTGTTTTATTATTTAGATAATGCAATGCCCTTTTCATAAATTAACAACTTGAATACATTCATTGCTTTGTAGTATCATAATGCTTTCATAGTGATCAACTTGTCTTTTAAGTTCTCTACTTCTTTTCCTATTTTAAAGCAACTTAAAATTGATCCTAATCTCCTATTTATTATTCTAATCAAATTCTATTCCTCTCCTTTCTTAATTTACTGTTGTCTCCGCTAAAATTTGAACTTTAATTTGAAATTAAAGTGATTTAAAAGTCGATTAAAGATTTGTAGAAATTGTTTAAAAATTGAAAAAATTTTCATCTTTGTTGTACTGGTGAAATTTAATTATAATTTATGTAACAAAATTTCAGATACTAAAAGCTTAATATGAGAAACCTACTTATCTTGGAAAAATAAATTTCATATTTTCATTATCAACAACTGAAGAAAAAATGTGAATAAAATAGAGTATAAACTGAAAACTTTGGGGAGACTCGTATTTTAATTGGCTGAAGCTTTTAAAACATTACAAGATGCACATTCCCTTCTTTCAAAGTATATCTATATCAAATTTGGCAATTTGAGGTGTGACAATCTGCCCTGTAGATAATAACACAAATATGCACACACACACACACATTCTTTCATTATTAGTAGAGATTAGACTGTAATTTTTGCACAAATTGAATTATTGTAATAAAGTATAAAAATTACTTTTTATAATATATTGAAATATTAATTATTCATTAATTTTGTTAGATTTTAGTTGTCATATGAAATAATTAATAATTTTATATGTTTAATTTTCCTAATATTTAAATGGTTAGGTATGTAAGTAAGGAAATTCATAACTAATTTTCAAGAATTTTTATTCTTTATTCCTTTTTTTATAATGCATATTAAAACATAAAACACACAGCTAATAAAATGGCAAATTAAACTAAAATAATTCATTAACATGTTAATTAAATTAAAAATGTGAAACTAAATGGATCAGTCATGAAAAAAGGGACCTCATAATGTGCATTACCTAGAGCTGCAAAATATCTAAATTTGCTTTTAATAATTTTGTATTGATATGTTTCAAATTTTTTATTTTGCTTGTTAGTACTCATTTTAATACTGCATTTATTGAAATCCCAATTTGTTTGGAATAGGCATATCAAGAAGAATATGGGCAAAACCTTGACTCCCAATTTTACATAAATTATCTAACAGCTTTAGATCGACTTGTATTATTAACATTAGCTGAACCTCATTCTTTTTCTTGTGAGAATGGAAAGAAACAGTATAGTGTGAATGATGCAGCTGCTGTCTTATTAACGTAAGCATGTATTTTGTTATGATTTGATTTGCATTTTCAAAATTTATTGACTTGCATATTACTATTCTTTTTTACTTTTCATTTCTAATCAGATGTTTGGTACCATAATTAATTTTTTTTAATGTATATTTTTCCATGTATAGGTTGAGAATTTTTTGAACTTTTCTAATGTTTTTTATATATGTATCTGCTAATCTTGCAAAAAACTTAGATAATTACATTAGATGGTCACAAGTGATAGATAATTAAATATTGACAAATGTAGCACTTTTTATTTCTATAGCGGAAAGGAAAAATAAATTTTAAGTGAAATGACTTATTAATTTTGTGAAGAAAAAGTATTTTTGAAGTATGGAGAAATCCATTAAAAAAATTCAAATGTTAAAATAGTTGAAAAGAAATATATGCAATTCTTATCCAAAAGGTAGATTTTACATTTACTTTATGCTGATATGTTAATAAAATATCAGCTTTTTTAGTTAAACCAGCTTTATGCTAGTTTTTAATACTATTCTATTTTCTATTATTTAATTGTAAAGGAATGTTCTGTACTTTTGGTTTTTGGTAATAATAGTGCATCTGCTGTTTATTGTTTTATTTAGATATATATAAATTCTCATTTTGTATCATTACAGATTTGACCAACTTCTGAAAAAAGCATCAGAAAAAGATATTAAAGAAGGTTCCTGGATGTATTTTATGCATTATATGAAGGGACAACTATATTTTTACATGGCTTCTCTTTTGTTAAAGCGTGCTAAGATGGTATGTATCCTTTGCATTTCCGTTTATCAAAATATTAAAAATGTAGGATAAAATGAATTTTTCTCATTTAGAGATTTTCATACAAAGTACAAATTTACAATTAGGGCATTTATATACAAAAAGGACATTTGCTAATAAAGAGGAAAAAAGAGCTTAAATAGAATCGTATTAATTTATAATATGCCAATGGGTATTCCAACATTATTTATATCTGAATGAAAATTAATCTGACCTACAATTATATTACCGATTCAAACTTTTTTAGAAATTTATTATTATTAGAAATTCTTGTTATTATAATGAGTACAATCACTCATTTTACTGAATTTTGTTAGATTTCTATCAAAGATTAACATTGGAATAATTTTTAATGTATTTTAATAGATAAATTCTTTATTTAAATTTAATAGGTAACTTGCATATCATAATTGTTAGGAGATTTTAAAGCAGAGAACCATCACTCTTTGTTTTTCTATAGATTACTGATTCTCAATAAAAAATATTTATAGAAAATGAGCCAAAATATGTTAACTTATTTATTTTACATTTGTTTGTCAAATCATTTTATTTGCTCAGATAATAGAACAAGTTAAAAAAAAAATTCCTATTTGTTGATTAGAATAAAAAATTTTTCCTCATAATGAACTAAGTAATTAAATAATTAAATACTGAGTTTTTCTATTACAATCAAGATTGCAATCATTTTTATTCCAGATGTTTAAATCTCTTGTGTAAAGATATTTGAAAGTGATTGGTTCTTTTTTCTTAATTTTAAGGTTAATTTCCACTGAGTTTTTTAAAAGAGAAATATTCTATTCAACCTATTTTGCATCTCTTGTAGCCAACTCCATATTTTTACTAGTGATTTAATGTCCCTTATTTAGTATAGTTGTGTGTTAGATAGATGAAGTAAAAAAAAAAAAAAAAAAAAAACCAGATTTCTTGAATTTTTTTTTTTTTTTTTTACCTTGTAATAATTTTTACAAAACCTTTTAATGGTCTTTATGACTAAATGCAGTTATTCCTCAGAGTTTCAGATGTACCAGCCATTTAATTTTTAACCTTACCCTGCTCTTCATGGATGGCCTACCTATTATTTTTTAATTCTGCGCCATTTCTCTTTAATTGTCAGGTCATACTCAGCCTGACGCATAATGTAATGATAATTGGGGCTGTATTTAATTCACTCTCTTGGTGTAATGGTGAAGAATTTTTAATTACAACTCAAATTCTTATTCAGAATTTTTTTATTTATAAAAATTAAAATTGGATGAATGTTTTAATTGAAGTTTGATTAAAAAATGAATCAAGTCATATATGTGTACCTTATATTTATTTTTTAATCATATTTAATACAGAATAAAATATAAAATAAAAATGTTATCATGCTATTAGTATCATTTGTAATTAATATATGATTTTGGATGAATAAGAATGCTGAACTTGCTTTTAAAATATAATTTATGAAAATACATTATTTCAAATTTTTGCTCTTTTAGGATCAGGGAAATAAGAAGGAAGCATTCAAATTCAGTGCTGGCTTAGCTGTTGTCTGTTATACTTTCAAGCCTGTAAATTTGCTTCAAGAAATGTGGTTTTCCAATTTAGAAGATAATCAGAAAGCCTTCACAAATTTCTTTCAGCAAGGTTCTTTGAGAACAAGCTTCATTGGTAATAACTTATTTTAATATTAATTTATTTATAACTATCTTTAGATGTTGTCTTTCTTATTCTTATTAGACATTTTTCTTTCTTATCTTTTTTTCATAAATATCTTAAGACATTCATAAATTCATTTGTAAATGCCTTTTTAAATGTTAGAGTTCCATGTCTTTGTCTTCTCCCATCAATGATTTTTCTAACATTTATTTTGTGGTTATTACCTTTTTTTAAATCCATATTTAACTACCAGGTACTTTTGTTTTCTGAAGTTAAAACATTTCCTTGAATTTTCTTAAATGAAATATTTGTTTTCCCTCTTTAAAGCCATATCTTTTGCTATATTTCAATAGTATTGCTTAAAAATATTTTTAAGACTTCAAAAATTTGTTTGCATGGAATTTTCAATATATATATATATATATATAGTAAACACTCTCTAAATATATATATATATATTTAGAGAGTGTTTACTATTTACCCATTGATTTATATGGTTACTAATAATGGAATTTTGTCTTATCCCCTTAGAATTAATAATTTCTTGAGAAATGAATAAAGGGCATATTGTGTAATTACTATTTCTGTGTTGGTTGTTTCTAATAATAATAATAATGATAAAATAAAGAATTAATTTGTGTGCCCCCATTCTTTTCATATAATTATTGTTATCCTCCAATTTTCATCTAATAAACCTATAAGCAAAATTTGGGAATTTACTTCAGATACAGGGTTTTCAATATATTCTATAGAGTCTTATTGATATAAGTAGACTAGAAAGATAATAAATGTTATTTTAAAAATCTATTAATACATAAAAAATAGAGCTAAACTGGCATTAAAAAAAAAAGAAAGAAAAAGATAGTATTTAGGACTTAACAAAAGATTTAGCTGAAAATCGTGAGTTATCAGCACGGCTATGCCAGTCATTGTTTTCTAGCAATACTTCCATACACTGTATTACCTATTCTGAAATATTAAATATTCATTGTTTCTTCCAATATTCTGTTGACTCATTATTACTGCATGAAAATGGAAGCCAAAATTTCACCTCATTCAAAGTTGAATATGAACAGATTTTAAATATATTTTCTTTCCTTTCCTTATCATGCAATCAATATTATTAATCTTACAGAAAAGATTCATATGAATTCATTCTAGCATTCTAAGTTGTAGTTCCATCATATTTTGTGATTGAGTATATATGATAAGGAAAGAAAAGGAAATATACACAATATAAAGTGTTTGATCTGATGTGCAGTACTTTTTGTTTTCATGTTTTTAATAGCCACCTGTTTCTGATAATAATTCATATCATTTTTACAGGTCATGTTATAATAGACATGTGTAAAGAAGATAAAAGCAAATGGCTCCAGAAATTAAAATTAGAAGTTTGTATATCTCAGGTAATATATAATTCTGTATTACTTTAATAATTTTTTAATTTAAAGATTAAAGTTTCATGCAATTTTTATTCACTTTCCATTCTTAATCCATGAAGATGAATAGTTTAAAAACATCCTGCATCATATTTTATTTGAAAAGTTTTAATAAAACTTTGATATTTCATTATTCAGTTTATTAAGATTATATTTTATATTAAATATATAGAATCTGTTAAACTGCTATAAGTCTTGTAAACTGAAATTATAGTGTAACTGTTATTATTGCTATTAATTTTATTTGCTTTTTCTTCCCTTATATATTAAAAAAAATTTCTTGTCTATGATTTTTATATGAATTTCAGAAAAGTTGATTGTTTTTTTTTTTACTCACTTTTTGCTGACCAAAAATTGTTTTTTGAAGAACGAAAAATGGGAAGTGTTGAAATTCTTTTTTATGTAATCTAAAATATTTTATTCCTTTTGAATTAAATTCAATTTGGGTATTTGGTAGTAGTAAATCTTTAACCTTTAGGTATATTAATAATCACGAAATTCCAAACTTTTGTAAGAACTTGTTTGAAAAAGAAATTTTAATTTAAAACTAAATTTTTTCAAAATGAAATTGATTAAAATGACAAGTTATCTAGAGGTTTTTTTTTTTTTTTTTTTTTTTTCACATTAGTGTATATCTTACTTCTATGTCTTAGAAGCTTCAGTTAACTGAAAGATACATGATTATTGAAAGTGTATCTGATATTTGTTTTTTAATTGTATTTAAATTTCTAATTTCAGATCAAAGAAAGAATATATAATAGAGTTTTCAGCTCTGTAGTTCAAAAAGATAAATTACTATCTTCATATTTTATATCTGATTCAACTTTTGAAAACTGTAGTTTAGAATTCCCATCTGAACTGGCTTTACAAGAATATGATAAAGGTGATTTCCTACTCTTATTGAAACATTTTTCTATCTAAGTTTTAGCATTATAAATCTTTGATTGCATAATAGATGGTTATTTTGATTATTTGCAGTATAAAAACTTTTTGTATTTTCATAAATCGTATTATTGAGATGAATAAAAATTTTCCTTGTAACAATTTTAAATAGCTGTTATTAGTTTTCATTTTGCACTATCTTGCTTATAGTAAACATTTAAATAATCTAATATTTATATTGTATTAAAATATTTAATGTATGGTTTGATGAAATATTATGTAGTTGATATTTTTGACCCCTTCTTTTTAAAACTAGATTTGCAAATAATGAAAAAATACTGTCTGTCATTATATATCTATTTGCTTCAACAGTTTAAGTATTTTTACAATTATCTCATATTGGCATAGTTTCTATATATAGAGCATTTCGGAAGAAATTTTAAAACTAACAATTTACAAATATGTGAAACTTCAAAGATTCTGTTTTTCAAAAAAAATTTAAATAATTAAAACTGGACTGGATATAGTTTTAAGTACAGGACTAGAATTTATTGGTTGCTTGGTTAATAATTAGAACTATTAAATGATTCTAAATGCTGAAACTCTGTTGAATAGGAAAGATAGTTAGTGGAATAATTGTTTACAAATATTCAATGAATATATTTACAAGTATTCAATATGAACTAAACTTTTTCACAATAAAAAAAATGCTATTTCTGTTTCTCATATTTTCTCTTGCCATCACAACTATGCTTAAAGTTGTGAAAAATACCATTTCTCATTTGATTGCTATATTTCTGAATGGGGGATTGTATATTTGAAATTTGGAAGCTGATATTTTGTATCACGTACCATCAGCTACAGACCATTGTAATAAAATTGTAAATTATTCAACCATTAAAGTGTCCTTTCATGTCAAATAAATAGACAAATACTAAATGTTTTTTATTTCTTCCGTGGAAATTACATCTTTCTATTTACATTTATTTGAAAATTGTTTTTAAAAGTTATATCAAATTTTTGTAATTCTGTTAGAAACAATCTACTATGAATTGAAGAATTGAATTTTTTTTTTTCTTTAAGCTTTATGTTTTTTGTTTTTATTCAAGTAAAAATTTTAAAGTCATATGAAATCTATGTTCAGGACATGAAGATTTCTAAAGTTACATTAATTTATAAAAAAGATTTCTGAGATAAAGAAAAACATTTTATAAAACAGTTCCAAAAATATTTTAGGAAATTTTAAAATTTTGTTTCTTTATCAAATTTTTATTTTTGTGTATAATAGCTTATTGTTCAAAGTAAATCATTGTGTTAAATTTATTAATTACCTGATGTATTTATAGCGGCTTATAAGCTTTGTCCAGACTCTCTTCATCATTTAGTGTGGCTTGAAATGCAAAGGCATTCTTCAAATAGCTCAGAACTTATTGACAATCTCATGGAGGTAACTATTTAATAATTGTTTTCTCTGTGGTAGTCCAAGTGTTTGTTAATATTTTTTGATGCCATCTTTTCCGTACAATTTTAGGTTTTTAAAGGTCTTCAATATAGTAACAAAAATCTGTCTAAAGGAAGTTGCGAATCTCTTTGTGTTCTGGATCTTGAAGCCTATCTTTATGCTACTGTTTATCAAGCCCAATGTATGATTGAAAAAAAGAAAGGTTATCTTAGTCCAAAGAATCAAGATTCACAATTGTCTTATCCTCCAGATATAGCTGATGCTATGTGTTCTAAACAGCAAGCATCCTGGTGGAAAGCTGCTTATGGTCTTCATAGTTGTACTATTAAGTTAGTCAATTTTTTATATAAGTTAATTTTATTTGTTAAAAATTAATACACACGTTTATTTTTTTATTCCTATCTGATGTACAACTTTAATGATTGTCAAGCTGAATTTTTGAATCATTTTATTAGGCAACTTAAATGTCGGAATTCAAAAGTAAAAATTAAAAGTATTTGAGTTTAAAATTATTTCCTCTCTTCTAATTTAGAGAGAAACTTGGTGAACATAGAAGAATATTACAGCATGGCTTAGAAGTAATTAGAGGGATTGGTAATCATGGAATGGAAGTACAACTAGTTGCATATTTAGCACAAAAATTTGCAAACAAAGCTGATTCTTTAATGAAGGTAAGTGATCATGAAAATTACCTTATAGTCTATGTACATTTAAATTATATTTTTGTTTATAAACTTTTTGTATACATTAGAAAAAACTTTTTTAATGTGTACAAAACTTTTTGTGTGTGCTATTTTGGAATAGTAAAAATATTTGCATATTACTACATAATTAAAAGAATAATATCATAAGTTTTAATAGCTTTTTTTAGATATGTGCATATTTATTGATGATATTTAAGATTATTATATTGAAATTCTACCAAAGACAGATTTTCAGTTATTGGACATAAGTAAAAATGTTAATAGGGAAAGAAAAAGAGTAAGTGCTTTTTATATGAACTACACTGCATCATATACTACATATGTATTAAGAAAGGCCTAAGCCTTGGTTTATATTTCTTTTAGTTATTATTTTTTAAAGGATTTTTACCAAAATCCTTAAAAAACTCGGATTTTTTTTTTTTTTTTTGCTGCACTTTGAATCCTGAGAAAATGCTTCATTTTCAATTGTGCTCTTAAAAAGTTCTTGAAAAATAGACGAAATATAGATCTGTTGTTATCAACAGTAGTATTTTGGAGAAAAGAGAAGGCCAATTTGTGACTTAGTTTTGCCTTGAGAATTCTACAAATTGAAAAATGATGTTGATATGGTACTGCTGTCATCCACTAGTCTTTTCTCTATATATAACTTGAAGAAGGAAGGTGGAGGGGGTAGCAATGTTACCATCATAACTACCAAGGAATCATCAATAGATCTAGCAGCTGAAAGTAATACCTTTATGCTATTCACAAAGTCTTCATAATGTTTAGATACAAAACTGATAGAGATTTTAAAGTTTGAGGTGTAGAATTACTATTTGTAATATTTGTAAGGAGATTTCAAACTTGTTACATGAAATCTCCCTGATTGTTAGAGTGTCAAAAAAATTCTCCTACAAGCCAACAATATTTTATATATTACAGATGCTTTATTTAAATGTTTGGTTTTAATATGTATGGTCTGAAGTTTGATGAAGCTTGCTTTAACCAATCTGTAAATTGAATAAATGGACTTACACATTGCTTTTGGAATGGAAAAACAAGGTCGTTTTCAAGTTTCCATATTTTTATGGACAAATTACATTTGAAAAAAGCTTTTTCTCTCAGATGGGGAAATGAATAAATATATCCTGTGCATTAATTTTATTATTTACTTCATTACAGAATTTAATTATTTCTTACCTTATTTAACATTTATATATTGATTTTCAAAATTGCATTTGATTTAATAATATACGGAGGAAAATTAAATTTGGTCTATTTTATTTCTTTATGAAGGAATTATTCCTTGTTGTTATATATTTGTAATGTCTTTTAGGAAACAGAGCTTAACAAAGAAAAATACAAAATAAAACCTGATAATATCAAAGCTCTGCAGCAACGAGCAATCCATTATTGGAATATTGCTTTGGGTATGCTGGAGAAAATGTCATCTGGACAGACTCTTAAAATTCCCAAGGAACAAGTATTTTCTGGCATGAACAAATGCTTATCTAAGGATGAAATAAAAAATTTGCAAGAAGACGGACAACTTTATATTGCAGTTTGTTATATGGACTCGGATAAACTTGATGATGCAGCTGAGATACTATCCAAACTTTCAAATCCTTATGGATCTTATTATTTGGCATTAGTAAGTATACATAATTGTTTCTAAAATCAAATTTTTTTCTATTTATCAAAAAATAATTTTAATAAGATTTTAAATTATCTCATTATATAAATCAAATTGATTTAAATTTGGGATGGATTTATTGATGTAAATTCTAACTACATTCATTCTGGTCAAATTGTAAATTTCTTTAGAGAATATGATTCTTAGGGCTGAACAAGGCTTAACATATATGTTGTTGCCTTAGGCTTTAGAAAGCTATTATATAAAAAAAATGTAAAAAGTTTTTTTTATTAAAAGATAAACTTCAAGCAAAAATTTTATATATCTATGCCAATTTAACGATGTCAATGGCAAGAGTTATATTTTCCTTATATTAACTTTGTTACAGTTTTAATTCTTATCAATGAATATACTATATTCAAACTTTGTCAGATTCCTTCTATAGTTTACAAATAAGATCATTAAATTATGTGAATACATATATTACATGAATAAAGAAAAATTAACAGCTTGTGTTTTTTTATATTGATTGTATTAATTATATGTATTTTTTTTTTCTATTGATATTATTGGCAAATAAATATCCCATGACTTGTAAATTGAAATAATTTTTGATATTGCTTGTTTGGAGCATTTCTATAAATCTATGTGAAATCAATCATGAAAATAAGGCTTGTGCATGTTTTTGCATTGTTTATAAGGTCTTGAAAAAATTACCCATTAATGATATGTTTATTCACTATTGTTTTGTTGAACCATTGGATTATATTGAATCCTAATAATTGCTTCTAAAATCTTTAATTTTAATGTGAATCGTACTTTTTTTACTTGCAAACAATATTTTACTAGCTGAAATTCATAGTATTGCTTTAAATTGAAAGTACGGTCATATTTAATGTTTTTAATATATAAAATAAAAACTTTACTTTGAACTTGATAAAATAATTCTTTGGCTACTATGTTGCTTTTTGTTAGCCAGTTTGTTATACTATAACTAATACTTGTTTTAAATTGTCATTATATTTTTTTGCATAGTATTGTAATAATAATTATAGTTCCTTCTGATTTCTTTTTTCATCCTTTGTATTTTATAATGATGATTGCTTATTGTTTTAGAGCATGACTAGGGGAAAAAAGCTGATAAGTTTCTGCATTTTTTCCCCCAAAAATTAGTTTGAATTATAATTAGTAGATATTATAATTTTAAGTAATCTTAAATACTGTTAAAATTTTTTTTAACAAATTGCCCAAATGAAATGAAACATTGTATAATACAGTTATAAGCTATATGACAGAAATTTTGCTTCATTTTTTTTATTTACTAAAATATTTTAATTTTGAAAATAAAAAACAGCACATTTGACATAAAAATTGATTCCAGAATGTGTTAAGCCAATTTCATATTTCTGTTTGCCATTTTGGAACTGCTTTTGTTTGTATATAAATAGCCAGATTGTTTATATTTAATTATTGAAATTACAATGAATTCATTTTTAGATTTTACAAAAAATGGCTGCACAAGAAGAGAAATTTTCAAGTACAAAAGCTGTTCTGTTGACAAAGGCAAAAAATTCCATTCATGATACCATGGACCGTATCAAAGATGATAAAAGCCACCCATTGAATAAAGAAATATATCTTGTTTTAGAAGATATTGAGAATGAGCTTGCTAATGAATTATCCATAAGTAAGTAAAAATATATATTATACAAAACATTAAAATCCTATTATAACAAATGCAATTAATATATATATATATATATATATTTCCTTTTGCTAATGCTCTTTGGCTATTGTGTAATTGTAATTGTTATATTGGTAATGTAAATATTGCTCATTTTAATGATCTTTATATAAGAGCCTTAAAAGTGCTTATTTTTCTCTCTAAAGGAAAAAAATAAAGTAAAATTTCACCACATTACAGAATCATGCCAGATCAACCTGATTATATAACAGCATTTTCTTTGTGGTATCTGACCTTTCATCTCTGAAAGAGTTTTGATAAATCTTTATGTCCCTCAAAAAGCTTTTTTTTTTCTGGGAAAGCTTAAGGAAATATTG
The DNA here is from genome assembly GCF_947563725.1 of Argiope bruennichi. Taxonomy (NCBI): domain Eukaryota; kingdom Metazoa; phylum Arthropoda; class Arachnida; order Araneae; family Araneidae; genus Argiope; species Argiope bruennichi. Next base: position 76,502,942 of record NC_079151.1, read on the forward strand.
ATAATGAGGAGAAAATATGTTGCTTTCATTTATTTGTCTTTTCTTTTACCTCCTCTTGCTATTTTATATGGGGGGGGAAATGGTTTGCTTTTAGGATAATTTTATTTATCCATGTAAAATCGCACGATGAATTCATTCTTAACCATGACTTTAACAAGTTGTTTGCATTTCTACTACACTCATAATTTTTGTGTATGTGTGTGCATTTGCTAGTTATATTTCATTATCATTTAGCAAATCGTCAATTGTAATTTATATAGAAATTTATGTGTGAGGAATTTTTGCACATTTAAAGTGTTAGAACTTTTTAACGTAAATGTGTATTTAATTCACTGTAGACTTTCAAAAGTGTATATACTGAATGATTCAAAGCTTCTAAAAATAAAAATAAATGAAAATGTTTGTTGTACTCCAAAGTTACTTGTTACTCTCACTCAAGTGTTAAAAATAAATTGATGCTATTTCTTTTTTACCAGATAATTAATTAATAAAATTTAGAAATTGTATAGTTTAAAATTGACTTGAATGATTTTTTTTTCTGTAACAAGAGAGAAGAGAAATTACATTAATTTGTCATTCTGAAAACAATTATTTCAAGAAATTCTTAGGAATGATTTGTGCAAGGAAAAAAAATCCAACTTCTGCTTATTTCAAAAAGAAAAATAATATAAAACAACATGTGTTTATGAATTACCATGTGTATTAAATAAAATAGATGCAACAATTTTTAACTGATCTGCATTTCTCTAAGATTGAATTATGTAATATCATTGATTAGAATGGTAAAGCAAGCAGTTAATGCACATTCATAATATGGACTGATATTTCTGTCATCTATAAAGTTCATGAAATATTTTTAATTGTATTTTTATGCTGTATTGAAATCAGAACTTAAATTTTGCTATTAATCATTGATTGTTGCAGATAATTCTCAACATGTGGATGAAGATGAAACTGATAGCTATGATACTTCTCCAGTATATAATAGCTCTATGTACATGACACCTAATAGCCATAAATCTGCTATGCATAGTACGCCTCGACCTCAGTTTGTAATTCCTAAGTCAAGAACAGAACGGAACATTGATATCTCTCATAAGGTATGTTGCTTTTGTTGATGTATCCATCTTCTGAGGCATTTCTTTTATTAATGAAGTTGATATTACAGTATTTCAGAAAGTAATTTAACCTATTACTCATAAACTTTACTAGATAATATTAGTTAGTATATTTAAGTAGTATATTTAATGAATATCATTTTTTCCCCTTCTGTTTCTGCTTTTGAATCAATCAATTTTTAAAAATTCAATTTAATTCTTCATCAGTTTTAACTGATAAAATATGAGTATTTTTGTGATCAGCTCAGCTGTTTTAGTTTAGCACTATTTAGTTTCAGCATCTTTCTTTTTTTTAAAAAATAATTGCAAAAATTTTAATTTGGTACTTTTTAACTAAGTATAAGTGAATAATCCTTCTGTTAGTGTAATGAAATAGTTATATGATCAATTAATGTATTGTTGAAATGATGTAGTTTCCTGTCTTAAAAAATGTCGTATGTAAATTGATATTTTTAAAAATAAATTTATTCTGTTAGTGTTGTACATTCTTGACCTTGCTATAATTTGAAATTGTGAAATAAAAATTAAAAGCACATTCAAAATATTGGTATCTTACTTTCTTCATGTAAGCAATTATATTAATCTGTTGATTACAGGGGGAAAAAAAGGAATTTGTAATTGAATTTAATTGCTTGATACAATACGTCTTGTAAATAGATGTTGATACTTAATGATACTGGAGAAAGTTGCATTTAAAATTTACAACGGAAATGCAGTTTTACATTTCTAGACGTACTAATATATATATATATATATATATTGTGCTCTCATTTAAATTTCTAACTCATCCAAATTTCCCAAAATTCTTTATTATGGGTATTGAATCAATTATTTTATTTTTTGATGATAAATGTAAAAATAAAGATAAAAATTGTTAGATAGTTTTTATTTTACAGCTATATTTTATTTTTAATCATCTAAAGATGCAGCTAATCTAGTGGTTAACATTTAAATCGGATTTCTAAGAAACATTAATTATCACATTTCATATCTAAATATGTATTGTCTCTTTGTGCATTAATTTATTTTGGCAAACCTTATTTCTCCTATTCTCTTTGTAGCATTTTGAACCAAGTCCAGAAAGATTGGATGCCCAAATAAGAGCACTTGCTTTAAATCAGGACACTGTTGTAAAAACAGTTTTAGAGCAACAGAAAACAATTTTAGAGCAGCAGAAATCATTTTTGGACACTAATAGAACAATAGCAGATACACTAAAACAAAATACTGAAGTTTTAGAGCAATTAAAGGTTTGTACATAATCCATATTATTTCTATTTTAGGTGTTTAATTCTCTATTTCAAAAAATGCAAGTATTGTGATAATTTGTAATGAATTCTTAAACTAAAAATTTTCTTTTGTAATTTGCATTATGCAATTAAAATTAATGATTTTATTTTTTCAATTTTATTATTATCCTTAGAATTATATTTTTTTGTGTTCAATTCTTGTTTTTGATTGGAATATATTTACAAACACCTGTCTAAGCTATTTGGTCTTTTCCTTTATAAGTACAAAGAAATGTGCATTTATACTACATTTATATACAGACATTAGCTTATAAAAGCTCCTTACATAAAATATTAAAAAATACTATACAGATAAATTTCATTTATAAAATTTCACCTTGAAAAATATTTTTACCGTGTTGCCCTTATAAAGATTTTCAGAATTATACTTTAAAAATGGAAGAATACTAAACATGTGCCAAGCTTAAATCGATATTATTATTTATTGATAAGAAATGAAATTTATATTGCTAAATTCAAAATAAAACTTCTTTATTCTTCTAGCTATTCAGTCCTAAAATTAGTGTGTGCATTGAGTTTCAGAGGCCCACATTTTCATTTTCTTAGAAGAAAATGAAGTGTTTTTCTGAATTGATGTTGATTAGCTTCCAAATGACCTTAGATTCAGTCGGTTACTATGAAACTAGAGTTTTTTGATTGAAAAATCAATTTCTTTTTATATATTTGTAAATTCCTCATCCTCCTGGTTAATGATTGATTCAGAATCTCAGAAGGTTGAGGCTTCTGAGTATGTTGAAAATTGCCTTGTCTGCTTTCTAAAAAAATACTATATAATATTTTTTAGATAATTACAACATCAATTGCAGAAATTATTAATGCTTTTTTCCATTATGTTGTTCATTATAACTTTGGTTTTATTTTTATTCATTTGGTTTTTATTAAATAAATTTATAGATACCAGAAACGACAGAAATGTTAAACAGTAAGCATGAACAGTTATATTTAAGCAATTGTTAATAGCAGAACCTTCTGTGAACATTATTTGTAGACTTTATTAATATATTAAATTTTCTTTGTCACCTGTATTAAGTTCAATACCTTAAGGACTCCTCCTCGTATGACAAGTTTGAAATATATTAAATTGAATCTTTTGATAACGAATTAAAATAAGGCTACATTTAATGTATTTTTATTTCTTTATTGATTATAAAATATAAAAAAAATGAACTTTCATATTTAATGTCTTTAAAAAGTTTTAACAATTTATATTCTAGCCATACTTTTCTAAGATTAAAAATCCTTTTTTTGATAAAGTATTCCTTTCAGTGTAAGCAATATGTAAAGCTTTATTTTTGTCAGAATCTGTTTTTTTTTTTTTTCTTATTTATATGATATACATTTTTAATAAAATTGCATATCATATAAAAATAAAATATATATAAATTTTTTATTTTAATCATGTGTAAATTTTTTTAAAATATGTATATGTATTCTTTTTTTAGAAATTGATGGAAGAGCTAAAGGTATCTGATTTAAGAAATCAGTCTAAAGGCTCAACTAGGAAGGCTAGCTATCCTAAAGGAGTAACTGAGGAAGAGGATTATGGCGATTATGATCCTAATAGTCTCCTAGAATTCTATACTGAGGAAGGTAATGAAGATTATAGAAATTCTGCGTACGGTTATAATCCTTCATCACGAATGGTTCATGAAGCAGCAGCATCTTTGAATTATGTAATGTCACCAGCGATTCCACCTGGTCCACCACCTGCACTTAATCACTATAATTACCAATATCCTCCACATGCTGTTCTTCCTGCTCCACCAATTGCTGAAAGAGCTCCATTTTATCATCCACCACCTGGTCAAGGTCTTCCTTTTAGTGAAGGGCAACAGTTGCCCCAATTTCATTTCCATGTTGCTTCCTCTGGAGTAAAACCTCCACCTCCTGTCATGAGCAGTGTTGCAAGCATTCCTCAAGGTATGTCTTTACCTCCACCACCACCACCTCCTCCTAGTCTTCATCCACCACCACCTGTCATTCCTCCTCCAAGTACATCGTTGCCTATGCCTATGCCTAGTCCATGGTCGAAAACAGCTGCTGGAGTACCTCATAACTTTCAGATACCTCTTCCCACATCAACTCCTTTCTCTCAGTCATCAAATGTTGTTCCTCAAATGGTTCCTCCAACAGTGTCTAGTGCCACACCTGTAACAACTCAGTCAACATTAAAAAATTTGCTGATGAAACCACCTCCAGCACCTAGTCTAAGTAATCAGAGCCAACAGTTGACTTCAACTCCTACAACTGCTACTTCTACTAATGTATCGATCTTCACTAATATCTCAAAAACACCAGACACTTCTGGTCATGAACGTTCTAGATGCGATAGTGAAAATGCTACCAGTCCCGATGTTGATGGCGATATAGAGAGGGAAGTCATGGGTGACTTTAAGCCTTTAATTCCATTACCAGCTGAAATAGTTGTTGAAACAGGAGAAGAAGATGAAGAGGTATGTGTAAAGCATAGTATTATGTGATGCCTGATACCCTTGTGAATATTTATTGGTATCTATTTTAAGCAATTCTCCTTTTATTATTTTTAATTGTTGACAAATTAAATTCTTATCATTAGCAATCTTTAATTATCTTAATTGCTGTCCAAAAATTACTTATTTGAACAAAACATTTTTGCTAATGCACTTTTAAATAATATGTGAACAACAAAGGATAAATATATTGACAAATATTAATCTCATTGTATTATATTTATTTTAAACAATAGCTCTTAAATTTTATACTTTGTTTTTTAATTTTTCTCAGAGTTTTTATTTTTTAAATTCCATTTTTTATCTATTATGCTCTTTATACATTAATAAAATTAATGTTTTATCAATGTATTAAGCATATATTTTGTATAATCTGAAAATGAAACAGGATAAGTCATCCTGTTCCTCATTAAAAAATCTTCTAAAATCTGTTGCTTCTATAGATTCCTTTAAAAAGATTCATTTTTGGAGGAAATTCATAAATTATTTAAAAACCAATGGACATACGTTGACTTTTTTTTTTTTAATCATGCATACACTGCTAGACAATTGTTAAACTGATGACATTATCTCCTGTTGCAATCACAAAATAAGTGTAAAATATATAAGATTTGAATGAGTGTGGGACACTGTATAAAGAGATGCATAGGCAAATTGTCTTTCCTCTTTTTTTTTTTTTTTTTTTTTTTTTCACATGTATATTATTACTTGATAAGATAAGATTTTATGCCTATGGACTGTTGTTTGTTCAAAGTGAAAGTTTTGCCGGAAGGATTTGTTTAGCATAACATAAATTTGTAACTTTTCCCAATAACATTTAAATTATTTTATGTAATAGCGATATCGTTGGTAAGATTTTAAAAAATAATGAGAAAAATAATAAAGATTGCCCATAACATTGCTTAATGACTTTGGTAATTTGTTAAAATTACTGGAATGTGTTGCAAGTATTATTAAAGAAGTCATATTGGAGGCATAAGAGTGTTGTAATAGTTGAGACAGATCCTCTTCCTATTATCCTATTGGTAAAGCTGCTACTTTACAACTCCATAGATAACACATTTTCTTGCTTTTTAGATAGTGTTTGATGGAATCTTGGCGGATTTTCTTGCTTATCTAGATGGGATTTTTCTGGCAAATCTGCCGAAAAACCCTATCTAAGCATTTAAGATAAGGACTATAAATCTGCAAGCTTTTTCTGTGTGTCCCATCACCTAGGTTGCACATTTATCACTCATTTTTAATACCATTCTGAGCACACAAACAGGACAGGCCTTGTATCTTGTTTTCAGATGGGAATAGATTCAGTCTGTTTTTTTATTGTAGATTCAAATGTTACGGTGCATGATTAATATTAATTATTGTTAAAATATCTTGGAAAGTTTTGGATACCACATCATGGAATTAGCCAAAATCATGCTCAATGACTACACATCCTTACATGTGATTATGACTGGATAGCAATGCATTGATGATATTCTGCTGTCTTTTGTTCACTTTTTCTGTAATACTCGTTGTAATAAATTTGTTTCCATGTATGATGATGCACAATGCCATCATACACTAGCTATTTAGAATTGTCTGGATAATAAGGATATTCAATATCTCCTATGATGAGCACATTTTCCTGATCTGAATAAAATGATTATTATTAATCTCCATTAAAATTTTATCCCATTAGCCAATGAAATACTACACATTTTGTTCCCCAGTGGCATCTAATTGTGGATGATCCATCTTCATCCTTTCAATAACATCCCTTTTCCCTGTTTTAAAATATGAATATATTCTAGAGATACCACTGCAAGGTTAATTTGTTGTATTCCAAACCAGTAAGTATAGCTGTAAATGGGAGCAAATTGCAAAATATTTTGCAAAAGTATGCATATATATGTAAATATAATTTTGCGGATGCATACTTACAAAAAGAACTTTTTAAATTAACTAAAATAAAAACAAACTTGGGAGGATATTATGTACAGGGAAGAAGCGTTAAGAAGATGTGTCAATCTACATAATAACAGAGCAAAGTAGAGAGAAATTTGCCCCTCCATTGATTTTACTATGAAATAGGGATTTCTCTGACATGTGCAGACTTAAGAAATAAAATCTTGGATATCTATGAAAGGTATATGCGAGTGTTGGAAATTTGTATTACTTTGCTTGGAGTGCGAGAAAATGCAATATTCATTTGTTTTCTAGAGCACATGTTAGAAATAATTAAATAAAAAAAGAATTGGAATTGGATTAGCAAATAAGAACATTTTTTAGAATTAAATAATAGGGGCTAATTTAAAACAAAAATCACTCAAGATTTAAATTAAATTAAAATATCAATACACACACACAGTATAGGTGTTTATATATAAGTGATTATTTTTGAAAACTATTTTCAAAAAGCTTATATGAAGTTGCTATGCATTACTAAGATATTATATATTTTATTTTATTGTAAATAAATATACACATTGAATATTTATATTCAAAATATTACTTGAATATTTTTAGGTATTATTTGAGGATCGAGCCAAACTGTACAGGTTTGTAGATCAAGAGTGGAAAGAGCGGGGTTTAGGTATAGTCAAAATCTTACATCATAATTCAAGCAGAAGAGTTCGTCTTCTAATGAGAAGAGAGCAGGTAAATACCTTGAAGTATTCATTTTTCTTTTGCTGTAAAGTATTTATAGAAAATTACCTATTTCGCATAAATTATTTGAGCATGTAATATTTAAAAGGAATGAGGGTGAATTTAAGTGAATGTTCAGCCTAATGTGGCTGAATTGTCTATTGTATAAATTAGAATTCCATACTTACATATTTCTTATCCCATATGTAGCACTATAAAATTGCATAATAACATTTTTGTAATTTTTTAAAGTTAAAATATGAAAATCTTATTTATTTTTGCATATAGGCTTAAAATTATATTGTTAATTAAATTTTCGAAATATGAAACATTGAAAAAACACTTTACTAAACTTCAAGCTTTAAGATCATTTTCGGTAATCTGATCATTTCTACATGCTAGTATATTATTTTTCTCTCAAACTAAAGAGATATCTTTTGTTTTAAAATAGTAGACATTTTGTAAATATAAAAATAAATCCTAAAATTTCAAAAATATACATTTAGGATAAATTTTTAAGTTTTCAGTGCAAGCTGTACATTATTATAAAACATAAAAACTACACATTATTTGCATGCATGCACAAAGATATTTTTTTATTTATTTATTTGTTTATTATTATTATTATTATTATTTTTTTTTTTTTTTTTTGGCTAAGATGTGTAAAGCAGGCTTAATTTTTGCAGCAATTTCTTGCTGCACATCCTGGGATGAGTTAGTTAAAAATCTATTATATATGTATGGGGGGAGTTGAGAGGAATGGGGCAGCTGCATTTGTGTTTAAATAAAACATTAGAATCTACTTCTAATTTCTCCATTAGAAAGAGCAACCATAACACATTGGTTGATTCCAATTGTTGTGCAAGCTATAATATTTGTTTTTAAAACATAAAATATGATTTTCATGCCTCGGAAGTAAATAAAGCAGTTATTTTTTTGAATTATTTTTTTCAGTCTCTTTATTTATAATATATGTAGTGTTTATAAACTAACAGTCAAATTAAGTTTAATTGTAGCGTACTTTATGTGATATGCATTTTAAAAGAAAATTCTGCAGTGGGAGGAATGTGATATGCTCGATTACATTTCAATACATTTTCTAAATAGCTAAAATAACTTAAAGTTTCTAATTTTTCTTAATATTTAATTAAATTATTTGTTAGTGTTTTTTAATGTCATAGCAAATTGATGATTTTAAATTTATTTAAATATTTAAGTTAATATATATTATGATACATACATACATATAATATTAAATAATATAAAGCAATAATATACAACAATAAAAAAGCTGGGCTTCCATTAACTAAAACAAAAAGAACAAAATAAAATTCCTGTCCTTTTTATAAACTTACTAAAGAGCACCAGTGTTTCTAAGTGTTGTTTTTTTATTCTTTATTTTTATTAATAATTGTATTGCATAAAGTACAAATTTATATTATAGAGCATTCAGTATCATATCATTTAAAAAGAAATTTCTACTTAAAATCATGTTTACTATAATTTTAGTTAAGGGAAATTCTACTATAACTATAATAAAGTAATAAGCAATACAATAAATATTGAAAAAAATGATGCGAGGTTATGAAAATAAAAACTTTTGTCTCTCTAAATTAAAAAGAATGAATAATTTTATCTTTTTTTTAATATAAAAATACCATCAATATAGAAGAAAAATATATATTAAATAATAACATAATGTAATCAGTGGAAATGGGTTGTAAAAAAAAAAAAATCAAGATATGGCAGCACCAATGAAGATTTCAAAATCAGCTTGTATTTGGCATGTCCAAAACCATAAATCATTGAATGTAAAGGATATCAAATTACAGGAATTATTTTTTAATTTTCTCAAGCCTTGTCCTATTTTTTCCTCATATAAAGGAGCTGTGGGACAAATAAAAGCTGGTTGTTTGTATTTTGTTGTTATTGCATTTTTTAAAATAAATTAAAGAGCATACTACTAGATTTTTATAAATTACATTCTTGATTAAGTCTAATTTAATGAAGTAAAAAAAAAATTGTGAAACCTGTCCCATTCCTCCCAACTCTCCCCAATATATTTTGTTATTCTTATTATAAAATATGGAAATATATTATTTTTACTTTAAAAAAATGGGCTAATATCAAGGCAGGCTGCCAGCTGTGTTGATGTGATAAATTTGAGCTCTTAGAAATAAGCATTTAAAATAGGTAAATTATGGTCTTTCAAGAAATTTCATGTATAAAATTAGTGTAAAAAGAAATAATCATAGAATTTAGGTAGAAGCTTATTAATCCATTAAAAATAAATATGTATTAAAACTCTTCAGAAACATTTTGTTTGATCATGGATGATTCATAGTGAAAATCAGCTCTGATTGTAAATATTGTAAAAATGTTGAAATTTTAAAAATGTTTTCTTGATACTTAAAAGGATATGAAATTTAATCTGTATTTAAAATTTAATTTGAAATTTTCATGAAAAAATGGATATACAGTGAATGCTGTTTAATGTGATCTTGATAATGTTATCATTTGCTTTATATTATCCAAATCTTCTGAGCTAAAACAAATGTATTTAAATGTGCTAGAAATACAGTGACATAATAATATTATGAACGGTGCTTAAAATTTGATAACATAAGTATTTTGAATTTGCTTTGTTTTGAAAGAAAAAAAATTTAAAAAGTGCTTGAATTTCTAAAGATGTACAAAGAAAACATTCTTTTGTTTTTGTTTCCCTAGACCTTGAATATAAGAAATCGAAAGCATATTTATAAAGCTTTGTTTATTAGATGCATTAAAGAAAGAATATCTGATTTATTAAGAACGAAAACCAATGAAAAGGAAAATTTTGGAGAAAGAATCCATGATAAGATAGATCCTGAAATATCAATGCATTTATGACTTTTCCCCCTGCTTCCTCTTTCCTCAACAATATACAATATCATATATTGAAACACCAGAATGGTTATCCTGAAGGGGCAATATGAAATATGTGCTGTGACATAGTTGCTTTCACTTAAAAACAAAAAACAAAAATAAAGTTTGAACTTTACCATCTAAAACATTAAAAATTCATCAATTTAAGTCATGCCAGACGAGCGTATGTTTAACCGCTTTTTGGATTGTTAACAGGATTGGCATTAGAGTTCACACCACAGAGAATTAGTGGAGGAAAAGAACATAATGATAATCCTCAAGTTTTTGTCAGTCCTTTACTTATCTTTTAGTTGAATAAACCATTGTGTGAATGGGGCATAAAAATATAGTCGAAATCCTTAGAGACATTATTCTTTTTGTAGTGTGCTAGTTTCATTGTACATATTTCAAAAGAAACAATTTCCCCCACCTCTGAAAAAATCGGCTAAGTCTTTGCAAAAGTCATAAAAAAAGATTTGATGCAACAGTTGGCCATATAAAAACAACAATCAAGTGATTGTTTACAGAGAATTCAGAACTTAATAAGAACTGATGAGAATTTAATGAGAAATATTTTTAATAATACAAAATGATCAGCTGATATTGCAAAGTGACTTTTTGAAATGTGTTTCCCATCTTTGACTATCATGTTACAATGCTGCAATGAACATGTTATGCTTTATTAAGTTTCTGATTCTTTTTTATTATGTATTCTTCAGTAGCAGTAGAAAAACTATGTATCTTTCTACAGTTATATGCTTTATTTATAAACATAGAAATGTTGCTTCAGAGATAAGACAGAAATGAAGGAAATATTAAAAAAGTTATCAAAAAATGCGACTAAAAATGGTTAAAGAGAAAAAAAAAAGAAGAAAAAAGACCCCTCCCCCCAATCAAAGAAAGAAAGTAATGAAAAATTTTGAAAGTAGAGGAAAACAGTGGATTAGAGTAGATAAAGAAATTTGAATTTTTGACTCAAGAAATTAAAAAAAAAAAAAAAATCTAAGTGATTAAAAATAGTATATAAAGTTTTTACATGTCTTTATTTTCTTTGTGAGATTTTTTGATGGGGAGGGATGTATTTTTACCATAGTTTTTATTTTCACAAAACTTTTAAATAATTCATTTTCCATCTATTAATTTTCTTTCAAATAATAATTTAAATAATATAATATTTTTCATATTTTAAGCGCTTTTTATGTAAATTTATATTATTGTTCAATTAATCAAACTCTCGCTTCCTGGTATTTATGTTTGGCACAATTTATTATTTATGAAGTTCACCCCCCCCCTCCCCGGTCCAAGCCAATGTTATGTGCGAATTTTATAAAGCAATATTAGTGTGAAAATTCTTAAGTCCTAAAATGCTCACATTAAGTAATAGCTACTGTAGTTTAAAAGAGCTATTTTTGGACATACAGGAATACTTTATTCAATTACTGATATAAATTCTTTTAAAATCAACCTCCTTCTGTTTGTAAGTAGTTAATAAATTAAATAAATGAATAAAAAAATTGAAGCAGGTGCCTTTAAACTAATTCATCAACATATAATTAATTTTTTAATGGTGTCTTAGGAGAATCTTAGAATTTCTTTTAAATTCAAATAAATATATTTTTATAAATAAATTATTATACAAGAACTGATTTTAAATCAACTATAGTTTCCAATATTGAATATTTTAACATTCTATTCCAACAGTTTGAAATTGAATGCTGAAAATAAGTATTTTATTCTAAATGGAGTATTTTGAGTTAATTTAATTATTTATGTAATCCCAGTCATTTCTTTATACTAATTTTATTTTGACAGGTATTGAAAGTTTGTGCCAATCACTATATAACTCCTGATATGGAAATACATCCCTTGAAAAACTCTGATCGAGCATGGACTTGGGTAGCTCAAGATTTTGCAGATGAAGAGTTGAAGCCTGAGCATTTTTGTATACGCTTCAAAACTGCAGAACTTGCAGCTGCATTCAAAGCTGCTTTTATTAAGGCAGTAAATATAGCTAAAGATTCAGGAACAAGAAATTTAAGCAATTCCAAAGTTTCTACAACTGACACCCTTGGTATATCCAAACCATTTGGAATGAAATTTGCTCCTAAAGTAGGGTCTTGGTCTTGTCCTACTTGCTATGTTAGTAATGCAGCAGAGAAGTCCTTTTGCGTTGCTTGTGAAACAGCAAATCCTGTTGCATCACAAAACGCCACATCTACTACAGTTACTGTTCCATCTGATGTATCTAAATCTACCTTTTCTTCTAAAACAACTTTACTTGAACCATTTTCATTTAATATATGTGGGGTTCAATCTGATAACAGTTCACTTTCTTCTAATATACCAGTGACAACATCTTCCAATACTGGAAAAAATGTTTTTGGTGGTTTTACATTTTCATCTTCTCCAACAATTCGTGAAACTGAAAGCCCTGAAGCTAAAGATAGAGAAATTCTTGTAGTTTCAACTAAATCTAAAAATGGCCCACAAGTCACTAAAGTTACACCAAATTCTAGTCCATTTTCAACTTTCTCTTTTGGTAAATCCCCACCTGTTTCTTCGAATGTAACTGTTCAGTTGCTGGGCAATACAAGAACTGTGACAGCTACAGATGAAAAGACAGCTCCATTTGGAAGTGGATTATCTAAACCACTTTTTCCAGTTTCATCTTCAAATATTCAGTCTAGTGCAATTACATCATCTTCTAATGAAAATAGTCTTTCAAAGATGCAAGCTATGGTTCAAAATATAGCTCCAACATATACATTTGAATCAAAAGATGCCTCTAAGAATACTAGCCAAACATCTGTTGAATTAGGCAAACAATCTGATTTGACCTTTAGTTCAACTGTTTCTCCTAATATTAGCAAATTATCAACTGACAATAGTCCAGAAGAGTTTGTTCCTACAGCTGAATTCAAACCAGTAGTTCCATTACCTGCTTTAGTTGAAATCAAAACTGGTGAAGAGAAAGAAGAAGTACTCTTTGAAGAAAAAGCAAAACTTTTCCGTTATGATTCAGAGTCAAAAGAATGGAAAGAACGTGGAACTGGTGTATTGAAAATTCTATATTCAGAAGAGAATAAAAAATATCGCATCTTAATGCGAAGGGATCAGGTGTTGAAAATTTGTGCTAATCACAACATTCTTCCTGGGATGAAACTATCACCATTAGCTAAAAGTGATAAATCATGGGTATGGTTTGCTCAAGATTATTCTGATGGTGATTTAATTGAAGAAAAATTTGCTGCTAGGTTCAAAAATGCTGAAATAGCTCAAAAATTCCAGAGTGTTTTTGAAAAATGCCAGGAAGCTTTGAAATCGGTTTCTCCTGAAAATTTTTCTGAGGGAACAGAAGAATTGCCTTCCCATGAAAAAGTACCTAATATATCCACTACTGATAAATTTGGTGGTAGTAGTGCAATTGGCCAAATAGGTCAACTCTTTAAACCGCCTAATTTATGGAATTGTTCTAATTGTCATCAAGTAAATATGAATGTATCTTCTTGTGCTTATTGCAAGACACCGAATACCAGCAATGTGCAGAAACAAGAAAATGTTACTCAAAAGCCATTATCTGAACTTTTTAAACCAGCTGCTGGCTCATGGGAATGTAAAAATTGTTATGTAAGGAACAAATCAACTGCTAATAAATGTGAGTCATGTGAAACTCCTAAGCCAAATACTTTGAAACAAGATTATAACTCTGTACAACAGGACTTCTCAAAATCTAGTAGTACTGCATCAACGACAGACTCTCAGAAATCTTTAGCTGACATGTTCAAACCCAAGCCTGGGTCGTGGGAGTGCCAAAGTTGCTTAGTTCGTAACGATGCAGATAAAACTAAGTGTGTATCTTGTGATACACCAAAGAGTGGATCTACTTCACTTTCATCTACAGAATCAACTAGTGTATTATCAAAGTTTCAATTTGGCTCATCAGATACTTCTTCAGCATCAACTTTTCAATTTGGAAAACCAAAAACTAGTGAATTTGTTTTTGGCATGAGACCAGTAGCTCAACCAACAACATTTTCTTTTGGCCATTCCACAATTACCAATAAAGAAAATGAGACAATTGGTTTTAAACCTACTCTTCCTGCCACTGACAGTCCTGCAATTTTTGGTGGTGTAACTCAAAAGACCCTTAGTGAGAAAAATGATTCCACTAAAACTTCCTCGACTTCAGTATTTGGTAACTTTTCATCTCCATTTACATTTGGATCAACTACAATTTCCCAAAAGTCTGATTCTGAAACTGTAGGTTTTCAGTTTGGTAGTCCACAAAAGTATGAATTCAATTTTACAGGAGTGAGACCAAAGAGCCCTACAAAAGCACCAAAATCTCCCCGCTCACCTGGCTCTCCTTCAGATGGGGATGATGAGGAAGGAAGTGATTATGAAGCTGACAATATTTATTTTCAACCTGCTATTCCTTTACCTCCAAAAGTGGATGTTAAAACCGGAGAAGAAGAGGAAAATGTTCTTTACTCTCAGCGAGCAAAATTGTTCCGTTTTTCATCAGGTGAATGGAAAGAAAGGGGTATTGGTGATATTAAAATTTTGTTTGATGATAAAACAAAAAAAGCACGCCTTTTGATGCGGCGTGAACAAGTATTAAAAGTCTGCTTAAATCATTACCTTACAAAAGACTTAAAATTTGAAAAGCGTGGAGATAAATCATGGAGTTGGACTGCCACCGACTTTTCAGAAAATGAACCTTCACCTGAATTATTAGCTCTTAGATTTAAAACAAGTGAGTTGGCAGAGGAATTCAAAGAAGCTATTGATGATGCTTTAAATAAAATGGAGTCTTTACCTGTCAGCTCATCAGATACAGCTGTCAGTAAATCAGCTACTCTATTTTCATTTAAAAGTGATTTTACTACTCCTTCCAAAGTTGAGTCAAATTTTAATTCTGGTTCGCTTTCATCTCGATTTGGTACAACTATGCAGGATAAGCCAGTGTTTGGATCAAGTAATTTCAGTTTTTCAAATGCAAAAGAAGGCTCTTCCCCATTTTCATTCTCATTTCAGGATAAAGTTCCTGTAACTTCTGCTTTTTTCAGTCAGCCATCAAACTTTTCTTCAGAAGACAAAACTAAAAAGGAAGGTATAACATTTACTTTTGGATCATTATCAAAAGAAACAAATGTTAGTACTGTTGAGGATGACAATATCAAGATAGTTTATGAAGCTGTTGCTCCTGCTGATAAAATTGCTGCTGCTGAAAAATTAAAATTGCCTAAAAATTTCTATTTATATGAAAACAAATCGCCTTGTCCTGGATGCATAGGTTGCACAGATACCATACCTCCTCGCAAAGGTCCTTCAGCTGAGGAGCCAGAAGAAATCTCAACTGCACCAGCTACAACTGAAGAATCTTCAAAACCATCTGCTACGAGTAAAGATAGTAGTGGGCCATTTAGTAGTTCAAAATTAGCTTCATTTTCTTTTGCTGATTTAGCCAGTAAAGCAAGTTCTGAAGGTCTGGCAAAACCTTCATCTAATACAAATATTTTTGCGGGTGCTGGTGCTCCAGTCTTTTCAAACTTAAACACCTCTGCTGAAGATACAGATGAAGTTGTTCAAAGTGCTGATATCCATTTTGAACCAGTGATCCCCTTACCTGATTTAGTTGAAGTGAAAACCGGGGAAGAAGATGAAGTCCCTATTTTTGTTCATCGTGCTAAGTTATTCCGGTTTGATGTCAACACAAAGCAGTGGAAAGAGAGGGGTATAGGAGACATAAAAATTTTAAGTCATAAAGAGAAAGTTCGATTCCGCATTATTTTAAGGCGTGATCAGGTCCACAGTGTTGCCTGTAATCATTGTATTACAAAAGATATGTCATTAAGTCCAATGGCTACTAGTGATACTGCCTTGTGTTGGAATGCAGTGGATTTTTCTGATGGTCCTGACGGTGAAGCTACACAGTTTGCAGTCCGATTCAAAGTAAGTTTTTCAATTCAAATATCTTTTTTAAAGTTTTTTTTTAGATCTAATATTCACATTCTGATAATTGCTTCAAGGCATATATTCTCTACCTTTAATATATATTTGTTAACTTTAATTAAAAATAAATAAAATGAAAATCGATATTAAAAAAATTTTTGAACTTTTTAGAATACTTTGTATAAGCAATTTTTTATTTATATATAATGAATTTTAACCTATGATCCAGTGAAGTATTTTTTTTACCTAAAATGTACCAAAATTTTAAAATTCAGCATTACTTTTAAAATTCATCATAGCAAATTTAAGCTTGGTTTTGCAGATAATAGTTGTGGTATAGTAGTTTTGCTTTTATTTATATTTTAGATTCATTTACTTATAATATATTATTTCTTATGACTTTTAATTTACTCTTTAGCTCAAGGAAACACTAGATCAATTCAAACAAGTTTTTAATGATTGCAAGGAAAAACTTGCTAATCCAGACAATGTATGCATCTCAGGTAAGGAATTTTTGAAATATTTTATTTGCTTGACAAGAATATTTAATTACCTGCTTACCTTAATTATTACTTTTATAACCTCAGTTTGGAAAAATACTCTTACAGGTAATTAATGGGCTGTGTAGCGTCATGAAAAGTGCTTAAATTTGAAAACCATTTTTAAGCACCATAAAAGTGCTTAATTTTCTCATGAAGACAAAGAAGGCTTATCATTTTGTTTTGTTCCCCCCCACAAGTTGAATATGATAATTCGAAATGATGGTCGTAAAGGCTTGTTTACCGATTGTATCAAAAAAGAAAACCAACGAAAGGGAAGAATTCGAAGAAGTATTCCAGGGGTTTCAGCACATATTAAAATAATGGGTACTTACGTATTATCGCAACCAGGTTGGCGCGATTTGTAAGTTTGAGTAAGAATTAGTCGCCAAATTTGTAAAAGTTAAGTAAGAATTTTGAGCCTGGTTGCGTTAATACATAAGTACCAAATAATGCATATTGCACATATTAAAATAATGTACTACATACTGATACACATATTAAAATAATGCTTAATTAAATTTTTTTCTCACTTTTTCTTCAACAATGTGCATTGCCATTTATTAACATTCTGGAACAATTATCTAGAAGGGGGCAATACGGATTGCGAATTGAAAAACATTTCAATTTTTAAAGTTTTAGATGTTGAAGAATTTATATAAGTGATGCCTGATAAGTATATATTTAAACTTTTATGCGTTGTTAAAGAAGAATATGTGATATGGTGCAATCAATAGAAAATTGCTGGATGAATTTGATGCTCCAAAACAATATATCGAAAAATGGGAAAATCTGCTTTAAAAACACTTAACATATTTGATCATCATTCTCATTAATATGTCATTTTTGAGCAATTCTTGAACGACCTATTACAGGTATTCAACTGTACTTAATATTAATAGCTTGATTATTAGTGTAATTAATAGCAGTTTGTAATTAGGTTAGGCAATCGTGTAAAATCTAGTATGATGGAAATTTAACTTGAAGCCTTAAATTTTCAATAATCATGATATCTTTTGCGGTATTTTTTGGATGTCCCTATGCATTTGAACATTTATATTTGTTGGACTAATCTTGCCAAATTTATTTTGATTAAGAAAAAAGAAAAAGAAACTGCTGGATCTGGTACTTAAATTTGTTTAAAGGAATAAAAAAAAAGTTTTTTACAATTTTTTTTAAGGATTTAGGTTTTATTATTTTATAATGATTTTTTTCTTTATAAATCTGATAGAATTTCACCCCCCCCCCCAATGAAATCTTTTTTTAAATATAAAGTTTTGCCCTGAGTAATGCCCAGCATAAAGCCATTGAAGTTAGGAGCATGAAATTCAGGAAATTATTTTTTCGGCATTAGAGCACACTAAGAATGGTTATCTCAAATTTTTAATTTGAAGTTTAATTTAAAAAGTAGAATTTTAATGTGTTTTCATCATAAAACCAAAGCATGCTATCGCATAAAAATTATTGTAGCACAGTTTTAAAGGTTAAAAAAGAATAGCTTTTGAATAATAATAAAAATTTCGTATTTTGAATGTACTTTAAAAAAAAACATTTCTGAGAAATTAGTTTTGCACACAGTTTATAACAAAAAATTTTATTATAATGAAATTCAAAATGATATTGCTTCTTCGAATCATTCAATCACATTATTCTGCATCTGTTGAGATTGTAGTAACAGAAAAAAAAAAAAAATTCTTCCTTCGCTTTTATTTAAACTTAAAAAATTTTAAAGCATTCATTGAATAAAATTCACCATGTTATAAATTTTGAAGCAATGTAATATATTGTCTCGCACTGGCTTCAAGAAAGATTAAAAAAAAAAAATGCTTCAATTGGCATTTTTACTTTCTGGTATACAAAATTTAGAGAAAATACTGCAATTGTCAAAATATTTGAACTCAAGATTTTAATGAATTTGCACGTTTCATACCTCTTTGAATTCGAAAACACATCTTTTGGAAATGTCTGCCTGTGACAAAGATAACACAAAAACACTTTCAGCTGATCAATGAAATTTAGTATACGGTAGATCAAACAAATTTTCAGCAGCATTCATTTAGAGGAAATCTTTTTGTCTGTTTGAATATAAATTAGCATGATAACTACAAAATGAAGAGAGCTAGTTAGTTAAAATTTGGCAGACAGATTTAATAATGATTGTATAAAAAAAACTGTCAAAATTTGAGCTAAATCCAACTGGGGGTTCTCTGTATGTCAATCTGTATTTTCAGAAATATGTAAACTTGATAATTTAAAAATATAGAGACTTAAATATATCAAATTTAGTATGTAATTTTGCGATTATAAGTGTAGTTTTGAGTCAAATTTTTGTTTTAATCAATTGAAAAGAATGCGTTTAAAACCCAAATTCGCTTTTCGGATAATTTCAATTGCATGCCAGGAATGCTTATTAAGAACACTGTCATGTTCTTATTTAGAACATGACAGTGTTCTAAATAAGCATTCCTGGCATTTTATAAGATTGCAAATAAAATTATTTAATAGAATGAATCAGCGCTGGAAGAAATTTATTCTTCCCATCACAGCCATGTTAGAACTTAAATGTTGTTGCTTGTATAAAAATCAAATACAAAATTAGTGGTCATGCAGAGCTTCTACATCACTATCGACTTTTTCAATAATGTTATATCTATCTGATATTTTATTTTAATTTTTAAGAAATGCTGAAAAAGCTCAGAGATCTTTATTGTTAATCTTATTTATTATTTTTTTATTATTTTTAATCCTTAATCTTATTGGTTTTATTTTATTTATTATTTTTTTTTTTATTTATGCTATTATCAAATTCAAAAAGACACAATTTTACAATAGATGTTCTGCAAATACAGAAATAATTATTAAAATTTTAAAAATAAACATTTAAAATTAAATTTTAAGAATTTTTTTTCAATAAAAATCATGCATTATTATAAAACAGAAAAAATACTATGCTTATAAAATATGCAGTTTACATATGCATACTTATACAAAAGTGCTTAATTTTTGGGGCTAAGGTGCTTAAAAAGGGCTTAAAAGTAATTAATTTTTGCAGCAGTTTCTCACTATGCAGCCTGATTAAATGTTATCAAGTTATAATATTATTATAAGTTTAATGATTATTACTCAGTCGTAAAACTTCTATGTAGATTATAGTTAAGATATCTTAATAATTCTTATTTCGACCTGAAATTATTCGTTATGATCCATTTAGTTTTTATTTTAATTATGTAACATTAGACAAAAAGAATATGACCTATTGTCTTTCTTTATTATTATTCTTTACTTGTTATCATACAATTATAATAATATTGTATTTTTGATGATGGGAGATTCTACAGATTGCAGGGTGACCAGCTGACTAGATCCAGAAGATCGGAGAAAATTAGGGAAATGTATTGTAAAACTAGAAATTTTTATATAAATTGATAATTTTTATTGAATCTGATAATTCAATGGTATTTTTTTGTAAGTAGAATAGGTAATTTTTAGTAAGTAAGTTTTGTAAGTAGAATGAAAACATGGTTGGAAACTAACGAAAATCAAACATTAATTGATTGTCCTAAACATACAGCATTCATATTTCTGTCTATGCACCAGGCTGTGGAAGTATTATGTTTACATTTCTAAGGGTTCGAAATTTCAAGTACCATCAAGGCTATATTTGGCAAGTTTCTTCTATTCTGAAGAATAATTCTCATGCATCTAGCTTATAATAGATTCTGATTCAAATTATGCTGACTGTTTTATATCTATTAATAAGTTTATTATTTGCCTTCTTTTATATTTTATATACCTATCAAAAAATTATTTCCTTTCCCCATTTTCATGCATTATTTTATGGCATTGTAATGATAATTGGACGGTATTATAATTCGTTAATTCATTGTTTTTAGATTGAAGCTAGGTTTAGACTTAAGTTAACAGTTTAGGTACAATAAAATTGGTTAACTTAACATTTGAACGGAAAAGAAAGATTAACCACCATATCTAATTAATTGCATATAGGTATAAATGTGTAATAATATTTTCAATAATATATATATTTAGAACATCAAGCCATTGACATAATTAGCAAAAACGGTTTTCCGTACTGTGGGAAAAGGCATCTTAATTAAAGCCCAACTCCTGTTACTGTTATGATTATAAGCTTTAATAAGTCTCTTTTGTTTAAAAGGAAATGTAGTTATCTCCCCTCCTCTTTCTTTCAAATGTCAACCAATCATACCATGTGTTATGAAAGCAAAAGTATTCAAAACTATTTAAACTAGATATAAAATATTGATGCATTATTATGATTATGAAACAATTTAATTACATAAGTATTTTACTATTTTTTCCCCCTCTTCTCGGAGATCTTTTTATTGAATTATGAAGTATCGGATGTTATTGCTAATATTTCCCATACATTCAACAAAATACTCTATATTTTAAAAATAATACTAAGCACAAGAAATTAATTTGTTTGATGCACTATAAGTACAGATTTCTTTTGTAAATTTCTTTTTAAAAAAATTTTAAAAGAAAGGACAGCATTTTTCTTATATTTCTTAATGTATATGAAATTGTTTGCCATAAAAATTTACGAAATTCATTCATACTATTGTGAAATTCATGCCTCTATAACAATTCTTTTTATGCAGTAAGGAAAAAGAAATTGATGACTAATTTTCCACTTTTTTCTCTATTTATGGGTTAAGCAATCAGCGAGCATTCAGGTAACTTTATTGTAGTTGGTGGGTAAAAAAAGTCAATGCATCTTTGATATCAATAAAGAATTTTTCTTATTTTGATACAGAAATTTTGTTGTGTATTTGTAGATGCTTTTTTTTTTTTTTTTTTTTCCTATTAGTAAAATTATTGTTTAGTTCTGATATGTGTGTTTGTAAACAGTATATGTTGGATAGGGAAGAACCCACCAAAAGGAAACAAATTATTCCATTCTTAAGCATGCTGCCAATGTACATAGGTTTTTGTACTGCATTTTTCGTGAGTAAATTTGACAGGCATTTCTGAGATATGACTGGTTTGCTAAAAGTTTGTGTAGGTGGGCTTGTATCTTCTTGTGTTGGTTAATATATTTGATAAAAAAAAGAGAAGGGTTTTCAATAAGTGAAAATATTTTTTTTCCCTAAACATTGTGTTTTATTTTACATCATATCAAATTTTTAAATATAATTAAGAACATATGCAATAATTAAAGAAAATAAACATTGTTCTAAGAATATTAGATGCATCCGAAAAATTTCTTAAAAAACTTGGAAAAGTCAGGGAAATTCAAACAGCAGAAATGATAGCCACCTTGGATTAGTTTCTCAAAGAGAATTAATATCATGATTTACTGATATGATATATGTATCAGCGAGTTAGAAAACATATTCTAGCACACAACATTTGTATCATTTGTAAAGAATTAGTGAAAATAATTTAGTATGATTTTTTCCTCAGAAATCAGTAGTTAATCAATGAATTAAACCAATGAATCAGAAAACCGATGAATGAAATTTTCTCTTTTTGTACTGTATATTTAAGAATTTTTTTGATTTAATTTGGATATTTGAAATTGGTATAAGTTTCATTTACTGCTAAATATATCCAAATAATGGAGACAAATTTTAAGATTTATGTATTGACTTCTAGCTCATTATATACATCAAAAAACTCTTTTGGCTTTAATGGTCATATCCCTCCTAATAAGGAATATGCTTTTTTGTAATTTTAGTTTTTTTTCTAATGCACTTTTTCTGTAAAAAAAGTGAAATACTTTGGAATTTTTTTCATGTTATCAAATTTGTGATATATATTTTATTCACCCTAATTTAGAGAAGGAAAAAGTTACAGATTTAAATTCTGCTGCATCAGCAGAAAATTCATCAAATGATGTTGGAAAAACAAAATCTACTTCTGAAAATAATACAAGTGCTGATAATCATACTACAAAAGATATTAAGCATGAACCTGAGTCTGATTCTAAAAAAAATTGGGAAGAAGAAATTGAAGATGATGATGATGATGATGATGAAGAACCTGAAGTTCTTTTTGAAAAGAGGGCAACTTTAGAAATATTTGATGAAGCAAAAGGAGCCTTTAAGGTATTCTAAACTTGATATTTGCTGATTTGATTCTTACATTCATTATCTATTTATTCATTTTAATGTTATCAATAATCTTGTACTAACTCAATTAAATTTTGACAAAATTATAAATCATCAAAAAAGGGGGGGGGGATTAAAAAAATTTTAAATGTCAATTTCAGTTACACAAACATGAAATTCACTAGCGCTTTTAGATTTACCAGGATTATGTATCCTCCTTATTAGAATTAAATTAAATTTGTAATTCTCCATTTATGATTTATAAATTATCCATATTTGATCTGGAATTTTTGTTCAGAATTTCTTAAAGTTTTTTTTAATGATGTATATACATTATTTAATTCATATTTAATCTTGATTATAATGTTCTCATATTTGGGGTTATATCTTAGAAATGAGCAAAAAAGGGGAAAATTTGAAAAAAGTCCCCCAATTTTGTTTCCAATTTCATTTTCTTTAATTTTATTAAAAGAAAACAGATTTGAATAAAACTTCTCAGGGATAAAAAGAAAAAGAAAATGCTTTTCTGGATATAATGATTTGTATATCAAACAATTTAATATACTCAATGCTATTTATATTATTCATTGCCTATCTGAAAAAAGACTAAATACACATTTAAAAAAAATCTGTCCATTTGAAATTATACGCTATAATAATTTTAAATGGAATTATAGTTTTTTTTTCTTTCCGATGTAGAATATAATGCAAATTTTCTTGTAATCCCATAACTATTATTTATTTTCTAAATAAATAATTTAAATTTCTAGCCTGAAGGAGTAGGCTGTCTGAAAATTACTTATGATGACACAGTTTATGGATATCATATTGTGATGGTTGATGACAAAGGTAGAACTATGTGTGATCACATTATTGCTGTTCAGACTTGTTTAAGAGTTGAAGGGAAGAAGGCCATTTGGGCTGCTCTTGATCTTAGTGTAGAACCTGTGACTCGAAGGCAGTTTCGTGCTACTTTTAGCTCTCATGAAGCCTTAAAAGAATTTAGCAAATGTTTTGAAGAGGTAAGCATTGTTCTTTTATTCTATGACATCAGTTCCAAGATAATAGAATTTATCTTTTTTCAAAAGTTTTTCGGTTCAAGTTTTCTGTAATTCTCTTGAGCTATATCTGCCCCCACCCTGCATCTTTAATTCCCATGAGTTAGTGAATTCTTGTTATTATGTCACTGAATTATATTATTCTATTGCATGAAGAAGGCATCTATTTAGCTATAAAAATATTGGAACCTAATTGCAAGTATTGTTTTAGAATAGCATTACTCCAAGATTAAACTTTAAAATAAATTAACTCCACTCTACTTGTTTTTCATTTTTAAGATTGTTCATTAATAGAAGATATATAATAAAAAATAATTCTGAAAAAAACGTTTGAAATTAATTATTTAAAATTTCTTTACAAACTTCTTTTTTAAATAAAAAAAAAATCTGATTATTTTTATTAATTTATTATTACATTTTTCAAAACTTATTTAAAGGCAAAAATGTAAGTAAATTAAATATAAATTGAGCACTTTCTTTGTAGCTTGCTGAATTTAACTCTGTATCTGCTTCTAGAGATATATTTTTAGAAGGGTATTTAATCTACCTCAACAATTATGCCATTCTGCAATTTACACGAATGTTCTATTCTAAAAGTTAAAAATAATACATTAAAAATAATTTTATTTGGTATCTTTTTTTTTATAAATTTTATATTCAAAAATTTGTTTAATATTTGTAAAGTTTTGCATGTTGCAGCTGAATATTTTTGTTAAAATTTGTTTCTGTTTCCTATTTTGTTGTTATATATTTTTAAAATTTTGATTTTTTTTCAATGAAATTTAATAATTTTGTTATCATATAGGGAAAAGAAATTGCCATAAAATCAGAAATCATAGAAAAGGCTGATTAATTCATTTGGTAAACTGGTAAGTATTTATTAATTTGGCAAAAAAAATGTTTTAAAAAGTTTGTACTTAAGGGTGTTTTTTTTTTCTTTTTGCCCCATCTAAATAACTTAGAATACAAGAATTGATTAAAAAAGAGCATGTCAATGAATTTTTGAAATTTTAATTTAAGAAAAAAGCACTTACTTCATTTCTAATCTTAATTCAATTTTCTCTAATGGATTTTCCCAGAATGTTGAAAGTTATAAATATAGGTTTTCTTTAGGTATTCAGATTTATTTGAATAAAATGTTTATTATTTTAGGTTTGAACTATAATCTGAAAAAATAAATTTTTTAATAAAAATTTTGTGTAAGTGAAAATTTTATTCTTTATTATGAGGAAATTATTTCAATTCTTTTCTGTCAAAACAAAGTGAAAGTGTTGCACTCCTAAATTAATCTGCTCTATTTTTATTTGCACTAATGATTTTTAATCATTAGTATCAGTTATATTAATATATTTTTTTGATTAAATAATTAAAAAAATACTAAACCATTCCCTGTAGTGGCTTCCTATTTAATATTAAAAAATGTTTTTATATAGATAATCAATTCTTTTAAAGACATATTAGTCTTGAAACTTGTTATATTCTTTATAGGCTTAGTAAATATCAATCTTGTGCATGGATACAATATCATTGTGGTACAAAGTATGACATAAATAACATCATAAATTCATTATTTTTGTGGATTAATAATTGTTTTTGAGTGTACTATACAGAAATTATTTCTTTTTAAAATTATTTTTAAATATATTTTTGATTTTTCTTTCCAGATGTGATCAACTTTGAAGTATGTGATAAGTTCATGCTGTTATTTATATTACGTAACATTTGTGAAGAACTCTTTTAGAATGTGTAAAAAATTGTTATTTTTATTGAATTTGTAAACTTAATTCTTCAGCATTTGTTTATATTAAATTTTGATCTCATTAGATGAAATTTTAAAGTGTTTACAATATTTTGTATGTGTGTCTAATGTAATTTCATTTTTTCCTCTAAGTTCATTAATAAAGTACAGTAAATTGTTAATATAAATTGATTTACTGCTGCATTTTATTAGTAAATGCCATGCATTATTGTTACCATTTTGATTAAAATACAAGCATGTAAATATTGAAATTTTTTTTAATCTTTTGTAGGAATCATGATTAGTAAAATTTAAGTGAGCTTAAAATCATTTGATCTTAGTTAATTTAATAATTGACTACAGATCATTGTTTTTTATAATATCTTTAAAACAACATTAGTTTCTATTAGTTTGTTACATCACTCATTAAGATATACAAAGTTCGTAAATCTTTTCTTATATGAAGTAAATGTCTAAGAAGTAAAATATTCTATAGTTATTCCTGCACTCATATCAATAAGTTGAGAGATTATCTTCATACAATAGTTCCAAAACTTGTAGCTGAATTGCTTGAAGATGATTCGTTTTTGCCATCTGATTTGGATTTTTGAAGAGGAACTGTTGAAGCAAAAGAGAAATTTGATTCCATAAGCATCATTTATAATCAAATAAAACTGCAAATTCAAGTTTTAAAGATTTTATTCTTACCTTGATCAAGTTGGTGGAACATTTCTTCAAAGTAGGATATTACTATGAGAACTGAATAAATCTAGAAATATTTTTTTAATTTTGCTTTAGTATTTTCTTAATAAATTTTTCAATTTCTAATTTTAACTGCATTTGACTGACCAGTTTTTATTACAAATGCATTTTCTATATATTTACATCATGTATTCCATGTCATATGAGAAGCAACATATTAATTATATGTAAAATAGAATTTGTAGAAGATCATTAAATTTCTTTTTGCAAAATTTTTTAGTACCATGTTCTTTAAAAAAAATGGGGGGGGGGGAGAGGTGAAGCTTTTATAAAAATTGTATTTTTAGAAAAAATTTATTGAGTAAAACATTTATTTCATAATCAGTTCTTAATTTTTATAAGATTTCAATTCAAGATTGAATTGTGAAAAATTATAATCATTCATATTTGCGTTCAATTATGTTTCGCTTGTTTTCCAGCATGACACCATTTCAAATCTTATAATGAAACATATAACTGTTAATATATTAATTACAATTTTTTCTTAAATGTTACTGTATCTGCAAAACAATGTAATGAATTATAACTAAAAAAAAAAAAAATTTAATTTATATGTACGTACTTGGGAAAAATTCAGCATTATTGATGAAATTAAAACATAAAATTCCATTTTATTATGTTGTTATATGTGTCATTTTTGCAAGTTCTATATTTATTAAGAACTTGGATAATGAAATGTACAGTATTATGAATAGCCAACTTAAACCATTTAAATAAAAGTGATTTCATTTTTTCAATCATAATTGGAAGAACTGTAATGTGTATAAGAAAATATATTTCCTTAAAAACATGGAAGCATTCATTCTTGGAATTGAATTTTATCAATCTTAAATTATTTTTAATATCTGTCATTTTTTGTATAAATTTTTCACTTTAATATTCAGTTAATCATAATTTACTTGGTGTTTATGTTTGGCTTAATTCGTTATTTTATGAAGTTCAGCTTTTTATGTTCCAAACCTGTATCATGTCTGAAAAACTAACCAAATTCTGAATGTTGCTCTTACTTCAGAACCTTGCTATTGGTTGAATAATACTTTTGAAAATTGTTTTGAAGTCTAGGAAGATCTATTGACTTGTTAAACAAAACAAGAATTGAAATAATGGAATGTATTTATTTTAACCATAGAAGAGATATGTAATTGTTTTTTTAAATAATATATTTGTTGTTGATAGGTTAAGTTCAAATGTAGCTGATAAATCAGTTTAAACTGCACTGCTATATTGCGAATCAAGTGACACAGTTTTATTTTAATGGATACATTAAAAAGAATGAAATTCAGTTCCTTCACATTGTTCGTTAATGCAATTTTTCAATGATAAATTAATTATCAAACTTTCTGTTCAGCTGTAAAATTGTAATGTTAATGAAGAAGTTGTAAATGGATTAAAAATAAAAGTGTTAAATGTTCTGAAGCCAGGTGACAAATGTTTCAAATTTTTTACATTTAGGGAGCAATAATACATATATTATTATGTTATTATTCTCATGATATGTCTCATATCTGGATATTGATTGTCATAATTTTATATTATTGCACATTTTGAAAAGTAAATAAATCGGATATAAAAAATATATCTTCAGGCAAAATGAAACAAAATCGTGTTGATCAGTATTCACTTATTAATCAAAAGCTTAATGTCTTGTTAAAATATGAAATGGAGAATGCAGGTATGCATTTAAACAAATAAAAGTTTTAATCCTGCTTTTCATAGCATATATTTATATCATGTGGCAGTAAACAAATGGTTATTTTAAAACACTGTAATCTTACCAGCAGTAGCATAAGTATGGAACTGATGATAATGCCAGCAGTAAGAAAATCTTCTATGTCGTTATGTCTTCCCTAAGGAGATAAATATTCATTTTATAAAAATTAATAGATGGGTAGTTCGTTATTTAAAGCATTTCAATTTCAATTAGGCATTGAAACTTATAAGAGTCATAGATCTAGATGCTAACCACTTAAAGATATTTTCAGATTACTTTTATTTAAAAAATAGCAATGTTCACACACATACACTCATGTCCAAAATTAAGGTCACAAACATAAAATCTGAGAAAAATGAAAAACTATTCACTATGTTGCCACGAAATTTGGCATAGAGGTACACTACAATGGAAGAAAAGACATAGACACATAACAACATGGAAAAGATTTTAATTAGGAATTAAGAAGCAGGGTATATCAAAAAGTGTTACATTATGAATCAGAGATAAAGCATTTATCTCGGGAAAAGCCCGTCTAATATGGAGTGTGACCACCGTGCACTGCTATACAGGCTTCACAACGAGCTTTCATACTGTTTATGAGGGTGTCAATAAATGCTTGGGCAACAAAGTCCATTTTTCCAAAACCGCAGCTTTTAACTCTTGGAGGGAGGTTACGCTGTGAAATGGCTCTTCCGAGACCATCCCAAACATGTTCAATAGGATTGTGATCCGGAGACCTAGAGGGCCAGTCCATACGTCGAATATCCTCTTCCTCAGGAAAATCATCAATGATCTGGGCTCTGTGTGGACGCGCGTTATCGTCCATAAATATGAAGTCTGGGCCAAAAGCACCCCGGAACAATCTCACATAGGCTACAAGGATCTCATCTCTATAAAGATGTGCATTGACAGTACCCGCATCGAAGACATGCAGTGGTGTACGACTGCTCAAATTGTGACACCTCAGACAAGGATTCCTCTGCCATCAAATCTGTCAATTTCTTTTATGTAGGAAAGATGATAGCGAGCTCCTCGCTCTCTCCAGATGAAGATTTGACGAGTGTCACTCTGTGTGGTAAATATCCACTCATCACTGTAAAGAACACGCCCCCATTCTTGCTGTGCCCAAGACTGCTGTGTTAGGCACCACAAGAACTGGGCTTTTCTGTTGGATGCTGTCAAAGGGACGCACTCAACTGGTCGCCAGGCATAAAATGCCCTCTGTATACTGTTATACTCTGTATACGTCTGTATACTGTTTGTCTGGAAATTCTTATTCCATACGCAGCAGCAAGGTCAAGAGCAAGTTCAGGAGCCGTTATCAGCCTATACCGTCGTGCGCTTAATGCCAAATAGCGATCCTGTGCAGGCGTCTTTGTTCTGTGACGGCCTTCCTGGTTACAGTACCACTTGTTTGGAATTGATTCCACAACCTGAATACCACTTTCGGTGCCACTTGTATTCAACGAACCACCTCCGCTTGAGACTGCCCAGCTTCAATCCTTCCAACGGCTCTCCATCTCAATGAATTGTCTAAACGACTATGAGAACTCATTCTCACTGGAAACATGTTAATTTTTTTGTTTTAATTCAATATTCACAAAATTTCAGACAAAAATCCCAGATGCCTAAACGGTCTAATTTTAGTGGTTCCTCAAAAACTAATGCTAAACAAGATTTTTTCCCACAACAAAGGTTAATATCGTGTTGCCGGTCCTTCACATTATATAAAATATAATTTGTTTACATTTTACTGGTAGCCATTTGGAATTACTTTGAAAAACATTTTTGTGACCTTAATTTTGGACATGAGTGTATATATATATATATACATATATTTGTGTGTTCTACTATATTATCCTACTTCAATGTTCCTATTGTTTGCAAAACGTTTTGTTGATTCCCTCAATTTTTTTATTTTCACAATATATTAAAATAAATATTTATAAGATTTCATGCTTGCTCCTAATTATGATAGGCTGGACAGCTCAAGAAAGTGAGAAGAAAAAAAAGATAAATATTGTGTTGAGAAACAGTAAAATAATTCTTATTAATGTTTATAGCCAATACTGAAAATTCTGGGAAGCTCCACTCTTTTCTAATAGGAATGATAGAGAGCCTCGTTGCTTCAACATTTCCTGTTATTGTAAACCAAAAACCTTTGATGGTATTGGATCTTTTTCAGCTGTAGTTAGTTACTTTTGTTTTAAAAATACAAGAACAAGGATCTTCTTATTCCTTTTCACTGATCTACACATAATATTGAATATTAAATTAATGTAAATACAAATAATTAATTTTACTAAATTTGGTTTAAAAAATATGTTGGTTTTTGAAAATTTGGGAAGATTATTTTGAATTTCATAAATGCTATCAGTAAAACAAAGAAAAATCTTATCACATATGTCTAAACTAAATACATTCTATTTTAAGCAAACTTTCAGATTTTCTTTTAATAATTCTATTTTTTTAGAGGTATATACAATAAAATATTTAGATATAAATAAGATAGAAAAGTGTAATGACCTTATTCGGTTCAAGCTATATTATGAGGAAAATAATATATTAGAACAAAAAATAAATTCTTTATTAGTATAGGAAAATTTTAATAATGAATATAATAATACAGAATTATACAATAAATATCCAAATAATTTAACTGGAATTATGATATTGCCATTTTTTTTTCTACATAAATGGTAGTATTTAACCAAAGATTCAAAATTGTGTGTCTTTCTTAATTTTAAAAATGTTTCTCTAAATTTCTTCACTATTTTATATAAATATTTTGTTAGAAACTTCATTAGCTTCTTTTGAAAATTGCATTTAATATTTATTTATAGTAATATACTAAATTAATGTAATTTTCTCTAATTTTTACATGTTTGCCAAATATTCTAGAAACTGAAAACCAATAAACCTAGATAATTTGCAAGATAAAGTATTAGACACCATAGTTTTGCTTTGGAATATTTTTTACTGTTTTAAAATATATTTTTGTATCTAAATTTCAAAATAACTAATACATATGAAACGGGAATTTAATGCATATATCATTGTGCACACATACACAGATATATATATGCAGAAAAGTTAATGTTAAAGGAATAAAATTCTTTTTTTAATGAACTATGGTGCATTTTTTTAAGGTTTTCTCTTTTGGCAACATGCTATTTTAATTGGTGGTTAACAATATTTTTTGACCGAAATTAAAAATACTTTATTATCAAAAGTATTAATTGTTTTGGTGGGGCCATAGTACTATTAGCACCTTACTACAGTGAGCTAATAGTAAAGTCTCACCTTGGGATTAGAAGGTTGAAGTCTAAATTTTTAAAATAATTTTTGCCATGCATATAACTGAGTGCACATTAAATCTAAAAGTTCTTTTGGATATCCTTTTGTCCCAAAATAGATTTTGTATTTATTTGAAATCGTATATAAATATAATTAAACTGAACTATATGTTTTGGATAATTTTTAGATATAAGATTTGGTAACATATTGAATTTTGTAAAATTTTAAGAAAATTATATTAAGATATTTGATCTATTTATGAGCAAACTGATTTTGAAAATGTCATCTTTGAATAGTTTTAATTACAGAATGTTGCTAAGATAGGGTCTTTGAAGTTTTTATACATATGGTTAAAGTAATCATGCTAAGGTACATTTTCAAGATTGGCCTATTCTGTGAAGGGAAAAAAAAAAAAGAATGACGATTATATTGGAATTATATCAAAAATATAGAAGTGTAGTTTTATTTTTATTAATTATGTTATATTATAATTAATAATAATTATCTTATAATAAAAATTATTATCATAATTATATTAAAGGAAAATTTTCATTCACTTGCTATAAAGTAGTTCTGAAATTTTTGCATTAACTATCTTCACAGCTCGGAACATTACAATGTTTTAAGTCTTGAAGTTCTTCAGATAAAAAAAAATTTCTTGTCATGTCCACATTTACTGAATCTAGAACTGTCTTCACTACTTGCTTTACTAGATTAGCTCAAATATCCTGTATTGCTTAGAATAAAATCTTGTGTTATATTTTTATTAGGACCTTTTAAAATTTAATAAAGAAATTTTTCTCTGCTTTTTTTTTTTTTTTTTTTTGTTCGTCCTGTCCCCTCTTTTGTCATTTGAAGTCTCAGGCAACAGCTAAGCCCCTATCATTTTGTCTTTGTAGTTTGAACAGTCTGGTATGATTCTAGAAAACGGGGGGGGGGGGTCTTTTTTTTTTTAATTTTTATTATTGCTATAGTGATAATAAAAGCTTTCCGTGTTATGTTTTTTATTGACATGATGTAGTACCTACCATTCACTTCTTTTTGGAATTTGTGTGCCTGGTCAGAAAACATCGCATAACTTTTCTTTTTCTTCCAAGATACTCTACCTTCGGTTGGAGAGAGATTGAGTAACTTTGATTTGACCCTACATACTTATTAGGGCTATTTTAAAGATTATAAAACAACAGAGTAATTAAACTAATATCACTGCATTGCTATGCCTGCAGATAAGAAGTGCGCATGCTACAAAACTAAATTAAAAATTTTCCTTTTTGTTAACATCCAAAGAAAGCAATATTTTTATCACAACTTTAACAGTGATGAAATTGTGTGAGTTAAGAATTTTATTAAACAATAAAATTGGTTTGAACGTAATTTACAATACAAAGTTTTCTTAAAAATTGAGTTCAAGATAAATTTTTTTAAAATCATAATTTTTTTTTCTTTTATTAAATTAGTTTTATTAAAATGAAGACGGCGCTCTTAAAGGTTATATGTAAATCAGTTTCAAGCAATAGTTATTCCAAAAATAATTGGTGAAAAACTGAGCATATACATTAAAGTTTGGCTTAATTTTTTAAAATTAAATAATTATTTTAAGAAATGATTCATTTTGAAAATATTACAGTTGACCTGGAAAATCACCGGAACGGCGTATGATAATTTCATATTTTTTAGAAGAAATTTTGAAACAAAATGACACGTTTACTTTAATTTTTGCTGTATATGATAAATTATGCAAAATTATTTTTTATTTCAATAACTTTTGATGGAAAAGTTAACTCTCTTCGTTTCCATATGAAAGAACTGTATAATTATCCGCAGTTCCAACTTTTTGTGTTTAATATGCAAAATTGCATATTTGTTTTATCGTATATGAAGTATAAAATCCCCATGTTTTAAACCTCCTTGAGTGCGAAAATCGTTTTTAGAAAATGTCTTTGTTCTGTGACAAAAATCAGTTAAAAACGTTTGTGCTAGATGGATGAAATTTGGTAGACGGTCTTTATACCAAATTTGTAGATTTCTATCAAATTTTGAGCAAAGTCCGCTCAGAATCCGTTTGTCTGACTATTAGAATGTAAATTAACACAACTACAAAACGAAGAGAAATAGATAGATAAAAATTCGTTACATAGATTTAACAGCTATAGTGTAGATTGCTTTCAAATTTTGAGACAAATCTAACAAAGGGTTGGCCATCTGTTGGTCTGTATTTTCAGAAGCATCTGAACACGATAAATCAATAACGCAGTGACTTTAATATATTAAATTTTGAATGGGATTTTGTGACTATAAGTGTAGTTCTGTGTTAAATTTTTGTTCCAATCGGGTGGGGAAAACGCATCTAAAATACAAATTTGACTTTCGAATACTATTAACCGCATGTCAGGAATTAAATACCAAAAAATTTAAAACTACCAAGATCGCATGATAGATTCAGTAAAAATGTTAAGTTCTGCCAAATATTAATATTTCGTAACTACTACTATTACCTAGTACCATGTAAGGCGTTCTCTGAGATAACACTTTTATTTGAGAGTGTGCGAGAAAGTTTTGAGAAGACTACTCCCGCTGGTTTGAAATTCAAATGTGATGCATAGATGGAACTGTTAATTTAAAATATTACGATACAAAAATGCTTTTATGAGATAAGAAAAAGTTTTAACTTACTAGCATCATCCCTAAGACAGTGATAGCTATGCAGTCCAGCAAGATGTCAATGAATAACATGACCACGATTGGTATAACAAACATCCCTTGTCTCTAGAATGATAAAGATATGGGGTAATAAACGAAGCATTGATATTTTAAAAGTTCTTTAAAAGATGGTATATATTTTCTGAAACTTTATATAAAAGAGGAATAACTTGAAGCTAATGGCGATAATTGAGATTTCAAAAAGGACGCAACTTGAAATACATGAGACTTTCCATAAATTAACAATTGGTGATTGGATAAACTTGCAGTATTAAAGACCGGATGATTTTCTTTAGTTCTTTAACAGTTTATATTTTGCACTTTACTACCATTCGTAATGACCCTACCACCCTCTCTCAAAAAAAAAATGGCATTCTCGCGCTGGGATGTAGGAAAGGATTGCAAAGGATATACAAGGTGACCCAAAAAAAGTGGAACAATGGTATGTAATTGCATTATTTCCTTAAATTTTGCAATTACAAATATTCTTCCAGTTACAGAATTTTATTATATAAATTTGGCAATTGTATGCAAACACTTTGACTTCAGCATAGGTTGATGATAAAAAATTTATAAAAATTAAATTTTTATACAGGCTTAATTAACACTTTAAAGGGCCATTTTTTTCTAGTCATATTATGTTAAAATATTTTTAGGCTTGAAATTAGAATAAGAAAAGAGATTCATTTAGCTTATTAGATACATTTAATTTGATTAATTAATAATTAAGTAACAAATCAAGACACGTCATTTTGTGTGAGATAAAGAACTGAAGCATTTAAGTTTCTGTCTGTCTAAAAAAATTTGTCCGAACTTATGCCAACCTACATAATTTCATACCAAGATTGATAAATTTGGTGGGAAGCATACTTCCCACGGCTCTAGAATGGGTTAATAACAACAACAAAAATATGCCAGTTAGTAAAATTGTTTTTGTTTTTTTTTCCTTTCTTTTTTAAAATTCATCTATAAACACACAAAGTTTCATGCTTCAACCCGCAAAATTTACTGAGATATTAAGAGGCAAAATTGCTAAACCACTTTTCATACCTCGGAGTGGTGTTTAAATGAGTCTTACATTTCAGAGATAATACTCATATCCCAATATGTTATAAAACTGACCGAATTAAAAAATAATGCATTTTTTAACTTTTATTAAAGTTAAAAAAATAAAATAATACATTGAGATGTTTTAAAAAATTGCTCAAAATGAACATTTTCGACACCTATACAAAGTTGTGTTTTTACTATACTTGGCTACACCTAATCTAATCCATCATTTGTAACATTAAGATAGGCTTCTTGAATTCGTCAACGAAGATTTGCTACATCTAAACGAAACGCATTATATATAAAAGTATGTAAGTTATTCACATACTAGCATACTATTATACAAAATGGGGAAATTCTGAAAATGCTATGCCATATAGTTGCAACTGATAATGAACCTTTTGTACTAAAAATGGACTTTAATGATTCCAAAAGTTTTGAGATTGATTCTTCATCTCGATTACAATGATATTTGTCAGTCCAAATCACAATTCTCATGAAAGAAAGATTTGACTCTACCAAAAGTTCGGTTCAATTACAAGTCATGATTTGATTATAGCTATTCAAAAAATGAAAGTCCACGAATGCAGTATTCATATTAGTTAGTACATTGAAATGTTCTCTACAGTATCGTTTTGGACTGTTGAGTTTCGTACACTAGTATGATGGTAACTTGAAATATAAGCTAAAAATGCAAATTTCTGTATCACTTGTATAATATTTCAATCTCTTTGTGAAAATTTGAATTCTGTTGTTCATAATCGCTAAACTGTTCTGTAAATATATTTTCTACAAGAATATACTGGGAATCCAGAAAACGACATTTATTTTGTTCTGCAACTAGTTCAGTACTATGATTTTTTAACTTTTAGTGGTTACTGAAATATATGTCATTCTTTTGGAAAGCTTAATATCACACATACAGCTTAGAGCAAATAATTTAATTTTCTTGTTCGTCGGTAT
The DNA here is from genome assembly GCF_947563725.1 of Argiope bruennichi. Classification (NCBI taxonomy): domain Eukaryota; kingdom Metazoa; phylum Arthropoda; class Arachnida; order Araneae; family Araneidae; genus Argiope; species Argiope bruennichi. The sequence continues at coordinate 76,539,259 of NC_079151.1, forward strand.
TCCATAACTTCTGTAGCATAATTTAAATGCTCAATTTTTGAATTTCCTTCTTCATAAAGCTGTAGTTTCAATTGTCGACAGATCAAAGAAAGTATCAATATGAAGAATCCGAAAACTGATATCACTCGCTTTTTATTTTCAAATGTACTGCTTACTGAAATTTTTTTCATTTTATTTTTATTATTGGAATCATTCCTTCTTCTGGAAAACAATTTTGAACATATTTTTTTTGTTGACATTGATTCTCCAGTTAACTTTGACTAAAATATGTATGCAAGTTTTTGATTGCAGTGAGTTTTCTTCTATCACGCCAACTTTTTACCGGTTATTTACTCGTGATTATTATTAGCCATATTAGGTAAGATATTGGCTATATATTCATATCATAACAATCCATGCCATTCCTGATATTTTGGTAGAAGTTTGATCTGATTTTCAAACTACAGTCAAACCTCACTTAACGAGCTAGTACCTCCAAATAGCGAGTGATTCACATAAAGGCAAAACAGAATATATATATATATATATATATATATATATATGTGTATGTAATGATATAATGATATTTTAAACCCTTAATTTAAACCAAATTAATTTCCAAAGCTTTATCTTAATTTAGCCCATAGTAATTTCATTCTCTTATTTCCTGATGCAATTCCATTTTTTGTTTAATTAATTCAACTGAAACTGTGTAAAAATTACTGCGCAATCACTTCTACGTATCAAATGAAAGTGATCTCTTCGTTGCCCTTGACAAAGGTTAACACATGTATTCAATTGACACGTGGTCGGAAATCCCATGTTATATAAGACTAGTGATCATTTGTTTCGGCCCTTCTTCCCTCTTCTTTTTACTTCTGCTCTTGTAAATAAATCATACCTGTCTCCCGGATGAGAATAAAACGAAATTAAAAAATACAACGTCTCGTCTATGTCTTCAAACCTGCATTCTGCTTCAAACAAAATAATGTTACACACACATATTATATAATGACTCGCATAACATATGATATTTTACTTTATGGAGAGAGAGGGGATACCGTGATATCACTGGATTGACCAGTCTGTGCTGAGCTCTTATTTGAAGAAAGTTCCTTATACCTGCATGAAAGAAGCTTTGGCCAGATAGCGTTGCCGAACGTGAATCCGAGAAAATGCCAATGGAGTTTTAATCTACAAGGTTTTGTCCCTGGCCAAAATTATGGGGATAAAGGCGAATAACAGCGACATCATGAGCTGGTGGAAGAGAATACCCAGAATTACCAAAGAGCTTATAAAGCTGCATTCTGTGTCACAGCAAAAAGCTGCGGAAGAGATTTGATCAGGAGAAGAGGAAATAATAGACTCAGCAGAGCAACAACTTTCCAATAATATAAGGGAAATGCTAAAAGCATGTAAAATTATTGCATCACATATTAAGAAACATCACTCTGATAAAGCAGTAGCTATGAGCGTTAAAAATTCATTTAACGATAATGCCATGTCTCATTTTTGCCAAGTTTCGAAACGTAGTCAAAGATAAATGTCTAGATTATATTTTTATAAAATAAGTATACATTGTATAAAATAAACTACATTATTATAAATTTGTTTGAGTATATATATATATATATATATATATATATAATGCTTATTTTGGTTGAAGCAGAATGCAGCTTTGAAGACATAGAAATCGCTTTGGATTTTTTAATTCTCTTTAATATTCATTCCGGGAAAGCAATTATTTACAAGCAGAGACGCGGACAAGGCACATTTACAGCGCGAAACAAAAGCAGAAGTAAGAAAAGGAGCGTAAATAAATGATCATCAGTCTTAAATAACATGAGATTTCCGGTCACGTGGCGATTGACTACACGTGTTGACCTTTGACAAGGGCAACGGAGAGATCGTTTTCACTTCATACGTAGAAATGATACTCAGTAATTTTTATGCAGCTTCATAGTACGTGGAATGGTATCAGGAAACAAGAGAACACTTTAGAATGACCCCGACATGGGCCAAATTAGGCAAAAATTTAGGATAATTTAGATTAAATTAGATATTAAAATATCATTAGAATTTTCCCCCAGCGCAAGACGTGGAAGTGCGTCGGGGCCCTTCCACACACAGCCATACCTTACAGTGGTATTTAAGCAATAAATTAAAATTCAAAGGCATATTACAAGTGATACCCAAGCTTCCTTTACCTTTAAATTAATACAGAAATAATTTTGAACAAGATTATTTAAAACATAAAAAAAATAAAGTGATATCTGTGAAAATATTAGATAAATTTAAATATTCAACAACACCAAAATAATAACATTAAAATGTATAATATAAAAAATAGTTTTCTGCAGAAACTCAGTTTATTGTCTCTCACTTTGTAAGATTGTCTCTTTTTTTGGTGAGGAATGTCTCTAAAGAATGCTTGCACACAGTGTCCTTTAACTGTAGAAGG